>NC_083741.1:19874289-20474289 GCF_033458585.1 Syngnathus typhle
TTTATATACTGCAAACCAGAACAATGAAAACCATTTACAATAAAATACCTTAAGCATAGGGAAAATTACTTACACTTGGCGCTGAATTCAATTCTGTTGACCACATAACCCATTTGCATGCAGCACAACAGCTAAATGCTGCTTCACCAAGTTAAATTTGAACTCTGGGCCCCACTAATTGACCCGAATCTGCAGACCTCACAGGCCTACTAGATTTATATTCCATTAGCATTTCTTTCATGTAATTAGAACTTAAGCCATTCAGCAATTTATAGACCACTCAGATTATGTGAATGCTCTTGTCAGTTTCCGTCACATTTATGGACGTCATTTGGTGGGTTTTTTTCGAGGCAAGGGCAGCACGGAACTGCTACTTGTCTTCATCACAATAATAACACAGGCTCCTCCCCCCACTGCTATTTCATACTGCCTTCAGAATAGCTTCATTTCCAACATGTCCCCAAGGCTTGGAAGAAGGAGGGGGGGGGGGCATTGGGTGTCTTGGCAAACAAAAATTATCTTATATTCACAATAGGCTGCCCAGAAAGGGCCCTTTTCCCTTTCTTTTTATGTCTTCCAAAGGCAACTGAGGGGATTTCAATTTACAAATCAGCGGTGTGAATTGACTCTGATTTCAATACGTTTCTAATTTGTTTTCTTTTTAGTGTGTGTGTGTGTGTCAAATAAAAAGGCCAATTTCTTTCACCATGATTAGTGAAGAGGCAAGCACACAGACACAAAAAAACTCTTATGATGTGATGAAAATTAAAAGAGCCAGGGCGCGTGAGTTGAATGTCAATGCAGGATCGAGAGAGCGAGAAAGAGGATTGAGGAGCTCCGGTGTCCATGGCGACCGAACGCAAGCTTTTAAAAAACACACAATAATGAGCCTCTGGGAAATGGCTGTTATTATTATTCTGAGCGGATTCACAGCCGAGGCCCCATAAATAATGCATGGAAGAGTTCTTCACTGCTCCTGGAAGCCCTCAGAGCTGAGCCGATCAGTGTGTGGACAAATATCTCACAGCCGCCCGAATCAAAAGGTTACGGCTCCATTTCAAAACACTTCATTTAGCGGAGGAATAAATGCACTTCCTTCTCAATGCCTGACTCCACATAATTTGACTCAACCAAGTAAATATCAAACCAGAAATAAAAAAAATCACCATCACTGACAATCTCGTGTACTAAAGTATGTCGCATTTCCATCAAACAAGTGGTCCACGTTCCAGTTTTACATATATATATGTATATATATATATATATATATATATATATATATATATATATATATATATATATATATATATATATATATATATATATATATATATATATATATATATATATATAGTAGATATAGATACAGATATATAAATATACATAGATATATAAATATCTCCTCTTCTTGACTATTTCTGATAGAGTTCAGCTGTGATTTGCACGGGGGCAACTGGCTTGTCCAAAAAAAAAAGAAAAAGCTGAGTTAGCAATGTTGCAATGAAGTTTCTCGGTGAGCAAGCAGGACGACGGGTGGGCGTAGGCCTGGTGGTCAGATGGTCGGTGTCAGCAGGGCTTTTGTGGCGATGGCATTGTTTATGTGCGGCGGACGGGAAAGCGACAAAAGAGTCAAATAAATGATTAAAATACAAAATCCCTTTGCTTGCACATCTGATTCTGCACTCAGTGTGACGGGGGGAGGGGGGCATAATTAGGTCATCCTGAGATTGTATTACTTACAATGACAGACCCTATTCTGTCAAAAAGCAGCCGGGGGGTTATTTACTTAACTCTAGTAATTACCAGGCATTTATTGAAGGGATGAGTAGAGTATAGTAGTTTCACAAATCATCTTGATGTGAAATTACACGTTCTTAATCAGTTTTCAACACTTAATCAAAATCATATATTTTAGTTTTACGATATATTCATATGGGATACGGCATCCATTGAAGCTGAGGCCACCATAGGAAAATACAGTCGTAGTTCTGTTAGACTATGCATCTGTTATTTGTTATTTGCAAGGTATTTATTGGACTAAGGCTTTTATTTGTTCAGATGCATGTTTGGGCCGATCGATACTAAGGATGTGGGCTCACCTGTTTTGGAACCATTGAAAATAAATAAATAATAAGATAAATAAAAAATAAATAGAGTAATGTGGGAACATTACGGGTGTGGTGATTGATAGTGGTCTAATATGCTTCATCCTGTTGTTAATGACATTAATCAACATTAACACACTCAATAAAAGGCAAGATATACGGTTGTGCCGCTCATGTTTCTCTTCCACTTTAAAATATCACTCTGGGAAACCGCAAAAAAACAACATGGTTCTATCAAACCAAGACTCATCTCTGTCCTATTTATTAAAAATTAGCCATCAATATCTGTAGCAGTATCAATGGCACTATCTCTATATCTTATTGAAATGATATTTTGCAGATATCTTCCAGTAGAATAAACCTGACGCATCCACTTACAGTAAGTTGCAAAAAATATGATGTAAAAAAACCCTAACCCTAACCTACAGCGAAATTACCAATACCCGGTCCAACTTGCCTCTGTGCAGATTTACATCACTCGTCATGCCAGATTTGTGCCAGTCACAAAAACAGATATGTTCCAGTTATGGACACCATTTGCACAAACCCAGTCTAGTTGACCGTGTTTGGGAATTTGGCAGACCGAACTGTGGCATGCTGGGCATTCTGGCAGAACAAGGGCCTTTTCCTCTACGCTCACAGACGCATCTGAAATTTTGGTGACTGAAAGTAGTCGAGACTTTAAACCAGCTCTGTATCTTCTTGGTGTCGTATCGATTCCAAATGTAGCGTAGAACCGCCATTCCATCCGCACTTTATCATCTCTTCCTTTTTAACGTACCTCACTTGGACTGGTAATCATAAAAGCCATTAAGTTGGCCAACATGTTTCTATGGAAACTCAATTGCTTAAGCACGGCAGCGGTGATAGATTACACAAAAGCTCGCCGTGTCACATCCAATTACGTCAAGGCCTGGCGTACTTGCCATTACGCCACCACTCGCCGTGATAATCGATACGTATGGACGGTGCCCGCCGAGTTTCTCTCTTTCCTCCATGTCGTGCCACAAGAGGCAGGTGGCGCGTAGACACCATTGAAAAGTTGCCCCTATTCAAAGCAAACTCCTCCAACGCTCCATTCATGCATAGCAAAACACCATCTGCTCCTGTTTTGCCCCCCAGCAATCGCAGCTGACCGAGAAAAAAAAGAAGAAGAAGAAGAAGAAGGGGGGGAAGAAATCTATGATAACAGCTGTTGCCAAACAAAAGGTGGGTGGGGGGAGGAAAAGGTTAGAGATGAGCAATAATGACTCATTTACTCTGTATGCTCTGTAAACATTTCATGTTGCGCTGTAGGAGGGATTCTTAAAGGAGTGAGCAAAGGTGATGATTCAATTGTTTTCAAAGGCAATGTAAATGAATGAAACGATTTCAAATTGGCATTTAAAAAGCTATGTAAATGTATTGTTTGGATTATCGAGGCCCCACCCTAAATATTATGCAATAATTCAGAAGGTTTGATGCCCGCTGGGATATTTTTATGTCTGACCTTGACCAAATATGTCCACAGAGCTAAAAGTCGGCCAGATTGTGTCCTGATCAAATTCTCAAAAACCGTGTTTGAGCGAACCGTCACACTGCCGGTCCAGAGTCGCAATCGGTTTAGAGATTGGTTTGCGCTGACACAAAAAAAATCAAACACCTGTCGAGAATTTTGTTCTTCAGCTGTCTGTCTTCTTCATCTTTGTCTTCTTCAGCTCACAGTGGAAAAAAGTGCTGATATATTTGGACATTCAAAATTTTAGCAAAAGTCAAATGAAGTTCACCTGTGAAGGTTAGTGTGTGCTTTACGTTCATCCTAAAATATCATTCTCAAGCTGAATATTGACAAATTGTGAGTTGTGTCTTGCAACATCATGTCTCAACATTTGCATTTCGTTCTTTGGGAATCACAAAAGTTAGTTTTATCAGGTCACGCATTCGTTGGTGAGCGTGTTGGTGTAACAAATCACAAACCGACGCCAGCTCCAGACGCACATGAGCGATTTGTTTCGAGCGTCACAGTGGACAGCTGCGATGCGAGACCTGGATAGTGTACAGTCGACGACGCAAGACAGACTCCTGCCATGCTCCATTAGCGAGCATTTGTCTGGCAAAGCTCTTCCAATTCTTGTGTGTGTATTTTTTTATCAGTTTACTGCCCAGCCCATCTTCATTAGCTCTTCACTGCGAAGAACAAGTATGTTTCTGTCAAAAGCATGAGGGAATTGCACGGGGGGGGGGGGGAGGGGTCTTATAGCGCTGGGCTCGTATATTCATTCTGCTCTCAGAGTGAGCCATTGTTTGAGTCCTCTCTTTGTTCAGGGGCCAGGGGCCAGCCAAAGGGGAGTGTGGGGGTCCCATGCACCTTGTGACCTTTCTGTCCTGGAAGTCCATATAACCTTTTGTTTGTTATTACTCAAGGGCCTTAAAGTTCTGAAGTTCTAGGTTCAAATTTATATGGTCTACCTGGGTGGATGCCAGTGTGAATATTTATTGACAACCAGTGTGGGGGGTATCCAGACCCTTGCCCCAAACAGTACCCCATGACCCTAACGAAGAATTCAACCAGCCCAAACTTTGATCGTAAAGATTGCAAACCGATTACAGCAATTACATTTGAGTTTAATACATTTCAGGTGATCACAGTGAAGGCTTAACCGAACCCCAATGCCCCCCCCCCCCTCCCCGACTGCGTGTTCAATAATTCGTCCATCTTCTTTCTGGGGTGGGTGGCTGACGTTGGCTCTATTCATCAGCCCACGTTTTTATGTGCTAACGTGGTGTTGCCAGTCACAAACAGCGTCATCCATCACCATCGTTTTGACAGGCCACACATAGCAACACCCCCGAACCGCCATCTTGAATCAGGCGGGGGGGTACTTTGGCCCAATGTCAATCTTTTCAATCTGGTTATCAGCTGTGAAGGGTTATTGTAAATTTCAGAAAATCTCCACAAACACCAACATCAGACATTTTTATTTCTGGTCCTTCAAACGGGAACCACTTTGCCCTTGCTTTCAGATGAGATTTTCTCCTTGAAAGGAGCTGTAATTTCAATCAACTGCGTAATGTTCTTCAGGAGGAACATGAAGGTACTGTCCTTGTAGATAATAGCATGATGCATTAAAGCAGAACTAATGCATAGCAAGCCAAGAACAAAGTACAGTTGCAATCCAGGGACTGTTCCCTTTGTTCTTTCTATCGATTAAATTGCTTACAAACGTTTTGTGTTTTGGGCGGCGGCTTATACGAGGTGGTTTGCAGATCTGTGTTTCAGTTTCTTTTCGGATCCTCACTAATACTTACTCGACACAGATTCTACGTCTACTGATTTATGTTGAAATTGAAAAACCTGAAATACAAACGTCAATCATACTTTTCACGTTAGAGTCAAAAGACGATATTCATGATCAGGTAGCGGTAATACGAAGAAGCCTCGATCTGTACTTACCGTAAATCATTGCGCTGGCAGTACTCGTCGAGTTGTCGGTTTGACGACTCCCTTTGACCTTTCTTCTAATGACGAGAGCAGAAGTGCTCTTAAAGAGAAGCATCCTGGAAAATAAATGAAAAAGGCCTCTTAGTGGAAAGGTCAAGACACATGTTTGTGTGACGTGGCTTTTGAAAAACACATCAAGACTTAAAATAGGCAGTTAAACCACACGTAAGTGTGATATCTTTTTTTTTTACATTCCTTCGAGCATAATTAGACTTTAGTGGATTTCTCTCAGTCAAATTTGGCAGGCGGGTGTTGACCCTTTGTGCTTTGCTAGCTTATGCGTCACTCACAGCGTCTTCTTTACTCGAACGTATTGCCATTTGGTAGAATAAAGGTAATATTATATCTATCTATCTGTGACACTGTTGTCATCTGAAATTCCTTCAACTGCTTCTTAATGCAGAGAAATACATAATGTTATGTTTGGTTTTGTCCCTCAGGAAGTTAATATATAGGACAAAATGGTAAACATTAATGGTGTCGGTCACCTGGCGCAAACAATCTCCCGAGCGACTCCACAGTGAATTATAAAGATGATGGATGAGTGCAGAGTAGCAAATCTCCAGAGAGGGAAAGGTCACAGTAGCTATAAACCCATTGCGTCTGTTAAAAAATAGAGAGAGAAGAAGAGAGAGAGAGGAATGGATTCCTTCAATTGTTGCCCACTTTCTCCTATTTTTCCTTCCTTCTCCATTGCAAATGTTCTCTCCCTCTGCTCCGATTGCGAGCGAGCCAGACGATTTTAATTTTCTATTTTTGCAAATAATAAACATTAACATGAGAAGGAGCCCCGGGCAAGAGCTCTAATGAGAAAATGAAATTAGTTTTTCAGCTGACTGATCAGAAACATTTCATACATTATAATCAAGCATTTATTTGATGTGATTTGTTTTTGTGTGTTTTTGCCTTTAATGTGTGCCCGTGGCTGTGTGTGTGTGTTCGTGTGCGTGTGTGTGTGTGTGTGCGTGCCGAAATACATTATTCATGCATCTCTTTGCCATGCTACCTTCTTGTTATTGCTCGAACGCGCTGCAGCTCATGACATTTTACAACCTTTTCTACGACAACTAGCTCTCTCGCTATATGTGACTTTTATATGGTTCTTATTTTATGATGGTGTCAGCCAATTACAGCCAGCGATGTAAAGCAGTGATGACAAAAACATATTTGATGTCTATTAGATTATGTCCACAACAATAGTCCGCCATATGAACATTTCCTTGCTTCTGAAATTAGAACTGACATGGAAGCCCGCCCTATGAATGAAATTAGCAAATCAGATTATTATGTCTTAGCAAGAATATGCTCATATTAAATTACGTTCATTTCAAGATACTGATTTTTTTTCCACAATTTTTTTGTGGTATTTTTCCCCCCCTATTAATCACCACATTTGTTCATCTCAAATTAATTAAAAATGCATAAAACTGTTGCCTTCAGTTTGATCATTGTAGTCTTGTAAGCCTTTATTGTTGCATGGCCTTTGAATAAGTTTTTTTTTTTTTGTATAGTGCCCCGAGGCTGAAGCATCATGTTCATTAGCGTGCGTTTGTTGTTGCTAACCCTGTTTGGATAAGAGCTCGGATGACGGCAATCTGCTTCTCATCTCTCTCTGCTAGCACTGAGAGAAGAAGAACTATTGCTTTTATGTAACATCACTCACTTGATCAGCTCGAGAGAACATTCTGTTTTATCGTTTGGCTCCAAGCTGAAAATTATTTAGCTGCTGTTTGATGAATAAAGATAAAGGAGACGACATCATTTCAAATCAAATTCTGCTAAACTGTTCACAAGCATGACATTTTGGAAGTTAGAAGTTAACCACTGTAATAAAACTAAAGATATAATTTCTAACTGCTATATTAGTTTAGTATGTTCACTGGGGGATATCAGGGGCGGAGCTACTTGGTTGGCAGGGGTGGGCATGGGCACCAATATTCACTCTCTGGTCACCCCCTTAACCATCTGTTTATGATTGGGTTAATTTGGAAATGATCTCAGGACGGACATTGAAATTTGCCCCAATGCTAAAATAACCAACTGTTTTATACTAGTTTGAGCATGACTCTTTATTCGACTTTTTCTCGTTACGATTTACACTATGTAAACCGTGCAAATTTTTGTAAACTTTCCAAGGTGTGCTGTTGAGCAATTTTTCGGGGTCATTTTTGCAACCTACTTAACCCGGATACAAACGTTTCCCCAAATTTGTGCCCTTTCAGGCATGCTGCCCACCAAAACAGCGACTCATTTGTTGCAACAATTATAATTGTCTGTTTCAAGGGCGCATTTGAACTACCCAACTCAAATCACATAACTTGAATTTGTGGCCATGAATGTATCACATTGAATATCATCCATACTTTGATAATGCACTTTTCAAAACACACACACAGAGCTTATTGTGTCAGCCCACACAGTCACAGCTTGTTCCCACAAAATGAGAAGAATTTTCTGTTGTGTATGTGTTTGCGTGTATCCCAGAATAGAAATGAGTAGATATGAGAAGGAAAAGGTACAGCATGTGCTAGTTGGCGAAATGTAATAAAGTTGCTGTTATATTTAGCTTAAGAGTGATATTTGATGTGTTCAAAATGCTGACTACCGTAAATTCCGGACTATGAGCCGCACCGGACTATAAGCCGCACCAGCTAAAATCGGGGGATATTTTAGTTTTTTTCTTATATAAGCCGCACCGGATTATAAGCCGCACGTGCACACGCGTTTTTTTTACAAAGAAAGACCGTTCACAGAAAGCCTTTTTAACGTTTTTATAACATGTCTTTCTCAACATTGCCTGTGACAAAGGGTTTAGAGCCCTTTGACGCAGGTCACCTAGCGTGCATTCCTACTAAAGCTCATAATAGTCACAAGCAACACAGCCAGAATAAGCAGCAGCCATAGTAGTGTTTCAAAATAGTATTTTTGTTGTTGTTTTTTTCTTCAAGATACTGCAGTGTATAAAAGTGATCAAGTCATCGCAAAAATCACGAAAAAAAATCCTTATATAAGCCGCACCTGACTATAAGCCGCAGGGTTCAAAATTTTGGAAAAAAGTCGCGGCTTATAGTCCGGAATTTACGGTATATCCTCTATATAGGTTGAAGTTGACTTGACTGATACTAGGGAGGATTTGTTATCAGCTGTCTCAGCTTCAGTTTAAGCTTCACGGTCCCTTTGAGGCTTCTGCTGTCATACAACGTCCGTGCTTTTAGCACTTTCCTGAAAATAATAATTGGTTCATTTGAGCTAATTGAAGGATGATGGGAACAAAAGGATCCCTTTAAAGAAGATCCATTGTGCACTTCAGGGACTCATCTACTTGGCTGTCCTATTTATTGTGTGCGTTAACATACACGGACATGGATTTGCTTGTCTCGCTTGTCACGGCTATGAAGGAAGAGGGGGATGATTAATGACGCAAGTTTATCTTGAAAGTGCCATTATGGGGAATTATTCAACATTGCCGCCTCGGCCATCAACTGTCTTCTCACTTGCTTTGAACTGAAAATGACAATTTGTTTTCTCATGTGAAGAACACTGAAAATGATTTTTTTTTTTTATTGGCAGTTGTTTGACAGGAAGTCAAAATTGAGAGTTTTTTATCATTTATTTTTTCAGCGGACCTTTTTGCACACCAAATTTAAAAAGAATTAGAGAAGTGTTCACACCCACAACAGCACAAAATGCCCTTTTTGCGTTGGTCTGAGGAAATACTCAAACTTGGCTCGCCTTCATGCAGAGTTAGACTACTTGCTGGTTTATTAATTTTTCCACTCAAACCACTCAGTCAGGTGTCTTTTATATTGTTTGGCCTTGGTGGAGGTCTACAAGCCATTCTGGTTTATAGATGCAACTATTAGTTGTTTTCACCTTACTTCTGAGTTACAGTTGTTGCCTAAAGCATCAGGTGAAGAATTAACTCTCCTTCCTTTGCTTCGTTTTTATTTGTGGTTGGAGTTTTTTTTTTTTTTTTTTTTTTGCTTGCGGAGAGGCTCATTTCTCCTCTCCGCAGTGTTCCATGAGTAAGCGTTCTCTCCCGGGAGCTGATGTTTATCCTAGGATCTCAAATTCCAACCTTCCCTAACAGGGCATAGCTGACCTGGAAGAGTACAGATGCCTTCTTTCTTCCTGCAGCTCCAATCTCATAGGACTTTCTATACACATGAAGCAGCTTGAAGAGATTGCAAAGAGTTGCTTTTTTTTTTTTCTTTCTTGCAAGGGGAGGTGTTGAGACGCTGTTTGCATCTTAATAACGTGTCCGCTTTATCCTCGCTACTGTATCCAATTCACTTCTATTGATTTCTTTTTCCCTGCTTTAAATCAGTTGATAGCTTTGTAGACTTAAATGTGCTTGGCCGGAGGCCCAAGTCTTCTCTGTTTAAATTTGTAGAAGTGCGCTTTAAAACTGGAATGCAATTTACGGTTAACCACTGTTGACATTAGAAACTCTAAACTGTGTATGTCATTTTTGTAAATGTACTCATACTTTTACTTATTGTACATGGCAATAAGTGCAAAGCGCCTTTAGTGTCAGTAAAGCAAGCACTGTATCCAATTTTGGGGTTTTATTTATTATTTTAAATCGGTTTTGTGCAATGTGTGCTCGTCCTTTGTGTGAGTACACGTGTGAACACGTTGAAGGTGTGCTTTTGGAAAAGACGAGGCAAACAGATGATATCATGCAGTTTTAAGCTTAATCCAAACACATTAAACATGTGTGTAACAGTCAGGGTTGTGTGTGTGGTGGTGGGGGGGGGGGAGTAAATTCTTCAGTCTTTTGTGTGCTGTTTATTGACTGAAATGTGTCACTGTAGTTACAGAAACCTTAAACAAAGCCAACAAAGGGGCAGGTGCAATTTCCTTGTCTCGTTCACATACTCGTGACAATGTGTGCTAATATATGAGTTTGGCAATCACTCGCTACACTAAAAAAATAAATCACAATTTGTATTTTGGGGGCTAAAACAATTTTAGCTAGATGCTAATAGAACAATGTTAGTTAGCGCAGCAAAACAAGCCAGTTGCCAACAGTTCTGTAAATGACTGCGTCTTTATTTTGTTAAGCGGCGGCAAGGGAAATTAACTTAAGCTACTTCTTGACTTAAGCGCTAACTAACAAACAAGATACTTGAGAGAAAAAATGGAGGAAAATTGATAATTTAGACATTAAGTCACTTTGCCAATTGGTGACAGCATTTGTGATTTACAACTTTTAATTGGTTTGTTCATTTCTTCAAATAATCTGAGCTGGCAGCCGGTTACGTCAAGTCGCGGATAAACGACTCAATTAAGCGTCCTGACTTTCTTCTACAACGCAGCTGCTCGGCCCTGAAAAGGACAAGAAGCAACAAGTCAATAAGCACGGTTATGACTCTTCATCCATTATTGACGCTGCACGGCTGCTTTTGTGTGGACCCACGCCAGCCTACGGTCTTGTCCACTTGTTTTGTTCCACAGGCAGCAGGTGGCTTGCGTTGTGTTCTAGTTTTTATTTTCTTTTTTGGATTGTTGTGAATTTGAGACTCATTTTGGCACAGTAGCGCCAGCCCGGGAGACGACGAGCTTCGGGTTTCTGTGTCGTGATCTTGTTGCACGTTTAATGTCAGGAAAACGGTTGCTAAACTTTATCAACCACACACCCACTTTAACATCAGTCAGAAAAGCTTTTTGGTTCCGTTTTTATGCCACATAATTTCAACTTTTTTCCTACTCCTTCATACACATTCCCATGTTGTGTAACCCTGTGCAGTTTGTTATGACAGATTTTTTTTCTCGTTTGACAAGCAGAAAAAAAAAAGCACTACTCATTTACTTCAAGTATGCTTGTTGCCCAGGCTGGGCCTTAACAGCTGTGGTAAAAATGCAAACATCTGCTCCTTCGGGATTTATTCTGGAAGCCTTTAAAATCTTTGGGAGGTAGCTAAATTACAGGTTTGCTTGAGAAACTTGTAAACTTAAATATACTGCGCCATACACATCCCAGCCTTTTATTTTCTTATACAATAAGAAATTGTATGGCCGGGATAAGCCGCTTTGCCTCTAAACGTGTCATTGAAAGGCCGTTGTAAAGCTTGAATTATTTATCACTGTGAGAGCGTTTACACAAGATTGCTTAAGGCGATGATGACAGGACACAGACCTCAACATTTGTGCAATCAATGTTGATAGTTATTGCGATTAATTAACCAAAAACCGTCTTCGAGATGTTTTACACTCGCAAATGCTCAGATTAATTCTTAATACTGGTTTGAAACTTTGGTTTGACAGGCTGATTTGAAACCTGAAGAGAGTTGTTATTTTTATAAAGGAAGAATTTTACATGCATTGGATGTAATTAGATAGTGCCAATGAATGTGTTCATCCAGTGAGGTAGAAATGTAGCCATTCGAGCCAGGGCTACTTTTCTGCAGCCTCCAGTCATCATTCCTCCATTTTTATGGTCCACACATATACTGAAATTCATGACCTCATCATAATGCAGGAATTGATTTGACATGCTGCGATTTTTTTTCCCCCTACCACTTCCCAAACCCATTTTGACTTTTTATTTTCATGCCAGCGAGAATATAAAGTGCACCTTTTCCCGTTCCATTTGATGTTTAGAAATCACATTTGATGGTGCGTGCTGAATATAAGATGGTTCCACATGAAACAATAATGTTCAGCCATGACTGCAGAAGTATTTGTGTTTCCAAGTGTCACTCCGTCTGCACGCCGTAAAAAAAAAAAAAAAAGCACAGATGGATAATACACTCAGATGACATTAATTGAGTGTGTGATGTTATCAGGAGATGACAGGTTGGGGTTTATTTGATAGGTGGTTTTTGCAAATGGAACTGAAAGGCATCATTAATCTGCTCATCTGTATGCCGCGCGGTATCGGGACGAAGGTAGCGAGGGAAATTGCTCGTCATCCTCAGAGGCTGTTAATTGTTTTCCTGATGAGTTTGGCGTGGGAATGTGTCTATTTACCTAAATGTTAACAAGGACAGCAGTGACCCACTTAATGCTCCTCGCCCTCCCCCCCTTCACTCTTCATTCTGAAGGATGAGTGAAATCCCTTTGCGCTCCATGAACACAGAAAAAGGGAATATGATAGCGCTTTAAGTTGAAACGTGTTTTCATTTATGATATGACAGCAACAACAACAACTTGAAGAAGACATCTCTTTTTTTCTCAATTTCCAACAGTTCCAAGCTTTCTTAAAAGTGGAATAATCATAGAAAATATGGGGTGTCTGCTCACTAAACAGATGTGAAATGAAACTCTTGCACAGTATATTTGCTTGAAAATGTAGATGGCAAACTCGAGGCTCGTGGGCCAGATTTGGCCCTCCACATTATTTTATGTGGCCTGCCAAAGCAAATCCAATTGGTGTTTCATGCTAAAATCAATAGTGAAACTACAAAGCATATTGTATTTATATTATTTTTGTATATTATTTTTTCCGTTATTGTCCTCAACTTTGGGTTTCAAAACGGAAGATCCATTAATTTAAATGAGTCAATTATAAATCTCTTGACTGTAATGGCGAGCAACAAAAAATGCTTTGTAATATTTTAGTGAAGGACTATCCATCCATCCATTTTCTGTACCGCTTAGTCCCCACTGGGGTCACGGGCGTGCTGGAGCCTATCCCAGCCGTCATCGGGCAGTAGGCGGGGGACACCCTGAACCGGTTGCCAGCCAATCGCAGGGCACACAGAGACAAACAACCATTTGCACTCGCACTCGCACCTAGGGACAATTTGGAGTGTTCAATCAGCCTACCAAGCATGTTTTGGGGATGTGGGAGGAAACCGGAGTGCCCGGAGAAAACCCACGCGGGCCCGGGGAGAACATGCAAACTCCACACAGGGAGGGCCGGAGGTGGAATCGAACCCGCACCCTCCTAACTGTGAGGCGGACGTGCTACCCAAGTGCTCCACCGAGCCGCCTAGTGAAGGACTAATTGTATGCATTTGCATTAAGGATTTAAATTATTAGTCGGCGGGTTAACTACTTTGTTTTTTGGTGGAATTAACATTAAAAAAAGCCGCAAAAGATCAGAACCTGTAAAAGTCACCTTGAAGCACTCACTGCAGACATGGCGCTAACCCCAAATTACCTGCTAACACCATAGCAGATGCAGAGAGTACACCCTTCTTTTATTACCAAGCATGCAATCACACACAAAAGGATTACTTTTACAATGGGTGTCTTGGGTTGTTTCAACAAAAACGGCAGGATTTGTGCCGCAGTCGTCGCTCTTTACGTGGCCTCCTGCAAGCGCCTCAATAACAGCTTTTGTCTGTGTCTTATAGTCGCTTTAAGGAATACAAACAAAGCATCACTCGGGCAATGTTTTTCAACAATAGCCATAGCTTGTCTGACTCTTTCAGTTTAAGAGACAATTTTTGGTGTTATACACAAATGACTATTTCACTCAGTTCCATCAATCCATTTTCTCGGAACCAATCCCAGGTGACATTTGAGATATTGACAGACAAGCACAAGTTTCCTGGTAAATAATCAGGATAGACATGTTGATGTACTTCTTCCAAAATCAAACTACGCCATCAAGACACAATTAATCAACAATCAATCCCTCACCATCGAGCAAAAGTCGTAATTGTTCAAACGATCAATATTGTGCACATTGAACATTGGCTCACTAATGAAGGGCCAACCATGTCTTTTTAATTGACCATTATTGGTTTTTGTTTTAGCACAGCCATTTGTTAAAATGAATAGCAAGATAGATTGACAGAGATGGAAAAAAACACATGATTATTTGAAATGCTAAGACACTTTTTTCTTTGCATGAATCAAATAAGAATGTACCAGTGCTGTCCGTCTATTTGAAATACGTTTACTGAAAAGTAACCCAAGAGACAATTTCCTTGTGAAGAAGAAATAGGTCACAGATTCAATTACAGTCACTGAAGCATGGACTCAATCTATCATGCCAAATTAAGTGTGTTTTAGCAACCTACATTTCTCTCAGCGTTTTATAGACACATTCATTCGAGTGGAGAGATTGAGTTGAAACGGAAAGTTATCATGATCAGACCACTCCCTTGTGCTCGTTCTTCTTCATTTCAAACATTGTAAATGACTCAGTGTAGTAAGCTATCAAATTACGTGCATTAAAATATTGACTGAAGTGAGTTGAATTTGTCCTCACTGTTTACTGCTCATGATCTTCTATGTCAGGAGTGCCCAAACATTTTCAGCTCGCGAGCTACTTTTGAAATGACCAAGTCACACAGATCTACCAACTAAAAAAACGTCCCTCTCCCCAGTCACTTCATCCAGCTCATCCCGGGGGATCCCAAGGCATTCCCAGGCCAGCCGAGAGACATAGTCATGATCAGGCTTTGATTTGGTTTTGATTCAGAATTTAGTTTAATTTTTCTTGTGTTCCTTTTGTATGTGTCTGTCTTATTAGGTTAGTGTGTTAACCCAATCCCCGTTACCCAATCAGCTCCCTCCAACCACTTGTGACTTGTTCAGGTGTTCCTTCTTGTGCCATCAGATTGTTTGGATTCAGTTCTATGCTTTGTTTCAGTCCTGGTCACAGCTTCTAATTCCTGTCTGTTCAGTTGTTTTCTTTTACTCACTTAAGTTACTTTTGATCATCATGATTTAGGACTTTTGTTTTTTAGGTGTTTTTGATGATCAAGCTAACTTATTTGGCTCTTGATTCCTTCAAATTGAATTACTATTTGACTGACAACCTCGATGCTCATGGAGACTTTGATGAGCGGAAGCTCGATTATTGGAACGTGCCGGCAGGAGTCATCTGTTATTTTTCATCATAAGAAAATGGAGTCACAGAAGGTAAGTTATGTTTTATACATCTACAAAATGATATTGCTTCTTTTGTGCTGAAGGTAGTGGGTGTGGCTTGCCAGACTAATACATTGCACTGCCACGAAGGTCCTTTAGGGGGCACTGTGCTCTCTAATGGGGAAGTGACATTATTTTTCAGGTTTCCAAAATGAATTGATTGAATGTTTTTTTATGTTAGACTAGCTGATCATGTCATGAATCAAGATTTTAAGCAACAGTGGGGAGGAAAATGTGGAACAGCTTGCAGACTGATTTCTATATGAGCAAAAAAAGTAAATATATATATATATTTTATTGGTTGTTTCATTTCACAATACAGCTTAGGGATAAGCAAGTGTCAAATATGTAATGACTGGAATCCGTCCAATTTCCCTAGGGTCCATTTTTACAAATCAAAACAAATTAGCTTCAGTGTAGTGAGTAGCTAACTAAATATTTTAATGAAGCGTCACTGAACTCCTTTTGTCAACAAACAGATGGAAGCCACATAAAAAGACACTTATGTTTAGCTTGCTTTCAGACCTTCTGCTGAAATGCCACTAAGACTTGTATGGAAAAAGATAAAGTGTCATTTATAAATGCTGCTCAGGCACACAAAAGCAATTTCACCAAAGGCGATTCATCGTCTTCTGACACTTGTTATTGTGTGCTGATATTCGCGCAAGGTAAATCTGTGCTTGTCATCTAATAAGCTACGCCAGGTTCTCTCATTTCCCCTGCTCTCCTTCAAATACTGGTTGCCATGGCAAAGACAGACACTGACCATCAGAAGAACCTCTCTGCTGCTTGTTATGGTCTCTTTTAACACTAAAGGCGCCGTTATGTTGCAGTGGAGAGAAGATGGCTAGAATATTCAGATTGTTGCATCTCTCAGTCGAAAAACTCTATGAAGTGATCTTTAATTATTCATAATGCCCGGTAAAGATTCGGTTACAAACTGCTGAGACCCACAAAATTCTTTACTGTTCAGCATGTCAGTGAATTATGTGGAATATTTCTGAGGCTGTGATAGTCCAGGAAAATGAAACGACTTTCATAAAACTCAAAGATTAATTATTAATTTCATATACAAGAAATTGCAATTATGTAGAAATATATATCCGTGTGTGTGTGTAAAAATAAATCAAAATCTTAAAATTTTAATAATACATTTTGATAAATATGGTTTATTTGCAACATGGAGCCGATATAATGTTGTTTGCCAAATTTCAAAAGTCAGATTCATTAGGACACTGTTTCATGATATTTGATATCATCAGGCTTTCCCACTCTGTTTTTGTAATTGTGCGTACTACTCCAAAAAAGCCCAAAGAGCATAAGTTTTATATAACTTTTGAAGCCAATTTTTAAAGAACATTTTGGTTTCACTCCAAGTTGTTTCACTCCAACATCATTTTGTGACCTACTTTTCTCACAGTCAACAGCGTTTTTACTTAGTCCGTGACATGTCTGATCACGTTAAAACATTTAGTGCACTTTACTTTAAACGAGTCGTTAAGAATTTGCTTTCTGCGTCTCTGGCACAGAGGAGTCACATGACTGTTTTGAGTGCTCGTGGCAGTTTAGATGAAGTACAAATATTGTGCCGGGAGTAATGTGTGTTTAAGCACGCATCACGCATTCAGCTTGTGTACGCTTTCCTCGGTATGCAAAGTATCAGGCAGGTAATTGATTTTACAAGCTTCATTAGCTGCAATTTGTATATCAGATGGGCTGGAAAAGAGAGTTGTTGATAACTCAGATCTCGCTTTCGGAAATTACTCTTCGCTGCAACCCTAACAATGTTGATTTATAATGTTGACTCTCAGCAACTTTTTTGTTTATTCAGTCTTAGTGGTTCTTGTGTGTTTGCGTGCGCTGTCATAAATTTTTGAATTAATGTGCTGTATTATAAATTGAAAAATATGCTGCGGCATTTTAATACATAGTTAGCATGCATAATGAACGTGCGCACATTGTATTTGCTTTTTCAATCGAATTACAGCTGTGATAAAAGTTTGCTGCGTACAGCTATTTTTCCCGTTTATGCACTGCAATCACATTTTCTTAAATAAATGCTTTCACAAATATTAACCAGAGTGAAACTCAAGTCTGCTAGATGCCTTCTGCGCAGCCGACAATTTGGTGAAGGAAAATAGCGACAGATAAGCAGATTGTTTGTGTTCACCCCCACAACGGCGCAGATGCCTATTTCTAACTGCACAAACTGAAATGTAGTTTTTCCAAACAACCAAACCTGACAGGTGTGGAAAAACACCCTGATGTGAAAAACTAAATCTGATCGACTACCAGATGAACAATTAAGTACAGCAGCCCTCAGTTCACAACGTTGCCCTGTTCCTTCAGCTACAGCATAACCCAAATTTAAAAGTCTATCACTTGAGTTTGTTTTAACTAAACTAATATAACCCGCTGTGACTTGTTAAGTCTCTAAAGTACATACAGCACTGGAGAATATTACACAGATTTCTTTCTCCAATTAAAACGGGGGAGGGGTAAGCATACAAAGTGCTCTTAAAAAAAAAAAAAAAAAAACAGTGATAATATAAACCAGCCTTGACGTGAACATATTTCCAGATGTAACAAATACTCCACTTTTGTGTCCGGCACTTATTTTTCCATTAAATAAAATGAGACCTAATCATCTGAACATGTTCCCAAGAAACTTTTACTTTCATTGCTCTGTTCATATGCCATGTTGAATGTTATTTAATGAGCGCCCCCTCCCCAACCTAGTAAACAATTTATCTGTAGACCACCTCCTCCTCAAAGGGCCTCTTGGACCACTTGATGGTCCTCGACTGTAAGCAAAAAAAAAAACATTAGGGAGAGCGCACTTGCTGGTACTTCTCCACAGGATTAGAAGTGTCATTTGTTTGTAGATATATATATATTTTTTTTTAAAAGCTGCCCGCTACTCTAAAGATGTTGTTTTTAATGCGGTCTGTGTTCTGGTACTTTCTGGCCATCTTAATGGTTTATTTCTGTGACACTTCAGCACGCTCAAGCTCAATTTGCTGCCATAATGTTCTTTCTCTGCCTCTTATAAATAATACAGTCGTCTCGCTGTCCCTCTGGCTTCACTTTGTACACGGTGACAAGCTCAGCATACAGTATAAGAGCAATGCTGCTTTTTAAATGAGGTAGAAGTAGAAAAGCAATGCAAGATGTTTTTTTTTTTTTTTAAGGATTTGGGATATTTTCCATATTCTGCAGTTGTGCAGCGTCTGCAAAAATGGCTGATGGTGTGTTTGTTTATTCAAAGCAGACCCAGTGCTTCAAGAATATATTATCAACATAGCAGGGTGTATGGAGAGGGCAAGAAGTCCTACTTACAAATGAAATTCAAACTTCTAAACTTTCCTCAGAAGGCGATTTTGCAGTATTTCGAAATTGAGACTTGGAGGGATCCTGCCTTTAACTTTGGAAAAAAGTATAACACCATGTCAAGCTCTCAGTACTTTTCTACTGATGAAATTGCACTTAGTGAGAATTTTTCTTTTACCGGTTCCCTTTTTTATTTATTTATTTTTTTACAATTGGGTCTGAATTTACTTCACCTATTGGTCCGTCTGGATGGCTTGAGCAGGGAGGCACCACAAGAAGTTGCAGCTAAAGTCCAACTAATGTATTTGACTATTTGTCCTGTTCACTAAATGTCTGAACTGAAAGTGCATCAGCAATTGTTACGCTCCTTTTATCCCTTTAAGGGGGGATAATGGGGTCATTATGTACCCAAGGCTTTTTTTCTATTCTAGTAGCTGATGGGCTTGGTCCCTATTTTCTATAAGTAATGTTTCTTGGACACATTTGCCAAAATTCAATGTATTGGTAAAATGTTTCACCCCATAATGCCAAATTGTACATGTCTGATGAAATTATGGGGGGGAAAAATGGTGTATTGCTTTTAGCATGTAGCCTACATTTGACTAATGTCTTCCAATTGCATAGCCGATGCAATATTGACTCCATATTGACATTTCCATGTTTTTCTACGTCATTATCAGAAATACTAATATTCCCGAGCCTCCCGCCAATGGTGATTGTGTGGTTTGTGGTTGTCCAGAAGAGAAACCACCATTTGCATGACGCTTCTTCGTACGCCATGTTTTAAACCGCAGCGTGTTGCTAATCCAGAGCGATAAAGCTCTCAACCTTGCAAAACCACATAAACGTGCAATTTCACATCATTTTCATTATCCTTATCCACATTTCCACGAGCTGATGCAAGTCAAAAGAAGAGATGATTAAAAATTCCAATGCTAATTTGCTCCGAGGCTCCTGAGGTGAAGACGCAGGCAGTGCTGCTTGTGATTATTTATGAGCAAGGTTATTAGAATAGCGAAACAAATTAAGTAGGCGCCAATCGGCATTATGTTAACACGATAAAACTGTGAGGATGAGTTTGAGCACGATGACGGTAGACTACGCTCTGGTCAAAACATCGGCAAAACCAGCTCACCTCACGGCACTATGTGCTAATCCATTAGCGTGAGCAAGACTAGCACGTAATGCGCTAATCCATTAGCGTGAGCAAGACTTGCACAGTGTCATGCAGACCTCCCTTGATTTGTGGGCTGGGAATAATGGTCGGCATTGTGTGGCAACGTGGCGTCACTGTCTGGTGGCTAATGTCAGCTAATGATTGTCGCTGCAGTGCCACTGGCTGTACTGTAATTGCCTAGCATGGTACAGTTGATTGTGCTGTGCACTTATTTAAAAGGCAACAAGGAAAGATTGTTTCTGTCATTTCAGGCAAATTGGGATGAGTTTTATGGCGTTTCTGACAATTTTGCTTACCATCAATCTTACGTCAAACAGAGCATATATGCTAACCAACACATCTCAGATGACGGAAACCAGAATTTGTTGGGAATCAATTGCAAGTCTTTGCCTAATGCAAAATTTCAGTCTTTTCACTAAATGTCCTAGATTTTTTTTCTTGCAGAATGTAAACACAAGCTACCTCCAGTGGCGTAGCCAAGCCGGGGCGAGCCGGGCCGGCGCCCCGGTTGAAAAAAATCGAGCTTTTTCGATTCTTCATTTTCATGCCGTTTTTTTCTTTCGGTCTTGCACCAATGTGCTTGCGCTATTCTATGTGCGCGATGTTATCCATTCACCGTTTGCCTCCCGGACCCGGATGTTGTTTTGGCGATCAGCGAACGGCGTGGGTGATGTTCGATTATTTTTCCTGTGGGTGCGCGCCCCTACTGGAAAAATTCCTGGCTATGCCACTGGCTACCTCCTTGTTTAGCTAATGCCAAAGTAGCATGAAGTGAATTTGTTCATACTTGTAGCTATAACAGTGTAAAAGTTTCCTAAAGTTTGAGTTCATAGTGTGTATGATTGTCAGTAGACAGAAATTCATTTTCATAGTATATTTCTCTGTGACCTTTCTTAGCCTTTATCATACACAAAAAGGGTACAGGTTTGCTCAACAGTTATTTATATTTATGAGCTCTAACACTTGCAATATTTTCGGTTGTTGTTTTTTCACCGCCTTCATTGCCCCCCCCCCCACCCCCTCCTCATTGTGTTTCTCGGTCACGCCGAGTCCAACACAGCATCTTTGTTTAATGGTCTCGCAAACATGAGGCGGGGTCGCTGTTAGGTCGCAGCGACTTTATCTTAGCAATGCGCCGTGAGGCAGGCAGCATATGAAATGCATCTTTACATTGATTAGTTTAGCTATATGGAAGAAAATGAGTCCAGTCGGAGAAGTTTCAGCAAAGGTAGCATGGATGGGGATGGAAGTAATGATTCAGAGTGTTGTTCTCCTGACATTTGTCGAATGTTTGGAAGTCTTTCTCGCTGTCCTGGTAATCTCATTAAAAAAATGCTTCTGTCAAAGTATTTCTGCACAGTCACGATTAAAATGGAGACAAGAGGCAGTATGAAAAATGTCTGTTTTATTTTAGGATGCACATAGCTCATAATCTATCTATATAAATTGGATACATGATTAAAATTATTAGGAATGGCTTTACCATAGACAATAAGAGGTATCGATACACAATCCTTGAAGATCAGGTGTGCATGCAATTAAGATTTTTTTTGTTTTTAGTCTGAATTTAGCTTGCCACAAATTTGAAACTGTTGTTTCAAGAATCCTCCCATTGTTGATATATTTTAAACGCCTATTACTCACTCAAAAATATACTTTAACAAATTGTTATTTTTACAAGGTCGTTGTCATGTCATGTAAAGGAAGTGTTCTTGTTTGATTGTAATTATTGCGGTACGGTTTTGTTGGCGCTAGTGTGCCTCAGCGTGCCTCGCCAGTGCCTTCCTTTTCCCACATGACAAGCAGCTCCATTGTTTATTGCTCCGTTTGCATGCTTTGTCTGTGGGCCAATCTTATCTCGTACTTGGACCCCAGCCAGACGCAGATATTCATGAGGAATGGAATTGCATTAATTAACTTCCAGTAACCCGATATGTTGAAATGCAATATGTCAGAATCAACCGCTGGCATTTCCAGTATGTCCTTCTCAACTTAGGAGCTTCGACATTATTCTTTAAAAGCATTTGGGGAATCTTCTCCATCGGAAAGAGCGGAGGTCTTATTTTATTTTTTTTATATGATGCGGTCTGTTTCGGGTTCTGTAATGACTTCTCATGTCTACTCGGGAATGCATTACCATCTGTGAAATGCCAAACAAATTACATGTAACGTACACCGACTGGATCCAGCAGCGCTCCTCCTGATGTCCATTAGAGGCCAATGAGCTATTGCAAATATTTTACTGGCAAATCTAATGAAGCCGCGGCTCTCATTAGGAATTTCCAGGACACACAAAGCTCAAGACTGTCATGAAGCTTTTTCATCACTGATCAAGCTGTCCTAGCTTGAATGTAGATTGATTTATCAGCAAATAAATCCAACAACTAGAATTAAGGGAACTCCGCGGTAGGTAGCTCAATGTTATTCTATTGTCCTTCCAAAGTTTTCCATTTTGAATAGCATGTGCTCAAAGTCAGCGATACGCTCCACCTCACCTGGATGAAGCCGGATTCTTCCCTTCATTGATTTAAATGATGATAAACAACCAAATTACTCCACTTGCAGACGTGACCAATTATTTTGCTTATTTAATGATGCGTTTAACTCGAGTGTAACATATGGAGACCATATTTCATTTTTGTTTATTGCGTTCATTATGTACTAATTAGATTTACAGCGAGTGGTTTTTGTGTTGTTTGGGCAGATGTGTATACCAATTTTGAAAATGTGCAGCTTGCACTGTGTATGTAGCCGCTTAGCTATTAGTGGTGCTCTGGCGCGGGAACAATAGGTGACATTTTTGATCTTGCCCCTACCATATCAATTTTTATGACTTGTAACAGGCAGTGTTGTAAATCCTTTCTTCCTTTCCCTCTGTCCAGCTTTCTGGGGGCGGGGGGGGGGGACATGCAGTTCATCCAAGAAGCATGCAAGAACTGTTGTTATGCAGGTCTCGTGCCCAAAAGGCCACGTTTGAACCTCCCTTATTGAGTTGCATTATGCGATTCAAACTTATGATTATGAAAGCAGTGAGTGTTGCACGCGTAATAGCTCCACGGTGATAATTCAGATGTCTTTTTGCAATTGCGTGTGCTGTTTTAACAAGGGCAAAAGTGGAGTGCTGCAGTACTGCCATCTAGTGGGACCAGGAGGGACTGTGGCTATAAGAGTCGTTTGTTATGATTGTGCCAGAATCATAGAATATGTGAGATAAAATTAACGAGTGAATGAAATATCAGAAAACTCGAATGAGTTTAAAAAAGAAAAGAAAAATACAAGACAATTCTTTAAAAGCTGCATTCATTCAATGAGCCTTGATTTGACTTGAGTTCCTTCCTGTTGAGTTAAAATATAACACTGGATAATACCGCTATCTTGTGGTCACGCTGAAGAGATACAACTTGGTCGAGCGACTGGATTAAATAACTTGATAAAAAAATAATTTCTAAAAGTGATAACTGTTAAGGTATGCTATAATGGATATAATATTAAAGATAGTTGTTTTTTTTATTTTTATTGCCCAGAATAAAATAATTAGTCTATATAGTAGAGTACTTTTAAACTTATCCTGCTGTACACATGAGGATTAATATTTACTGATTGCTAAATTTAATGTAAAAATATATAAAATAATTAATGGATTTAAATGACAAATTCTTAGTTAGACTAAACACTTTGTTCTGGGTGTTTTGTTATGCACATTTTGGTAACAGACAAATGAAAACAAATAAAAAGTAGAAATATATAAATATACCATTAGAAATAAATCCATAAATCTTACAAATGCTGATTCACTATATAAATTAATTGTTGCTTTTATATATATTTTTTACTATGGCCTTCAGAGGTTTTAAAATTGAGTTCCTTTCCGCAGAGTTACAGTAAACAGAAATGTAGGGGAAAGTGCTGTCGTAAATCTACTGCCCCTAAAGCACAGCAATATGTGGCACAATATTTATTGACTCTGTTACTGTTAAATTGACAGAGGCAAAATATTCCCCCCCCCCCCCGTCCTCAGGGAAGCTGTCTTCTTTTTGCTTGCCGAGAAATATGTCATTAGTCTCAATTACAAGTCCAGGAAAAGTTCTATTGTAGCCAATAAACACCGTATATCAACCGTTTAAATAATAAAATGACTCTACCTGTTTTATTCAAAGTTAGGTCCCAAAAGTTCAAATTTCTCCTGTTCCTTTTCAAGAGTGCGCCACCTGCATCATCTATAAAATGCTGTCGTGGCTTGTACATTTCACCAAATGAAACATTGATGTTCCCCGCCAAGCCCTCCATCCTTCTTACCGCGCCTTTTTCGCAGACAATAGCACTTTTGCGTGGCAATTTGTTCACAGACAAGATGTATGGCGGGCCGTGATTAATATTTAAAATCAAATTTGGCAAAAAGACATAGATGGATGCGTTGCCCCCGGGGCTGTCGTACTCGGGTACAGGTGCATCCGCGTGAAACTCCGTTAACACTCCAGTTCCGATTTACTGCCTGTAATGCGCTGTTTGTTCTTGACTCAAAAAAAGTGTCACTTCCAAATTATGACACAGAGAGGTATTTATGAATAATGTCAGCCTGGGTTTACCTCGTGAAGTGCAAACCAAGTTGACCTCTGCGAGGGGGGGAAAAAAAAAGGCTTTCGATGCTGATAAATAAGCAACGTGATGACAACATACAGCCCTGTGATGTCACATTACCTCATAGCTAACCGATGTCACACAATATGACATAATTCCTTACATACAGCGTGGCATTTAAAAGCTATTGTTGGGTGGAGTGATCTCGTCAGCTCTACATCCAAGCCTGCAGCGGCTTCTCTCGGTCGGTGAGTTTACGAGAATCCTTTTTTTATCTTGGACCCAGTGTCGGAAAACATGTCCTGGCAAACTTACGTGGAGACCCTGATGGCAGAAGGCAACTGCCAGGATGCGGCCATTGTTGGGTTCGGCGACGCCAAGTACGTCTGGGCGTCATTAAGCGGCGGCACGTTCGCTAACATCACAGCCGCCGAGATCGACGCGATGGTGGCAAAGGAACGTGACGCTTTCTTCACCCAGGGGCTGACGTTAGGTAATAAAAAATGCTCAGTACTCAGGGATAGCCTCAATGTGGACGGCGATTGGACAATGGACTTTCGGACCAAGAATTCAGACGGAGGCCCTACGTATAACATTTCTGTAGCCAGAACTGACAAAGTATTGGTTTTGCTCATGGGGAAAGCGAGTATCCACGGAGGCGTGCTCAACAAGCAAGCGTATGGGATGGCCGACTACCTGAGGAGGTCTGGATACTAAAGCGGCCTGCTCCCGACCTGCCTGTCAAGCACTTCATGTCCTAGTTGCAAGTTACTCTCTTCTTCCTCCTCTGTAGCCAAAACGATGTTATCACAAAGGAAGTCACCTGCCAAATGAAAGCCGACATTTTCCTTCTGTGCCCTTTGACATGCCAAGTCCCGCCATGTAAACATTACCTTGGAAAACGACCCCCCCAACGGCAACAACAAATGGACACTCTGCAGTTAGCAGTTTAGACACTCATTGCTGTTTTTTTTCCTTTGCCAGCTTCTGTAATGTGTCATTTGTGAAAGGCTGTCATTTTGTTGGACAATAGATATCGCTGCTTTCAAATGATCTAAAGTGTCTTGATTTTCCAAATAGGACCAAGTACGGAACAAGTTAGAGTTGATACAGATACCCTTAATATGAGCCGGTTGTGTTTAACGGAAGGGGACGATTAGAAAGCATTCAATGGGATTGTTTGGAACCAATTTACAGTGCTGTCGTAAAAAAAAAAAAAAAAGCCTCCTTTATGCCGTAGCCGAAAGAAAAGTTTAATTTACCGTATTTTCCGCACTATAAGGCGCACCTAAAAACCTCCAATTTTCTCAAAAGCCGACAGTGCGCCTTATAATCCGGTGCGCCTTTATATATGGACCAATATGGATTTGTGGATGAGGACTAATTTATTAAAGTGAACTTTACGTGTTTATTTTGTGTGTTGTGTGATATTAACGTTTGAGCAACGTTGAGTTATTGATATATTGTTATTCTTTTTACAATTTCGAGTGTTACTATATTGTGATTGCATGAACGTTTGAGCAACGTTAAGTAATTTATTATGCGCCTTATAATCCGGTGTGCCTTATATATGAACAAAGTTTTAAAATGGGCCATTCATTGAAGGTGCGCCTTATAATCCGGTGCGCCTTATAGTGCGGAAAAATCTGGAATATGTCGGCAAATAGCCACTAGCGTGTTAGTTTAGCACGGTATAAGGAATAGCAACTATCTACTGTACTCGGCCGAGCGAGATTTACGATGGCTGAGCGCTGATGTGCATGTGGCCACTTGATCACAATTGATCACAGCACCTTTGTTACATGCACTGTGATGACAAATAGGTGGATCTGGCACATATTGCTCGTGGTAGCCCACAGCAACACAAGAACCCAGGCAGGACTCGGACCTCCCCCAAGTGGCATGTGTGAGCTATTAAAAGATGTCGCAAAAGTTTCCGCTCTGAGGCTACTTTGAAAAATACACCCCTCACTGAGTCATTCATCTATTTATGGTGGATGTGACATCACATGCTTTGTCTTTATCAAGGAGCTTTGGTCTTCTAATAAACTTTTTAAAGATCTTATAAGCAGACAAAACTGAACTTTAATCATCTGCACACTCGCGACCTGAGGGAAATTCATAGTCAGCAAATTTCTCTTTTTCATGTGATGAGGTAACTTGTATGAAAAGTACCCACTTAACCGAGACATACAGTTTGAGTCCTGTTGCTAACCAAAACAGCAGCATGTAAACACATTTCTCAGTGTGGACACCTAAGGCCACTATTTGTAGCAGTATGAAACTTAACATGCTTTCTTGTAGGCCAAACCACATGATTGATGACAAGTTACATTTTCTACTTTTTTCTTTGCAGCAAACATTACGGGAAAGGACACATGCGGTAAAAATGAAAACAAAATTATGATGTCTTGAAATAACTTCAAACCGGTCCAAAACCTACATTAGAACTATTAAGGCCTTGCGGCATTAAATTGTGATGGACGTTTTAATGATGCCACCATGCTACAAATTTATGTGTCCCCCAAATAGTCCTTTGGGCTTCTCTTAAAATACTCCATTAATTATTAAAATACTGTCCACTCTTGTGTGGCTCTCTATTACAAAGCATTGCTTCCATTACCAATATGGACATGGACCACTATGTGTATGCTGGTTGCCACGGTGATGTGCAACCGTCATCATGTGGACATTTTGACGGGTTGGTTGGCCAAACTTGGCTGTAATTAATCATGCTCATGATGTTTGAACAGCATTTACTCTTCGTGTTATAAGTTCAGCTCTTTGGCTTGCTGGCTAATTGTCGTGTCTAAATGTGACGGGGCCATAATTAGTGTTATTATACCATTCAATTTTTTTTCTGCGTCTGCAGCAGAGTGTCCTCTGTAGAAATGGAAAATAGGTCTCACAGTAAATAAGTATGGTTTACAGTTGAGACAAATGGTGAACCAATTCTGGTTATTATGCCGGTGTCCCTAATAAAGTGTCTGGTGAGTGAATAGTGGTAAAATCAGCCTCAATGTGCCAAATTTGGCTCGATTAAACTAAACACCTGACTTATTTTTAGCCCAGCTGAGTTTCAGGTGAAAAGAGTAGCAAGAGAAGCTGAGAAGTGCTGCAGCACATCTTCCTTCTTATCTTAATAAATAATGAGGCTGCCACTCGCTGACAATGAAGTATTTTGAAAATACTTGTAATGTATGGCTGCAAAAAGAGAGGTGCGGCATTGATGTATGGCACAAACAGGGCTGGAAACAGGTGAAATATTAATGGGATGCCCCCCCCCCCCCCCCACACACACACACACACCGCCAGCCCCCTGGAGTTAATCCGTCTGATTGCTTTGAGGAAAAAGGGAATGAAGAAATGAGTGTGGACTGAAGGATGCCAAGGTCTAAAACAAATTTACACTTGTTTGGATTTTTTTTTTTAAATTGTTTTGTAAGCATTACAACAAATTGAGCTGGTGATATTACAGTAGTTTTTTTTGTCTGGCCCATTCTCACATGATTTCAGAAAGTTAATATATTAAACCACCACAAGGGCGCAGGAGTGTAAAAGGAAGAGGTGCTGAGTTCAAAATGTCAATCGTAAATTCCATACACTTCAATGATAGGGTCCTCCACTATCATTACACAAATTCAGTGCACCTCATTTTTCGTAAACTCCACCAATGATAATGTTTTGGAGAATTGATGCCGCAAAACATAGCGATGCCTTGTGGAAATAACGTTAAAACGCTTTAAAGCGGTCTAAAAGGCGCACCCAGGAGACAAGCCTAAAACAACAATGGCCGCCGCGTGAAATTAAAAAGTTCCGTTTTGCGAGTGGCGCTGGCATCCCGAAATGCCATTCAACTCCCGGAAAGGTCAATAGTTAAAATAACTTTTGTCAAGAGGAAAAGGAAAACTTGGCGGGGTTGTGCTAAATTGCTTCCAGATTGGTGGGTTTCTTTGCGAGCCAGTTATTAGCCAAATTGAGTGCAGACAACTGACAACACTTAAAGTCGAATTTTCAAACATTGTTTGAAGTGCTGCTCGGAATCGTGACCTTATTTTTTCCTCCCTCTTATTTGTTTCATGTGCAAAATACATGCCTGGCTGGGATTTCACTTTACATAAGATTAGAAAGGATTTCTGATTGACGCAAAATGGCCCGCTAAAGACGCCGCGATGCTAGCTGCAACCCCGGCGTCTTTCGAGCTCTCAAATTACCTTTTTATTGTTTCATGAGTACCCTCTGCAACACTTTCCATCCCGTGTGTTTTGATCCATGATTGCACTTTATTCTCCCCGCAAAAGTGGTTTATTTGCCTTTTTCCCAGAACTACTATCAGTTTTTTTTAATGACTAAAAAAAGTCACGCATTGAGTTAGCATGTACACAAGCACTCTACACGTGATCTAAGTTTAACTATGGGAAATTGCGTCTTGCATGGAAGTGGCAATATATTTGAGTGAAGTAAAGTGACAAGAATAGCCATGACATTACAAGAAAAAAGGTTCTATTGATGTGAAAGGAAAATAAATTAGAATATTTTGCAGAAAACTCACATTACAAGAAAGTTGTCAAAGTTGTTTTAATGTGGCCGCTTACCCAGATTAATATTTTACATTGTACCCAAAGCAAAACATTTATCAATAGATTATTGATATATTTGCTTTTAATGTTTGGGTGGTGGAAAAAGTAGCAAGCGGCACAATTTGGCTTCAGTAAATTTGCATTTTATGGTGTATTTATTCATCAAGCATAGTGTGAAGGCTCCCATTGGCCACGCTTAAGGCGCACTCCATTTCAGTCAATGTGACGAGTGCGGAGCTGCCCTGCAGCCTAGAATGAAAAGCAAATATTAATATTAACTGGTGTTAGTGCGGAATGTGAAATATGGGAGGCCCCCGGAGGTGTTGCGCATTCCTCATTTAATGACACGTTTACGCTCTTGTTTTTCTTCATCCGCATGAATGCCTCATTCAGCGTTCATTGTACACTTTGTGGCTGGTTTGCTTTTAGAGTATAAATATGAATTTTTGGGGGGGCTTAAATGGTTGGCTGTGCTTAATGGCAAGATTAGGTCACACAAATGATTGTGAGCAGTTGCTTCAAGATACAACACAGCTCAGTGCAAAATTGGTTAGTATCGAAGCGTCTTTTATGACGAGCGAGCCTGCCGCATAATCCAGTCGGATGGATGGATGGCCGGCTGATCGCCATCGGTGCGCCCAGCTCACTAGAGGACATCATTAGAGGAGCGATTACAACAAGGCGGGATGAAAGAGTCTTTGTAAATATGAAATGGCCGCTCCGAGGTGACATTAATGGAGTTAACCCAGGAATCGAGTGGGGCAGGTTGCGATTGAATTGGCTTCGACTTTATTAACCAATCCGTCTGTGTCGACTCGGTATAGCTAATCGGAGAAAATGAATGGGTGTCATCAAAACGTGATAAACTGACCAACTGCTTTGTCTTTAGTTGGGAATTCTATTTTTGGTCCATTTTTGTTGTTCAGGTTTCTACGGTGACAGATGGCCTCCAACTTTAAACACTAAAAGCCATTTGATCGTGTCATCATTCTTGACAGCCAATCAAATGCCAACATTTCACACGAATTTGATGGCGGGTTTTAATTGGGTGGAATGTACAGTATTTTCCGCACTATAAGGCGCACCTAAAAACCTCCAATTTTGTCAAAAGCCGACAGTACGCCTTATAATCCAGTGCGCCTTATATATGGACCAATATTGAGCCACTACAGCAGGCGTGTCCATATATATGGACTTCTATATGGACAAAGTTTTAAAATGGGCCATTCATTGAAGGTGCGCCTTATAATCCGGTGCACCTTATAGTGCGGAAAATACGGTAGTTGGGGTTGAGGTCTTTTAATTGGATTCATCAAAGCACAGGTTGCTCGCCCTCAGATGGACGTTGAAATACGGTGACATTTGCTGGTCGGCCGTCCCCGCGTTTAAAAGCGTATTGGTCTTTACGCACGCCGCCCTATAATGAGCCATCATAGCATGGGCTCGGCCCGGCCCGGCGCTCCACATAAATAAGCAGCAATTTGGCCATCTGCTCGGATTCTTTCCGTCTCCCCGGAGACCCCCATCTGCCTTTACATTATCAATTACAGTTCAAGCATGCTGCTGCCCCCCCCTCCTGCTCTCTCCTCACCAACTTCCCAACTGGCTCAACCCTCTTAAGCACCCTTGAAAGTAAACACCGCAAGCCCGATTCGAGCACAATGACTTGTTTGTTTAAAACAAGATGTCCATCTCTCGCATAAACTTTAAACTGACACGTAATCTAAAGTGGGATTTGCAAGTGTTCGATTCTGATTTGTTATAGATGTGATTGCTTTACCTTTTGTTGTATGAAGTATTTCACGGTAAAAAATTGACTTGCACTGTTATATTGATATAAAATGGACACAACACTAATTTCATTTTTTGTCTTTATTAAAATGTTTTTTTTTCCTGCGGAAATCCTGTTTGACTGCCATGAATAAGAATAAATACATAAGAAAGAAAGAAAAATCCCCCACAGGTTATTGGATGACCTCCCTTGTCAAAGTAGTCATAAACAAATGTTAGTGCTATATTGTTAATGTACCACATTTTTTAGACTGCAAAACAATTATAAGGAGCACGTTTCAATGAACATATCTATTTTTGGCAATTTAAATAAGGCTCAACAGTTTATAAAGTGGATTACTGCACAGTAAGCAAAACAAAAAATACAGAATGTGGGAGAGGAGATTTTGAATCATGCATTGAGCAATATTTCCTCTTTCTCGCTAGAAATAAACTTTTTAGGGATTAGCAGGAAATGATGTTTTGCAATTTTTAAATACATGGCATTGCCTTAAGTGTTGTGATCTTTCAACTCCATCTTGTTCTCAATAATCCTGCAAGATTGTTCCTCTGAGGAGATGCTGGAGGATGAGATTTCCAGGAAAAGTGGTGGTGCTCACATGGGTGAGGGAGGGGAGGAGATGCAGGTATCTGTGAGAAGAGGACCCTCGTCAAGCACCCCGTTCCTCGTAACCATGTACTCAGGTGCTCCTTTGGCGAGTTCATAAGCAGTTCAGCGGCAGCCCAGAAGGCAGTGCACTTTACAAGGCTTCTGGAAGATCTTTGAGCCGACCAATCCGATAATCCTACTTTCAGGAATGCCAGTCTTTCGTCTCCCGATCAATCCCAGATCGAAAACATCAAACAGAAAACACACGACCCCCCTCCTCTCACAAAAAGAAAAAAAATCACTTACTAGATGGAATTAGACATGCAAGCGAAGGTGTCATCACCTTAGGGATGAGGGGGTGGATGGATTTTCTACAAATTGCGGAATATTTTCCTCTAGTGTAATCCGATAGTTAAGAGCGCGGCATTTATTGATAAGGCGGCTCGCCGGCGAGAAGCAATCCGCAGAAGTGCTCTTTCATGTTGGTCTATGTAAGTATAAGAACAAAGCAAGAATTAAGGGTGGGCCTTTCACCCACAATACACCAGGACTATTTTTATCATTTCTTCTCCTGGGAGGATGGTCCTGTGGTACCAAAAACCCCGCCCCCACCCCCAATGTGGGGTCTTTGCCTGGCACCCGTGACTGTGGGAACTTCCCGCCTCCTGTAAGGCAGCTGGCAAACACATTTTGAAATCCGCTCATTTAGACTGGCATGTGCAGTGGCTGAAACAATCTCATTTTGTTTATTTAGAACAGAATCAGAGACAAGTAATCCCTTCAAATCTTTTAAAAAGATGAAAAGCACGAATAATTCCTAGCAATTTGTAATTTTAGTCTTGACACGTGAAGCCATTGCCCAATTTGTCTTTGTGGGCCACATAAAATATGACGGGCCGTATCTGGCCCCTGGGCCTTGAGTTTGACACCTATGATTTTGAGGAATTAAGGGTCGGTAAATTGACACCTATGGAACAGAAATCCTGGCCTTGCTGGGAAATCCCAGTATTTTTCATGATGTGTGCGTGCAACTACATGAACCCAAAAGACAGCGAGCCAGACTTATGGAGGTCGTTTCTTTACTTTCCTCTAACCTTCCCGCAGGACTCAAAGGTCCCTTTTTAAAAAGACCCGTCTCGGTTGAATCCAATCCAGGTATCGTTGCGATTAATTACAACTGAATAAATAATGTGCGGCGGGCCTATTTAACAGGTTTTATTCCGGAGACCGCGTGGGCCATTTATTACCGGGGTCAGTGTGAGAGGGCGAGATAAGCAAGCGTCGCATTGAAACGGGCCAAACAGGTAGAATTTAGAACACCAATTAAACAGCAAGACAATCACGACATAAATCACAACTTAAAAGAAACTATTGATCAGTTCTCTAACACCAGCTACTTTTCGAAACCCCCAAAACATTAAAGATGTAACAAGTACGAGATTACTTTGTTTTTGAGTGTCTGTGAGGGGAGGGGCGGAGCAGGCAGGTGAAGTTTGCCCTTATTACCAATGTCAGAGATTCAATTAAGCACGAGGGGGAAGCAAATGATCCCAATGAACTAATGATTAATCCGGCAGGTCTATTTACTAATGTAGCAGAATGCATTTGAGGCATAAGTTAATGGCGACAGGACATCAATTCAAATACAAATGAAGCGCATTTGCATCGGATGCTTATTGAGCGGTGTAACAAAACGAATTACAAAAGGTAATCTACTTATAAACCTTGGGAGACGAATGAAACATGATTCCCGACATATCTGCTATCCGCTTTCGGAGTCGCCTGGAGAAATGACGACGTCGATACAAACATATCGAATGCTTTGTTGTCAAAATAAAACATCTGTTTAAATTACGACACTTTTAAAGATTTTGACCGTTTTTTGTTTTTTTTTGGATCACTTTGATCATCTAATCCCGAAAATGTTAATATGAAGCAGTTGGTTTAGTCGCAGGAAGAAAAGCGGCCATCGCTTTATTGGTTGTCATGTTCAGGGACACTGGCTCACTTTTCCGCCATCTTAGGGATGAATCTATTACAACAATATATGCCGGAATCCTAGTGGAACGCCACTTTGCCGACTTATGAATATGTCCAGAACCGAACAAGAGCAAATGATGGCGACTCCGCCAATTCATTTTGCGCGTGAGGCATCCATCTTTAAAGCGTCGCAGTACACCCTTTGTGGCTCTTTTGGAGTTTTCAGATGTGCCTTGAATAAATTGGAGTCTCATTCCGGGGGTGGTGAGACATGACTGGGAATATCAATCCAGTGCGATAGTAGACTCGCTAGTTCTGCACTGTGAATAGCTGGAACTGTATTAATGTGAAGTATGCTGGAAAATGGAGGGAATAGTTTGGACTTTGGAGAATAGGCTCCACTAAGAAATCCAATCATTTGTACTACTAAATTTATAGATTTAATTTCAAATGTGCATTGTGATGTTAGACATTTCTAAACCAGATTGAGTCACCATATTTACTATTTTTGTGTTTTAGAATCTCATCTATTTCTATTTTGAGAGTTATTTGATGTTCCACTAGATGCATAAAAAAAGTAGTGCGGTTATTTAAAGGAAGTGTGTTCAAATGATACTTGGACTTTGATATGAGCTTTGTTTATCTGGAAGTACCGTATTTTCCGGACTATAAGGCGCACCGGACTACAAGGCGCACCTTCAATGAATGGCCCACTTTAAAACGTTGCACTTATATAAGGCACACCGGACTATAAGGCACACTATTCGTGCATCATGTCAGATTTTTAATCCAAATCAAATCATTCTCCATTTTATCTTTTTTATTTCAACTTCAGATGCAACAAATTACTTTATAATCACAAAATAATGATCCATAATCTTTTTGATTCATAGTCTTCAGCGGGTCACTTATGAGGGATTTCATGACACAATGCTTCGGGCCAGTTTAAATTTAGGAATTTGGTCCATATAAGGCGCACCGGACTATAGGGCGCACTGTCGGCTTTTGAGAAGATTTTAGGTTTTTAGGTGCGCCTAAAAACCCGGAAAATACGGTAGCTAAGTTTAGCCTGGGTCATAAGTGGAAGTTGTATTGCATGGGTACTTTCAGTACATTTTTCCGAAATCAAATAGTCTGAGAGACATTTTTTTAAGGGAACTATTATTTCAACATGAGTTTGAACTGACATCAAACTGCTATGGGACACATTGTATTTTTGTGGTTCTTCACCATCGCCTAATCACATCTACGGGAAATTTGAATTCCAAGCATGTTTTGGAGATTCACGCGGAAACCAAACATAAAGATTCCGGCTCGTTCGGAAAACGGCAAACGTCTTTAAGTCGAGTTATTTGCCGCCGCGTCTGATCGATTGCCTCCCTGCCGTGATTTCTACGCTTTGGGGCAATTTCATTTTCCGCCGCCTCGGAGAAGTTATCTAAATGGATTGCACAATCAACGGCCGTGCCCCGTAACCAAACGGCAAATAATTATTCTGTGTTCCGATGTTTGACAGGAAAAATTAGTAACAATCACCAAGAGAGCAGGTGTTTTTCTTTTTCTCACCCGCCTCTCCCGCTTCCTTTCCCCAAATGCCTGCAGCGGTAACGCTTGTGCACAAGACTCCTATTGATTTTAAAGCCATTTGACAAAGAATAAATAAGACTGGAGAGGAGGGAGGTCTTAGCCATGAGCTTTTTGATCAATCAACATGTCGCAGCTGGAACTAAATTCAATTCTTATTTATCAAAATCTCCCCCGCATGCTCGTTTGGAATGCTACACGATGGCGCTCTGCGGAGACTCTTAACGGTCCTTTTGAGCCACGAGCGTCACTGTCACCGTCATGGATTTCTTGACAGGAATACTTTGTTGTGAAATCCTTATCGTGTGCATTAGAATTGCATGAGCTTGCTTATTCACACAGATGTGAGATAAATTAAGGCCAGAAGATGACCACGAAACAACCCTGTGGGGAATTCAGGACGGGTATTCACTTCTCAATGTGAGTACACGGGAAGAACTTTGTTGTGACGATACTTCTGCAACTACTTCTAGTTGAGGTTTATACAGTATAACTCTTTTTGACAGTAGGGGGCGCCTCTGAGTCTTTTCAGGGTGGTCAAGAGTTTTTGTTTGTGACTTTTTCTCTGTTCTTAGCATCTTTCCGGTTGATTTTTATTTAATTTTTTTTAGCCATTTGTAACACTTTTGTTTTGCGTAAAAAGTGTTTTCGAAATCATGCTTAGTAGATTAATTGGGTGAACCTTATTGAGACCTACCCTTGCCACAAATCGCAAAATCCATAAGTGATAGCCCTGTACTATTGTACTGTAATTGCCTTTGCGTGCTCCAAAATGGCGGCAAAGGACTACTTTTGTCTAAATGGAGATCCTCAAGTTGCGCAATAGTGCTAAAGCTATGGTGTTGTTGACTCGGCTTGACTACATCAAGTGAATTTTGTCATGAAGACCAAAGAAAAAATATCATAGGACAATTTTCTACTGAAATACTGAAACTCATCCGAAAGATTGTATCCAATTGTTCCCCACATTAGACAAAAATTTTATCTCGCCATTGTGATAAGAAGATAAAATACATCGTAAGATGCTTGCATGACGTTTAGGTTGAACACAGAGCTTGATTCACATCCGCAGATGGCCCGCTATTTCTTTTTCTTTACATCCCCCTTGGATCAGCTGCACACCCTGTAATTTATGACAGTGTCAGCGTATGTTCAGAGATCAGTGGTCATGATCCAAGGCAGTCATTTGACGACAATACGACGTGATAATCAAGCGAGACCTCGCAACACTTTGCTTCAAAACACGGCTGATTAGGAAATCCATTTTCAATCATCGGCCATCAAGTCCGATAAAAAGCCTTTCTTGACTTGTCTGGTCGTGGGGGAAAAATACAACGGGGGTCATCATTTTAGAGCAGGAAGGCCACTCCCACTCATCCACCTCTGCTCCAACAGCAACCCTCATGATTGCTTCTTTGAAGCTCACATGCTATTGTACAGTTCCGAAACATGTCATCGTGTTTGCAATGCACTGAAAGACTGTAACAAACCAACATGGGCTTGGTGACACATTCAATAAGGTCACGAAAGGCTAAACATTAGGCTTAATTGTCAATCAAACATGAGTCTGTTCTTTGTGTGACTACGACAAAGACTTTGATTATAATTGCAGGTCATTTCTGTGGATTCCAGCCCTGAAGTAGTATTACAATGATATAAAGACAAATCGTGTTTGTAGACACCTTTATTGACGTGTGTAAAAAAAAAAAAAAAAAAAAAAGTTGTATGACCAATGTGGAATAATATAGCATATATATTTAGTATTTAGATATTTAGTGAGATATTTTAAGAAATATTTATTTTAGTAAAGATACAACTTTTTTTTCTCATTATCTCATTTGTGGACACATTTATTGACTCCTGTTAAAAAAAATGGTATAACCAATGGAAAATAATATAGAATATATATTTAGTGTTTAGAGCCACAGTGAAATATATTAAGACCTATTTATTTTAGTAAAGACAATAAAAATATGCTTTTTATACTCACGTTTGCCTTTTTGACAAGGTCTTTTAGCCTACTTTAAAGAATATACGTATATATATTTTCTATTCCATACATGTACCTGGTAAATGACAAAAGAGCATAAGTAAAGCAGCTACAACCAAACTGGAGAATCTTGCCTATGTGACTAATTTGAAAAGAAATGAAACAGATGAATGGCGCCACATTCTTGGCCGTTTGTGTGACAAATTTGAAAAGCTTTTGGCAATTAACAGTCCGTAGCTCAATAAGAGCTGTGTGTTTTGACAGGGCAGATTTGGATTAAATCCATCTTGAGTGGGAGTTCCCTTCATACTGAATTGGACAATTATTATGAATTAAACATGCAATGAATAAAGTGTTTAATGTCATTAATAAGTCTCATTCTTTTGCCGGGGCCCCATCGCAGTATTTGCATTGGGCCGAGGAGGAGGCGACGCTGCGTCAATGTCAAACGAAGCGTTTATAATGTCGCCGAGCACCCGGTTTCACATATTTTCGACGATGCATTAGCGTCAGGATGTGTCGTTTCCATTTCTCAGAGACGAGCGGGAGGGCCGACAGCCCGGGCGGATGTGTAAATACAAGAGAAAACACTTAACGATGACATCATCGATGCTCTTCCATTTTAAATGGAGCGACTTGGTTGCTGCGCCTTAGCTCTTAAGTGCTGCACGATTATATTCCACAGTCTCCGCTTGGCTGCCGAAAACATTTTTCATTTTTAATCACTTCTGTGGCACCCGTTAGCAAAAAAATAGGTATCGGCCACTCTAAAACCATGTTCAGTGACCCCCATATCTGCTTTTAATTGGTACGTAAACGAAGCCTGATTGGAAAGCGGCTTGGCCACCGAAGCAAAAAAAAAAAATCATTGCTCGGCAACATGGCCTGTGTCATATTAAAAAGCTCATTAGCTTCAAATCCATTAAGAGCGACTGTAAATAGTTGTACTTGGCGGGCAACTGCTCGGGCTTCTGAAGCTGACAGTCTGACATCTTGTTTTATGCTGTTTATTTCTCTGTCATCCATTCAAAAACAAAAGACATGAGACCTCAGGACCGATAAGTGGCTGAACTTGACTTTATAAAAACACGCCGGCCTTTAAGAGCCTTTTACGAGACACTTGAATGGAGTGGCATGACTGCTTTCAGATTTTTGCGAGTTTATTGAAATTGGAGTTGAAGACACGGCGCTGGCTATGAGAATGTTTATCGGACAAGGGTAACATTTTTGAACACTTCAAAACATTTTTATACAACTTGAGTGTTTCAACGCTCCAGGAGCTTTGATTTGAAAATAATCAGTTGAACCTCACGACATGCTTTCAAGAGAAAGCAGAAGACTAAATTAAAAAGATATTCTTTGTTCAATTAGAGCAGTTGATTTGAAGGCCATCGATTACACTCAGATACTTCATCATTCATTATCGGAACTAGCAAAGTGCTTCGTCAAAATGCCCGGCGATGAGTCGATGATCCGCACCTCTTAGCGGCCTGACATTTTCATCCGTCACGTACATTTTGAATCTCTCAATCTGCTCGCCGCTTCATCATCACGTCGCCACTGTAACATGTGGCCGGGGAGTTTTCCATTAATGAAAAAATAACATATCACCGCCGTACAAATGGGCTTAGGGAGAAGTGAGAGCACTTCAGAAAATGCTCAGATAATTAGACTGTCTTGCAGCCGATTGATGGATGCACTATAATTACCTTTGTGTTATTATTTCAGGACCAGACAAAAAAAAAAGGTGGCAGGGTTGGGGCGGGGGAGCTCTCCTTCATTAATCTCATTAATGTGCGGAATTAATATCATTTTATCAGACATTCCAGAGCTGCTGGTGGTGCGTGGTGCCGGAGTCATGATTCAGAGCTGTCAGCAGCGACCACATCGATCTTAGTCGCCGGAAAACGTACGTAACAAATATGGCGGTTGCTACGTTGGGCTTTTGCTTTACTGTCACCGTTTCTTTTCAAAGACAGGAAAATATCTCATTGCTTTTTTGTAGCTAGCATTTTTTAACTTCCTTGCAAAAATGATTGCGGTTCAGGTTATTGTTGGTAATGTTGTAAATGTGAGCGTTAATAGTTGCAGTCATAGACATGGCTGCTAAGTATACAAAAATTGAATTAACCTGGATTGGAGCTGAGTCTTGATTAGTGTTGCCTCAAGGGTTGTTTTCTGCTTCCATTCTTTGGACCGTATCAGGAATAACACACTACCCGCTCGACGGGCAAGGAATACGATCTTTGCGGCAATGCGTCGTCATTGAGAATCGGAATGAGACGTAAGGATTGTTGTCTTACCGTCTGCCATTTTTACGCACAACGAAGGAGAGCCGGACCACCTGCAGTCTGCAAGTCGTTACGACGGGGTCACGGGATAACCTACATGTAAACTCTGTCACTTCACCTCAAATTGGGTGTAAAGATCCCATTTCCTCTCCAAGCTGAACCACCTGCGGGACGACTACGATACTTTTCAACCTCGACGCTATTCTGTTGGAGCAATAACAAAAGCTGATTGTGAGGGAAATGGACAGCCTAGGCCTTTTATTTACAGTATATCTACATACCATGAAGACCGCACAGCTCTCTCTGTGATGAATTTGAAGGAAATGAGCAAGAGCCGTTTCGATTTGCCCAGAGTTGGCTGTGTTCGCTCCCACAACGGCGCAAACATCCCCTTCGGGGCACAAAAACTGGGCCCCAGATATTTTAAATAGGAACCATTCAATCCAGTTTGATTGGATGCAATCAAATCTTTAAAAACAATCAATTTTCCCAATTCAAATTCATTTTTATTAACACCTAGGTTCTGTGATAGTATTTTGAAATGGAACCGTAGTGAGTCAGAAGGAACAAAAGGCAATTGTGGCTGTTTTTGTTTTCCCAGGCTAAATCTTGTTGATGTTTATAGTTTAAAAAAACATCAGGTAATTAACTTGGTGAAACAACCAACATAAAAAGGAGCATAGCACTTCTCCTGTTCGGGGCGGCCAGCGAACCGCCTTTCCCTGCTTTGGGATGTCCGTGGGCGGGTTGAAAGTATTCCAGAGGGAGATTAACACTGGTCGAAGGTGGCGTGGGCCGTAGGAAGCCATGAAACCTTGCATCCGTGTCCTAATTGGAACTCATTCATCATCCTGGGCAAAGAACAACTCAATGTTTCTTTCTGCCATCATGTTAAGGTCTCTTCTGTGGACAAGGACCCCGTGTCATGGTGGGCATGTGTGGGCCAGACGCTGTAAATAGTTAGCAGTTAGCATTAGCTTGAATGTTCTGGACTCTACGACTTGCTTTAGTTTTTGTCTGAAAAAAATAAGACTTAAAATGTATTACAATACAAAATAAATATGCCTTTATTTTTATATATTTTTTTGTTTTCAGTCAAGACCATGAAATTATTCCAACTCCTCCGTGTTCCCTGACTGATATGAATTAGGCGTGGGAGTACATCTGAAAGCTGGAAATCATCACCCCCTTCCAGCAGCCATCGATTGGGCCAGCAGAAAATCTATAGCGGCTGATTTGTGAACCAATTTGAAGGCAAATCTCATAATGTTCATATTCAACAGCTTTACTGGGTGCCCGGCAAGGCAGCGCTAAAGAGGCGGGAAGTGGCGGTTAGTGCGTTAAGCTACCGTGTGTTTACAGTCGCGCCGTTAGCAAATGAGGGAATCTCATCGGAGGGATTGAAGATCATTAAAAAAAAAAATCAATGCGAGTCTATCTGCAAGATTGCAATAAGACAATGAGAGGAATTGCACAGTGGGGGGGCCGAGGGGGGGTGTTATTATAATATTTACAAGTTGTCTTTGTATTTATTGAAGCGTAGCAACAACAGCGTCTCTCAGCTTCAGTCCTCGTGTTTGCACAACAAATGAAACGCACATCCTGGTAGGTGGTAGTTGTCAAACAACAAAATATGCAACTTTCTAGGCTCCGTATATCTTTTTGTCAAGTTATCCAATGTTGCTTGTTTTATTTATTCAGTAGTTTACTCCATTCATAGAGTTTCTAAGTAAACAGGTCAAGGTGTGAATGCGCCCTCAGCTCGAACATTTGACCTGGTGTCATTTTTTTCAAGTGGCTTGACATCATCTTTGCACAAGCTAGAAATACTTTGAATGAGATCTCCTGTTCACAGTCCAACCCGATTGAGGTTGAGATGGCTTTTTCAGCTTCATAACTCAGGCCTTGTTCCTTCAGCTCCCGGTCAGCCAGAGGTCAGCTGCACCACACACGCTCATTGCTGTATGTATTTTTGCCCAACTCGTTCTGTGGTCCAACGCCATCATAACGTGAAATGAAATCATAACATTATTTTTTCCTAAAAAAAGGAGCTGTTATGCTACAGGTGTCAAAAAAGTCACCAGGGAATATAAATCACATTGCATTACACGAGTGTGTCGCTGCACCTTAACACTGATTTGCTTTTACGGTTCAAGCACCCAGACTCGTTTTTCATACACCGCACATTAAAGCAATTAGCACAGAAAGTTGATAGCCGATAAATTTAAGAAGTCCATTATTGAGGCAACAAAAATGCAGTAAAATATGCAATTTTTGCAAGTTACTTATTTTCATTATTTGGTCATTTAGATCAAACGACAACATATTTGTACGTTCTGGCAAATCGATTGGCAAATTGAGGTCTTGTGAGTTTGAATTAGCACCGTGAATTTAATCATAATTGAATATATTTTGAGATAACGATAAGTTAAAATATTTTGGATATTTGGACCTTTTAGCAATGTAGCATATCGTAGGCCATAGCAGGGCTCCCTAACGACAACATAACCTCCTTGGCAGAGATAATAACAAATATGGCCTTATCTGCTGGATATATCTCCGCAGCTTCCCTGCGTGATGCGTTGAGTGGCATCCTAATCAAAAATCAATACACCCACTTGAGTGGGGCCATGAGGCTTCCGCGGAGGGGTTATGTAATCTGATGATATCAATCATAACGCCGTTGGAGGCGATCCACCTGACTCCCACCGCGATGGGGTCACGGCGTGAGTAGCGAGAGGGGAGGCCTCCATCAATTATCAGCTATTATAGCGCCGGGCTTACTGTCATAGAGTTGTGTCCACCGCAGCTTCTATAAATAATATTAACGGCGGCCGGCTCATCAATCAATACCAGCAGAGTTGTATTGCCGCAGCCTGAACGGCGGCTTCCATCGCCATCCTCGATCAATGATTCTGGCTCCTGTGGACCGAGGCGAGGAAATCTAGCCCGGCGGTCTTCAGCCTGCCTTCCCCACTTGTCTTGAACCAATTACCCGAACCCGAGTCACATGGTCAGTTGTCGTGCAGCTTTTTTAAATCAACAGGTGGCGCTCAAACTCATACTTGCTTGGTTGGGAATAGCGATCCAGCCACAGAAAAGATGATTTGTGGAATTAATATTAAATATGATATCGACCGGCAGTCATTTTTGAACAACTAAAAATAATTTGAAAAGGGTGTCATTATCTTGCAAATAAATAAGATTATAATCAGTTAGAAAGTAAAAAATGTTGCATTGGATTTATTTGTATAGTTATTTAATTAATTTTATTTATTTATTTTCCCTTTGACTATAGGATATCTCCCCACAGTTAGGCATCGCGAAACTTACACCATGTGACTCATTAGTGGTGTGATTCTTGAACACAGGAAGTGTGAGAAAAGTGAATACATCGACTTAATGATTCCTTCCCTTTCACAAATGTCTTGTTGCAAAGCAGCAGCATCAACGTAAAGCATGCCAACCAACGGAAGCAGCGAGGTGGTGCGACATGGGGGTGTAATGGCACAACGGCGTTAACTGTTTCATGCAATTAGCATTCCGAATGCAAAAAAAAAAAAAAGATGAATTAATGTCATGGTGGCCCGTCGACCTAAGTCTTTCCCATCCCCAGCTGCAGCAGCCTCATCGCGAGTGAATCATTCCACCCGGAGAGCTCCCCTCTTTTAAAGCCTAGCAACTGCTCAAAGGCTAAACACTCAGGTGGCCTTTGACCCCCACACTGATGCTTACCACAACATGTCATTGTGAGATATGAAAACACTCCCAGGTGTGGAAGTGTGCTCCACATGTCACTGGGTATTTATGAGACAGGATAACAATCTCGTAGATACTGTTGGAGGATTTTCTAATTGCCTCACTCGTGTTTTTACATCAAACTCCAAAGTCATATGGGATGTGAGGACAGGAAAGTGCAAAATGTCTCCCAATTGTTTGTTGTGAAGAAAATAACAGATATCATGTGAATTGTTGTCCGCTTCAAATAAGCTTTGCCTCACCAGTCATGTTCCAGCTTTGACGGATAAGCATCTCTCAGGTGCGAGCAGTCATATGGTCAAGTCATATGATAAAACTTAAAATCCCGCTGATTCTCATCAGCTCACATCAAACTATGCTTACGGAGTGAATTAGCGAAAATGGAAAGCATAATGTATTTTTCTAGACTGGAATGTCTTGTTACTTTCCAATCAGCCTTGTTTGAACACGGCTGCGCCTTCAAGTGCTAACCCCAAGATGACCCTCGGACTACAAAGCGTCTGGGCAGACAATTAACTGTGTGGTACTGGCAATTTGTCGCAATAGGATAGAGGGGTTAGTGTCATTTGGTTGAAGACTCCTGACTAACCCAGATCTCATGGATCCACCACTTTCAAAACCTTTTTCCCACACAGTGTAGTTTATTTCAACTTGACACCCATCTTTTCCTGCTAAACTAATCTTCAATATGACTTTTAGGCCAATTAAAAATCCATCAAATCTCAGTTTTCAGGATGTTTCACTGTAGTTATTTGAGTCTGAACCACCACCTTGATCAGTTTGCAGCACAGTAATGGTCACAGTCGACTGAGCCCTGTCAAGTTAAGATGTATGAGTCTGCGTATAAAGCGGACATAATTTCATGGAAAAGATGGGAAATGTTATTATAATTTGATTGTTGACGTTTGGTCGGCGGGAGCCCTTTGCTCGGTATTAGTCTTGGGGTTATACTGGACTATTTGTGTGTACATGTCCCAGTTTTTAAACACCGTAAACAAAGGCGATCCATCATAAGCGTCCTAATTGCTACCAGAGGTGGAGGTCTGGTACGCACTTCAGTCATCAACCATCATGTGAACATTCATACATTTGCGTCTGGTACACTTGAAAAGGCTTTGTTTAAATTAGCGGAGAAGCTAATTATGCTAGGTTTATGCTAGCATTTGTAATCTGGGCCTCAAAATCTTTTTGTGATCATTTCTGATCAAACATTGAAGTCATAATTCTTGGTAGTTTTATTTGTTTTTATGTATATATATGCTTGTGGAATAATATTTAGTAATAAGTGGAATTAGATGAGAAAGGAACAGAACGTGTTAGCATTGTCATGGCTAAATCGTTAACATTACATTTAGACCACTTGCGCTAACCACGGCATGTTCATCGACTTTCACCGCAGTCATTTTCAAAGCATAACAAGGAATTGATGCACGACTGCAATATTGCAATTTAATTCTCTCCATTCTCCGCATTGATTTTATTTTCCTTCTTCTTCCATGAACAGCTCCCACTAGCACATTAATATTGCAGCACAATTAGTTTGCACATTACTAAATTACCGGCAGATTAAAAGTGGAACAGCACAGTTCATAACCCGCCCCGCGTAACTGCCAGAAAGGAAATTAATATGGATTTGAGTTGGTCCTCTGAGACGAGCGTGCTAAAACAATCCATAAGTAGGAAGTCCTCTGTGCATGCACGTCGGGAGTTTCCTGTCAGCAACGGGGACTGCCGGAGCAATTAATATAGCCTTTAATTAGATTTGCATATGAACGTCGATGAAGGGGCGGGGAAGGCGCTCGATGGCGGTGGGCCACGCTGTGATACCTGTTTATACTATGTTGGAATCCCTCAGGTGGGAGTTCAACCAAGCATGTTTAAAAAGTCAGAATAAATTCGGGGTGGAAAGTAATGGAAACAAGAAAATACTTGTTGACTAATGATGGTGTGAAATAAATTCTGTCTCACTGACGAATATCACAATGTTTTTTTTTGTCGATTGTATTCTTTTTTTTTTAGCACATTTATTGCAGTGCTCGATTTGAATACAATCCTAAAAGTTCTGATTCCGTTCTTAGGTTGCAATATCCATGTTTTACTGAGCAGCCGGAGCGAATACTTTGCTAATAATAATTTCATAATGTCTTTTATTTTTTCAAAATTCTATTGATGTTATCAGAATTAAATGTGATTTTATTTTTGTAGCAACTTTTAACTTTATTTTGTAAAACTTCTTATCCGCGGAGTCATTGTCAAAACAGTTACAATTTAAATATGTTTAGGAAATTCAAGCAACTAGCAGAACCTCCACTGCAACTCCTCAGCACAAACGTGTTACTTTGACCTTTTTATGTGCACATTGATCCAATGTACTGAGTGGCCATTTCCCCAGAAACAAACAAATATAATTGGCTTGGGGTTCCAATGGCGCTCTTTCTCTCTCTCTCGGTGTCCGGCAGATGCTTTGCGGTGATATCAATCAATTTGCACTTCCAGACACAATATGGGTGCCTTTAATGCTGACTGGTCATTTGAGAAAGCTTGAGCGGTAAGAATTCAATAGAGCTTTATCAGTCATCTGTCTTCATCAATAGTCTACTTCTAATTGGGACTTTTTAAACTGCACTGAGAAGAAACAAGTATAAAACTAATTACATACAGAAAGATGGAAAGACCTTTGAGCTCTCATAAAAAGTTCATTGTTGTTGTTTTTCCGTAGCAAAAATATTTATAGTTTAACATCCCTTCCGTACAGAAAGACTTCCCTCCTCAGATGTTTTGTGCATAAATAGTTATGTTTAAAGGTCTCGGGCGAACATATGCTCGTAAAAAAGGTGTTTTCTCACCCGAGTCGTACACTTCCTCCCTGGCTTACCAAAGTGTTACATGCGGCAGGCTCTGATTCTGTTGGGATTGGATTGTTGGAGTCTGAAACAGCATTCAGCGATCTCGTTATTGACGGACTGCCCGTGGCTTCTCCTAGATTATCACTAGCGCAAATTCAGTTTGTTTTGTTTTTTTGTTTTTTTTTCTCCCCCAGTTGGCCCTACTGTTCCTGTGGGTTTTTAATTCATGGTGCAAAACTGATCCAGAAACTTTACAAATCCTCAGGGATTTTGTCTTCGTAAAAAAGAATTTAAAATAAATAAATAAAACGACCAATGTTGAGTATGGTGGCTCATTTTTTGGAAACTGAATGGAGGGTGGAATTTACATATAAATTTATGTATAACATTTATTATGTAGGCCCCCCCAAAAAAAGAACTTTCCCTCATTGAAGGACCAGCAGTCGTATGAGGTATTGACAAAAATAAACTTTAGTATACCACACTGGAGACAATTTCACATCTCTAATTTCAAAAACTACGCATATATGTCTGAAATAAGCCACGTTCCCACCAAGCGTTAGAAAACCAGTCGAAACCGTGAATTACCTTCATATTAGCTTCACGCGTTTAATTTGTCACCATTCAGCTGGAAAGGAAACTGTTTTTCCTATTTAACCATAAGTTCATAATAACAACGGCGTCACCACTCACTATATAGCAGGCTACCTGTTCAAGTATTTACTCAGCTGGACCCCGGGGCCTCTCCTCCTCCTCCATCTCCAGCATTGCACCGAAAAGGGAACGGGGTCGCGAAATATTTCATTTCCCAAGTAAAACATCTCCTCTGGTCATAGTGATGGATGTGCAATCAAGGGCCGAGCACTCGTTATTAGCCCTGACTTGGGATCCACCGGAGGAAATGAGGGTGAGGAAGAGAAAAATGTTGTTTATATCTGGCGCTCTGTCACTTTGTCAAGCAAAGAAGAGGACGTTGTGAACTTTCAAACAAGGATTGCTCCGGGGGGCTCTAATGCCAAATGAGGGTCTCTGAAATTGAATAAAGGGAACAAGTACTTCATTGTGTTTTCCCAAATTCACCTATTAACATTTTTTGGTAACCACCATTGGCTTTCTTTCCCCTTCTAGCTGCCAACACTTGCTTATTTACAATGTGTGAACTGCTGTTGAAAAACCCAACAGGAATATCAGAATGAGCTTGTTCGCAAAATTGAAATTTAGTACGTTCGATTTATAATTGCTCAAAATATGTTTGTTTTTTTCTTTTCTTTCATTCAATTCGTTTATGTACGACATTGGAGACGAGCTTTGTTCGCCATCTTGGGTCGTCGCGGAGAGTCTTTACTACATTCACATCTCGGTGCATTTTTAAAATAAAGTAGTAAGATATTTATTTTGGGGGTATTTTTTTTTTATTTTTATTATTATTTATTTATTTATTTATTCATTTGTTTTGCTTTTGCTCCTTCCCCCTTGTAAATTTAACCGGTCCTTCCTCGACTCACTTCTCTAGACAGCAGATGGTGCTGCAATCTCTTCACCGAACTTCAAGTGGTTCTGGAATTCTGGAAAGTGGGGGAGGAGAGGGAGTAGAAAAAAAGTCACACTAGGGCTTAGTTGCTGAGTTGAAGCAAATGTTTGTTGAAATAAGTAGAGATTTCCTGGTTTTCCTTTGTGGGGGCGAAAAAAAGGGATAGTGTTGGGTGATCGCTTCCCTGCTGCTTGTTGCCTGTCCTCTGTTTCCTTCCTTCCTTCACTCTTCTTCTCTCTCTCTTGCTTTCTTTCTCTCTCCCCAATGTTTATAAGTCACCGAGAGGATGCTGCCCGGAATTTTGGAAAGGTGGGAGGCATTTACAGATGGAAGTAGACGAGCGGGCTTGGGATCTAAAGACAAAGAAGCGAGAAGAATGATATTTTACTCCATCAGGCGAGACACTTGCGACTTGTCGGTGTAACAGACTCGTTTTTTTTTTCCCCTCCAACAAGTGGAGTGAGCTTGAGGTGGGGAAAGTCGTCGAGGAAGAGGAGGAATGTTAAAGGGATGACGGCGTTATGCGGTGGGTGGTAGGGGGGCCTACGCCAAAGGAAATGGATTGAGAAAGTGCAGTGAGGCAGACGGCTCATTCACCATGACAAATGGGGAGGGTCTCCATGTGTGTGTGTGTGTGTGGTGGGGATGATACCTGATACCCCGCAGCGGCCTGTGTGCACCTGCACAGGCACCGCACTGGAAGTAATCCACGGTCAATTGTGGAAACTCCCTTCCATTTGGAACAGTTGCTCAAGTCTCACGCTTGACAAGAACGTAGTGTGAAAAGTGTTCATTTAGTTCTGAATGTTAATATTACAACATATAGGTATGTAGGTTGATAATATTCAAGTTTCATGAAAATAAACAAGGATAAACAATAACACAAGAATGACGCTGTTGATGTGACAAATGTATCATTTCTGAAAATCTTTACATGATACTCAACAGTTCTTATATTCTGCAAAACCTTCTCAAAATTGACCTTTTACTTAATATAATGACTTTTTATATGAATTTATGACCATTTCCTCGTATGATTCTACATTGATATTCCCGTAAAGTTGCTGGTTTTTGTTCTCTGACGATTGCAACATTACTGTCGTCATTTTACACCCATGCTTCTCTAACTTGCTTGTAACATTCCTTTTTTTTTAAGTTACGATTTGGTACTCGTGGTGGCTTTTTTTTTGTTTTAATTATTTATTTATTTATTTACTGATTTTTTTCACGACACTCATGGGGCAAGAACTTGCAAATTGCAAAACAAAAACAATAAATTGGGCCCAAAAAACAACATTTTTAAAAGCAACTTTCAATTTGATGCGAGAATGTGGACATAAAACAATTTTATCGTTTTTTGTAAAACAAATACAACTAAAGTTCCAAAGATTATGCTAATTAATCCGCATGTCAAGGAGTTCATGTGTCTTTCAACAGAGCGATCACAAGCAACATGTCATGTGGCTTCCATTTCCATTAAGTCATATATCAAATTCCACTCGCGTATTATTAAATCTTTGGAAGAGATCCCAATTAGACCCGGGTAAGGTGCTCTAATCCAATTGTGCGGAGCGTACAGGGATGTATAGATTGTCCTTTTCGTGTGTGTGTATGTGCGTGTGTGTGTGTTACAGTTCCTTAGCAATAATAGAACACAAATCGGTCTTAACGATCTCGAAAAACAATAATTGCAAATTTTCTTTTTCTTGTCTTTTTTTTTAACAAACACTGTCTTTGTTTAAACAAAAAAAAAAAATGCAAATTGAGATAAAAAAATTGGTGTCAATAAAAGTGTCAGGCCACACTAAGTTTAAAAATCACAAATAAGAAACTTTAAAATGACTTTACTACGTTGTTTAAGGCAGAAGAGTGTACAAATTTACCGTTTTTATGACCATGCTACGATTATTATTTAATTTTTTTCAACAAGCAAGCCTACAGTTTGTGTGCGTGTGTGTGTAGTTTTATTCCGTCTGAAAGCTTCTGGGTTAATCTCATATTAGTCAAGAAGGTTCATTCTCACTAACAACCTTAGACGTGTGTTTCGCAGGGCGATGCGCTAAATTAAATGCACGCGCTGTCACTGGATTACCGCGAGAAACAAACAGTACAGATTCAATCAGAAGAACCCAAGGGTGGAAATAAACCGAATAAACTGAAGCTCGTACGCTTTCAAAGTGTGTCGATCGAAGATGTCGAACGTCGTTTTGCTTTTACGTTTGTCGTGTAATTCCGCAGAAATCATATTAGAGGACTAATTGAAGTATTGTAAGTCCAAGCACTTGACTTTTCCATCATTTCATTTAGCTAACCGTATGTAATTATAGCTCTTGAATTATTTTCAACGTCACCTATTTATTTTAGGAGCAACAGGCCCATCTGTTGCGCTTAATGCCCAACCGAGCAAACAATATGTTTTGAATCAAGATTTGACCTCTGAATAAGCCTGATCATGTTTAGAAATCATAGCGAGTTAAATATGCTATGTAAAGAAGATTAGGTCATCTGGATTTAAACCCGTCCATCCCTGTAGTCTCCCGGCAACGAAGGCGGAGGGAGATATAATCCACATTCATAATCCACTCATTCTTACAAGATGTTCTTCTGTTGTTATTTGTGTTGCATGAATATCGTTGTAATCGCCTTTAAACGCTCAGTCGCTGTCTGCATTGTGGGTACTTAGTCAGTGGAAGCTGCTGAAGCAATTACCCCAAGAACCTGGTTATCTTACTGTATCTAGTTTTCATTGCTGTTCTTTTTCTCTGTTGTTTAAATATATATGTAATGTCTAGTCAAAGTAACATTAATAGTTTAGTATAATATGTATATATGAAAAAATGGAGAAATTAAATAAAATACACAACAATTAAATAGGGGAGGAAATCATAAAAAATGAAATGATTCAATTTGTAAGAGTCACAAAGAAGCAAAGCATAAATTCTGATGACAAGGAGAAAGTTAGTGAGTTGGAATAAGTTGACATCTGTTTATAGTACTTGGAAAGCCCAAATGGAATATGACTCATTGAGTATCTTGATACATGAGGTTCGATATGATTCAAGGACGAGTCAATTGCAAAGTGGAACGATTCGATTCATTGGATTCGATTATGATGTTTCGAGAGGGTATGATCCATTGAGGTTTTTTTTTTTTTACGTACATTTGAATGAACTTGTCAGTCCTGTAAATGTGGAATTATATTTGTCTAGTAATTTGATGACATGGTATAATGATTAAATCAATATATATATATGTATGTATATGTGGGGCTTGATTGTATCTTAAATATTATTATTAAAAGCAGGTCTTTCATGATCTGTGTTCATTTCTTGATTGAACTTGATGCTAACTGCCTGCTCGCAGCAGCACATGCTCGCTGTTATTAGTTGCTATGAGTTCAGCCCGTGCAAATCTGCTAATGCATAAGACCATAAGAGCTTCTTATGTTCCCAGCCGGGTCAGAGTGAAGATTAATATTTGATCATGCAGAAGGGCTCTTAATCAGATTTGCCCACCCCCTCCATCCACTACATCCCACCCTCAGCAATTATCATAATTGTCGTGTTAAACGCGCTTGTCCTCGCCGATTCCGGCGGCGCCAAACCCAATTTATGCGGGGTAGAAGGCCGCGATGCCTGCGTGGGTGCCGAGCGGGGCACGGAGGCCTTTGAACTGAGCTTGGAATGACACTATTTGCTTGTTTTGAAATCACCATAAGTAACTTTTAATGCATTTGTCATTTCCACTGATTTTGCACGTACTTATTATTGTGAAGCCTCGATAGTTGGTAACTCTTAATAAAATAAATAAAAAAAGATATTCCTTCCCTTAATTCCTCCCCATTAATTAATTACATGGTTTCATGTATCTGTTGTGAACCTTTTTCCATTTTTTTTATTTTGATCTCCCCTCCACATTCTTCTTGTTTTTAATCTTTTACAATTTCTTTTTGTAAAATAATTGTAGCTATTGTTTCTCAACGTCTCTTAATTTTGATACCTTATGAAAATGTGACATACATGACATAATACATTGACTGTGATCTTTATTTCTAATTATATTCATGTTAGTTAAAAACTAGCTTCATTACTATTTACATTGCATGGACTTCAATTAATAACACTTGTTTGATACTGAGAGTATACGAAACAATGTTTTTGCGGAAAACCAAAAAGCCCAATTTGGGATTATTTTGACAGAAAATCTTTCCTTTCCATATATTTTAAATGATTACGTTTCTCTATACTATATATATATATATATATATATATATATATATATATATAGCTTTCCAAACAATAAAAAAGCTTTGCAGCAAAATTTGACATGGTGACCAACCCACTTGTTTCATTTCTATGCTACGTAAAATTGGGTTGGTCGTGCAAGCTGCGACATTAGCCTTCAGGCCTGTTCTAACTTTTTAACACAACACCGTTGGGATGGCGCCATTCGGAATGGTGTTTGTCATAAACGTGAAATAAACAAGCGCGGGTTATAACCAGTCACGTCCGCCATCCATCCTGCGCGACGCGCGGCACTGTGCGAAGCGACTGGCGCCGAGACGCTCGGGCCCATTAATCTATGTTGACTGGCTGGAAATTGCATCTTTGTAATGAGTATTAGGTGTGCATCTACATGAATTAAAGCTCAATGAGCCCCTGATTGATCACCTCCTCCCAAACGACGCCCCCGCCGCGATCATTATTGTTTAAAAGTGACTCAATCATATCGGCATGATTAAAAGTGCTCGCCTCCGCCGACAGCCGAGATAAAGTTGAGAAGCGCTTTGAGGAATTGTGTCGGCCCCAGTGAATTCCCTCGTTGTTGTTGCGTGGGTGTTTGTTGATGATTTGCTGCACTTGCATTGGATTTATTTTAAAAGCTGTACATTTGAAATGGCAAGAGACCGTCAAACACAAAGAAAGACTTTGAATCCAGTGAACCAGCTCAAAGAAAAGTAAACAAAATGGTAAATCATGACTTTGTCTGGAAAATTTGTTTTTAGTAGATTCCCGAGGAAAGAAATTCAGTCCCCAAGGCCAGCAAATTGGCTGTAAAATTATTTCTTCCGTACTTCTGCTCGACTCGAATCATTGTTTGTTTTTGCGTGGCCTAAAATAGCCAAATCGTCGAAAGAGATCAGACGTCATCGCCTCGTCTCGTGACATATTTCCTGTACCTCTGTAACTTCTGTCTGGTAATTAAACTGCCGAGCCCCCATGGTGCTAATTATATGAAAAACACCCTCATTAAGAGCGTCAAGATGTACAAGCCCTAGAGGCAGGGAAGTTATTTGGAAAATTTCAGGGACATGCGTAACTTTTTACAGTTATGTTATCGTCTTCTTTCTCATTGAACTGCTCAAAATAGTGGTTCTCAAACTGCGGACCCCGAACCCTTGGTGGTTCTCAAGATGTTGCTTGGGGGGTGCCAAACTCGTTTCATTTTTTTTTTCTCAATTTTTTCTCGGAGTGATGATCAAGCCATAACTAGAATTTTGGCTCACAGCACAAAGCAAAAAAATTGAAAAAGCGACGACATGCACCATAAAAACCTCAAAGGTTGGAGCATCACTGTACTTCCTGCTTTAGTTTTTGTTTTTGATTGCCGTGACAGACAGAAAGAAGGTCTTTTTGGAAATAAAATTCTACCTTCTCAGTGGTCATCTGGATCCAAAAAGTTTGCGAACCTTTGGCCTAAAGTTTCCCGCCTGTTAAACGACAAATGCTAAGAGTGCTAAACGCCGTATTCCCATTAGAGGAAAAACAAAGCCGCTATGGTCGTGTACATGACGAATTCAATCGTAAACATGAGTATCAGCAAACGCACATACACACTGAAATTACCCTTTTATGCTGCTTTTAGAGAGGCGGGGTGAGGACATCAATAGCACTAAGTTAAAAAAAGTACTTTTCGCCCGGCTTCCGTTAAAATGGACTCACTACTCACCATAACGCCTACAGATGAGAGATCATGACAGTCCCATGACAATTCAACAATTTGCCTCCTTTTAAATAATTCACATCTTTTTTTTCCCCCCGTCAAATATCCAAGCAAAAAACACGCTACCGCAATCTGCCGATTTTTATGACCGGACGCACCAATAAGCAGATTGTCCGGGATATTTGACGCCATCTGCAGCCTGCCGGAGATAATTAAAGTATATAAATTAATCAAGTGCAATTAATTAGATGCTTTATGTCCACAGTAGTACATCTTTGCATGTATAATTTATATTTATTGATTTGCCGGGTTTCATTAAGGCCCTACGATAACTGAGGCGAAGCATTAGAGGGGAAAATGCACAATTAGCATGCGGCGCTAGATAGATTGGCGTCCGCTCCCTGTAGATACGCGGATGTGTAAACTGTCATAAACACTCCCGATCGATGAGGAATATTCCACGCCATAGGTCTTGCTTGATGAATGATTTTCTTTTTGAAAGCACCCCCCTCCATTAATGGGGGGCTGATAGGCATGCAGAATTTACTGTTTAATGAGAGCAGAGAATTTACGGCACAATCCCGGAAGCAAATGCTATGATTGGTCGCCATAAGTGCTGCGCTCTGGTGTTATTTGCTCTCGTCAGCAACCAATATGGCCCCGGCATTAAGAGCTCTGTGCTTGTGTGCGTGTGTGTTTTGTTATCCACATCGACTGCACTGACATCGTTCATCACCGCCTGCTTTGCTATTTTTTCTTCTTCTTTGCGGAGAAGCGGAGGAGGCAGCTCAGTCGATAGGAGCTGGCTTCCAAGCCGCTTTGGGTCTTCCCGCATTTTTTTTGCATGGTGAAGTTCAAACACTTTCTACCTATATGTATATATTTGTTATATTCAGTATACACATGTAGTATATAAAGCTGTTTCTTTTTAGCAATGACCATTTTCTGATAATTATATAAATGTTTTAAAGTTTTGGAGCTTGGACATATTTTGGACTCATGCTTAGATCATTGTTCATTCTTTCATAACTTGTTGAGTGTTTTTTAACTTTAAGGTGGCCTGCAGTATAATTAAATATGCTGAAGATTATCTTTAATGTACAGTATTAAAGCAGGAACAAAGAAATTGAACAACCACTTTTTTTTTTTTAATTAAGACACCAGGAGACAGAAGTTCTTGAAGCTAAATGATTTTCTATTGTCATCTATTCAAGTTTTATTTCTTGATTAAGATGGGAAAATAGTTATTCACTTCTTGCTTTAGTGGTTGAATATTATCCTTGAATCTTAGTAAGCCAGCTCAAAATTTTTACCCCCCCAAAAAATCTTATTCCTGTTGCAAAAAGGTCAAATGTCAAGAGCTCACCATAGTTGCAAGAAAGCACACGGCTCTGGTGGAGCTCTCATAAATTTCGTAATCACTCAACTATACATCGAGCATATCTATCATGTATTTATCCAAACGACATCACATGTCTCACAAACACCCAATGTGAGGAACAAAATAATTACAAAACATCTAATAACAACAACAACATTGATATCTCGTTTTGGAGTTAGAGGCCTTTTGCTTCAAATTTAAGACTGCTTCAAACTTAAAATGCAACTCAAGCACGTCTGTTCCCGAAAGCCCATAATCGGAAGCGGAGTCGTGCAAATTGGTTTAGCATCCTTCGAGCTTCATGTTGCGGCTGACATATTTTCAAGATACTGTCACTACATGTTGCGTCACGCACAATTCATGTGGCCGCAGCGATGTAATTAGCCGAAATAAGATGCGGAGCTTTATGGCCGCCACATGTTGCAGTCTGCGGGGAAAACAGCTTCTGTGGGTTTCCGCTCTCGCTGCAACGCATCACTTTGCCTCCTGTGATGTGCTGGCTTGTTTTCAGCCTACATATACATTAAGTTGGCTTGACGGTGTACCCAAATTGTCACAAGGCTTCCAACTTTTGTCACGCGCGAAATCCGCAAAAAAAAAAAAAAATGAATCGATGGTTTTGGTTGTACAGGAATTTCTTTCGTCCAGCGTCACAAAATCATAGTTTGGAGAAAATTCAAATTTCAGTAAATTTGCCCTTTCCCACTTAGAATTGTTTTTTAAACTGTATGCATTCATATTTTTATTCCTTTTTTATTGCTGTAAAATTAGTGTACTGAACATGTACTATAAAAAAGTCATTATAGGAAAATATATTTTTTTATTGATACTTAAAAATTAAAATAAACAACTTTAAACAAGTAGTTTATCTAATAGAAATTTAGTATATTAATTGCAATTGTAAGAACTGTATGCATTTTAGCGGCATGTATGAATAACCTGCCTCGTATGTCCATTTGAGTACAAAAGTTGATCCACCACATCATAGACTGTATGCAAGACGTATACAATAGATGTCGATTTTGAGTGAACCTGCAGCTGTGTGCCAGACGTGTACGCAGGCACATTTGCCCTGCGTCTCAGACAATTTCCTCCCCTTGTGTCACGCTAAATGCTTACAGAGACACCGCCCCCCTATTTAGGCTTGCAGATATGTTCTTCACAAGCGGAAGAGGCGTCTTTGCCTCCTGGTGGTACTGTATGTCCCAATTTTTAGTTTTCTTTCTTACACCTGCTGTGTGCACCTCCCGAGGCGGTCAAGACATCTCCAAACCGTCCTCCAAGGAGTTGACAAATTATGCTAAGCAGGTCACATATGGCTACTATTAAAAACGTTTTATCAAATTGTTTAAAATTTGTCAAATCATAAATATTGAAAATAAATAAATAAATAAATAAATAAATAAATAATGCGATGATGAAATATTGGAAATATTTCATGTACAGTTATGATTTTTTTTTAACCTCATTTACAAACAGCCTGGCTCCGCTCTGTGTTTTACAATTGACATCCTGAGTGAAAGGAAAGTTTGTCCGCCCCTGGTATAGTGAATAATGCACAAGATTGCTCCCAGAAGAAAGTGGTAAGAGAAACCCTTTGACCTTCTCGCTCAGCTGTAGACTCCTCATGCGGGTCGCTGGGTTAGCCGTATTGACGCTATAGGGCACCACTGCGGCCCTCCAACCTGATCACATTTCCCTTTTGGGGCGTCCCCCCCCTCCCCGAGAGGGTGCCATTTTTGTGTGTGTGTGTCGACTGCAGTTCGGGCTGGGAGGTCAAATCAATCTCTGCTATTTATTACACAGAAATGTGACACTCCGTCTTAAATGCTCCCGTCCCCAGTGATTTAGCGGCGCGTCTGCGTTACGTCTGCAGTGTTTGTCTGCCCGTGATGCGGTGGGGAAGAGAAGGAGAAGGGATGCAACATTTTATGACCATTGTGCCAAATTGTCTCCCGCCCCTCCTCCTCCTCTTTCTCCCTCTCGCCGTCTTTGACCTGCCTCTTGTAAACAAAGATGGCTTAATATGCTGTGCTCAGACAGTTTTATGTAAAGCTTTTAGCCCCGGTGTATGTATCATATTTACTGTAAGTACACTTCAAAAGCCACAGCAAAGGGCTAATGCAACGTGAATCAGCGGGCATAATAGTCACGCTCGGGTCAACTGGGGAAGACGGCAAGTAAATATGATCGCTGGATCAGATTGTGTGTGTGTTTTCAAAATGCAATAAGACTTTTATCGAGCACACATTTTAACAGTCAAAAGAATCTCAAGCGCACAAACATTTTTAATCAAGTGGATATACAGGTTAATGGTTTCTCTGGCCTAAGAGGATTTACTTGTTCTGTCTGTCACTGTAGATCGCTGGTTTAGATTATTCAACAAAGATCCATTATTTGTTGTAAATAGTTTTCTGACCAATTAGGTGAAATTGGATAGTTTAGTCCAGTGAGGTCTCACCGCACACAAATTTGGTGAATCACGCAATAAGGTAGGGGAAGGCGATACTGTGCGAGTCATGAGGTTCTTAATTTAAAATAGGAATGCTTCTTCAAACTGAGGTTTAGTCACAAGTTAACAAACAGCAGTTGACACGCTATTGACCATAGAGCAAGGGGATATTAACTAAAAAATTCACTTTACAATGTTTTATGTTCCCACGCTAGTCGAAACACGACTTTCTGATCAATAGTTTGTTTGTGGAATATGAATTAAGCAGCAAAATTCAGCTGTTTTTATTCATCCACAGGGGCGGCCATTTTGCCACTTGCGGTCAACTGAAAATAACATCACAGATGCCACATGTCACAACCAATCACGGCTCAGCAATTTTCTGAACCTGCACTCTGATTGGTTCTTAACTTTTTTGGTACACATACCTTACTCTATTTTGTATGCTTCTTACCGTCACAATCAGAGAACTGAAACCTCCAAACAAACTTGATACACTACTATTTTCGTCTCCTTTCAAATATTTGTACTGTATGGAATGAATTTACACTGCTTGTTAGAAACCGGGCTTAAGAGTTCTGATATTGTGAGGCAATCCTCTTTTCCACCCCCACCCCCTCCATTCCCAATGAAGATCAGCAAACCTCCCTCCCAGTAGCATCCGCTTAATCCCCGCCAAGATCATGCACTCCCACTAAATATGCTACCTGTGGACAAACAATGGATTTTTCCATCATAATAAGTTGAAGACATCATTATGAGTGGCTAATGGGCGACCAGGCACACATACGCAGGGAGACTTCCTTTTGATCAGCGGCGGAGGGTTAATCCACGGCAAGAAATAATGGCGGTCCGGGGAAGGGAAGGGGGGCGCCCTATCGAGCCAGGGGTGGAATTTACAGCCGAGGGAGCTCAGTAAAAGGATGATTTTTAGAGCCTCTCGCCGCGTATTGAAGGCAAGACTGTCTGACAAGTCGTCAATGAGGGCCCCGGCGCTGTACTAAACTAATGAAAGCTGCGTTTCATCTCCCTCGAAAAGGTTCAATACCACTCCTGCTATTATTTAAGTCCCTAGCCTGTTTTCAGATCTGGAAAAAAAAAATCATTAAATTGCACAGTGAAGTAAAAAGTGTTTGTAAGTATTGGACTGTGAGGAAATATCTAAAGCGCTTATAATGTATCCCCGCTGATTGCTTGCAAATGACTCTTCCTGAGAGCTTTATTCCTCATCTCAAGTGATGTGCTCGGTCGAGTTGATCGTCGCCGTGGCTACAGAACATAACAGTATAAAATGTCAAAATTTGATTTATATTACGCCTGCAAATTTTAGGGTTGTATTTTTATTTTTGTCATTATTGCTAATGTAAGACATCTTGTTTATAACCATAGCAACCTAGTTGCAGTCTGCGCTTATTTGTTTAAAAAAATAAAAAATAAATAAAGTCTGGATTTGTTTTATTGAGACCCACCTTGAACATGGAACATGTGCTTCTTGCTCTTTCGGTGTACATGCGTCATCGGCCGACGTCAATGACAGAATAGCATTTTGAACCTCCACCGTCCGAGGTTATGCTAACAGAACCGTGGTAAAGTGATAATATAAACACTGTGATAAATGAGCAGTGTGAAAGATTTGAGATGACCCTCAAGGCATATGTAGAATCCTTCAAAGGATGAATAGGGAAGGCCAACTAGTATCCAAATTTGGTTCTCCATCAAATCTGACCCGAGTCTTGATTGTGCTCAATTCTGACATAAAACATTAAAAAAAAAAAAAAAAAAATCTTAATTTAATAATTAATTTGCAAAAGGTCAGGAAAATGCAACTAAATCTTCACAGAAATGTCATACACTATTTGTGAGAAGTCATTTTATTATCCACTTTGTTGGTGGTAAACAGAAGATCAATCGGCAGTAGTGGTGGTAAAATTGCAACATATGGTGGTAGAGGAATCAAAGCTTGTCAAATAGCTCGAGAGAGACCTGCATGCTGTCAGAAGAGAGAAGCAGGGGTCAAAGCCTGCTAATCCTCAGATATATATTTCCCCTAATTAATCCTGATTAGCACTTAGCCCACTCTGGCTTTCCTGGAATAACGTGACACTTCCTAATTAATCAACCTTGCAATTTCTACAAGTGCTACACATTTGCCCGCATGTGCTGGTACCGACTCCCCCCGCCAGGTCTTCCCCATGTGCCGGTCCTGGGCACCAGCCCTCTTGTCAGTTAGTGGCGTGTGGTCCCGCTCGCCCACCAGTTAACTGCTAAATGCTCGGGTCACACCTGCACTCTTTTATGGGATCTGGCAAATCAGTTGGGGGTCTTGTCAGGGGGAAGGTTTTGGCCCAGGAGTGTAGTTGAACCACAACACTAGCTCCAAAGGGGAAAGGAGATTAGTTGAGGAACTGATGGCGAAGGAAACATTTCCGCAATGTCTCCTGGAGATGTTCCGGGTTGCAAGAGAGTTGTGGTAAAGATGTTGACCAGGTGTAATACAAAATATTGTTTTGACAGTGTCAGTTAAAGAAGATGCAGGCTGCTACGTCCTCAGTCCAAATCCAATGAGGTGTGCCCGGCAGATAAACAGATTGCTGACCTTAACCTTTTACTTCCAGGTCAGCGGCACCTACTGGCCAAGCAATTTACAGGCCCGACCATAATGAACTCTGGTCTCTGGTTGTGTCTCCCTCATTTGTGAGGGTCCATCCCAGGAAGATGGGATCCTGTGAAGCAATGATTGCTTCCACGATGAGGGCGAGAAGACTAGCAGAGAGCCCGCTTGTGGATCGCTCTCTCATGGTTTCTCACCAACAAGAACAACAGCAGAAAAAAAACAATAGCCTGTCGTCCACCGGCTGATGCGCCTTTGATCAGCCAAATGAAGGCTGCTGGCATTTCTCATGGAGGGGAGATTGCTTATCGATCTATATCAAAATATTCATGCTAATCCCGGGCGGCGGAGATTTATTTTCAAGACGGGCTTGGCAATCACAGCCGCTGCGCTGTCTGGACCAATTCGCCCGGCCGGGAAGTCTAATCAGCCCTGGGTCCTGCAGTCAAATGCACTTTGTCGTTTAAATTTGGACCCCTGACATTGATGGAGGAGTCCTAAGAAAGGTGTTGACAAACCAAATTGTTTGTTCCAGCACTATTTTGCCAGAGATCAAGTCCAGAGTAATGCACAGTGAATTTGTTCATTACCAGGAAGGCCAGCCACCCGCTTGCTATACTGTAGGTCAACTACTGTTTCTGGATTAAAGGGGGGGGGGGGGGGGGGGGGTCAGTTTGGTGCCTCCAAAAAATATCAGAATTGTTTGAAATTGCCCCTCCTCAAAATAAAAGGAATGAATAAATAATTTCATGCATACCATAAATCTTTGAGTAGGTGTGTGTGTCTGTGTGCGGGCAAAGCTTCCTTGATCACAGATTAAGATTCCTGACTTCCTGTGGTATAAAAAAAGCTCCTCCTTCCTCTGTCCAGTGACGCAGAGCCTTTCCTTCTAAAGCTGTCCCGATACGTTAATACTGTCATGCAATTATTGTGCAAAGAAATCTGCAAAGAAAAAGCATTGCCAGCGCCGGGAGATTATCCTGCTGGAGGGTTCGAAGGGCTAATGTGTTGCCATATGGCCCAGATTGGAAGGGGCGGGGTCAATCATACATCAAGTATTAGTGTCAGGTGGGGATTAATGCTGAATGTTCCGACACTGTACTTCACCTGCCCGGGTTGAATACTGAGACACTCTTGGAAAGTACTGGCTTGAATTTTTGAGTTTTGAATGTCTTTCAAATCAAATATTTGGATTGTCTGAGTAATATACAGGAAATTGAATTTCTGGTATGATAAAATATAGTTAAGTCAAAGAATAAAATAAAAGTTAATTCATACATACTCGCGATCAGGTAGCTTTGGTGTTTAAAATTTTGTGGTAGGATGAGTTATCAAATATGTATGTTTGCTTCCGATTTCATTGACAAAAATATGACTTTTAAAAGGACCCTTGAAATGGTTGCTCAAGACCAAAATAACTTTTTTTCAGAATTTATTCAGAATATTTTGTGGCTCTACACATATATATCAAATTTTATGCTGATTAATCAAACTAGCTTTGGGGACGTTTTTTTTTTTGCGCAATACTCCAGGAGAAACTACCAAACCAATATTATTAAGTCACAAAAGTACCACCTGAAATTCCGTTATTGTTTGTCAGGTGAAAAAGAAAGCACATTAAAAATCAAGAAATATTTTTTTCTGTACTCTATCCTGTACTTAAAAAACAATGTAACCGAGATGCAAGACAAAATCCCAAGCGCTACTAATGTCAACTTCAACTGTACATGTGGGAAATGAAAGCAAAAGCACAGCCCTGCATTTTGATCTTCATGAAGCTTTCTTACAAAATGGCTGCTTTTTACAATGCTTTTGTTGCCGAAGCAGGGCGATTAGCAAGATTATTGTCGGAGGGCCGTACATCTGAGCGGGGTGTGTGATTTACCCGCACACTTAGCCCCCCGCCGCAAACACCACAATGGTAATCAAGATGTGTTTTTTCTCTGATATTCACTTTATATGGATTATTATTCATCCAATATAGCCGGCCTAAAAAATGATGCTGTAATTTGTTGGCGAGCGAGGCGGCGGTGTGCATAACCGTATATTATTTGATTATTGCCGCTGTTAAAAGCATCTTAGCGCCTCCCGTGTCGTTTCGCGAGGGATGTACATACAGTAATTTTCGGCCGAGGCGGTAATTGATACGGATGCCGGCCGTTTTGTTCAAAGTGGCCCAGTGTGTTAGCCCTCCTGGCTTTTTTTGTCACCTGGTACCGCCTTAAGCCAAATTCTGGCCAGGTTGCTGACCTAAATGCCCGTTGGAGTAATTACCTTCATAATCCCTTTTTGGCTGATTCCAATTGATTGGTTTTTGCCCCCTTGACACGAATGCCGGTCCCGAAAGAGATGGGTCACCTTGGGAAGCATCATGTGTAGGTGCGCGACATGTCAGACGGCAGGAAGGGAAGCGCAGGTGTTGCCGCTGCTTGTCACCTTGTGAACAAACGGCAGTTGTTGGCACCGGTGTAGACACGGGAGGAGGCGGGGCCGATTTGAGCGGCGACGCATGGCAGATGGATGCACTTCTTCATATGTGTAAATAGTTGCAGCGAGCTATTAACATACCTCCATGCAGATGGCGGGGTGTAATAAAGTACAGGCGATAAAAAGGGGGCCGCTGATGCCGAGCTGATGTTTGTTCTTTTTTTTTAACAGTACAGTACAATATGTTCCCCCGGCACAAGGGCACAATAACAGGCGGGGAGGGGGTGCTTAGGAGCGCTTGTTGTTCCTGAATAGTAAACAGTTTGCAGTAAAAGCTCTTTGGCATCACAATTTCAATTGTGTATTGTGATTATTTTATTTCTCCTTGCAGCTTTCTATAAAAAGCTATGTTGATGAGAACATGACACAATTCAAATCGGGTTTGAATGAGGATAAAAAGTGAAATGAAAGCGCAGAGAAGTAATGTATGAGTCCTCGCACCCAATTTTTCGTCAGTGATTGCTTAACGCCACGCTACGTCCACATTAAACAGCATAGGTTAAAAAAAAAAGCTATCTTGGCAAGCGAGTGTGTCCAATCTGTCGAGGCTACATGTTTCCAATCCGGGCTCATTTGAACAAATTCCCTGGTAGGATTTCAATTCATTGAAAGTCTTGGAATCACACCAACATGGCTCCTTCAAACTTTGAGCGTAAAAATTGTTGCGGCAAAGACTTGCCATAATTTAAATTCTATCAAAATTCAAATCTAAAAATAATCTTAAAGATCAATTTAGGTCAACATTACTTCCTTCCCATTAAGCAGTTTTTGGGCAGCATCTTAGAAAGGCCCCAGAAACCACGAATAGGTGAGTTTTCAGCAAATAGAAATAGAATAAGATCCACATCCCCCCAAAAAATGAATTTAATAGTGAATTGGGAACGGACTGGAATTCACTCTAGTTCATATTCCAATCACGTGTCTTTCGACCCACAGCTGGTTCCCCTCCGACGAGATGATCTCCCCCACTTTTACTGACTCCACAGCCTGAAGGAATAGGATGAACCCCCCTCTTAGACTCAGAGTGAGAATGGCGGGTGTTAAAGAGGGGGGGAGTGTGTAGTGAGAACAAAATAAAGGGGACTTGCATCAATAGCGTCAGCAATCCAGATGCGCCTTCAACCCGAGTGTTTATTTGCATCGGCGGGGCCCAACGACTTGTCGTCTGTCTGCTGCCGCTCGTGTCAGTCGGCTGTCAACAAAGGTGGCAAAAGTCGTCACACATCGTAGTTCCGTAAAAGTACGGAAAATAAGTTTGTACTGAAACAACTCCTGTACTTTGGTAAAACAATATCTGTTCGTACATGTGTGTACATACCGTAACGTACGATTTGTACTTAATTACTCCCCACCACCGGGTGTCATGAGGGGGTCTCAGGTGGGTGTACAAAGAGGCCAGGTGAAAACAAGGCTAGCGGCAGACGAGCACTGGAGCCAGAGCTCGCTCAACCCAAATGAAGGGTGACAGCGGCGCGAGAGCCATTGATCCGCCGGTCAGAGGAGCCCTGCGGCGGCAAGCTAATGTGCTGAGAAAAGAAGCATCAGGGAGGGAGAGACGGTACACGTCGCATCAAGCGCACCTTGCCAGGACGTCGATACGGAGTTTGATGTTGATGCGCAGTCCATATATTAACACCCATTATGGACATTGCATGCTTAGGTACTTGCTCCTTCTTGCTGCTACAAAACAACCTCCAGGCGTGAATACTTATGTCCTGTAGGTGGCGATAAAGCCTTCTATCCTATGAGAACGAGATTTATTTCTGCTGAAGAAAATGTCATGTCGGCGCAAAACAGGCAGCGTGCTGGGATAGCGATTAGCAAGTCTGCTTCAGTTCTGGTCTGGATGTGAATCTCGACTTCAGCCTTCCTGTGTGTAACTATAATTATCATCATTATCATTATTATTATTATTTTTTTTTAGGGGGTCTAACAGTAAATTTCTCTGGATAACAGAGGTAATGACATTTTGACATAAGAAATTAGTTAAATATCTTCATAAAAATAAATCAAACATAATTTCGATCCTTACCGACACTGTAAATTTGTTCTGTTCTGCTGCATCTCCCAATCTCCAAGCTCTTTGCAGAGAAAAAAAACGCCAGTGCTGACGATACATTTCTGGTGAGCGTCTAGTCCAAGATGCATAGATTCAGTGGAGGCCGGTGTGTCAGCACAAAACATGGTTATATAATTCTGATTAGCACGCATCAATATGGATAATGGCCTCTCTTTGGCCCATCTGGCTCTGCACTATTCATCTGCACGACGGGGGGAAAAAATTAAATGAATATAAAACAATGCCTTAAAATTGCTTTTAAGCTATTAAAATGTACCGCTTGGTCGTTTTGACTATTGAGTATTGTCCCGAGCACGGGTGGCGGGGGCATGTGAGTAACCTGAGTCAGGACCGGCGCACCGCCGCACCACCCGCAACGTGGAGCTGATTGATTGGTGATGCGCTGCTGCAGGGTGAGGGGGAGATGATTGATTGATTGAGGTTGCTTGGGTGACAAACAATGCAGCGCCTGACCCATCAAGGTGCAGCCTTGTCACTGACAATAATCCCTGATTGCCCCCCCGCCCCCCCTTTCACCCCCAAGCCACCGCTCCCTTTACCTCCTTCGGGACTGCACGCGTACTTATGTCATTGTTGTGTGTATTCCACCTAATGTTTTCCTAAACGCAATGTTCCGTTCAGCTTTGCACGCATATTATTCATATTAGTCTGAAAATTAGTCAGCGGGATATCCCGTTTAGATTAAGATTATCAAGTGGTGCTTCAAATACTTCCCAGATTGTGGGCGCACTCCACACGGCATCCGTTTAAGATCTTCCACGTTGATCTTAGGTGCTGTTTTACACGAGATCATCTGATTATATTTTGAGTTATAATTTCATTCAGAACCCACACAAGCCCTTCCTCCTAACTCATTCAAGATTGCTGGTGTTTCCTTAGTGTCTGCCCCGCAGCTCTTCCGCCGTTGCTGTAGCGGGTCTGCCGTGCACATTTTCAGCAACATGTTTCCTATCTGGTGGGCATCGGCAGCTAGACTCAGACTGCAGCTTTATTTGTATGTTTGTTTGCATCCCGGCCCACCCCCCCATGGGACAGCTATCGGTAATCTATTTTCCCTTCCTTAGTGGGAGGAAACACAGGCGTGCCAGTGTGCGGCTTCATCGACCCGGCAAAGGGGTTAGTGCATCATCACGCTGGGTTGGATTTGGAGACATACTTGGATGCATGTCTGATTACAATTAAAGGCCAGATTGCTTGAATTCTACAAGAAAGTTTGTTACAGAGTTCATAAAGACTACCGTGACATAATCCATGCGGAGGGGTATATCGAGAGATTAGCATTTTATCCTTTAGAGAAAACCTTATTGACAACAGGCAAGCTCCTCAATAATCCATTTCTGTACAGCAAATCAACAAGACTAATTGTTATTTTTCTTTTGGCTAAACATTGACCACTTGAATCCATGGTAGGAGAAGAGATAAGCGATAACAAAAGTTGAACCAAGTGTGCTGTGATTACATTATTGTTCTTACCCAGACCTTGAAGAAGGACAATAACTGAGAATACTTTCATTCGTTAACCCTTAAATATTAGATGATATTGATTTCCATGTTTGGTAGGTAGGAGAGAATATTCAGTTGCACTAAGAATGCTTTTGTTTCGTTGTAGTAGTTGTGAGAAGTTTCGGGCTAACTTTTTAAAAGTCATCCGTGACTTGGGCCAAATGATCCTTATGGACCCACCGAGCTGGATCAAGTTGGAGTATTATACGCACGCCAGGTCAGCGCTTGGCATTGTAGCACTCTAACGAAACACTAAGGTACAATTAAAGTTTTTAGCTTCAGGGCTACCCGACTTTGGCGTTAGCAGCAATGCTAGCGCTAAAACCATTAGAGAGGTATAGCTTGCTAGCTGGTCCAGCAGCAATGGAGGCCACTGAAGTGACGATCCAAATCTTCTACTGATCTGGCAGTACACCATTGATTCGATCCCTCAACCCTTTTTGTAACCTTTTTGTGTTGTCAGTTCTCCATAGGAGAGATGTAATAAGGGCAATTCCAGTTGAGAAATATGTCTCCTCCACGCTGCCAAGTGCTGCAATTATACCGTGTGATCTCACAACGAGGCTTGAACCTCCTTAACCCGCCTGCCGCTCGCACTCGCGCCGCGCGTCACAATTAAGCGGCGAGCCGAACAGATTGCGCGGCGGCAGATCACAAGCGAAGCATATTGCCGTTAGATTAATACGAGGGCCCGCCTGACGAGTGTGAAATATGTTTAACATGCGCATAATTATGACATCTGTTATCCCGACACACACACACACACCGCCTCACCACCCTTGGCTCTCTGTGGCTCAATATTAACTCTGAGGCCATAACAGGCTTAAGTACAGTACACTATCGTGTTGTTATGATAGCGTGTTGTGCTGAAATATGGCCGGGGGCTGATTAAATTAAAACCCGAAGGATAATCGCAAAGATAATTGAGTTGCAATCCTCGCGCAAAAGAATGAGAGAGAAGAAATAATCAGCGTGCGGCGGGTTTATTTCTCTGTGATGACCGAGGGACATAAATTCAGCGATCAGATTAAAGAGCGATTAATCAAAGCGCTAAGCCACAATTATAGTGTAGGCAGAATGACATGCTTGCTTTTTTGCTCACGGTCACTCGTGGGCCTTGATGTCAGTCAATGCTTATAGTAAAAATGTGACAGTGGGGCGTTTGGGGGGCCTCGCGAAACATATGTTTGCCTGTTGCTGCATGGAAGGGGATTAAACGAGGCACCCCGCTGCATGACCGAGCGTGTGGGCACACCAGACATATCAACTCGCCACCTAATGCTGTGACCTCATAGTCCCTCTTGTCTTGTCCTGACTATAGAAACTATAAACTATAGACCAGAGTCGGTTAGAAGTGTCTCTGCCCTCACACGTCCAGGGGCTTGTTTTAGAGATGTGAATAATTTAAAGTGGTCGGTGTAGCATTACCGCTTGATGACAAAAAAAAAAAAAAGGCAAATCACCAAGGGCAAAGGGCATGCGTAAGAATCATCCTTAATTAGCGGTCGTCATGGCGAAGGGTTACTGGCCGGGGGAGAAAACAATGAGAGGCCGACATCGTGCAGCTAATGAATGTTGTCATTAGCTCGGTGTACAAGGTTAAAAGCGCACAATGTGCAAATATACACAGTCGTCTGCCATCAGACTCTTATTATGTTGTCATGGCAATGTGATATCATTCAAAATTAGTATGGAAGATAACCTCATTTGTGCACAGCTATTAAAATATGCCCTTATATGTGATTTATTTTTGTTATAATAATTACAAATTAAATTAAATTAATTTTTCAAATTAAATTATTTGAAATTTAGCTGTTTTCATTATTTATAAATTATACTTTTAAGTATTTTATTCCTGACATTTATTTTACATTATGCATTAATTGTATCATTTTATCCTTTTATTTTAATATCATTTTTAATCTTTTTTTTACTTTGGTAAACTATATGCCAAACTTATATTTCTGTATTAGAATTGAGCAGACATGTGCGCGTGTTTAATGACTAAAATGAGCTTTGTCGCAAGGTCATCGCCTCATCTCAATCCTCTGATGATAGCGGTTTAACAAACATGAGGAAAAAAAGAGAGAGAGAGAGATGTTATCCATGAATGGACTGTGCGCCGCTGACCCTGGCATCATTATCTCAAGATTGGCTGTGAATTCCAACAACGGACACTTTAAGTTCCATTTCCTCTTCCTGCTTACCAGCTCTCACTGCACGTGGTTAACATTAAGCAACAAAGCTCGACATGGCCGTGACTATCTTGACTCATGTCCCCTTTAAGTGAAAATGCGATTGAAGTCCCAAATTAGTATTCAAACCTAACATTAGCTGCGCGGACTTTGAATTTATTTTAGTGGCAAAAAAAAAAAGGGGTATGAGTTACAAATTTTATTTCTTGGAAATTACGACAATCCGAATTCTCACAAAATATGCTGATGTCACATCTTTGACGATTTGACCGTATTTTGCCTGAAAATTTTGGTGCCAGGTCTGATAGGTCTGCCCTGTCAAAACCCTCCATCACCCCTCCTGGCTGCTGGGAAAGACGGCGATAGCAGCAAATCTGTGTTTGTTCAGCCACTCCACAAATATCCCCTCTCCAGATTGGTCAAGGAAACGACGCTCAGACAGCAGTTTTGCAAAAATGATTTCTCGGTAACGCTTGTCCTTGCGGGTCGGCCGGCTTTTTCTTGGTCTTATTTTGCTAAACGTGCCAATAAATTTCACACGTCCAGCTTTTGTTTTGCTTTCATTCGCCGTCTAATCTCGGTCTCAAGGCTGCTGACCATTCTGCCATGAGTGAACCTTCTGTTTTCACTACAACCCGTGACTGATGACTGGACAGCATCATTACCGGCGCTGTGTTCTCCAGTTACATATCTGTTGACACTGTGCCCAAACACAAAACATATTCATAAGTGGACTATGCCACTATTGGAAGGCTACCTAGACATAGATTGAAACAATTTCCCCACGATTATATTATTTAGAATCAACTAATTGTATGACATTTTTTCTAATTGTATTGCTTTTAACTAATATGCTGATTGGTGTGTTAGTGGCGTGTGTGCACCACACTGCCCCCTAGAGGCCAAGGGTAACAGCGTACACGAAACTATACACATACAACTGTGTTTTAAAGCTAATGTAGTCGCGAGTCAAAATAAAATATTTGTGGTGTTAGAGATCACATATAATTTTGTCTTGAATTACAACTTTGTTGTCTTGTCGTGCCATGAAATTTTTGATTGACTACGTTAGATAACTTTATTCAAAAACTCAGCATAAAAATATGACAAGCGCCTTGACTTTTTACAAATTAATTTTGGTCCAATATTTTTCACATTTGTTTTCATGACTTTCATGAGGTTTACTTTTCCTGAAAATGATCACTGGTTTTGAACTTGTACTTGTATCATCTTTTTATTATATGCGATTCAATGGCTCATTTGTGTGCCAATTTCCCAACCTTTGCTTGTTGTTTGTATCACTTGAAGTCTTGACTTCAGGAATCTGACCTGCCGGTAACCCCGCCTCTTTCTTATTTTTACAACGCACTCATTGTTGGCCTCCTCCTTTTAAAAAGTCATATGCACGTCGCAGCCAGCTATTAACCTGACGTTTACGGTACTTTTATCCACTCCTGAGTGCTTTGATTCATAACAGTCATGTAAGTACTCATCTCCAGGCACCCCCCCAGCTTCCACACCGGCACTCCCCTCTCCAGTGCGCCTGTTGCTGTAATATCATATTTTCAGCCTTTGTCTTGCAACAACAAGGAGACATATGCGAGGCCAGAGCTGTAAAAGGCCGCCTTGAAGCTGAATGTGTTTGCACATGACTAATAGATGATGCATGCACTTACAGGCCAGACACAAAGCACTGGCAAGACAGAGCTTTTGTTCAAAAGACAAAAACAGGAAGGAGTCACCTCCGTTGACAGGTGGTGGTCCTCCAAAACTATGAATGCTTTCTTGTTTAATTTAGACCAGCCAGAAAACATTTACTTTCTATATAATGCATTAAAAATGCTCGTTGGTTAGGGATGAGCCTTATTTTTAGGTTCATAGAGGCAGCCAGGCAAAAAAAATCTGACACTAAGTCCTCCTCAAGAGTAGTTGGCGCTATACAACATCAGTTTGACACATTGAGGGAATTGTGGTGTTTTTGTTGTTGTGTTAAATTCTATGTAGCAAGTACTGGAGGCATTGGTGAGTAAAAAAGTATTGAACATGCAGAATTTGTGGAAATTTCTGGAAATTGCTTACCTTGTCGTGCAAAATGATCATTGTGACTTTTAACCCGGTAATTAGTTGTCTTCATCCCAAGGGCAGCAACTTAAATGTCCATTGTGCATCCCTGCCTTGATAAATTATATTTTCTTAGCAATGCAGCTTTCACTATTTATTTTTTCTTTTCCCTCCCTGTTATTTCTCCTGAATAAGCCTCTCATTCCCGTATCACGCCGCCATAAATGGACTCCACCTGTTTAAACGGGCAGTGCCACAACGGGGTCAAACGGGATCCCACCACAATTTGATTGGACCTCGCGTAAACTGGTCCGAGCACGCCGCCTGCCCTCTGTGGTCACTTTAAAAAAAAATAAAAACTGTTCAGGAAGCGGGGTTCAGGCTTTACGGCCCAGGACATTTCCTACTACAGGAGTTAAGCACTCAGGACAGGAAACCATTTGCTGTGGCTGTAAGATCTCTTTAATGACTGTCTAACGAGAAACAGGCCGGACTAATTCGGTGCCTGGAGCCAACGGGGACGGCTTTGGATCTCCGCGCTGTTGCCAAGTTTACTGCCGCTTTCACCGGGTGGCTTTTGGAAACGGCCGCTGTAATGTTCACAAGTAGGAGGACCTTTGGAGGAAAAGTGTGAGCACATACAGTAGTTTGAAGGTTCCGATTTTAGTTGGTGTTGGTCCTAATAGACGGTAACATTTGCATCCGTTGCATCTTCTTCAGATCAACATACTAACTGAATTATTCAGGAGATTCAGTTTTTTACATAAAGGTAATTTTTTTCACCTCTACAAATACATATTTTTAAATGTTACAAAAAGTAAGATTTTATTTTGGGATTATTATGACTTGATTTTTGTAAAATTCTGATTTCTCTCGCAAAATTTTATTTTTTCTCGTGAAATGATGGCTTCATTCTTATAAAATTATAACTTTATGCTCATAACGCCATGAATTAATTCTCTTAGAATTGTGAGTAATTTCGGGAAAATTACAACTCTATTCTATTAAAAATAATAACTTTTTTCTCAAAATCACGACTATATAAAATTGCAACTTAATTCTCAAAATTATAACTCATCCTAAAATTATGACTTTACAAAATCACTAACTACTATGAATAAGATTACATCTTTACATTCTCTTTTTTTTTTTAAATCATACACAAGAAGGCAGAAAATTAGATTCCAACTCAAAACTCAAAAATCAACATGCTCAAGCCAATTATATTTTAAAAAATTCAAAACGATTTGGACCTTTTCTTTGGACAGCGACAAAAGTTGTCATCTTGTACCTTGCAGCACTGGGTACTGTATGTTTGGGTGTGTGTGAAAGAAAAAGACAGCGAGGGAGGGGGTCAAAGAAAGTGTGCGTGTTTTCGTGTATAGGGGGTCAGAAGAGGGTGTAGTGGTGTTAGGTCATGGATTACAAGTGCCCATGTTACACCCCAATGTGGGTGTCCACACACTGCCGCTGTGCACGCTGCGTCTGTGCTTCCCGCTGACTTGAGGAAATGAGCTGAGACCACCAGAGGTGCATACAGGGGGCGGGGAAGGAACGGCTTGTTCCAGTCAGTGCTTGACCCCTCCCCACAGTGCCACAGTGTCTGGACAAACTGACACACTTGGGTTTCCCTCCTCCTTCTCTTCCTCGTCATCCCACTGTTGGATTTAAACATATGCAGTCAAAGCCAATTAAAGGCGAGTGAGAGCAGCGCTGCTAATAGTAACTTTGTTCAGCTGCTTCCTGCTGCGACACGGCCTCCATGCAATGAGCCGCTTGATAACCCCCTCCGAAATATGACCTCGCTTGGTCACCGTGGGGCGTGGGGAGGGCCGTGCTTATCTTTTAACAAGGCTCTCACCTTCATGTGAAGAGTTTGTGAGGGGCGCGTGGACGGCCAATTGGTTATACTCAGTCTAATACATATGAGTGAAAACTGAATGTTAGCTACTATTTATGTTGAGAAGTAAACAGGAAAACACTCAGGATTATGATTGCTAACTTGAGCATCATAAATCCATGAAGTCATTTTAACTGGCGTTGCTGCTTTAAGAGTTGGACATTGTGCGTTCAATATGGGCAGTGGTGGTGGTGGAGAGAAGCTTTCATGGGAACACTACTCAATAGGGAGCTGCTGGAGGCAGATGGCCCCCTTTTGTCAGCGTGTAAATAAAAATCCAATAAACATGGAAATTCTGTCCAATTGCAACACACTTTTTCAATGGGCTCTAACGGTCATGTTTTAGTTATTCGTAATAATGCCACAAATGCTGTTGCCGCGATGTCAACGCTTTTATATTTACGTGATAAAAGCGACAAAATTCCAGTCGTCTTTTTCTGCTAAATGTTCTGTACTTCTGTTTCCATGGCAATTTTGTTAACATTGTCCAGAGGCTTGACACTACTCCATTTACAAATAAGTTTATTATGATCGTATCTGCTGGTGGCGGTCCCATTTTGCCCAAAAATGCTTCAAGACGTGATTAATCAACAATCGCGCAAATTGTTTCGACTAATCGATTTATTGCGGCCATCCCAACTATAACAACCATTGTAACTGTCCCCACAAATTGATGTCTTGTGACTACTGGAGAGTCACTGGAGACCGAGATGAATGCAAAGTGCAACCCCCCCACCTCCGCCCCCTCCCACTTAAAGGGGTGTCCGTGTTGAGGTATTACTCTCTTTAACCTTCTAGTTGTTCATGCCGAGGAGGCTGCGCTCGGGCAGTTTGCTCAGAGAATCGAATGTCCCCCCTCATTACACTGATAGCAAATCAGGGAGGACGGCCTGGTGGCTCTTTGATAGGTGGCTAATTGTCCTCTAGACACTGGGAAGCCATATCTCCGAGCATCCACAGGTTCCCCCCACCCCAATCAAGCACCAAACAGCGCTCACAATTGGGCATCCGAGTGAGTGGAAGATCAGGAACGATGACAAGCAGGTCTTAAGAGACAATGGCGAACACATACGGCGAGCTACAGATACATTTGAATGTCTTTACGGTTTTTTTGTCACAAAAGCGTGTAATATGTGACAATGAACAATCAGATTATTAACACAGGGTTTCCATGATCCGCCTGCCAAACTTGAAATCCCTAATTGCTAGTCAAAATGTGATTGGCTACCCAATTGTACATTTTGGGGGTTATAGCGCCACCTGTTGCTTTGGAATGTGCTTACAAAATGCATGCTTACGTGTTGAATTAACACTTGTACATTCATAACACAGATGTGGGGTGAAAACGGGGCGGGTTAAAGAGGGGGTAACCCGGTCAGGCCCTATTATACGCCACACTGAGGAAGCCTTTGTGCACGCTGGGGCCAAACCTTAAGTGCCCCTTTATTTTGGCTCCTATTACACACTCTAGATACCACTGTGTGTGTGTGTTTGTGTGCGGCGGACTTGAATGTAACGCAGGAGCCCCACTGAGAAAGCTAATGTCGCTAAGCAAACAGCCCAGTCTCGCCTGCCAGGTGGGCATGTTGAAACCCACCCTGTCATAACGGTTGCTGCTTCCCATGAATGCCCCATTTGACATTCCTGTCAATCTTGATTACAATTATGGATATGAGGATGTTTTTATCTGATTAACGTGACACGCCAGCTGTTTGAGTGGAAGCCCCTAAATGTAAATAAGGGGGTACCCTTTTTAGTAAAAATGGTATATATTTTGTTGACCATTTAAGACCACCATAAACACTTTGCATTGATCCATCTGTCATCATTGTGTTGCCCAAATAGGAACATTCAAATGAGGCTAGAATTCTCCATAAAAGGGGAGGAAGTACCTATAGAACTTTTATAGTAGTACCGTTCATAAAAATAAAAATAAAACATTTTCATAATGATATCACTGATATCATTTTTCTAATGATTGCATCAGAAAATGTAAAAAGATACATAATCACTTGACCTTTCTTTATAATCATCCATCAGCGGAAAACGGAGCTGACAGAACTATTTGACCCACTTTGTCATGTTTGGAATAACACCGATATCAGACACCTTCCACAAGGGCAGCTTTTTGTTATCTTTTTTTTGAAGGGGATTCACAAATCAGGAAGTATCAAGGGCTTGCGTACTGCTTGAAATGATGGATGTGTTTTCATGATTTAATTGAATGTGGTCGCCCACCAAGTTAACCCCCCAAGTGGGTTTTGACGCATGGGACTTGGACTGTGACCTCATCGTCGAGGCATATCCCGCTCTGCACTCATTGCTAACATTGTCTGTTATCTTGAATTTAACATTGATTGCGTTGATTGGAATTCTGGTTTGCAATGTGCATCTTATAATATTGAGCCATGTATGAACTTTGTTTGCAAAAGAAAATAAAGTCAGAAAATAAAATAGCATTAATAATAAAATAAAATATACTTGGGCTATGCCTCAATTCTTTCTTTTTCCCCCTAAAACAACTCAATAGACGTTGAACTGGCGACATATCCAATGACTTTTCAGGTCATCCATTATTCATCCGCTGACAAACAATGGTCCATTCAGAGCACAGATGAAGCAAATTAATAAGATTTTATAGACACTAAACACAATAATCGATTCAGCTTATGATTTTAATATTTGCTGCTCGTGTTTCCCACTGTGATGGGTTTAAACGCAGAGGTCGAATTTTGCGCAATGCATATAAACATGTGTTGACAATAAATGGCGGTTAACTATTTTACAGATGACACGACCGCAACTTTGTGCATGAATTGGAACTATGGACCAACACTTCCTCGTCAATACTCGGAGGATGCTTGCATCTTAAAGTATAACAAGTATTCTTTTTTTAAACACACTCTTTTTCTGTCATTAAAACGACTACTCTGACTCAATTTGGCCAGACACGATTTGTCGTGGGCCACTTGATGTGCATTTCTCTTGGCAGAGGACACAATTTCCTGTTTTTCAATTTGATTGTGTCCAGTAAAAGTTTTAATGAGACGGGTGCAACATTAGATTAATATGCAAATTCCGACAAGGACTCTCTAGTTTTTTATGACCGTTTCCGTGATGGTTTTACGACTTTAATTTTGACAATGAACACAGCTTTTGCAGATGAAATGTAGTTTTTCTTCCCTAACAGATGTGTCAGTTTAACTCTAAATCATCTTTACTTTGATTAAATTTCTTCTTATTTAATTTATGTGGCATAATTCAACTCTACAGTTTTCCAGTAAAATTGGAACACTGCCTGTTATTTGAAAATCAACCAAAAGAAACAGATGAGGTTGAAACTATTTTCAATTTAGCTAGCATCAAACTATAAAGTACTCGATATGCAAGTTTGGCAACACTTGTTGTATGTCATCGTTTAGTTTTTCTACAGCCGCGGAATGCTAACATTAGCCGGTGCTAGCATTAGCATCCCTGACCTCATTCCACCAGGTTTTTGCCCCCAGTCACACGTGCACATTGCTACGTTTGTATACATCAACCCCCAAGATGCCTTTTATTCTTCTCCTGAAAAGAAGTGATTTCTATAATTCAGAGTTCAACCCCTTTCTTCCCCCCCCCCCTCTTCTTTCTTTGACTGGCTTTGCCTCTTATACGCTCGTGTCTGCAGCTGTATTTTTAATCATGTGGCAGATCCATAGAGAGAGCGAGATGGGCATTTTCTTTCAGGGCGTTACATTCTTCCTGCTTCTCCTCCTCCTCCTGCCTGCGCTCATGGATCACTGGTTAGCTTAGAAATACAGCCGCCACAAAAGCGGCAGCTGACATGTGGCGCTTAATGGCAATAATGGCCATTTTTTTTAAGGCCAATCAATCACATTTAGTGGACATCTCCATTTTTTTGCCCATGAAAAGGTATAAATAATAATAACACTAATAAAAAAAAGAGAGGGAGAGACATGAAGAAAAGCCGCCTCGGCAAATATTTTAACAGCTTATTAAGATTTGGAGCGAGTCACAAAAGAAGCATCTGTGGCGTACAAAGCCCGCACATTTCACAGATGGTTTTTTAAAAAATAAAATGGATACATTCTGTATTCCGACTACATTTATTGCTTGTATTTCTACATTAGAACTGCCTTTAACTTTTTTCGGCCCATCCAAAAGTATTGTAATAGTGAAGCCAAGTCCTTTTTTTATTTTTAATGCTGTGGACTAAACTTAGATGAAATAAGAAATCAATATTTCAGTCTTCATTTCCAGGTCTCAGTTTCAAACTTTGTTTTTTTATAATACTAGTTAGAGGTGCGATCAACACAAAAGCCAAAGAAGACAGATTTTTTTTTTTTTTTTTTTTTTTTTGGGGCAGCCTATTAAATGTGCAATGAATACCTGAGTGTGTTTATCTTTGCAAGCTTCAGATATGTCGACGTCTCTGCGCCGCTGCTTTTTATGAGTCTGCACGACTCGCGTAGAGTTTCTTAGACGCGCCAAAAAGGAAGGAAGGGAGGAGGCTTTTGAGGATGAGTCACACCACAACGTCCCTAATTTACTGCCTTTTTCTCACCACAAATGAAAACGTGGAAAGCATCCCATCGGACGCACGTTCTTTGTGTCCTTCAACGTAATGAAGGTAAAACTGTAATGGGAGCGAGCGAAGAACACGGCTTTTCACAAGATAATATGGAAAACTTTAAAGCTTTCAACCCTTTCCTAATCCTCGCCTGCTTCTCTTTTATCTACTCGACTTTTTATTGCCTCGCCAGCCTCTGGGAGCTTTGTCCTAATAAAAAAGCGAAATTTTCCAGAGAATGTATATAGTATGAAAGATGGGCTTTCTTCAATTTTCAACAAATGAGCTGTCATAATCAAACATCCATAGCTAAATAGATCTTGTCTCAATCGCACTACTCCTTACTTTAATTCAAAATAAATGGCATGTCCACTATACTGTCATTCAAAATAAATAGTACAAGAAACTTGGTAGAACATCTGTCTCCTTTAATCATTCATCTAAGAAGCTGCATGTTTCTCGCCCCGAATGACAAACAAGTAATACATCCATAAATTCAACCATGATTCACATCTAAATCGTCTTGCGGATGTTTACAGTCGTGAGCGGGCACGTCAGGACCGAGTCATAATTATGTGTTTTGATGACTCTGGCGCGAGGAGTCATCACAGTAGGTATGAGGGATGGTCAAAATATTAGGAACGACACCTACTCGCTCTGCTTTGTTAACTACAACCACAATAATAAGAAAAAATCAAATAATAATTGAATTACAATCTTTGATTATTAAAACTGAACATTATATTTTATATCGTCTAACTTGACTTGACGCAAAGGAACGTGATTCTCTGCAGGTGCTTTTGTTTTTTAATGATCCATCGATTGACAGCGGGGCCTGTGGGACATCATCTTGTCACCTTTATCTCCTGTAAGAGCGAGGTGACGCCGTCCAGCGACCCCGCCGGAGACAGTGAGGTGACAGCTTGGTGTGTGTGTGTGTGTGTGGGGGGGGGGGGGGTTCAAAGCTCTAAAGTCATCAGTCATCTCAGCACAGCAGCTCCAGCCATTAATCCACTAGTACGTGGGAGGCAAACACAAGCCACACAACACAAGGGGCGGCTTTTTTATCTCCCGGAGGGACCGGCTCGTACAGTATCAGCGACTTGTTTTCGTCCATTGTTAGCGCTCCCGATGGCACAGGATGCCCGTGTGTCTGCTTGGCCGTATTTCCACAAAGCATGTTGATAGCGTGTGCCAGGCAACATGAGAACATGGTTTTTGGAAAACATGACCTCACTTTGCAAGAGAGCGAAGATTCCCAAGCTGTTGTTCCTCGGATGGCCCCAGAGGGTCATCGAGTGACCTTAAGACGCCCGCTAGCAGCCTTGGGGCAAATCTGCAACGTAGAAGTATTGTGATTAACATTTTATGTATGGAATATGAATTACCGTATTTTCCGAACTATAAGATGCTACTTTTTTGGACAAGCTTTGAACCACGCGTTTTATAGTCCAGTGCGGCTTTGTATGTGGATTTTTCATGATTTGTATGTCATTGTATGATTTGCGTATATTCTCATATATGGAAATTAAAACACCTGTGCCTTATAATTTTAGCTGCCGCAGTTTATAGCCCAGAAATTACAGTAAATCGAAAATTCCAGCTGAGAATATTTCGAATGCCGTCTTTGAACTAACTTGCATATAAATATTATTATAAGGCCATAGATTTGTATGTTGAGAATGTTCCTCCATGTGACAATAATAACTAAACAGACAAGCCGGTGTTGTTTGTGTCACTTTTGTGTGCAGGCCTCTTCCAAAAGTGTCATCCCCCTTTGCTGTCTTTATCTCCTCCCCAGCATCCCTCTTCTTCCTCCAGCCATCATTGTGTTCCTATTCTTAGGCCTGATGTTGCCGCCGCCACCACGTGTGGAAGGCCACCACCCTCCTCCCACTTTTATAGCCCTGTTTGTTTTATTTATCTGCCAGGCGTCCCCCTCTGGTATTGTCCCGGGTTATCAGCACTCTCCTGCAGATCGTGTTACCGCCCGGCGCGAGGCTCTGACCCATCTCAGGGTTCACCTTTTTTTCCTCCACCCCCCCAAATCAGATTCTTATCATTACCACCATGATAAATAGGCGAGGGCTTAGGAGGGGAGATTACGCCGCTACCCCCCCCCGCCCCTCCCAGGTCCCCTCATTTTTTTCCCACTGTTCAAAGCACTCAACTAAAAAAAAAAAAAGATTTGGTGACTTTAGGAAAAGGGGCTACTGCAGTTCCCATGTGAACGTTGGTTTATCTCCTGTGGATGTCCTTTAAAAGCCTCCCTCCTCGCTCTGTCTCGCTCCTCCAAGTATTAGTCAGCACGTCACAACTGAGCTCCCCCATCGATTTTTCACACGCTCCTTATCTGCCGCAATAGTTTCGGAACATTTTTTTTCTTTCTTAATGTGCCGCTTCGGAGGGAAAGCGCACACCTGTCATTCCCACCTCGATGAACCCACCCACGGTCGCTTGTCACCTTTCACCGACTTAGTTCTTCTTCTGATGTTGAGTTTGCGCTCATCAAAAGCCTCAATTTGAAGTTCCTGCAGCCTGAGTTACATCAGAGGAAGTGGCGTTCATGGGAAACTTTCCGTACAAAGGCAAAGTGGACTCATTTAAGTCACATTGAAGAACACTTGTCATAAAATAAACGTGGAAACCCGAAGGTCAAATATAAGTTCTTCAGGGACACAGTTGGGATTGCAAAACGTGTTTCCCCACATAGAAAATAATGAGGTCAGCACGGTGAGTGAGTGCTTAGCACCTTTGCCCCACAAACGGAGTTACGAGGTTCTAAGCTTTAAATTTTTGCTTATATGCTACGGCTTTCTCACAGATTTCCTAAAATTATAAATTACTCGATGATGTCACAACTACTTCTGTTTCTATTCTTTGGTTATCATCACATTTTTGTCCTTCTGTGGTGGCATCTCAAACGAACCCCAAAAGATAAAAAATAAAATTTTGTGTGTGTGTTGGGGGGGGGTCAAACAGAGGTTTGGTTCTTTGGTTCAACCTGCGACCATCCCGCTCTGTCGCCTTTTGATTGATAGTCACTAACAGCCAATCCTGCTCTCCGCCTTTGGGAAAAATATGGAATTCATTAGTTAGCTTCCCATTTGGGTTCAAAGGTTAAACTGCAACAAGGATCAAATAGGGGCGCAAGGGGAGATTGTTTGCTTTTAGACTTTGGTTTTGCGCGGAACCTCAGCAGCTGGCTCCTCTCATCTATATCATGCGGACACTTTTAATTGGTCGGGTTAGATAGAGGAACGCTAATATTAGTGGCGGGTGGCGATGTCTCCGGCAGGTTCGCAGTCTTTGAGTAAACACGTCGACAGAAACGTACATTTAAGCGACGTCGTCAAATGTGAAGATGCGCAGCTGTTGGGGCCGTCGTACTGGTGGTCTATCCTGACGTTGTGGCATGGCAGATGGTCCTCTTTTTCCACGACCCATTTCATAGGAATCCAATTGAAATTGTATTGTTTCTTTCGTTGTATTTTGGAGTATTGCCCTTGGATATTTTTTTAAATCTAGTTTAGCAACATGAAATTCTCTGTCTATCAAAAAGGTCTCAAGAAGCCATAATAAGACAGAGGAGGTCTGCCATACTGATTTTCAGGTGGCCATTTTGGAATCATTTGGACTGTTTCCAGACATTTTGCCCAAACCGAAAAATCAACAATGCTTAATTGATGAATGCTTATCACTAAAAAATATCCACCAACACGCGTTAAGCTCCATTTGGCGATCTGCTGACCTGGAGACCTTTCTAGCTCCGTCCCATTTAGACCAATTATGAGCCAAAATGAAGAATTTGATCCCCAATTCAAAATGGCCTTCCATGTAGCTTCTCCATCTTGTTTGGCCAGCCGGTTAACAAGAGCAGGCTGATGCATTAATGATGATGGATTCCACACCCAAGGCCTTTGGAGAACAATCACTCCTACAATGCCATGCCAGGGCCTGACCTCTTGACCCCTCTCAGGCCACACAGAAAAGGAAATCCATAAGCAGGTTTAAGTGCAGAAGTGACCAGTAGAGAAAGCCAGAGATGGTTGTTTGTTGGGCTCACAGCTGCATAATAATCTCTTTTGAAGGCTCTCACATTTAAAGCAGGGTATGATAGTTAAAGCGAATGGGTGAATTTTGTCTTGAAGTTCATTTCTAAACTTGTCTGAGTATCTTGGGAAAAATAATGGCATTACGTCTGAGTCATTGATGAATTTCCAGTGTTGTAAGTGCTCAATGACTGTCATTTTCCATCTTTCCCACAAAGTGAAACAAGTACACTCATTGTGCCTTTGTCTACTTTTATTAGAATACAAAATGTTAAAAAATAACATTTGTCTCTTTTCCCATGGCATACAGAAATTATTATGGGACCAATTAAAGATGCAAACACTAAACAGGCTTTTAGACTCCGTTTTTTTTTTTTTTTGGAGTCTTTGAAATGATCATCCAACCCAAGTAGAGGTTTGCACGGTACCATCCCTGCCATTCAGTCCAAATTTTCAAATTCATTCAAATTTGGCAGACCTCTTCAATATCGTGCATGATAATTAATTGAGGATGCAATTGTTGAATTACCAGGGGGCGCCACTGAGTCAGTTTTGGACCTCTAAAAAATGAAATTTTATAGAGCGGGTATATCGCTGGCAAAAAAAAAAATTGGTGAGTCATGGGTTATGGGTTGAGTCATGTTAAATCTGCTGACATTTCCAGGAGAGACATGAACTTTAACACAGATAGATGTCGGGACGTTTTAAGTTGATGATGTGAAAATGTTCACTTGGCCACTGTAATGACACACTATCTCCAGCTTTGTGTGTGTTTTGAGATATTGATTACACTCCTGTCCTTATCTCACTGAGGTGGTGGGGGTGGATTGTCGGGGCGGAGGGGGAGGGGGGGTCATGTGAAATTGTAAATGGGACCTTTCATAAAAGTCCATGGGTACAAACATTGTGCATTCAAGGCCAAATTGTTTTCCATGAACAACTGATAGAACCATCCGTTCATTGCTGAGCAAACTTGACTCATTATTTGCATTTACTTAAAAAAAAAAAAAAAAAAAAAAAAGACCTTACCTAGGCTGGTCGGCTCCTCTGCAATTAGGCTGCAAGACTTGTTTATCCCGAGTGGCGTAATATAGTTTAACCTTGCTGGCAGATTGTTTCATAGCTGCCCAAGGCCCCGCAGGGACAAATAAGGTTGACCGCTGGGAATTTATTCTCTGAATGAGAGGGAGAGGTGGGCTGTGAGGGGGGTCACTTCCTGAAGTGATGTCATACCAGAGAAAGAATAATAACAACCCTGTGTGTGTGATTAATGAGTCATCTGGTCCTGTTGATGAAAAGACATGAAATCAACCAATAATGTCAAACTTTGATTAAAAAAAAAAAAAAGTACAAGCATGGCTGAATTGAACAGACCTAACATTAACATTCAAGGTGCCACTGTATTCCAGTTTGCCGGTTCATTTCTGGGAAAATTCCGTGTCATCAGTATGAGCCGCATTCATAATGGTATGACTCACGAAAATATGATTCCATTCACCCCATGTTGCTCATTTATGATGTGTGTGACTCAGACAGCAGTAGTTTGATGGGGTGGGGGGAAGAAAAGCCTCACTCTGCGAGTGATTTGTTTCCAAGCGTCAATCTATACCGTCTTGTTCCCATCAATGTCACGCGGCAGCACCGTTCGGCATTCTCGTAGGGAGGGGAACGGCTGCGGGATTAAAGCGGACAGGTGTTCTCGCTCCTTGGAGAAATAAAAACAAGGAAGCCGTCAATGGTGGGCCATGTCGGCGGGAACATCCATAAAATAGATCATGGGCTCCAGGCCAGGAAATAGCCGATCCATCAGTCCGATTGGGGAATCATTGGTGGATCTTGAGCTAATGTTTAGCTCGCTGTGGGAGCATGTTAGCTTGTCACTGGGGGACGGGAGTAGTTTAAAGTGTGAAGGCCGAACAAACTGCCAGACTGCATTCCTTTGTGAAAAAGTTGTGTTTTATGATACCGAATATTCTGGTGTGAATATTCTGAAGCCACGAATCGGTTTTGTGGCTTGCAATAGCGGCAATTATCCCCTAAGTAGTTCCACGACAGTCACTCGTCTGGGTTTCTAAACGACAATCTCCCGTTTAGTCGAGTGAATAAGCTGTCATCCTAGAATTAGTGTGTCGCCGTACGGTTCTTGACAAAGGCCTCCCGTAGGAAATAGATTGAATCTTCTGTGTATAATAACATCATATTACAGCGTGCGGGCCCCGTCGGCAAAGCGGCGTCATCGTGGGAACGCTAATTGAATTTGCCGACTGAGCGCTTGGCGACCGCAGCTCGTTCATGCCGGGGATAATGACGACCCTCCGCGGCCTGTCGAGGAGCGTCCCGGAAGGCCGCAAATATCATACGACTGGTGAATTTGTCACCTTGCTATCATGCCGCGAAAGCCGCCTGTGATATATATCGCCTCGCTTCGAAGAACACGGCTTAACCTCTCAGTCTGTAATCTTGTGGCGGTTTATCTCTGCCGTGCTACGAGTGGCGTAGTTAACAGCGGAAGCATTGTTGTTGATGTTCCGAGTCGCGGACCGGAGAGGTTGTTAATTGGCGACGACCCAACAGGCCAGGGGCTTTCAACTGGTTTTGTCCATGGGACTACCAGTCTAACCAAGAAGCAACTCGGGTACCACTGTTTTGGCGGAATATTATTTTATGTTGCACCGAAGGAAGATAGATCAATACAAGCTATTTATTTACATCTGTATGTCTATTTTGGGAATCTCAGCTGTATTTGACATAATTTAGATGGGTAAATGATTCACAAAATGAGCTGGAAAATAAATCAAGTCTAAGTAATGAATCAATTTAATTTTTTAAAACATTACAATTATTTTCCATTTTCAATCTTGCGGACCACCCGCAATGGACTTCTAGAGGGCCGTGGACCGCCGGTTGACCAACGGCTGCAACGGACAAAACTAAAGAGTGAATTACGCCACTTGTTGCTTGTTGGACTTCCCTATGCCCAAAAAAATCGCAGCTATCTGATGGTAGTTCAAAGAACTTGAGTGAAAATCCATTTCTGGGAATCGCATTCAGCTAAATTCCTTCTTCTCAAGGCAAACCGGGCGTATTAATTCACCCCACCCCGTGCCACTCGGGCATGTTTTAGTGCAAACGTAATTACGGGCCGTGCTCCTTAAAAAGAACTCCTCTGCGCTCCCTTCAATACCTGATGATGTCAAGGCCCTTTGTGAGGTGGCCGAAGCTGCCACTCATGACCTTTTTCTTTCAAGACGCCACCCCCTCCTTCTCATCCTCCTCCTCCTTTGACCGACTCTTTCTTCCAATTTTTTTTTCCAACCCTTTGCTACTTCATAACTCTCCATCCGGCAGTCCATTGGCTTGCTCGCCTGCCTTGATGGCAAACATCTTTTTTTTTTTTTAACGTGTGAAAATGAACATATTTCAGCGCAGTTGGAGGGTTTGATGATGTTTTACTGGCCCATCGGGGAGCAATGTAATCTGGCAAACAAGTGTCGTGACAGACAGCTTGTTTGGAGCTTTTTATATTTATTTTATTTTATGACATGCTAGCCATACAGATACACCGCCATCCAACAATTACCGCCGTATTTTATTTTGCTTTTATTTTTTTTAAGTAAGCTTCTTCCATCTTCCAGAATCTGTGTGTTCTTCACACTTTTGGCGTCCAGCTCTGACAAAACACACAGCTGCTAGAATTATTGCAGGTATTCCAAATTGAGAGATGTATGCCGTTTGGGTGTTTTACAGTACATGGAAACACTTTTACGGCGAGTGTTGAAATGCATTTGGTATTTAGCCCAAGTCTACGACTCACACGCTTTTCCTCATATGCAGTAGAGTCGTATCCAGCTCAGTGAGGGTCTAAAACAGCAACTGCTCTTATCTTGGACATTTAATTATTTCTTGATGGGATTTTATTTTTTAATTTCCTTCAACTACCGAGAGCCAAGGACTTTGAGTTATTTGGATTTTGGAGGAGTGTGATATATTGTAAAATTATACATGTATGGATCAAATATCATAAAGTTTATTGTATGTATTTTGAGGGTCCCAGCACAACCCACTAAAACGCTCTTAGTATCGCCCCCAATGGAATGTTAAAAAAAATATTAGCCCCTTATGGGATTTTCTTTTCATTTAAAAGCTAAATAAGTTTATAAATCACTTTCCCAAACCCCCAAACAGTCATTTTACATATTGCATTCAAGTCGCCATTAAGCAAGAACAGGGGGGGGAACCCCCCTCATCATTATTATTTAATTATTTTCTATATAGGTTCTGTGTTGTGTGGTTGCTATGCAGCCCCTCACATAGCAACGGAGGACAATACATGAATGGATACGTCAATAGTGGAGTTTTTAGTCGTATCTGTACAATTGTGTGTGTGTGTTTCCTATATGAGGAGAATAAGAAGCGCAGTGGGGTGAGGAGGGGGGCTATTCATTTGTCCTTTGGCCTGATTTTCTACCTCCTTTCTTCATCTGTGCAATCCCCAGTGATTATAGCGCACTTAAATGCCTAATTGGCTTTACTCCTTATTAGCCATACAATTATACAGGCAGCGGGATTGTCAGCCATCTGTAAGAGGAGGGGACGAGCGCTCACATCCATTCCATAATTCAATTTAACAGCGCACATATTCTTATTCTTCCTTTTGTGCCACGCTTATCCGGCCTCGCAGGGCTCTTTGCTTTTCAACGACTCACCTTTTGTCCCACTTTTGTTTAAAAAAAATAAATAAATAAAACATCAGCGATAACACATACACTCATAATTCACTTGTTTGACTGTGGGAAGGTGGACTCGAACACGGGAAGTCATTGACCTCCATTTTAGGTTTTAAATAAAATAATGATATATAAATATAGACATTTTCTCCCAGGTGTGATGAAGGAAAGCAGGAAAGTTTTTTTTCTAGAATGCCATCCAAATAAAGGCGATGAGGAAGCCGTCCGTCCGCCCGGGGTCTTTTCTCCCCCCCCCCACCGACTGCACGCTCCCCTCACTGTCATAAGTCAGCACTGATGCTATCTAATGACAAGGCAAGACTCTCCGCTTCCTGATGCCATTATCAAACGCCACCTCGTCCTGGTGAGTGCGATGACAGGAAAAGAGCGACCACCGATGATGATTATGATGATGAGAGGCCGCAGAGGAGGAAGGTGTAGGAAGAGGCCACGGGAGTGTTTGGTGTTCAGGGGGAGGCTCACCTTTTTATCCCCCCTCTGACCTGTGAGCCAATACAAGAACAGCTGTTGACAGCTTCAGTTTCAGGGTTACATTATTTTATGATCCCCCCCCACAGACACCATGCTACTGTTTACTGTAATAAATACACTTTTACACACTTAGTATATTTAATTTGTGTTACCATTTTTATTCCCCTTGAGTCATGACTGAGCGATTTCATTTTATATATATATATATATATATATATATATATATATATATATATATATATATATATATATATATATATATATATATATATATTTTTTTTTTTTTTTCTTTCAAAAGCCTCATTGAAACTTTTGCTGAGTGCCTATGCAGAGTAACGCACATACACGTAATCATTTAAAAAATCTTTTTTTTTTTCAACTGTTCTATGCCAGAAATCCTTTCTATTTACATTCAGACCACAGTCCACCTCGGCGGAGGTCTTTGCTCTACCAAGTACCTATAAAGTGCGTCTTTAAAAGGCGGTTCTTCTTTTGGAACTCATGAGATTGTGCAGGTACAGCATTCGCTGACCGTATTAAAACAAAAAACTATTATCCAGTCATGCTAATCTGCAGCATAAAGCCATAGTTTATATGATGAGAGTCATGATGTAACAATTTGCATTGTAGGGTGCTGGGGACCATATGGTGGGGTGTACTCACTTTTCAAACGTTTTCCAGAATGCTGAATGACTCGAGTTTCTTTTCTGTTTTTTTCTTTAACGCTGGCGCGGATTAACATGTTTGGAAATTCTAACTCTCTCCGGCTGACATCTGAAGAAAAGCTTTTGACATTTTTTCACATGATCAGGGCCCTGCTTGGAGAGAGAGAGGGGGGAAAAGGAAAACAGTGGCTTTTGAAAGGCAGTGAAGCCCAGTGAAATTGTTTGTTGACCAGACAAGCGGCGTCCAATTGCGGCTGTCAAGCTTCTGTGTGGCAAGCGTAATTCCTTTGGGGGAACAGATTAATAGTTCATTTCATGCGGTTTGTTCGCTTCGTGCCGTTTGCATTCACAGCCGGAGAGGAGACGGGGGAAAGTGAACGTGAATGGTGCCACTCTTATGAACGCTCGCCTTTATTATGACACAAACAAATCTGGCGGACGTCTTGAACAGATTTTTGACAGATGTTCATGTGAATGAGCAAAGTGTTGCGTGACAAGTCTGAATCTCGGTTTGTTTTATTCGTATGCACATTTTGAAACGTGACATTTGTTGTTTTGCGGGAACCCAGACTATATCGTGCAGACCCCCTTGGGTCCACGGACCACAGTTTGAAAACCACTTTTATAATTAAGAGACGTTGCAAAGTTACATTTGCCCTTATTTATCGCCATCTTTACCAAGAACTGTGCCAAACACTACGACCGCACTCGGAGGAACTTTTTTAACCGCTTAATCCAAGACATTGCCATTTATTGCACCTTATCATTGGCCGTGTTAAAATTATACGGGTGGAGACATTGTAAACACAAAAGTGTTCACTCACTAACAGCGGCCTAAGAACGAGTGACGTTATCGATCATTCGGCGTCCGAGCGCCTGCAACTTTAACAGCTCACTTACTTTTTAACGGGGGAGTATAAATCTGAGCCGTGAGCTTTTTATGTCGTGTTCATATGTATGTCACATGTATGTGGGGGAGAAGATGGAGGAGGCCATTGACTGGCAAGCAGTTCAGGGTGTACCCCGCCTTTCGCCCAAAGTCAGTTGAGGTAGGCTTCGCGACCCTTACGAGGATAAGCGGTCCAGAAAATGGATGGATTGTTAAAATGAGGCAGACTTAGATTAATCACAAACTGAGGTTGTGTGGGGGGGGTGAGACAGACGCCCCCGTTGAGCTTTTTGTCATTCCTCGGCGGGCTCAGACGCACACGGCGAGGATGTATGTAAGCTCCGTGCGACGAGACGTGCGATCCGTCTGCCCGCGTCCTCTCAATGGCATTAAAAGCATTTGTCAGGACGTATGCTTTTTTTTTTTTTCTTTGTACGCTCGCCATCAGAGAAGTTAATGCTGCTCATTCGTCATTTCAATCACTCGCCGTTGTCACCCTCAATTATAAGTCTCTCGTTGGGAAGCGTGCCCCTGAACCATGAGAGTTGATTTGAAAAGCATAATGATTTTTATGAGGCCTCGACCCGACGTTTTTTTTTTATGCATGTAAATGTACAGAGATCACTGAATAGAATTTCAGCCATGTGACTATTGCGGAATTAAAGCTACATTGACACTATTTTTCCGGCAGCCACAACAGTCCTGTTTCCCTGATGATGGAGCCAACGTTAGTCATGATGTCGTTGAGATAAAGGTCGAGACGTTTCAAATGCTAAGAGCTTTAATACTCAGTCAAGGAGCTACCAGGAGAAGGACTTCCAAAAACACACTTTTAATATTTCCCGTCACAGTTGAGCTCATTGTCAGCGTTGGACATTACACGACAAAGTTTGGCTAAATGGCTAAACTAAGCTAACTGACAAATGGTTTACGGAATACAACAACACGGCCGCACCAGTTTCCAGATTAAGATTTCTTTTAACGTGTTTAAATGTACAAAGTCAAGCTTGCAAATTGTACAACAAAGACTGCTCAACTTGAAACATGGCCATTAGGGAACAAACTAGTTGACTCCCTACTCCCTTCTTCTACATTTGTAGACAGGCGTCCCCCAGGTCCTGACGGTTCAGCCCCTAATTACAGAGCAGCTAAAATTACACGACCTGCATGCTAGGAGAAATCCGGCCATTGTCGACATACGCCCGCCTCACCCTCTGATACCTGCGTATTTGAGAGGTACAAATAATCCCGTCAGAGGTAAACAATAGCTGCTACTGCACCTGTCCGACTCCACCTCCGGGAAATTAGGCGGCGGAAAAAAACAACTTTGACTCAGGCTGGTGATAAATGTAATTTTAATTGTGTATTGTTTTACTGAGTTAAAAACTACATAAAATGGTTCATGAAGTAGTCATTGTGTTTTAAGAACACACCAACATTGTTGTGCGTATCATTCACAAGTTGTTGAGTTTGCATGACAGCCCAGGCAACCAATGGTGTCAATGAGTTGACCTCCGGGTTCAAAGTTTAAGCTGCCTTCCAGTTGACTTGTCAGCATAGTGAACCTTTTGTGTTGAGAACGTTCTGCCAAGTGTGGCTTGGGGCAGAAGTGTGTTCAGTCACAAGTATTGTGTCATTGTGACGGCGGTTTCATCAGCATCAACGTTACATCTTCATCGCATCACTCTTTAATGTATGAGCATGACATCGTCTCATATTTGTATTTTTTTATATCTACTGGCCTCTTCCAAAATAACCCAAAATGAAACAGGCTCAGGTCAGACACTCGTCTTGGTGACCTTTCCTGCCAGGTTGCCGTCCAGTTGAGCTTAAAAGGATTTGCAACGGCTCAACATTTACACCATATGGATGCTTTATTATCCAGTAATGGTGGCTCTCTCTCTCATGCTCTCGCTCTTGTATTCTCCCTCTCTCTCTAACTAGAGATGATTGGAAAAAAGCAAACAGCTTTATTGGTTGTCCGGGTGATTAGAGAGACTTAAGTGGGGATTGAAATGAATTCTACAGAGGAATGTGCGGGATTTTTATTTTTCTCACTTGGTGTGTCCAATTGGGAGCGAGCCCGTGAATGGATCCATAAAAATCCATCCAATTAAATACAATTCATAGGAGGAAGCCTGAATGAATTGTTGCAGACAAGAGATGAATTAAAATGTCACAGACGTGGTTTAGCAATGATCTGGTATTCTGAAACTGGATGGACATGTAGTTGATGCTATGCTATGCTATGCTATGCTATGCGATGGTATGCTATGTCCTATTTTATGCTATGAGCTATGCAATGCTTTGCCATTATATGGACGTCACCATTAAATTTATTTAATGCTACGTCATGCTATTCTATTCTACACTACACTATGTCATCCTTTACTCTGGATGCACAAATTAATAAAGTTGTGTAATGTCATACTTCTATGTTGGGCCTAACGAGCAACAAGATGGGCAGCATCTGAACAAATTAAAACAAGAGCCTCTTTCCTCACTGATTATTTTCTTCTTCAGCATTAACAGTAATTGCATTCATTTTGAAATGAGCGCTACGCTACCGATTGATTTTTGGCTGCGGCATATTAGCGCTTGAATAATCAATGGGATGGATCGCTCGCTTATTAAACTGGAATAAGCTGGGACGACCCTTCTTTTCCATTTGTCAGCCAATGACTGTTAATCTCATACCCGCTGGCCCTAATGTCTTTTAACCTCATCGGGGTGTATTGCCATCGACAGGGGGGGCTCAAATTACAGCCGTCGCATTGATTGGCGTATGGAAATGAATATGTTTTGATGCTGTCCGTGTCTTAACAAGCAAGAGTAAAGAAGTAAATCAAGTGGCTAAGAAGAGAGGCGGTTGGGGGGGGAGAAAAAAAGCCGGGATAACAGCGTTCTTGTCAGGCCAAAGCCAAATTATGGCCATGCTCCACTTTCTTTATCGGCCCATTCGAATTAATTGTAAGGAGTGAATTTGCAAATGAATGCGCAAATATAACAGCGGACTCATCCGGACAAACGAAGCCAAACAGCATTCTAATTTATTAGCGTCGCGCAACATTTTTTAGCCGAGGCAACTGCCACGTCTGGCCTGAAATGAAATTAAAAGCTCTTCTTGTAGAAACAAAAGCGGCTGAAGTCTCGCCGTTTGGCACAGTGAGGTCATCCGTCCGAGTCGAAATCAGCCGCTTTTTCCTACCGTTTTCATTTCTCACACGCCTTTTCATGAACCTCGCAGCATATCTTTAGCCTACCCCCTACCCTCCCTTCGATCGCTGAATGGGCTTTCCCGGTGACGAAGGTGACCCGACACTGAGAAAAAGAAGAACCTGCCATGAACTGAGTGTCAGCCATTAAATATGATTTCGCCCCTGAATGGTGAGCCGACACATTCAAGCGCTGGAACTCATTAGGGCCGCTTAATCTCTCTTTTCTTAGGCATGACAATGATTTCAGCTGGGAAATGCAATGGAGCCATTGATTTGAATTGCATTGAAAGCAATAAATCAAGTCCAACTTCTCATCCTGGACCCCATTTGCCTAATTCAGCGCCTCTCGCCCTAGCGGTCAATTAGTTTGGAGCAAATATATTCAATACAAACGTAACTGCGATAAATTTCCTACCGCTTTAGAGATTGTCCAACATAGAAGGAGCCACAAAACAACCTTTAACCAGGAATTTGGACATTTTCTGGACAACTGTTGACTTCAATCTAAATTTCTAAAATATATTGCTGAAGCCACAGGTAGTAAATTCTTCTTTTATACTGTCTGTGAGGGTCGATGAGGACTTGACTTCAGAGCAAGATGGGACTGTGAGAAAGAGAAATGCGTAAAGACGCGACAAGTGTGTGAAGATTAACACCCGACGCTCATTTCTTCTACTGGTCTGATTTTGTATTTCAAACATCGCCGGAGCTGAGACTGCTTCATTGTGGGAGCAGCTGTGTGACTTGGCCACCTTTGTAATCTACGATAGAAGCGGTAGCGCAAGAGGCTCAAAGTATTTCAGCGCCCTTCGGGAGAAAGTGGACAGCAGCAACATCAAAGATTCCAAAATTCACCAAACTCTGCTCCGAAAATATTGGAACAGTGAGGACGATTACTTTTCTTTTGATTTGCACTCTTATTTCTACACAGCGAGAAAGGAGGAGACTTGTTTCGAACACTCGGCCATTTGTTAAAAGGCCCCTGCTACATGAGGCCCAAGGATTAGACGCTCCATATTTTGTGCTTGGCTTTAAGTTTGGCGGAAATGGTGGCAAAGTAGAAAAGGCTCGGGGGAGGGGGCTTGGCACGGGTAAGGTGTGAGAAACTATCAAATTGTCAGGCCACGACAGAAACGGTTACACACGGCGCCTTCTGGCTGACACTCGCACAATGCTTGCTTAAAAACCTTTGACACACTACGGCCTCATTTGCATGTATGTGATGAGACCATGTGCTTTTACAGCATATAAATGTGATGCATATGGAATTGGATTCTCCTGGACTTTATTTTCTTCGGAACTTCTATTTGCATGCCAGTGTTGTCTTGAATAGTCAGAGAATCATGCTATAGCGGCTTCTTTAGACAGCCAAAATCTTTTTAAAACAAAATACCTTCACCACCTACCTAACCCTAACCCATGTCTCCTTCCCTTAACCCCTCCTTCCTTTCCACCTTCCTTACCCAACCTACCCATACCCAATCTCATTTTACCCCTCAAATCCAAACTTTGTCACTTTCTCACTCGCCTCTGTATCTGCTTTGGAAATAAGATCTGTAAAGTGTCAACAAATGGCAGCTTTCCAGCTGGGTCGCAGCCGAACCTTGCGCCCTTGACTTTGACCCCTCAAATGTCTTCCTGTTAAAAAAAAAAAAAAAGGGCAGTAAATTCATAGAGCTATGAAATTAATGTGCCATGGAGGCCCAACTCGACTCTGGTTTAATCATAACCAGGAACAGACGTGTGTGCATTGGAATTTAGTTTAATATTCCTGGTGCAATTACTGTAAATGTGCTTTTTCTATTAGCGCCTTTTAAAATTTACAGCAAAAAAAAATGCACAATGAAAAATAGTGAATTCATTCGTCCCAGTCCAAAATGTAAATAAACCTCCCAAAGCTACGGGCTGTGTGCACCCCCATCCCCCGCAGAGTAAATGTTCCGTTCAGTGAACCTTAGCGCCCACCAATGAGGCATTATGTCGGCGTAACATCAGCCGAGTGGGCCGCTCTATGGGGCGTTCCACGCTGCGTTTAATTACCGACGTCGGCAGCGGTCGCCCGGTGCTCTCACCCGAAACAGGAAATGACAGGAGGGCAGACCGCGCTTACTTCAAACGGCAAGATGGAAAGGAGTGCTCCATAAAAAGTCAAGTCAACTCTAAGCAGAGGCCGAATGGTCACTGCATGGGAATGCAAGCACTCGAGTACAGTTAAAGAAAAGCATCGCTAACATTATTTTACCTCAATAAAATAACTGATTTGTTGGGAATGTAAACAAATCTTTGCTACAGTTTACTAACTTGTTGTGAGGTAAACAAGTCTTATCTACAGTTTACTCACTTGTTAGAAATACGAACTAACCTTAGTTAGGATTCACTCAAGCTATATTTTACCCACTTAACTACATTTTACTCGTTTATTGGGAACGTAAACTTGGCTGTATTTTGTTCACTTGTGCATATATCATTAGCATCTGTAATTCCATTTATTGTGAATGTGAAATAACGATAGCTATATTTCACTTGGTTTTTGGGAAAGTGAATCTTAGCTGCGTATATTAGCTATTTTATCTTGTTTTGGAATGTAGTAGCATTTTTTTAAGATGAGAAATAAACCTTAGCTACACTTTGCTTGTTGGAAAAAAACTTAACTCACTTGTTGAGAATGAAAACTTAAAAAGTTGACTCATTTTCGCTAGCTATTGTTTTGTTCGGTAATGTAACCAATCATAACTAGGTTTGGTTAATCTACAAAACCTACTGTACATTTTAGTTAATAATGTAGGCCATTCTTTGTTTCATTTTATTCGCTGTGGTTTCGATATGATCCATATTTGAATGAATCCCGTCCACTCTTCCATGACACACTTATTGCTGACATCCTGGCGCAAAGCCTCAACGTCCCATCAGCGGATGTTTCTGGGTTACTCTGTTCCCATCTTCCAAGCCTTCATTCCCAACCATCTGCCAACTTTTGTATGTTTTATTTTTTCTATTCACCCCCTCTTCATGTTGTTTGTTAGATTTTGATTCACAGCAAGGTTGAAGCCCTGTGGGAGTTATGATGTTTTCCCTCCTGTGATACTGTATGTCCCGGACAATTTGTCCCGCAAACTAAATATTAATCTATGCGCAGACTTTGTTCCCAGCCAGCTGCTCGCTTGCTATGTGAGTTTTTCTCCCTCTTTTCTGGACCGGGCCCAGCTTTTCCCCGCCCCATTATCTCCCTGTGTCTTTTGTATGCACTGATTTATTTCAACAGTGGTCTTTTGGCTTAGCGCTGAGCGCCGCCTCTTTGTCAGCTCCTGTGTGAATGCAGAAGCCTTTGACCACCTTTGACAGTGTGAATATTTTAGCGCCTTTTAATATGCAGCTGAACTTTTATGTAAATATGAGGAGTGGAAAGTGAAAAGGGGTGGGGCGAGGGGGGGGTCTATGTCTGATGAGAATTCTTTCAGGGTAAACGATATTGTGGTTTGACTGGTTCCTTTCTTACCCGTATAATGACATGAAGTGATTTTTTTTTTTGCTACAAATTCCTACTGTGGTACATGCAGCTGTTGACTGTACACGGTCTTCTTTTGAGGGTGAAAATAACAGGCGGCTTCCCATCACTGTAGCAGGTGCAATGCCAAATGTTCCGGATGGTCAAATAAGGTTTTGTAGTGTCTGATCACGGAAATGTTCACAAAGCGACATGGGAAATCGCATCCATAATAACGCTGAGAAGCAACCTTGACGCTGGGGATGTTTTTTTTTTTTTTACTCCATTCATCAGCATGAAGGCCAGAGGTGGTCAATGAGGAACTTTAAAGCATTATATTATATCATATTATATTATATTATATTATATTATATTATATTATATTATATTATATTATATTATATTATATTATATTATATTATATTATATTATATTATATTATATTATATTATATTATATTATATTATATTATATTATATTATATTATATTATATTATATTATATTATATTATATTATATTATATTATATTATATTATATTATATTATATTATATTATATTATATTATATTATATTATATTATATTATATTATATTATATTATATTATATTATATTATATTATATTATATTATATTATATTATATTATATTATATTATATTATATTATATTATATATTTTCTTTTTGGAAACAAATGATGTGCTTTTTTTGATAATGACAATTTGAACAGGGAGTTGTAATGTTCGTTATTTTCCTCAACATGCTTTGCTTTCGTGTATCAGTCTCGGTTATAGATTAATTTTGACCCAAATAGCATTATGAAGTGGAATCGACACCAAAACAAGTCTAAAGTTCCTCATCTGACAGGCGATCAATTTTGCAAACATTTACCTTTTTGTTTTTGCCTTTTCATTGCAACCTGTTTTTTATTGACCAAGCTTGCATGAAGATATTGAATATGCGGACAATTTCCTTGAATTATATATTTGCACAAACTGTTTTTCCACCGAGCTTTGACCTCTCTCTCTCACACACACACACACACACACACACACACACACAGCATTGCGTCAAAGTTCAAGCAAGCATCAGTCTCTTTGATTTCTCAGAAGCACCCTTGCGTTTGTCCACCCGGCACTGATCATTTGTGCGTGTTATTATTCCCATAATGTTTGCTCAGCCTTGCCAGCGTATGTTTCGCTTGTAATCCGGCCGACACTTTAAGATGTGGATTTATTAATCCAGCTGGTGTTTTTTGATGAGACTGCCCCCCCACCACTACCGCCCCAACAATCTAAACCTCATCCTCCCTCATTGTTCTGCTTTCCATATCTGCTTGTCTTAACCTTGACTCACATCAAAACACAAGAGAGGCTGCACTCCAAAATAAAAATGGGAGACAACTCAAACACTGTTATTCACAAAATAACAAAAGACAACAAGCCAAAATTTGCTGCAGGCAGAACAAAGTTATGGGTAGCCTGGTAGTGAAATTGAGAAAGGAAAACAGAAAAAAAACACCTGTTGGACCTTGGTTGGGGAATCTGCTAGGTCTAAACAAGGTCAACTGAGCACAAAATGACATTTGGAAGGATATAAACAAATGCGAAATGTCTTAATTCATGAGATCAATTCATTATTAAATTCATTAACAAACATTTAAAACACAATCCAACATGACACTAATTAATGAAATAAATATAGATACAACATGATGCCCAATTATGATGTATACACTCTGCAAAGTATGTCACCATTAAATCGCCGGCGGGCCACCAGCTCAAACAATAACCACGCAGCGGATTATGAAGAGATAGACCTCTGCCACCAGACAAGTTGGACAGAGAGAGAAGGGCGGTGGGGTGAGGGGGGGTACCAATGAGGCGTAGAGGCCCCCACTCATGCCCCCACTGATCACAACAGGGGATTAATTATGTCAGCATAATAAGTACAAATGGTGATCTGAAGGTGGAATTAGCCCCCTGAGCAGAAGCTGCTGCGACGGCGAGGAAGAGTGGGTGGTAATGGAAGGTAGGGTGGCGGGGGTGAGGGGGTGGTCGATTGTCCCAATTTGTCCCAGTCTGTCTGTTTGTCTGTCTTAGCGGGCAGCTCGGGGTGGGCCGGCGGGGGCCTTCTGAACCCCGGCCGCTCGCCTCTGTTATGATTTGCATGGACGTCAGTCTCGCGAACGGCGGGGACACGAGCTCAAGCTGAGCCAGGCCGAATCGCTGCCAAGATAACTCGAGCTCGCTTACTACTGAGGTCATTTTACGCAAGTGCAGATGGGAAAGGACTTTATTAGGCAGCATTTTGTATGTGTCAAACTTTAATGATCATTTTGAGGACTTGCAAGGACTTGTTGATACTTGCAATTTTAATGATTATTTGTTTGGTATGATCGAGTTTCACTGTCATTGCTATGGCCCACATCCGATGTGTGAAATTCCCGCTTCCAGGTTGTCCGGCGCCTAGCTTGAATCCCTCCAACTGCTCTTTCCTTGCTGTCAAGTTGCGCTTGAGAAGTCCAAGGTTTGGATATGTGCTTCTGCTTCACATCCAGGTCGTGTTGCCCTCGCTCACTCGCTTGCCGCGAGCCCCAAGGCAACTTGACCGGCAGCTTTAACAGCAGCAAGCGCTGCTGCAGCATAGTACAGTGTTCATCGTCAGCCTCCCTCCCCTTGTTGTCATAGCTGTTGTCTGGCCCTGCTTGGCTCGCTGCCCTCGGCACTTCCCTTGACCACCTGACTCTCCCTGTGAGTGCGTGTGTCACTGGCACACATTCTCTGCGTAAAAGATATGCAAACAAACCGCAACGCAGAGCAGTGCAGGCTTAAGCAAACTTTTCAAAACTTTGGTTTTGATACACACTGATCAGGAGAATCGAACCTGCGTTGTTTTGGCTGGAGGCCATGTTCAACTTCAACTGTTTTGGAAGTCTAAAAGATAACGTTATCTTTTTCTTATAAATGTTGAACATGTACTTGTTTTTCCCCCCCAAAACAATTAAAATAATCGTACAAGTCAAAACTAAACTCGGAGATACATTATAAAAAAATAAATACAACTATTTTTGGTGTTTATAGTGTTTTTTAATCATGCATGCACTAGTTTTAGTACAGTTTAGTAGGGATATTCATCTGTCCAATGAAACAGGATTTGCTGATACGTGCGAAACAATTGAAGGAGAGTCGGATTGATTCATTATTGATTCAGTATGATTATGATTCGATTCAATTCGATACGGTAGAGCGTATGATGCAATGGGTTTTGTCATTTTACGATATGAATGAACTTATCAGAGATATGAACCTGGCCTTTACTTTTATGTTATAGCTCTGCAAAAAGAAATGCTTCAATGTTTTAAAATGGAGTGATTCGAATCGGTTCAATTACATTTTTTACCTGAAAACCGATATTACGATTCAAATTCAAACCAACTTTTTGCCGTTTAGTTGTAATGCACTAATTCTCATGTAGGAATTCAAATGAAAGTGACCCCTTAAAAACACACAAGCGTGGGATCGCCCTCCTTGTTGACAAGCTAGTCGAGCTAACACACTGCAAGTGAATCTATGAAGCTTCCAGATCACACATCTTGATGGCAGCGAGATGATGGAGATGATGGTGGCTGTGCGTTTCGGTCATATGCACTCTCCGGCCTCGTAAATCCCTCCTGCTCAGTGATGAGCACCGCGCCCGATGACTTATGGAGGACACAGGCGTCCGGCTTAAGGAGGCCCCCCTCGTAAACGGCTGCCTGGCGGCGCTGTCAATTTTCATATTTCATCATCTCTTAGCGGCACGAACTTATATCACCATCCCAGAATCTCGTTAAAGAGCCTCTGGAATGAATTCATCCGGCGTACTCCATTGTTATAAAGTGACTTCCAACAGTAAATAAGAAGGTCTGTGTTTACTCGCTATCTGTGTCATGGATATTCAACGTTTAGTGATTCGACAATACAGGAGTGTGTGTTGAGCTTGTTTTTTTTTTGTGTGGATTTTGCACAATTTCTCAGCCACTTTTGTGCATTTTCAACTTTTACCTTCATTCACATATCTGTGCATATCTATCTATCTATCTATCTATCTATCTATCTATCTATCTATCTATCTATCTATCTATCTATCTATCTATCTATCTATCTATCTATCTATCTATCTATCTATCTATCTATCTATCTATCTATCTATCTATCTATCTATCTATCTATCTATCTATCTATCTATCTATCTATCTATCTATCTATCTATCTATCTATCTATCTATCTATCTATCTATCTATCTATCTATCTATCTATCTATCTATCTATCTATCTATCTATCTATCTATCTATCTATCTATCTATCTATCTATCTATCTATCTATCTATCTATCTATCTATCTATCTATCTATCTATCTATCTATCTATCTATCTATCTATCTATCTATCTATCTATCTATCTATCTATCTATCTATCTATCTATCTATCTATCTATCTATCTATCTATCTATCTATCTATCTATCTATCTATCTATCTATCTATCTATCTATCTATCTATCTATCTATCTATCTATCTATCTATCTATCTATCTATCTATCTATCTATCTATCTATCTATCTATCTATCTATCTATCTATCTATCTATCTATCTATCTATCTATCTATCTATCTATCTATCTATCTATCTATCTATCTATCTATCTATCTATCTATCTATCTATCTATCTATCTATCTATCTATCTATCTATCTATCTATCTATCTATCTATCTATCTATCTATCTATCTATCTATCTATCTATCTATCTATCTATCTATCTATCTATCTATCTATCTATCTATCTATCTATCTATCTATCTATCTATCTATCTATCTATCTATCTATCTATCTATCTATCTATCTATCTATCTATCTATCTATCTATCTATCTATCTATCTATCTATCTATCTATCTACCTATCTACCTATCTACCTATCTATCTATCTACCTATCTACCTATCTATCTATCTATCTATCTATCTATCTATCTATCTATCTATCTATCTATCTATCTATCTATCTATCTATCTATCTACCTATCTACCTATCTATCTATTTAGATTTACAATTACTGCACAAAATTTATTTGGATGTTGATAGTAAGTGTCTGTGTGGCCATTGTCAAAAAACTGAGCTCATCTCTCGTGTGAGTGTATTCATCAGGCGTGAAGATGATCTTATTGTGTTATTGTCATCCGTGTGACAGGTTTCAAAGAGCACCTGGTTGGCGTTGCACACTTCAGCTCCCTGACGAGCCAGTCAGATGGCGTCTTCGTACAGTAGACCTCTGAGTCATTAGCGAGCCTCTCGCTGCGGCTTTGCATGCACGTCCGATTTTTTTTTTACGTGCGGCCTCCATTGTGTCGAGGCCGAGCATGTTCCGGTAAGCGACATTGGAGGAGTGACTCATCTAAATGGGGGAAGGGGGGAGCGATCTTCGGATGGGGTAGCCGGCTGACTCAGAAGGCGTCATCACTTAAACAAAGAAATTGCTCGGGCGCTAATAAAGATGTTTTGAAAAATGCAGCAACGGGGTTCTGAAAAGAAGTGATAAAGATGCGCAGTAGAATTTGGGCTCACTTGGAAAGAAGAATCCATTTCTAAGATGATCAGAAATTGAGCCACATATATTGAGTATCCAAATACCTTTTGAGAATCCGTACACACACAATGACACACGTTATCAAATGTGTGTGTGTGTGTTTTACAGGCTGTTTCCTCTGTGTTGGCGCGTGTGATATTTACAAAAATGTCATGCCTTGACAACCCTCAATTAAACCTGTCATAACAAAGCCCATCCGAAAGCGAGACAGGAAGGAAGGGGCGCTCCAATGGATGATGTCAGCTTGGCGGCAAGGAGGGGGAAAAAAAAGAAAACATGTAAACAGATGTTCTTGGATCATCAATGATCGTAAGGGGGTCTCCAGGAATGGGGGGGGGGGGGGGGGGCTGAGTATATATGTTTATCAGAATATGCCCAACAGCAGGGTTCAACAAGAACATTACGCAACTCGTGTTGACAGTTTGAGGATGGCAGTAGTTTGGTTGTTTCATTAGAGCGATGTCTTATGACGGTATAATGTTGGTCTTCGATAGTTATAAATCTACACGTAGGCTTTGAAGTGGCTCCACCGAAAGGGCGAACGCGGGGGCATATGACGATGCAAGTGTGAGTTATTGCGACGTGCTGAACGAGCGCTTTTTCACAGAGGTGAAAGCGAAAAACAAGCTCGGCCGTGTATGCGCCGTCGAGGTCAGCGTGTCTGTTTGCTTTTGAGTCTCTGGATGCTCTATTTGAGCCATGTGGATGTTGTAAATTACAAGGCAGGTTTGACTGGTGTGTAAGTGCGTGTATGACCTGAGGCAGTAATGCGTTGCAAAAGTTGCGCTATAAAAAGTATTTGCAGAGTGGCTGTTTTTTTTTTTTTTCTTCAGCAGTCTTGAGCACGTCATTGAACCAAATAGTGATTTCAATGAGAAGCTTTTTATTTAAGTTATCTGTCTTTTTTTATTTTTGATTGTTTTTGCTGTTTTACGATAGAAATGTGGTTTCACACATTTTTTTTTTTTTTAGGTTGCATGGCTCTGAATGTTTAATATATATATATAATGTGATAACACCAGCCTGGCACAAGATAGGGCATATTTCATTTTGCCTTGCTTTTGTCTAAACACTCAAAAGTTTTATTTATTGCACCCCAGCTCTTCCCAACAATCATGTGACCCTCCAAGTGGAGTTGGCCAACAGCAATCCTGCTGATTCCCAGATATGATTCAGCATGCAGATGACGTGGGGGCCCCTCTTAAATGGCATTTAGCGCAGGCTGGCATGGCGGTAATTGAAAATGTCAGTAAAAAGTGCTTAGGAGAAATTCCAGCAGGATTATCGCCCCAGTAACATGGGCAGACAGAGGCCTCGTCTCTGGGGAGAGCACAAAGGACTTGTCTCCATATCATAAAACCTGCTCTGTTCCCAACGCAGGGAGGGGAGTCGCAGAGTAACATTTTTTTTTTTTTTTTTAGTGCGTCCATGTATGTATGTGTCTGTGTTGGAAAAAAAGTGGGGGTCAGGGTTGGATGGGGGTCCTTTTTTTTTTTTTGCCACTGTTGTGGGTGCATCATATAAAAGAAGATATACAAGCAATTCACATGCAAATGCACCGAGTGATTTAGAAAAAAAAAAACGGGGGAGGGTGAGAGGGGAGAAATGTGCTATTGAAAGCCACCGGAGGGGACAGGGAGGGAAGAAGGTGGTGGACATTAAGCAAAAGGGGAGGGGGTGGAGTGAGGTGCCTGAAACAGAGAGACATTTGTGTAATCTGGCTTTATGTATCACCACTTGTGAATAATAACATGAAAAAAAAAAAAAGGAGACTTACCTCATCTGCCGGCTCGAGCCAAGGCGTAAATAAAAGGGCGCGACAATGGAATGACTATTAGCCGGGCCTCGGCGCTCAAGCTCGATCAGCGCCCATTCTTTGGAGGCACTGGCAAGAAGATTAATGTTTTGTTAAATATCAGTGTGGGAGCATGTGAAGAAGAAGAGGGAGGGGAGGGGCGGGAGGAAGGAAGAAGGCTTTCTTAGCGGGCTTTCGGAACTTAGTCAGCCAATGTGTAATTATGCTTCTGTTGCTACGCATGCATCCCACGCTAAAGTGACGGTACGAGGTTGTTATGGTATCACATGCGCGTATTTGTCCAGAGGTTTATGTGTTCAACATGTGTTCCCATACAATATGAAAATCAGGACCTCCGCCAAGGCTTTTATGAGGATAGTAATAGCAAAATTTTGATAGACTGAGGATGTGAGAAATCTGTAGCCCGTCCTTGTTGCGTTTTTATGTTCTTCCCTTTGTGTTCCAAAAACTTGCACGGTAGTTTAGTGAAATTTAAAATTAATCTAAACTTCCTTGGAGCGTCATTAGATGTTTGTCCAGAGGGTCACACCTGCCTTGTGCCTTATATCGGGTTGGTAAAATTTACATTTGGGGCGCACAACAACTCTGCCCCTGGTTGCTATGGTAACACACGATAGCGCAGCCCTAAGGGTAGAATGAGAATGAACTGCTTCCCAAAACTTTTCTGCTGGTCATGATTCATACTTTTTTTTAAATGTCATGGCATCTTACTTAAGTTACCTTAGAGCAGACTCAAAAGAATAATTGCTGATTTCTGTGTGAAAATTATCTGCTGTGCTGTGATTGGCCACGCTGCTTATTTTGGGATGTGGCGAATTTGACATTGGGTTAATTTAATAGCACAGGGTTATCATAGTTTTGGGGTTTTTGCATTCGAGTTCCTTTTTATTTTATTTATTTTTTTTAGATTTGGTTTGTATGTGTGCTTAAACACACAGCGTCCTCCCCCTGTGTGCACAACAGCTCTGGGTGGGTTGCTTCAACCACAATATTACACAGCGACATAAATCTGAGACCCCTTATAGCATTTATGTCTCAAGCCCTGTGATCCTTGCAGATAGGCATGTCTGGACACAGCAGCCCTCCCTCCTGGGCCTCCGGAGAGGCAAAGGTCAAGGCGGGGTGCGTTCTGAGATGGGGAGGCGGGGGGGTTTGCATGACAGTAGAACTGACAGTCTGGCTGGCTAAGGGGATAGGTGACAGGGTGGCACGGATGTCGCTCAACAAGGTGATGGTGAGGGAGGTGACAGAAAAAGTGACCAGGTGGGGAAGTTGAGGGTGAGTGACGGCATCGGACACCACCGAAGGCTGTATGTCCGTCCGTGCTTCCATCCGTACTGTCTTGCTGTCATCCTTCCGCTAAGCATTCTGACCTAGCACGTCGTCACGACCTGACGTTATGTTGGCCTGATCACCGAAACGTACCTACGAAATATGAATAAAAGAGAAATAATAAAAATACAATAAAATTTTAATTAATTCTTGTTGAGATGTTGAACAATTCTGACAAAACTGCTCCGATGGCAAAATCCACAACCACTTGTGGCTAATGTTTGCCCACTCCTTGACAATAACCAGCAAGTGGAACCTTTTTTTTTTTTTTAATGACTTTGGGCTCCAGTGACTGCACTCTTTCTATATATGTGTGACTATACATGCGTTTGACTGTCTTCCTGTGTTCTCTCTCATCTCTGACTCACAGGCGTGAAGCGGCAAAGCGGACCTGAAGTGTATCTGTATGTGTGTGTGTGTGTTGGGCACTCCAAGAGAACCACGCTGGGGAGGAAATGAAAGGTACTCCCCTCATTTCATACATCAGCAACCTCACACTCTGACTCAGCAAGCCAGCTTGAATGAGTTGTGTTCACACACTGTTTGGATTACATATTTTACCCTCTGCATTTACTGCTTAGCCCATTTAAAGTCTGTTGCGAAAGAATTCAGCAGCACCAAATTTCTTAAATGGTTTAGATTATTTGGGGATATGCGGTGAACGAGTTCCGTTAGAAATAATTTTAGATAACCTTTCCCAAATAGATGCCCCCCCCCCCCCCCCGCCCCTGCACCCCAGGCAGTTGATGGAGACACAATAGCAACACTCCCTCATTGGGGTTAATAAGTATTCTGTTCCGCTCGGATGCTTTTTACCTTCTAATGCACAGTGACCTCATGTCTGCCTCACTGAGCTTTTGTAAACTCTTCAATGACTCTGCGGCACCCAACCAAACCTAGCCAAGTTTGCCATGTGTCTATTTACAAACCCAGCAATTTTTTTTTTTTTTAATTTTATTTTATTTTATTTTGTGCCTGTCAGAAATGTACAGCATAGATAAAAAAAAATCCCTTTGGGCAAATATATTGGTTTTTACAGTGGGAGATAAGATAAATATATAATAATGTATAAAGGGCTACATTTTTATTATCTAACACAGACTTTTCAGTGTGTCTGAAATAGTTGTCAAGTGAATGTTTGTAATTTGGAGATGAAACCATTAAAAAAAGTTGCTAAATCCCGCCATGGCAGTGACACAAACAAACTGTACTCCAACTTTGGAGTCGGTGCTAACTTGTCATTTCCATTGCTGCTAAGATGTCTTCTCTGCTGGTACTTGGCAGCAAGCATTCAACCTGGCAGCCATCAGGTGTCCTGGCCCGCCGGGTTGCTTTGCCGTCCAGAAGTAGAGGACAGCACCAGCGCATGAGTGACATAAACCATCAGTGTCAATGGGAGAGCACTTTGTTTGTTGTTTGTCAGCGGTGGCGGTCAAACCTGCCGAGAGCACCTGGCCGCATTTTAAAAACAGCATCCAAAAGGCCAATTTGTGAATGTATGCACGACTTAACGTGCCAGATCGCCACGGGCCCGTGTGATCACGTGATCTGCCCTCTGATTGTCAAGTTGAATTCTCTTCATAAAAAAAAAAAAGTGGAAAATTCCAAAGCTTGTAGGTCATCCGTTAGACGTCTTTTGTTTGCGCACGGCAGACAGAAAAAGGTAACAGTCTCTGTTTATATAATTTTATAGCTTTTATGTCAAGGCACCCAGAAAAGAAAAACAACATTTGCCTGCCTGATTTATGCTGTGTTTGGACAAGTATGAACAATCTGTCTTTACGCAGCGACTCCGTTTCCTTCAGAAATATCTCTATTGTAACCTCAGAGAGAAGCGGGGGCGTCTAAACGTCCGCATTTTATGTGTTGGTTTCGCAATGTGGTAAGTTAAAACCCTCTCAAGTACATGGCTCTTAATTTACAAATGTATTATTATATTTACTTTTTTTTGTCTTTCAGCATGAGTGACTTTAATGCCTTGTTCTGCCAAAGTACATTCTGCCACAAATTGGCGGACAAAAACAAGCTGAATAGTTCTTTCTTATTTTATTTTAGAAATTTATTTCTTTATTTTTATTCATTCATTCGTTTAGATTCTGCCACAATCACGATTCTGTGAGTCGAATAGAAATAAAATATAGTTTTATGTGAAATTGATTTAATATTAACTAAATATTAATTAATATAATTTAATATTTTCATTTTATTTTTATTATTTTAGTACTAGTTTGTATGTATTTATTTAGTTTATATTTATTTATTTACTGATTTTTTTATAAATATTAATGGATTATTTTGTTAGGGGTACGGCAGACAGTTCATACATGATAAAAAGTTAGAAAAGCAATAAAAGACAACAAAACAATAGCAGAAAGTCATGGCGGGTGAATAGTAAATAAGAAGAAGACACAATGAAAGACGCAAGACAAGAACATTCAAGAACACCTGTTGCAATTGGCAAAGTGAGGAGAGAGCAGAAAGCAATAGTAGACGACCTCAACTGATGACCCTTCAGGTTTATAAATGAAAACCCGCAAAAATAAATAAGTCTAGTTGGAACCTGGTTTAAGAATCTTTGGGTAGAACAACAAGGAGCCAGAGTCAAAAACAACAACAATCGAATAAAAACATATTTTTGGATGATTTCTTTTCCAGTATGTGATGACTCTTGCGTTTTGTTGAGACCTTTCTTATTCCCACAACCTAATCCATAAACAGCATCTCAAATTGCAGGCTTTGAGTTACATGGGGAGAATTTATTTATTGTGGCACCTTTTCTTTTCTTTGCTTGTGTCACTCCACTACAAAACCTAATTAGTGCTTTCAGCGGCTCGTCGGTTAGCTGTAACCCGATCCTCGGATCGGGCGAGGGAAAAAAAATAATTGCCACATTTCCGACACCCCATCTTATAAATCAGTGGTCATGTTTTCATTGGAAATATGATTTCCCAACTACAAATTATCCGACCTGTTTTATGTCCTCCCACACGCCATTAAAGCGCTAGCGTGCGAGAGGAAGTAATTTGGTTCAAAGGCTTTTTGGCAGCAGCGGGGTCATGTCTTTTCTGTTTGTTTATGGAGCAACTACCCGCAAACACGGGCAGGCCAGTTGGGTCGTAGATTAGGATCAACATTGGCTGTGTACATTGGAAGTATTAGAAATTGACTGTATTGTTGAGTGGTGTCTTTACCAATGGCAGTCACTTGTATTTGCACCTTTCAGGGTTAGGGTTAATAATTTGGGTAAGTCGGAAGTTGTTTTAAGGGAGTTGGAGAATTTCTAAATGTTGGGAACTCCCAGTTGATACTCTTCAGTGCCAAAAAATAGTCATTTGAAAATTAGGAGGTTGTATTTGTTCAAACAGAATGGGAACAGAACGGGAGCTCCCGTAGGAAACACTTAAAAAATGTTTATCGATATTTTCTGAAGAATTTCTATGGTTTGTAATTTGTTTGTTTTTTGCGCACCCCCTCAAAGAATCCACCAGAGCACGGGAATCCGAACCAGATGCCCAAGCGTTGTGCACGTGCTCAAATCCGTGAGATTTGCCTCTTGAGGAAGCATGTCTTTAATGCTGATTATTGTCGTTGTCCTGATGGCCTAATCTCTCTTCATACTTGTAATCCCCCTCAAATTATAATGTCGTGTTTATCTTTGACCTTCCAGACACGGCAAATTCGTGTAGTGTGAACTGGGCCGGCGTCTGTCAACCAAATTCGAGGGTGTTACCGAGTGTCTTTCAAGGGTCATAGGGCGTCTCTTGTGGTAATCTGCTAATCCAATTGGCTCACGCCGTAATCACATGATGTGACGGCCACACGAGCAACACACACACACACAAATACTGTAAATGTCCACTCACTAAAGACAACAGAAGCATGCACGCACATTTGCTGTCCTCACTCAATTTTGTCGGCATTTAGGTCTGAAGGGGATTAGCAAAGGTGAATTCTGAGTCGGGGAATTCCAAAGGCATAATTGGTAGAATTCATAAAGCAATTAAAAGTAAAAGACGGCTTCCTATTGAGTCAGTGTTTGGATGAACATGCATGTGTCCTTTTGTACTTACTTTTAAATCGATATAATCCGCAACCTGTGATTGTCCACAAAGGAACCACTGTCAAACTGACCTCGGAATTTAAACATAAATCTGTCTTTGCACTGCCCTCACGTTTAATGTTTAAATACGTTTAAGTGGACAAATAAGGACTGTGAACTGCTTCACATAGGTGTTGGATTTTTCTTTACAAGCACTTGCACATCTCTTTCATTTAAAAAAAAAAAAAGCTGCAGTAGGTAAGAGCAGATCATTACGTAAAAAATAAGTAAATAAATACATAACTAAATAAATAAATAAGTTAATTCATTAATTAAGGCTATTTAATTGGTGTCAATGTATCATTTGGTAAGTTTTTATTGTGAAGGCAGGCTATTTAATTCGTGTCAATGTATCATTTGGTAAGTTTTTATTGTGAAGGCAGCCTTTCCATTGGTACTGATTTGTGTATGCTTGAGGCGCCTAAATGAGATTTTTCTTGGAAAACACATTTACAAAGTCAAAAATACATAAACATTTCGCTTTCCCTATAAATAGCCCAACTAATATTTAGTCGTGTTTTTTTCTTGAGAACCACTTAACAAACTTTACTGTATCTCACCGAGGTTAAGCTAAAGTCTGAAGCCTGTGGGGGGTAAAACGGGACAAAGCAGGATTTCCCGGGAAGAAAGTGGTCCAACAAGTCAAAGTGCGAGTGTGGCGCAGTTGCTGGCACATCACAAGGAGCAGATGTGGAGGGCCAAGCGGCCTGCTGCATGCAAGCGGCCATCTGGCCAAGCTAAATATTGCCTCAAAGCACCCCCATTCTATTTGCCTTTGGCGAAGTTGTATTGTCCGCGGTCACACATAGGTACACCCCAATCACTGTCGACCGGGTCGAGAATAGAAAGGGGGGGGGGGGGGGGATTTATTGGAGGTGCCATCAGGGTGATTAGTTCCAGTGGTCAACAATGAGCCGGGGGCCTTGTTGTGTGTTTGACTACAGAAGGCGTGAATGGCATGCGGCGGAACAACACTCCCACCACTCAATGGTGTCTGTTGCTTGAAAAGTCACATCAAACAAACAAGTGCGGACAAAGGAAAGCCACCAAAACAAAAGGTGGCAATCTGCATTACGGGACAGAAATCAGACAAAATGGATGACTCAAGTCTTACTTTATTTCATCCTGTTTGGTGCCACATGATGTTGTAATGACCAAATACGTGCAACGACAACCGTCAAAATGTTTTTTGTGGTTGTCTTCTCGAAGTGCGCAACATCAACGATTCATGCCGTTAATTCAACCGATTTCAAAGCCCACAAGCGCTTAGCAACATCCTCTGTGGACATACAGGAAGCTCCCAGCCGCAGGCCCTTCGGACAGACTTCTCTGCGGGCAAAAAAAAAATATCCGTCATTAGTCTCACCTTGGTCTGCTTACATCACAGACCAAGCATTCCAAGTTGTCCTCTAATCAAGCGAGCACCAATATCCTGCAATTAGTTCAGTTTCCACACTGTGCCCTCAGGGTCCGGCACCGGCCTGGGAAATGGGATCCAGTCCCTTTCTGTAAAGCTCCGACTTTTTGCGGAGCGCGACACACACACATACACACGGACGGTTATCGCAGATTGTTTGCATGGGAACCACATGTAGTGTGTGTTTGTGTGTGTGCGGATCCTTTCATATGTTGCGGATTAGATTAGCCCGTCTCATAACGATAAAATGTAATCTCGACGTGTCCTTGAGCAAGACAATGTAGTCTGCGAACGACTACATGGGAATTACTTCACGTATTATGAAAACTTACTTTTGTGACAGCCCGTTTTAACGTATTTTTAACGCCCCTGGTCGGGCAATAAACCCTTTGCTGAACTTTTGGGTAATTAGCATAATTTCAGTTTTGAGCAAATTGGGTTTGGCCTTTTATGGTACAAGACTTGATTAAAGTAAAGTAAGCATGTGAGACTGTTTCTGAAATGTTCATGGTCTAGAATCGTTTCCAAATTGAACTTTTGGAGCAACTATGGAGAGTATTACATCGCTTGGTGTTGGAAGTGTTAGCATAGATTAGCGTTAGCTTCTGAGGGCGGGGTTAGCAGTGGCTCATTAGCATGAGACTGGATCGTCCCCAAAACAGAATCAGAAGTAGACATGTGATCGACACACCTCTGAACTGTCTCCTCAAATTGTGCTGGAATTGAGTTGTTGTTATTGCGAGCTTTTGAGGATGATCCGATTGAAACGCGTGGTGTGGTCTTCACAGAAGCCTGCTTTTGCAGCTGTTTAATATAAATTCCACTCAAATATCTTTGTCCACATGGTTTATTTTTACAAACAATACACAGGGCCCACATTCCTGCCGAGCCCCCACCCATTCCGTCACTGTCTAAGCAGGCAGCTTTCCTTCAGACGCTTGTACGCAGTGTGCACAGATGGTCCAGTGGCACTGCTGTCATACAAACAGGCTCCAATAAAGAAGATATATACACATGTATCAATATGGATGCATAAGTCGTTCATTTTTAGAGAAGGGACAGATGTGCAAGGGAAAACATGGATTTGAATTTGGGGCGCCAAGTGTGTTTATTTTAATTGGAGCCATTCACATTCAGCGCATGGTTTGTGAACATGTTCCACATGATAACACAGTATTGCGTTACACTTTTTAGATATCCTGCCAAACCATTATACACTAACATACAAATGTGTACTAGATTTAGAACGTACAGCAATCCCGCGATTCATTTTAAGTTGCAGTGATTTTTTTTAGATGGAAATGATGCAAAAATATGTCAAAAAGATCAAATACATTGATAAATAAAAGTAAATACAGTATCTTAGTAAAATTAATTTAATTGGAATAAAATAATTTAGAACAGTAATAATAATAACAGCATATTTGAATGTTTCACGAAAAAAAATTACAATAAATGATCAGTCACTGACTCATCAGAGTTGCCTGGTTTTGGCTGCCCTCGTTACGGTAACCATGGGAACCAAATTACATCATATAGCACCAAACCGCTAAAATATACTCCTTACGCAGTGGAAAGAAGTTATGTATATTTGATACGGTATTAAACATATGCGCAAGTCATAACTATTCACTCCCATGGCCCATTGAAGTAGGCCACAAGAGTTTACTTTGAACGCAACTTGATTCCACTTGATTGAATTGTGGTGCCAGGCTGCTGTTCATTCAATGACATCACGCATTTGTCAGTGTAAATTCTTCCTCACCCACTACCTTCAAGCCCCCCGCCCCCTCCGCCTCTCCCCAGGCCCCCGAATGCCACATCCACTGCACATCCTTTCCTCCCTTCCGGGCCTCCGAGCTGTGGAGCCTCACAAAGAAGCCCTTAACAAGAGAGAAGAAAGAACCAGTGCCACTTGGACGGGATTACATCCTAGTAAGATTCTTCAGTCCTCTTAACCCTCCCCTGGCCTGATTAGAAAGTGAGCGGCGGAAAGGCCGACTGCATGTAGAGGTGGGGGGGAAATAATAAGGGGAAGGGGTTTGGCTTGGGCTGGGGATACCGGGGGTCTCCATACACGTCCAATCAAGTGTTGCGCTAATGTGCGGAGTAGATTTGTGCACGTTTGCGTCAGTCTGGTCACTTAAGTGCGAAATTGACTTATGTGAGACATCAGAAGGTTGTGGAGGTGTTTGTACACTATAGTCCACAAAGTCAGCCGTTTTTTTCCTGCCTTTAGTTGCCTTTCAGACAGAATTTGATTCGGTTAATCTCACTACATCTGTGTTTTCAAACTTTTGTTTCAAATGAAACAGGTTAAAAAGCTTTACAAAATATTGAATGCTATTTGATTCACTTTTTTATTTTTAAAAAAGTTAGTTTAAAATTACTGATGGTTTAATTCATTTAAAAAATATAATCCATCAAAGATTTAGCGATATTATTTTTATTTATTTTTTTGCAATTTTAATCACTTTGCATTTTTTTAAATTTGTTAAAGAATATACACTAAAAAAGTTAGTTTAAAATTACTGATGGTTTAATTCATTTAAAAAATATAATCCATCAAAGATTTTGCGATATTATTTTTATTTATTTTTTTGCAATTTTAATCACTTTGCATTTTTTTAAATTTGTTAAAGAATATAGTTCAACCTGATTTTCTTTACATTTTCCTCACAAATATTGATACTTCTGTGAATTTGAATCATTTTACTTGATTAGCCATATATTGCATTGCTTATAGCGTGTCTCACAAAGTTTCCCAAAAACTTTGGCCATCCCTCCTATTGTGTAGCGCCGATGACCAGTCCATAGCAGCCGTGATGATCAAAGTGTGTTTGTGCAACACAATAACAATATCCTCAGAAAATAGAAAAAGCTGCCATTCTGATGGCATAGACAAGATTATAGTTGTTTGGCAGCTGTAATGGCCGCTATTCTTTTTGTTGTTTTTCTTTGCTGCCTTATCTGACATAGTCATTTCACTTGCGATGCGATAAGTACTTTGACAAAATAGAACAGAGAACCTGAGCAGCTGTGAGGGGTGGGGAGGCCCCGCAACAACCCCCCCCCCCCCTCCATGCTCCCCCCTCCGCCCTGGAAGCCAGCCCATCCCTGAGTTAGGCCTTGGAACTCCTCCTGTATTGTGTTGCACACGGCAGCTGGGGCAGCCCGCTTTACACGGCTCCCGGAGCCCTGGCCCCGGACGACTTTTGCGGCACTCGGCTGCCCGGTAATTGACGCCTTGCAGCCGGAATGCTTTCACTCACCACAAAGATGAGTTGGTCAGATTAAGATGATAAAATGATCTGGTGAAGGTTCTCCAGAAACACACATGTTAATTTAAATGAAGGCTGCATCTCTGTTAATGTGAGTGCTCATGCTAATGCTCCATTTTTTATGAATATATTTCCCATCTCCAATATTTTTTAAAAAAAAATAATGTAATCTCATCGTCAGCTCAACTGACTCAACTTGATTCATCGCATTGCAATTCCCACTCGCTAAATACAAAGTCCCCTTCCATGTCATATTCCCACAACCAAGTTAAAACAAAATTACGGTGTAAACTGCTCACCTTATCTGCCCCCTCATTCCCCTTCGACTCCACCCTAGCAAAATACAGCTAGGGGCCTACAAATTTCATTACAACAGCCCTAAACTGTAGCATTTTCAAAGCCTTCTAATTATTCCTCCGTCAGATGTGGTTGTGTCTTGAAAGGCCATAAATCAACGCGGGTCTGAGCTCAGAGCAGGCCCGGGAGCGCCGAGGAAACTGGAAACAAATGATACTTCCCTTAAAATTTCACTTTGTGGCCATGGGGGGGGGTTACAAGGGAGCTCCTAATTACCCAATATATTCTTATCCTCAACAAAATGGAGGACTATCTACCCCAAAAGTAACATATTTAAAAAATATATATGCTCTTTTTTTTGCACAGGGCAGCTTTGGCTGACATATTTCTTATTCTGTTGCTATAAACAGCCGTCTGTCACCCGGTGAGGTCATGCCGGTGAAGTGGTGAAGTAATAGACACCTGCAGCTCCGCAGATGTCCCGTCAATTATCACCACTTGTTTTTTTGCCAGCCTCGCCCGCCATCCACTCCACACACGGCGTTTGCGTGAGGAAAGCCATAAGTGTCCTCTAATTACAGCTTGCCCTGAATTCATAATAAAAAATATATATATTTTATTGTCAGTCCAGTCGCTGGAATGACGAAACCTCTCGCATGCCGTCACTTTGTATTGCTCAACTTTAATACCAGCTTAGCCAGTTTCATTGCATTGCGAGAGGGCAACATGGGTGTCCTTGCCTCTTAGGACTTAGAAGTTAACCTGCTTAAGCATCTGCCTTGACGCAGGATATCAGGTGAGGATCATCCGGCATGGTGGATCAAATCTCATCATTGGCCAACACGCAAAGCGCTGTCATGTTTAATACGTCCGGGGAAGGGAGTGATGACAGCCCGCACTGGCAGACATTCTATTTTCCAGGAAGAATTATCAAATTCTTTCTTACTGCCTGTAAAAGCTGATATTTCACACTTGACAATATGTATACATAGTACTGGCATGAGATGAGAAGTTGACCCAGAAATGACAGTTTGAATGAAATGAATATCTCAGGGGTCTGCAAAACAACATTTTACAAACCCAGAAATATTCTAAAGAAATTGCGAATGAACAGGTAGGGGTAGTAGAAGTCTTTTTTACATTAACGAAAAAAGGCGGCCATCTTGTGGTGTCGCTGTTCTGCGTAATGGCCACCATCACTAAATAGGAGGACAGAGTCACCCTGGCGTTTTTTTTCCAGCTTCAGTGTAGTTTTGGAAGCCTCCTTTTACACTGCCTGTAAAAGCTTACACTTACAGCTTTTCCTCATGTTGATGTTCTTGTAAACTGCATGGAATTGGGGGGAAAAGTTCAACTGGGAAGAACCAAAATGGCCCCTCACACCACCTGTTCGGATTTCTGCCTGGTTACCAATTCTAGCAGAAATCACTTTCAACAACCAAAATATTTTTTTTGGGGGGGGAGAACACAAAAAAAACAGACAACACTATTTTTTGGAAACTAAATTGCCGTGTTTGTGTGGACGTGGCCTCGTCGAACAAGGAATGAAGAGTCAAGGAGAAAGACGAGGGCTATCAGCGAAGCGTTTGAAGTGAATCGGCGCGGGCCAAACATCTGAAGAGGACAAGACTGCAAACATGTCACGCCGCAGCCTGCTTGCGCTTAACAGCACATGTTTGGCCTCTTCTACTCTTCCTCATCTTTTTCTTCGTCTGCGCTTCCAGGTTGCCCTGACCTGGCAAATTAATAACAAAAACAAAAACCTGCAGCTTGCACTTGTTGATACCGTCCAGGTTTTTCTGTCCAAAGGGTGTGTCTGCAATTCGTGTTGTGGGATTGCTAAGGAGGCATTCCCACAAATCCCACCCAGTTTCCCCCACCACCAGCAAAGACCCCTTTGGAGTCCACTCCATACATTGTTTCCACTCACTCCACAGCAAATGCTCAGCCACGCTTCCCGTTTCCGACACGTAATAACACGACGTTCCCCACCACCGCAGTGAAATTTACGACTCGGGCTTTTAATATTATTTGACGCGTACGCCGACAGGCCGAGCGTGATGGATGGAACCCGGAGCCCGGGCCATTGCGATTCCGAGCATGACGCCGTATTGGCAGCCGGCAGCTTTATGCCGCCGCGGCCCTTCTAGGCGGCTGCCGGCGGCGTGAGAACACAGCCGGCAGCGGTATCTGGATGAATTATTGATGGCGAGGTGGGACGAGCGGGTAAACGGCAGGCAAGCGGTGTTGACCTGTTTGCGGTCTCACGTAGATTCATGGGATGTTTGGGGGGTTATAAGTGAAGCTGTCATGTGACACCATTGGTGGATGGAGGTTAGCTTAAGCTAATGTTACTTTCCCAATTCTCCGCCTTGCTGACATTTTTTTCTGAGGCTGGTCTGCAAAATATGACACAGACACTAAAGGTAAATCCCAATTAGGAGCAATTAGGTCAAGGACTAGCAGATTTGCCAACAGTTTTTACCCTACAGCGGTAGTCGCATTGAATGCAGCTAAACGTAAATGATTATATTTGTGTATGTTCTTCTGTGGGTTTTAGCTTGTATTTTTTAAATCTTTTATTCTATTTATTCTGTTTATTTTTTATCTCATGCGCGGATGGGTTGGCACTTTTTAAATTTCGTTGTACATGTTACAATGACAAAGATCTATTCTATTCTACCTGGAAATTCTCTATCCAAGTGTTTTTCTTTCCCAACATAACAAAATGGTGACTTGGGATCAGAGTGTACTCACGAAAGCATTTTCACTTCCCGTTTGGCTGTTTGAAGAACTTGAGTGCGTTCATGTATGAGCCTCTGGAGGCAATTTGACAGTTTAGCAAAGTTCCGTTATGACGCTACACTGAATCCATAACCCGCTTTCGTGCTAGCGGAATTAAAACATAGCGTTTTAATGAACCACTTGTTGGGAGAATTGATTGTGCAGACATTAAGCTGAGATAAGATAACACAGTAGTACATTCTCTAATCTCACCCTGTCCTACTTCACACTTGACCAGATGGAGATGTTTTTTCTTTCTTTCCAGTGAGAGAATCTCTTTAAAAATAAATACATTATTTACACCCGTGAAGGGCTTTCGCACAAATCAGGCCCACAGCAGGGCGATTTGCTTAATGACTTGTAAAACATATGTTTTCCCCGTTTTAATCGCTTTATTTTTTTGCCCTTTATTAAAGCATAAAAGAATTACACGCTATTGGTGATAAGAAGAAGAGAGAATCGGCGTTGGATGAGGATGTATTAAGTTTGTCTTTTGTCAATTCTTGTCAGATAAAGCGAGGCTATTGTGGAGGCAGGTAACGTTCGGTGAGGAAGGGGATAACCACCTGAGATTTATTGAAATGGCCAGTGATTATAAAAAAGAACAATGATGGCTTAAACAGGCTGAGGGGGAGGGGCTAATTCACGACAGGAAGAGGAGTGCACCTTTAAATAGAAGGAGAATGAATGCTGTTGGCAAACAAGCCTCATTGGCTGGGATTGTCCCGCAGACAATTAAGACAATGGACGTTTGATGCGGGGCAGGCGGGACAGGAGATAAGTTGCGTTCTATTGTCCGCGTGACGGTCTGGCTGCAAAAAGATGCCTTTCTCTAACGTCAATTAAATCAACCCGACAACGCTGTAATGTAACGATCCCATCTGTGAGGCCATACAAGCTGTCAACAGAAAGCGGCGGACATGTTTGAAATCACCGCTGTGTCGAAGTGGCATAATTTTCCCACATTTTTCAGTCGTGCTGTTTGAATGGTTTCCAGTAGTCGAAGCTTTTCACTCTGGCTTTAAACGCAGACATCTTTGCCGATTTTTGGCTCTGTCAAGGATTTGTAAAAATAATGTCAAAATTCAATATGAGAAAACGAAAAATTTGGCTGTAAAATCTGGATTTTTTTTCCATTTTGCTATTTTGTAGCAAAACACACACTGGGAAACAAAGTTGACCAGGAAATTTTCAGATGCCCTTTTCAAGCTACTATTTTTTTGATTTTTTTAATAAATGGCAAGACACGCAATAGGCCTCCTGGGGTCATATCAGAAGTTCTTTGAAACTCACATTTTAAATTTTTTTCCCATGTTGACGTTCTGTATGAATAGCACCAAAGTGACATTGGGGGAAACGGTCAAAATGGTGATCTTATGAATTTTGAGGTCGTATCAAAATCCCTTTTTACTCTGCATCTGTATTATTCCTTTTTTTTTCCCCAAGACATTTTTCCCCTTTTTTATTTCATTGTGACTCAAATAATTGCAAATATAATTGATCTCAAATGGTAACGGTCGCCAAATGGATAGTCTTGATTAAGGCAGTACAGTGCGCATCACTATCTCCGCGGGCCAAGCTCTCCTGCGCGGTTTAATAAATATTTGAAGATTAAAACATGGTGCAGATGTTCCAGCCAGCGTATGTTTTTCCGTGTTAAGAGGATACATTTAATTCAAGCAGAGAATAATTATTGAAAATGCCCAACTGCAATCCTAATCTGGGCTCCAATCAAAGCATGATAATCTTAGTCAGATTGAATTTATCCCCTACCGCCATGCTAGCACATTTCCATCTGCTTGAAGATATTTCGGAGGAAATACACATTTCCCTTAAGAAGCTAGGGAATTAAATGTTGTTGGCGTCACTGTATACCGCCTCAGGATGGATTAAAGCAAAGACCCAAGAAGAATAGTTTGGGTTTGAAGGTTACATTTTATTATTGGGGGAAGCTGTTACAATTCAAAGTAGAAGAAAGGTGAAGACTTTACATGGAATTAACATTTTGAGGCCACGTTCTTAAAGGTGTCTCATATCGACAGAAGAATTCATCAAGGGGCCAATAAAGCGAATGACATCAGCACGCACGCCGTCCGTTTCTGTCGGACCGTTTTACCTTGAACCTGGCCCAATCTTCTTTACGAGGCACAAAGTGAAACTCTCTCAGCACAGGACAGGACGGGTCAGCCGGGGGGGCAGGCGAAGCTTTAAATCTTGTTTGTCGGGCTCTTGTCCAGCGAGACAGCACTTAACCCCCGACGGTGTACTGTCACCTGTGGTAAACAGTCTGACTTGCTAAGTGTCGGAAGAACTGCTTGTGCTCATCTTCTTGATAAGATGTCTCAAGTCGGATAGAAACACCGTAAAAATTGTATGGCCCAAGTTCAACTTTGCCGGATGCACCTTTGACCCTGAGACAAACGTTCTTGACATGGCTGACCTTAAAGGGAGGCAGAATAGTTTGTGTGTCTGTGTGGTCTACATTGGAGGTTCCTGAACTCTGAAGCAGACTCCCTTTAACATCCTTTTGGCACGTCCATGTTAACATTTCTGTTTCTGACTAATAAATCACAGAAAATAACGACATTTTCAGTCAACCTTGTTATAGTGTGACTTTTTTTAATGAGCATGACCAATTGGATATGTTCAGTTCACAACTGTCTCTCGCTTGTGTCTAACACTGACCCATTGTAAGATACCACCATGATGGAGTTAACTTTGTTCGTACCCTTTTTTTTTTGGCACATGTCACCTTCAGGGATATAGTGGGCATAAATTAAAAATGTAAAAAAAATTAATTGGCACATTTCACCTTGAGGGTTAAAGTGGGCATACATTAAAAATGTAAATAAATTTAAAATAAAGAATGAATGAATAAATAAATAAATAAATGAATAAATAAATAAGAAGTTTATGGTGTCGGGCCAACAACAAAACAGAACTGAAAAATGACTTATTTATTTGCCCATTTTACTGGTATTCATTTGCATCAAATCAGAGCCGACAGCGTCAAGTGGAGACTTTGTGTGGAGAAACGACAGAAAAGTCCGATCATAAAAGCAGGAGGAAGTATCATAATATCACTTTACATCATTCATGGAGGTTATTGCAAAAACATAAACCACGGCTGCAGGAAATGACTTGACAACTGTTATAAATGTCAGTTATATCAGATTGTTCCATTCGGCCTTCCTCTGCAACACATTGGCGGTGTTGAAATGGCAAAAGTGCAGATTTTTTTTCACCTTGTCCAACAGATTTTTATAAAGTTCCTCCCAAAATTCTTAAGCTACCACCTTCAATATAGAAATCTTTTGTTCCACTCATTTTGACGTAATTACACCTCGCCCCTCCCGGAAGGCTCATCACAATTTTGGGACTCCCGTTGGAGATGAATATGACCACACAGCGCTTAGATCATTGAACCCCGAGTCATCATTAAGTCAACGAAAGGCTTCCGCTGATATTTTGCAGGCCGATTCCCACAAATTGCTTGTTCGTGCTCCATTTGGGGTGTTGCTCGGGTGTAGGGGGGCACTTTGAAACAGACGGCCCACGTCCATATGGCTTTGCAGATAAAAGACATTTCAATCTCAGGGACATCAAATGGAGTCTACATGTGGTCAAGAATATCACTGCAGTGAGCCTTTTATCCGCACTTTAAGCCACCCTCGGAATAATTGTCCAAAAACTTGGGATATGTGTCCTGCTTGCGATGACCTACTGGACACTTTGCTCAGGTGATGAGTCTTGCTAGATTCTCAACTTGAAGACCTCCTTCTCAGCAGTTTCCTAATTATCAGTGCAGGGCTTCCAAATGTCAGTCGAGTCCCATGATTTTTTTTTCTCCCACAAGCCTTTTTGAGTAGTGAATTGGGTAATCAGTACCTGTGGGATATGTCGGTGTGATCGGAGCGGCTTCATAAGAGATTTCTGCGACTGATAATAAACCCCTTCAAATCAGACGAAATAGTGCGGGTGCACCCTCTTAAGTTGCATCCCAGCTAGCAAAGTGAGAAAGGTGTAACACTAAAGCAGGAAATAGTGTGGCTAGTTTCAGTGTATACAGGAAGGGGATTTCTTTTCTCGTTTAAAAGAACTTATTTAACCTCCAGCTTCCCTCGCTGTACTCTGGCGGACAGCTGCCATACCAGCTAGCTAGCGCTAAGCTAACCTGGGAGTATTCTGTACATAGGTATGCTAGGTGGAGCTCCAGCAAAACAATCTTATTCCACTCGTGGCAAATTATTTGGCAGTTGTGTATCGACCAAGTGGTGCGTGTTGAGCTGTACATAACAAATAAACACGTATGTATCGCTTATGGGACGCTATTGGTCTTTGCTAATGCTAACCGTGAGTCCAACCATACTCAGTGTAATTATTTGGAGCTTCTATTGATCTTCGCGCAACAGGTGTCAAAAAGTGCACAGGTGTGTTTAAAAAAAAAAGAGATTTTTGCAAAGCAGCTTAGTATTCTAATGTTTTTGAATTCCTTCCTCTGCCGTGCTGCGTTCAAGCGCCTGTAACTGAAAGCACAGGTGATAAAGCAGCACGAGCGCATCGACCGATGAGGGTCCACTCGCCTCTGGTGTCTCCATTTGATATAAGAGCTATTCTATGCAAACGTGGCCTCCTCCGCCTCTTCCTCCCCCTTTTGTCACTTAAAGAATGCCGGGTGCCCATGTGGATTAATTAAAGTCCAAACATTAAATATTGATTGATGCATTATCAGCGGCTCACAGTCGCCTCCTCTCAGATTGATTCCCGCCGTGATTTATTGTCATATTTGCGGAGTCATTTCACTTGATAACAAAGAGAAATTGCTTGCAACCTTAGTAACCCCCCCCCTCGCAACTACCCCACACCATCCCAAGCATTAGACAGCCACCCCCCCTTCCGCACCCATTCGTTCCCCCTTGTTTTCTCTTGTCTCATTTATTCATTTACCTCCTTTTTCCCCACCGACTTTCCCCTCTTCATCTTCACCGTCGGCTTCGTATCACTCGATAATACGTCAACTCCTGACAGATGCTAGTTATGCTCAATTCCCTCCATAATATACAGCTGTCATATTATTAGGTACACCTAATCCAGGTTAAGAACCCTTTCAAAAAAGGTTTGAAAGATCATAAAACACTTAGTGAACTTAATTTCACAAATTATGTAACTTTTAAAAGTATATGTATATATAGTTATAAATCATAAATATAAACATTAAAAAATATATTTGTATATAGTATATGTATATTTAAAAGTATATCATTTCTTTTAAAAAAAAAAAATAGCCAAGGGAGTGAAGACTTTTGCAAGGCATTGTAGCTATTTCCTCAATGCTAAATGTATGAAAAAAACCACGAGAGTTCAGTTCATGTTTCTTACAAGTGGAGTTCCATTCTATTCAAATTACCAGGTCATTAGTCAAACGCTCATTTCCTCTATTCTTGTTCACCTTGACGGTGCAGGACGTCCACAATCAGTGAAAATTAGCCAATTAACCCTAATTAGTGTTCATATTCTAGCAACTAACCTTGTGCTTTGACTCCATTCAAATGCCTGTTCAAACACGCGGGTCCCCGTTACAAGCTCATCTATTCTGCCCCGGCGCTTAATTAAGGCTAAATATGCTAATCGTTCATTTGTATTTTTCCCATTGGCCCCGTCGTGATAAATGGCCGCGGCGTAATTCATCTGCGGCTGATGTCATCCGTCTCTGTCATGACAGAGCCTCGGCGAGATGAAGCGTCCATCGTTAGTCGTCATCCGTCACTCTGCGGGGAGAGCAAAGTGACACGTTTGGGATTTGCTTTTACCTTTCAGAAGATGAGGATGTGTACAGCGTTTATGTACTTGCGTTTTCATATTCATAGCTGTAATTATCAATAATATCTCCCACCACTCCCTCTGTCAAGCGAACAATTTCATTTTGTTGTTTGTTACTTGTTGGGTAGGCGTTTCTCCCTTGCCTACTATTCTTAAGTCTCGGCCGAATGTCATAAATGAAGTCAAAGTGCGCCCCTAGATCGATTTAGCTGGTAATTAAGATGTAAAGGGGTTCGCCGTCTCACCTGCGATAATAGCAGGGGGCTGCGTACATCAGCTAGTGGTCCATTATGAATGTTTGGAGTGTGTTTTAAGTATAGGCTGTTGGGAACCAGCAGTCTTTATGCTAATGACGATGTTGGGCGGATATTGACTCACACTGGAGAAGTGTCACAGTCACCAGGTCAAACAAAGGACTTGCAGAGGGTTCCAGAACAGAATCACCTTATATGCCAAAAGCAATAATTGCGGGAGAATCCGTTCCTTGTTCGGATCATATTGGCACGACAGAAAGCTTAAACACAATATGGAAAGAAAATCGTAAATAAAAATACATTTTCCCTTTTTTCTGGAACATAATCATTGACCGTCCGTTTGTTAATGTCAAATTGGCTTTTAAGACATTTGAAAAGATCTATCGTTGATAATTTGATGCAGTCAATTATTATGATATTCTTGCTAACATGCTAGCTCTCGATTGTTTTGCCACTTTTAAGTTATTTTTTTACCACGCCATTGTTGCTTATGGGACCTAACATGTTGATGATGAAGATGGCGGTTCCCTCTACCAACAATCCTGCAATCCCCCCTGAAAGGAAATTTAAGAAAATCTGTGATCAGAATAGTCAAAGCTATCAAGGCTAACCGCTATGCTAAGCCACAACCAACTTGTTTGTCACACTTGCTGACCCGTGCAGATAAATGAACAAAGTGTCACCTTATTGAATAGTCGACTGCGAACGTGAATTCGTCCCATGAAATCGGCTCAAAATCAAAAGTATCATATAAAGAGAAGTTTTACGAAGCTTTTATTATGCAAACGTTCCATTAGGTGCCGTGACCAACATCTTCTTTCAATACGGACTGCAGGCCCTGGTTTCGCAAGCACACGCTTTTTACGGCAGTCTTTGTTTTTGCTTCCGATTTGCATTCACAGCTTTGATGAGCCAATACGCTTGCACTCTGGTTCTGTTTGTGTGGCGAGCAGATGTGAGCACCGGGTATGTGTTTTTTGGGGAGGGAAAAAGTGGGGGCTGGCGGGTGGCAGGGAAACACTGCCGCCGGCGACCCCCTCGGCGTTTGGCCGCTCGCACGCTAGCGTTAACGGTTTTACTCCAGCACCCGGTTAGGGTGGCACATCCCTGGAGAGGTTTGCGGAGATGTGTGTGTCCACTCACCACCCTCTTGTGCTTGTTTACACTCGACGGGCCCACGTTTGGCTGTTAACAACGGGTGAGACACGACGGGGGGGGAGTCTAACTGGGAAAACAGCCATCTTGTGAGCGCCAAGGACTCTAAGTGTGAATATTAAAGCGAGACGGAGAAGCGAAGAAAGTAGAAAAGCAGCTATTTGGATAAGAAGAACCCCTGAGCATGTAATAAGCATGGCTTCCTTCACTGCACAGAAGTAGGGAGGGCACCGAATTGGAAAGGAAGTCATTTTAAATAAAGCAAACTTCGAAAAAGAAAAGGAGTGCCGCTTGTGTGCGCAGGGTCCTTGTGTGTGTTGTGAGATACAAACGATTGGATTGGAAAAGGTGCGGCAGGTGTTTAAGTTTAAAGGACAAAGTGAGCCGCAAGATGGAGGAAAAGTGGCACTTTGTCTGATGCCAGCCTGTCTGGACCAGCAGAAGATGGGGGTGGTACTGTGGGTGCTTGAAACGTGCATGTGATCATAAAAAAATATATTTTTATATACTTAGGCAGCAGGAGTGGGGAAACCTTTGTGCTTGAGAGACATTGTTTATGGAAAATTTAGTGTTACTTCATTTTCTATAAATCGATTAATACAATATGTAATTAGTTACATTAATGAAAATTTATTTTGTCTTACTATCGTGCTTGAAAAAAAAGTTGCATACCTTCCTCAATGCAAACTTTGCAAACTTTCAAGGATTGTTTCCCATAAGTTGCTGCAGTCGCCACAAGGTGCACTGTTTGGATTTTGTGAGTGAGGGTCGAGAGAATTGGGAAGAGCGAAAAGAGACACGACAGGCCGAGGAGAAAAAGAGAACGGGCGGCTGAGAGGTGACTTTATTGAGTTCCTCCCCTCGGGTCGTTTTTTGGCCAGTCATCAGGGACCTTTCTTGTCTAATGTTGCTCGTCCGACAAGACCTGTACAAGTGGGCTAAATAAAGACGGACAACCCCCGCCCTTCCACCACCACCTCACACACTTTCACAACTTTACAAGCCCCCTCAAGCAGAATTCAGTCCATCCAACTCGAGCAATGGCAAAGTCTGACCTTCTTGTATAGTATGATTTTTTTGGGGGGAGTTAGCTTTATTATCTTTATTGCAAATATTTTGTAACATTTTCAAGAAAGAATCCTCCTTTTTTAGGAAAATCGTAATAGTACAGAAAAGTTAAAAAACAAAGTGACAAAATTGAATTAATACAAAAACTATTGCAAAAATAGTCATGGTAATTTGTAAAAGTTAGACAATTATGACACTGCATTTTTAATTTGAGAATAAAGTTATATCACTAAAATAAGAAAAATAACAGACACATATTGTACCTTGTACTACATTGTTGACCTTTTACATTCATAAAGTACATAAATATTAAAGTACTCGTGTGTGTGTGCATGTGTGTGTGGCCGCCTGGTGTGAGGACACACATGGGGACCTCACACTGCGCTCGTGTGTGTGTGCGTGTGTGAGTATGTGAGTGCGTGTGCGCGCGAATGTTGCTAGTTTTTAAAGCACAATTACAAACGGCGTCGCATTTCGCAGCTCTGTTTGTCCTAAAATAGACCAATTTAGAGAATGGAGGAGCATGCAGATGTGGATTGACACAGCACTTAAATCCAAGGCCTGTGCCTCTTTTCCGCTGCACGGCACAGCTGTGGTGACATGGCCCGATCGTAATTTTAAGCTTCGAAAGTTTACTGTAGAAGCACAGAGGATCAGTGGCTAGGATGTCTGCCATACAGTTCTGACGTTTGCGGGTCGAATCTTTTGTGATTCAATGGCCACAACAGCCCAGTAAACTAATTGATCACTTCTGACACAAAATTGATCGAAATAATCACTGTAAGTCCTTTGCACACTGCATGTCAATGCTTGCAGATTCTTTTTTTTTTTTGATACCCAAGACTCAGTTCCCTTCAATTTTCCAGACTTGTTGGTAGTATCAGAATAAGGAAATAGGCAGAAAGACGGAAAAGCTTTCCCATAATTATATGGGACACGTGCATAATATAATTACCTTATTATGGTGAGCGGAATAAAAATGGGGGAAAAATACTGTCTTTCTTCTTTGTGTTTATACATATATATATATATATATATATGCGTGTGTGTGTGAAATATTTATATATATGTATGTGTGTATGTATGTGTGTATGCATGTATGTATGTATGTTTCCGCGTGTGTGTTCTAGTGCAAAGGTTTGTGTGTGGTTGTGACCTGTAACACCTCTGCGACACCTCTCAACTTGTTTTCCCTCAAACAAGCCCCACTGAAAGGAAAGGGGGGTGGGTCACGAGGCGGGGGGTGCGCGTCTGGAACGGCGGTGGGGATCATGTAACAACAAACAGGGTCCATTGATGCCATTGATATCAGGTGATGCTGCAGGAAGTTGTCAAGGGGCACAATGGGGGGCTTGTGGGGATTGGTGGGGAGGGGTTAACGGGGTGGGTGTAAGGGGGGGGGGGGGTGACGCTCAAGGACAATAGAGAGGCTTGATCTCTTAATTAATGGAGGTTATTCTCTTGCGCCGCTGCAGGTTGTGAATTTTAACACGAGTCATTTTTCAGCTGCCTGTTCACCTAACATTCATTTAAATCGACAACTATAGAGCGTGGCTTGATGATGTCACACATTTTCTCGATGTCTAGGAGCAGGAGGCCGGCTTATGACAATCCCTTTAATCAAGCTCCTAATCCTGGTGCAGGACGTCAGGACGGAGGCCCGTGCTGCGCTTCATATTTGTGAGGAGGCCTACTACGGGGGTCAGAGGACTTTGGTATTCCGGATTAACTTCAAAGAGTTGCTTCTTTCTCTCTAAGTGCATCTAAAACAACAAGAAAATACTTGTTTTGTAACGTCAAACTTCAATGGATAAGATGGAAGAGTCGAAGTTTCATCGTCAAGCATTGACTGATATTTACTCGTATTGCTTACCAACATTTCTAAATAGTCAAGGGTCGCGGGCCTGAATAGTACAACTCAACACATTTTGAATTTTGCCACTTTAGAATCCAGCTTTCTTCCTATGTGGTTTATAACTTTTAGACCCCATTTCCAACTAAAATCCTGTAAGAACACAACAACCTTGAGAAATAAGTTGCAAAAAAAAAACTAAAGCAAGACCACTCAAAAGTCATTTGGACCAGGAAAAGACAAGTAATTAGTTATTGATTGAATTATTGAGTTCTTTTGTTTTGATCATGCAGTACAAAAAAAAAAGATAAGTGAAAAACTACACTTAAAATACCACATAATGAAACAGTAATGCAAGGATAAAAGTTGAAATATCTTTCTGTTTCAGGTGACAGAACTCTGTATCTTTCTCTCTTGCTCACTCTCTCTCTCTCTCTCTTTCTCTCTGTCTCTCTCTGTCTCTCTCTCTGTCTCATACATACATCTGACCCAGATGAGGGTCTCAACCAGCTCGTTGTAATTCCGCATGCACGGTTAAGATGGAGGTCGAGGATGAGGGGGTTCATTGAAAGAAAAAGCAGCCCACCACGTGTTGAATGCAACATCACGCAGAAGAGAAAAAAAAATGAGGCTTTCCGGTTAGAGACACAGCAACACACAAAGTCCAAATTTAAGGGATTTCCACGTTTTTGTCAACTATTGAATGCATTGTATGTATCAAGATTTATTGATTGTAATCTAGAAAAGAAAAACATCTTGGCTTGCACTGCAGAAACTTGTTCCGAGGTACATGCATATCCATTTTTATCTATCTATCACATATCCATCTTCCTCTTTAACCTTTTTAAATGTTCTTGTATGAATCATTTGTGTAATTTGATGCGTTCGTGTACCCTGATCATTATAAAAGACTCACGCACACACGAACACGCACGCACGCCCCCTCCCCCCCCTCCCATCCCTCTGCTCGGCTGGACTGGGCTGCAAATCACCTTGTTTACAATCTCACACCAACACTCACATCAATTAACTGCACATTGATTTTCCCGCCTGGGACGTTACAATATTGCAGAACACTCCCCGTGCACTCCTTTGCAATGTTAACTTTGTCATCATAGCACAAGCACACAAATGAATGGCTTGTCTATAGTTATGCTTTCTAATAATTGTGCAATTGACACAGCGAACCCCATTTTTGGTGTTCTTCCTTTCATTTTCTTTTTCCTTTTTTTTTTGGTTAACTCATGAATAAGTAAATACTCTCGTCGAAACTAAAAGATAGCTGACAAGCAGGGAACACATCCATCCTGGCCCCGCAGCTCCTCTTTAAAAATTAAGAGCAAAATAATGGCATCAGCCGTCGAAACGTTATTATCTTCATTTCTCAACATCAGCACGAGGAGAGAGAGGCTGCGTTTGTCTCCTTTTTCAGCCCCACCATACGCCTAAACACTCCTGAAAGAATCTAGACAGTAACGATAATGATATATATATATTTTTTTATTTAATGTAATTGCAACCCCCAAGTTGTGTACTCAGGCGGCTGATTCAGACATTTTGATTAATATAATTTTAATTGCGAGTTAAATATCACCACGCTGCACATGCAAAATTTACCCAGTCGTATCCTGCCTACAATAGGACATTTTTAATATATATTTTTCTTATTGTTATTGTTTTGATTAATTTAGCCCACTTAAAAATAAAACAAAAGATGGTGATTAGGATGGAGATTATGATGACGAAATAACAATAAATGAAAACTTGTCGCCGCTGATCGTTGGTGTGTTTGTTCGACAGGAGAAGTGGATGAAAAAAAGGCAAAAGAAGGCGGGGAAGGAGGCGTGGTCCAGCGTCGTGACTGAACATCCCACCAGCCAATCAGCGCATAGATGGGCGTTTCTTTCCCCGCTGTCCCGCTGCTGCACGGGGCCCTCTCGAAAAGTTTGTTTATTCGCCGTTTGCGGTGTGTGATGACAACGTGTTCGCGTGTAAAAAACTACCACCCCGAAAATAGACCATCCGAGCACAAAAATGACTCCATTAAAGTGAAGTGCACGGAGGCACGCGTGGATTTTTGCAGTCGGGAAGGCTTGCGCCAACCGGGTGCCGCTAAAAGGTGATTTTTAAGCCTCTGGTTTTGGGGACGGACTACTCTACCTGCTTGAGGCGCGAGAGGAGGAAAAAGTTCTGCAACATTTATCAGTTGGGACAAGACCAAGGTGACCAAAAACTGGAGGGGGCTTCCTTCCTTCCTCAAGCGGAGTTTGGGAACCTCGGGGTTGGGAGACGAAGAGGACCCCCACCGTCCCTCCTTCCAGCAAAGCAAATCAGGAGCTAATTGATTAAAGAGACTTCATTTGAATAGGAGGGGGGGCTGGCGAGGTGCCAATCGCCTTTCAAAGAACCCCCCTCCCTCCTCCTTCCTTACCAGCCCCTCCTCGTCCACCTCCCTCCCTCCCGTATGATTAATCGCGAGGCATTATTGATAATCATAACGTGGCACATGCGCGTTGGATGGGCTCGATGCGCGTGAAATTTTGAGGGCCCCCTCGTTTCATTTTTTCTTCTTGGTCTTCCTCGTCTCTTCTTCGCTTGGCGTTTGCCCCATGTGCCAGCCAGCATGTCGCGCAGGAAACAAGCCAAGCCGCAACACTTTCAGTCCGACACTCAGCTACCCGGAGCCGGCCACAATGGTGAGTAGCACCGGCCCCTCTTCCTGCGCTCCACCAGCATCCCTCCTACTTTAATAGATTCACTTTTTTATTTGAATGCATAGTTCTAAAGAACACGCACACACATCGCCGCTCCCATTATGTTAACTTACTTTTTTTAAATTTAGTTTTATTTGTGCAACTTAACGTGTGTTTTTAAAAACTTTATAATTTTATTTTTGGGTTTTAAAGCGAACCCTCTTTTCAACCGGCTCGGACCACCCCGGCGAAGTCACTCACGCACACAAACGCATTCAAAAAGTGTGTTAAAGCTTCTTTGTCGTCTTGAAATCGTACAAACTGAACGTGTTTGCTTGCATTCGTCTTAATGCACATAAGACAGTTTGCTCATCGTCCTTTTAGATATTAAAAAGTCTTACTCAGCGTGAGTCACACACACACACATACACATTCATACACAACACACGCGCGCTCAGACAGTTAAAAGAATTGTTGACTCAAATAAGTCCGTTTTTGGTTACATAAAGGAAAACAGTGGGATTTTTACAGTGCCGTAATTTATGACATCATCAGGAAATAATCGTGTCAAATGTTGCGTTGATGGTCAAAAATGTGATCCGATTCGTTCGATCAGTGAAGTTTTATTTCATGTCGATATGTGTATATTTAAAATAATAATTTGTCATAGTTGTGAATAAAAGTGCAAATAAATTCGGGGATAAAAGTTACGGGAGTTTAAAGGTAATGTTTTTTCACAGAAAAAGCCATATTTGAGCAAAACTTATGTTGTTAAAATTTTATCTGTTAGTTAAATTCAAAGTATTAACGTGCAAAATATGTGGATTTTGAAGTGCAATTTAAAACAACGTATGAATGTCACATTTTTGGAGTTGCTTTAAATGCACATTCGTGTTATAATATTCTACTGTTCTGCCCAAATTAAACTTGCTTTTAATTTAAGTATGTGCTTTAAGACTATTGAGTTTCTGTCACGTGCAAAATATGTCACTTGGATTCAACATAATGCTTCTGTAAAATTAATTGATTTGTAAATTAGAATTTGTAAAAATGTTTTTTTTCACCCCCCAAAGAATGAGGGTTAAAAAGTGTGTCAAGATTTGTGTGTGTGTGTGTGTGCGTGTGTGTGTTGGTGCTGTGCTGTTTTAACCTTTGCCAGTGTCCCTCTATGTGAGGGGCGACCGGGGTTCAGGGCCCTGTGCGTGTGTGTGAGTGTGTGTAAGGGGTGCTCAGGGTTCAGGGCCCAGTGAGATCCACTTCAGGTCGCCATTGACCCGACTAGTCGGAACCGCAGGCGGCCCGAGCCAGGCCCTGACACTCTTTTTCTCCTTCTATTAAGCGTTTAAGTGAGGCTCTTATCAATATTTAGCCCCTATCAGAGTGGCCCCCTGGGGGGGAATTGGCAAGGGCAACCCCCCTCCTTCGTTCTCTTCTTTCTTTCTTTTTTTTTTGTGTGCCCCTGCAAACAAGAAAGTGTTTGTCATTTGGTTGGAGGGTGTTAGCCCATACCCTCCCTTCCTCCATTTGCCTTAAGCATGACACCGGACCACAGCTCCGCCAGTGTCCTCCTGCGTGGCCAGACTGGACCATGATGGTTTTTGCTGGACCTCCATCTGGTGTTGAGTGCGATGTGGAGCTCCCAAGCCGCCCCTAAAAAAACACAATGTAGGATCTCGCCTGCTTCAAATCTTCACTCCTTCTTCTTCTTTTTCCTTCATCTTTTTTTTTTTTTTTTTGAGGCCTTCTTTACTATGATTCATAAACAGCGCATCCTCCTCGCGGCAGCTTTAGCTTGATTCTTAATTTTAATTCGAACTTAATCCCTGCTATTTTGGGAATTAAGCCTAATGCTAGCATCTGCGCCATGTCCTGTGCTCCAGCATTGATTTCTATTTTTTGTCCTAACAGTTTGACACAAAGCTTTGATTGTTTGCTCAAGTAAAATAGCACACTTTGGACACAAAGTGTAGATTAAAACTCACATGCTTTTAAAAGATAACACAATGCTGTTAATATAACTAACCTCTTTTCTTTTATTTTGTTTGTGCTCAAATCTTGTTTAATTTAAACGTATCGCCAAGTCGCCATCTAGGAACGTCGGTTGATGGAAAGTATCAATTAAACGTATCTTGTAGTTTTGTAAAATGGAAAAACAAGAATTCAATTTGAATCCATTTCAAGTCAGCTTTTTTCATGACTAAATGTTAAAAAATATAATGTATTTGTACTGTATTGTAATTAGCGTTTAATTCCTTGTAACTTTTAAGCACGTGTACTAAAATTGAAAATACATTAAAAAGATCAGAAAATAACAGAAGAAAAAGCTTATTACCTGTAATGTTATGTTTTTGTTGACTTAATAACAAAAATAATATTTGCATTAAATTTTAAAACCCTTATATCGGAAATGAATGTCGAATAAATATTCTCCAAAAATGTAGTGACCCCATTTGGTTAAAAAAAAAAAAAGCTGAATTTATTTATTTAAGTACATGACAGATTCTCATCATTCTTCCTTACACACACTTCATTTAGTTTGGTTTTCTAAAATCTCTGGCATTTTTGACCGTTTTTTTTTTTCCATTTCTGTGTCCTTTTCATTTTCTTATTTGTCTTCCCAAAATTAACTCTCAAGCAAAGCTCTGCGTGTTCTTTTCAAAAGTGGGAGATTTGCCTTGAAAAGTTATGGCGTGTGTTTGCATAGTTGGCCGGCGTTCGGGCCAGGGGGTTTATTGTCATGGCAACTTTGCGGTTATCTGCTGTCTGGCGGCGCTGAAGAACACCAAGGGAAGATATAATCCCTTTGAGTGCGCTTCGGAGTGGGACCCGGCCCCGGGGATGAGCTCGGGGGGCCGGGGTCCCGACCAACCGGCCGGCCGACCATCCCCGCCGCTCCCATGCTGCGTGAACAATGGGGAGGCATCCTGTCTCGCTGTGGGGCGGGGGGGGGCTTGCACTTCTGCAGGGTTTCATTTGCAAATGAATTCTTGGCCCTGATGAAAGTCTCCAGAATGGGGTGGAGGAGGGTGCGAGGCAGAAGGGGGCTCAGTCGCAATGAAAGGGATTCATAGAAAAATGCAATTTGTAAAGCAACTTGTATGTTAAACAGATTTCGACAAAAGAGGGGCAAAGAATGCAAAATGAGGTTGAGAATTCCAGCAACACCATTGACGGCGCACTTTCAATGACTTATCTCTTACTTTGGATAGTTTTAAGATCTTTTTTGATCTTCGGTCTTTTTTTTTTTTTTGTAGTTGCGTTAGTCATGTGGCGCGTCTTGTGATTTGTCAAACGGGATGTTTTACCGGTTTAAGGTAATTCAATCATACTCCTTCAAACTATTTAACAGCATTATCATTCTCTGTGTGGATATTTCCTCCCCTTTTTTTTTTTTTTTTTCTTGTACGCATTTAGCCGTACCGCTAACCTGTCCGAAATGGCGACGTCGGGCTGAAAATGAGCAAAGTTGACAGCGAATTGAAAGTCTAATAAGTCCGTCCACTGCTTGATTGGCGCAGAGTGGACAAGCAGACTTTGAAGCGCTGTATTGGAAATCAATGAGTTTCTATGAAATTTCATTAAAGGGTCCTAGCCGCGCCCCCGCTGCACTCTGTTCTATATTTTTGATGGATTATCTGAAGAAAATGATTACTTTTGCCGCGGCCTGATGTACATCTTCAAACATCACTTTTAAGCGATATGGGAGTAGTTCTCATTGATTTTATATCCTCTCTTATCTTGTTTCAGCGACCACTGCACTCTTTTTTTCTCATTCCTCATAGCTTATTGTTGCTTTTTCGATCTCTTTTTTCTTTTTTGGGTGAACACATCAAGGGGATAAGTGTAAAACTGATTAACTTAAGATTAGCAACAATGGAACTTTAGGAGATAAAGCCGCCGCTTTGGCTGCAAAACATTTCTGATCGCTAATCCTGTTTCCTCTTTTTTTTGTTGTTGTTTTTTTTTGTTTTTTTTGCAGGGGACACAGAACTTTGCTTCGAGGACCCCCCCTGCAAAGAGTCCGACGCCCACGTCTGCAACAGATGTTGCGCCGAGTTCTTTGAACTCTGCGAGCTCGAGGAGCACCAGAAGAATTGCACTAAGAATCAGCTAGTCCTAATTGTGAATGAAAGTCCAGCCTCTCCCGCTGGATCTTTCTCACCCGGTTCCCCTTCTCTTAATCCTGACGACCAGATGAATGACACTGCTAATAACACTGATCAGACAGAGTGCGGCGACCTCTCTGAGCTCGCCGCGCTGGAAAAAGACGAATCCATGGATGTGGATGTTTCAGGGATGAGCAGCGGTCAAGAAGAGGAATGCAGCCAAGCTGAGAGTGGAAGCCCCAGCAATGCGGCGAGCAGCTTCAGCGGGAAGGCCACTGCCGGGCCCGCCGTGGGTACTTCCGCAATTTCAGCCCCTCTACCTCAGCTCGGCAACCTGGCCGAGCTGGGCAACTTCTCCATGATCAACAGCAACGTCATCATCGAAAACCTGCAGAGCACCAAAGTGGCTGTGGCCCAGTTCTCCCAGGAGGCACGCACCTCTGGGGGTCCCAGGGTGGCGGTGCCCGCCCTGATGGAGCAGCTCCTCGCCCTGCAGCAGCAGCAGATCCATCAGCTGCAGCTCATTGAGCAGATCCGCCACCAAATACTGCATCTGGCCTCCCAGTCCCCAGAAATGCAAGTGCCCCCGACCTCAGCTCCGGGCACTATGGGATCCGCCGCCGCCAGTCCGCTGGCCACCCTGAGCTCCCATCTCTCGCAACAGCTGGCCGCAGCCGCGGGCCTCGCGCAGAACCTGGCTAGTCAGTCAGCCAGCATTAGCAGCCTGAAGCAGCTCGCTGCTGCGGCACAGCTACCTCAGTCCAACCCGAGCAGCAGTGAGACATCTCAGAGCATTAGCACCCTGGTGCCGTCAACAGGCAACTCCCAACCCCCTGAGAAGAGGCCGTGCCACGTCACTAACACCCCGCTGGCCAAGTCTACCACCCCGTCGTTCGGGATTGGTAGCTTGCTCAGCTCGGCGGTGAATCCCCTTCTACCTCAGCCCCCGCCAGGAAACCCCATGTTCTCCAGTTCGCTTCCGAGTGTCGGCACCACCGTTGAGGACCTCAACTCTTTGGCAAATCTGGTGCAGCAGCGAAAAGGCAAGGTGCCCAACGTCGCGTCGTTCGAGACCAAGAGCAGCTCGGAAGAGGCTTTCTTCAAGCATAAGTGCAGGTTTTGCGGCAAGGTGTTTGGTAGCGACAGTGCCTTGCAGATCCATTTGCGCTCGCACACCGGCGAAAGGCCGTACAAGTGCAACATCTGCGGCAACCGCTTCTCCACCCGGGGCAACCTGAAGGTGCACTTCCAGCGCCATAAAGAAAAGTACCCGCACATCCAGATGAACCCGTACCCCGTTCCCGAGCATTTGGACAACATCCCAACGAGCACCGGCATACCCTACGGCATGTCCATGCCCCCGGAGAAGCCGGTCACCAGTTGGCTGGACAGCAAACCCATCTTGCCCACTCTGACGTCCTCGGTCGGCATGCTGCTTCCGCCGACCATACCCAGCCTGCCCCATTTCATTAAAAAGGAAGATCACTCGATAGCCATAACTAACCTTCCGGTTCCTTCGACTACAAGTGACTCAGGTTCTTCTGAGCCTTCAGCTAAAAGTACCCGAGCGTCTGAAGAGGGCGAAGGTGCAACTCTGCCTACCTCAAACGGAAAAACTGAAGAAGGCAGCCATTCCTCAGGCTTCGTGACCAACGTCAGCTCTGCTGCCGAGGGCGCCACCGAGTACACCACGTCCAACAGCCCGCCGATGTTGACCAACCCGCTCATGCCTCTCATGTCAGACCAGTTCAAGGCAAAATTCCCCTTTGGAGGTATTCTGGATCCCCTCCACGGCTCAGAGACATCCAAGCTGCAGCAGCTTGTGGAGAACATTGACAGGAAGGTGACGGACCCCAACGAGTGCGTCATATGCCATCGGGTGCTGAGTTGTCAGAGCGCGCTGAAGATGCACTATCGCACTCACACAGGGGAGAGGCCCTTCAAGTGCAAGATTTGTGGAAGAGCCTTCACCACCAAGGGGAACCTGAAGACCCACTACAGCGTCCACAGGGCCATGCCTCCTCTTCGAGTTCAACACTCGTGCCCAATATGTCAGAAGAAATTCACCAACGCCGTGGTGCTACAGCAGCACATCCGCATGCACATGGGCGGACAGATACCCAACAACCCTTTGCCCGAGAACTACCCGGAATCCATGGTCTCTGACACCGGCTCGTTTGACGAAAGAAACTTTGACGACCTGGACAACTTCTCAGACGACAACATGGAGGGGATGGAGGAGGGTCCCGACAGCAGTGTGCCCGACACGCCTAGGTCGGCAGACGCTTCCCACGACAGCCTGTGCGACTCCCCAGTCGCTCTCGAAGGACGAGAGAACCCCCAGTGTATGGACGCGGAGGAGCTGCGAGAACTCAAAGCCATGTCTAACGGCTTGACAGAGGGGGATTGTCTCACCGACTCCTCGTCTCTCGGCGGGGACGTGGAAAGCCAAAGTGTGGGTAGTCCAGCTGTGTCCGAATCTACCTCCTCCATGCAGGCTCCTTCCCCCGCGGGCATGCCGCCGCAGCCCCGCAAATCGCCAGGCTTGGAAGAAAGGCACCAGAGGGCATTCTCCATGGAGCACAGCGCCCTCCTACACCCTCACCCCTCCAACATCGGAGCCTTGGACCTGACGTCGGTCAACGCTTCCAAGGACCCCCTGGGCATGATTTTCCCCTTCCGCGAGCGCAGTATAGCCAAGAATACATCTTGCGACATCTGCGGGAAGACGTTTGCGTGTCAGAGTGCCTTGGACATCCACTACCGAAGCCATACTAAAGAGCGACCTTTCATTTGCACGGCCTGCAACCGGGGATTCTCCACCAAGGGCAACCTCAAGCAGCACATGCTCACCCATCAAATGCGAGACCTGCCCTCGCAGCTCTTCGAGCCCTCCAACACCAGCGTGTCCTCCAGCCCCACGCCCTCCCTGCTGTCCGTCAGCTCCCTGGGAAAGCCGGAACTCAACGGCTTCCTGCACGGCCTCCACCCGGAGGCCAAGGACCACTCCGCCCCCTCCGCTGTCGTTTCCGTAGCGGCCGCTGCGGGCATGGTCACGTCGTCCGCCTCCACCTCGCCGGTGCTGTCGGCCGCGCCTCCCCGCCGGACGCCCAAGCAACACTTCTGCAACACCTGCGGCAAGTGCTTTTCCTCATCTAGCGCCCTGCAGATCCACGAGCGGACGCACACCGGCGAGAAGCCCTTCGCCTGCAGCATCTGTGGCCGTGCGTTCACCACCAAAGGAAACCTCAAGGTATGCTCACGAAAATCGTAAGACTGAAGTTCGCTTCAGGATTCAGTTTGTTATCGAAACAAAATAGACAAAATAATTGCACTAATGAGTTTGCCACTCGCCTTCACAATGTGAGACCGGTATGCTTTTTTGTTTTTTTTGTTTTTTTTTTCAAAAGTAAGAACGGCCCTGACGTCACAATAGTGATCGGTTTCCTGTCTGCTGTGAAATAATTTCGCTCTCTCGATTAGAAAATGACTTGTAATGATGAGTGGTGACGAATGAGGGGATAAATCACGGTGACGGGGGTTAAACCAAATTGCTGATGGGAATTAGAGTCACTTACATGTTTGTTATGTTTGCTTCTTTGCTACACCAGGAATGTTCGTGGGTCAGTCTGACCCCGCTGCATGTTTAATTCTCCAAAACAAACAAAGAGAACACACTACTAACCCGTCGCGATTCAGGCAATATTTACTGCAACTACACACTTCATTCACTTTTTCCCCTTGCGTTTTCACAATGATTTTTGGAGATGAAATGCACACGCAAACAATTTTGGAGGTTAAATATGAGTTGTTAAGTTTATGTACCCCCTTCTGAAACTTTGGTGACAGACTTAATATATTTAACAAATCATGTAAGTGGGTTGATTTTTAAATGTTAAAATAATCTGGAAAAAATACATAGAATTATTTAAGAAAAACGTCTGGATTTTAGCCTATTTCGTAATTTAAAGAAATATTTATATCTTGATTTAAACTTTAAAACTGGTCACAAGTTGGGAGCTACATGCCCGATAACTGATACAATAAACTGTTTCCACAAAATGCTAAAGCAACAGAAAACAAATTTTCAATTTATTCAAAAAAATATTTGCAGGAAATAATGACTGCCCAATAAATACTAGTGTTCAGTTTTGTCATTCATTCATTTCTGGACAATTAAATCTGACCCGTGAAAATTTCTGGGATAGCAAAGTAAGTGCTTGATTTTCAGAATTTGCCGTGAATAATTCGTTTTAGTCGACATCATGTGTTGTTAACATTCTTGTATCTTGTTGAAAAAACTTGATGGTGCCACAGCAGCAGCAATGAAAGCAGACAGTGTAATTTTCCGCCCAAGCCTGCAAGTCCCGCGTGAGAGCAGCATATTAGGGCTCAGACCAAGCGGCCTCCCCAAAATAAGATGTTTACCACCACACGCAGTGAAGCGCCTCACTGCATCCTGGGTGTGAAGCCGGTTTCATGTGCAGTGTGGTATCATTGCTATTATTTTTTCCATTGCATCATCTCTCATTTGCATTCCTGATCCACCCTCCTCCGCGTCTGTGTTGTTCCACATGGGCACGCGTATGTGGGGAAAAAAAATGCTCAAGGAGGGAGTTGCACATTAAAACATTTTAAAAATATTTCAACCAAAATAAATAAGGGCCTATTTTATTCAACTTTTTTGGGGGGGAGGTCAAATATTTTAGCTTTCTTAAAATATAATTTTTTTATGAAATGCTTTTTTATATATTTTTTTTTGCTAGATTCCTTTTAAACGCGTCGGTTTTACTTATGTATGTAACAAGAACGGCAAATTCCTGATCCTGTAATGTGACAGGTCAAAGACAGGTCAAACTTTTGAAAGTTTTAAAATGTCCACTTTAGTTTGATTTAGTTTGGGCCTTTATTCAATCCCTGATTTTTCCTTGCAGGTCCACATGGGCACCCACATGTGGAACAGCGCCCCCGCCCGACGCGGGCGCCGGCTCTCAGTGGACGGCCCCATGGCCTTTCTGGGCGCCAACCCCGTCAAGTTCCCGGAAATCTTCCAGAAGGACCCTGCGGCGGTGTCGCGGGTGGGCGCCGGCGACCCAGCCAGCTTCTGGAACCAGTACGCCGCCGCCTTCTCCAGCGGCCTGGCCATGAAGGCCAACGAGATCTCCGTCATCCAGGGCGGCGGCCTGCCGCCCATGTCTGGCGCCGGCATGGGCAACGGCGGCAGCTCGCCCATCGGCGGCCTGACGGGCAGCCTGGACAAACTCCACAGCGCCGAACCCAACGCCGCCCTGGCCGGCCTGGAGCGAATGGCCGGCACGGAGAACGGCGCCCACTTCAGGTTTACGCGATTCATGGAGGACAACAAAGAAATCGTCACGAATTAGACACGCAGAGACACTACCAGAACTGTGAAGACAAGTCTGTTTTGTACAATGTACATGTTATAGTTCCCGGGAGCTTATTTATTAGTGACTATAACCGTGCTTGAGACGCAGTGGAAAACATTATAACAGTTAGACCAGATGTGTGTGCGTTTGTGTGTGTGCGCGCGCGTGCGTGCGTGTGCTTCTTCTAAAGACGACGTGTGATAGATACTGACCCTGGCATTAAATTATTTTTTCCGTGTCCCCGTATAGATATGACGTCTGCCTGTAAGATGCAAAATGCTGTAAATATTGTACACTGATCTTGTAGACGGTTTGACGTGTGTTCACAGAACCCCCCGCCCTTCCACGCCCCACGCATTATTTAAGGAAAACAAAACATGGACATTTTGATGTTTCTTGCTACTTTTTATGTTTACTTCCACAACCCCACCACCCACGGCCTCCCCCGATGTTTGGAACAGAAACAGCCAATCGTTCTCCACAGTGCTGCTAAAGTGTCGTGTTCAAGAGCCCCCAAAAGATGATGTACATAAATGTCAAGAAGAAGAAGTCCGGTGGACACACAAAAATGATAGTGTTTTTTTTTTTTTTATAAATATAAATATATTGGGGTTTGACAAACCTTTCGGACTGTTACATGCACTTTCTCGGAAAGGTGGAAGATCTTTAATGGGTCCAGTTTCGCTACACTTTAATACCTACTAACAAAAACTCTAAGATACTGTAATTCTTTACTCGAATAATAATCAAATACATCTGTTTTCCAAAAGAAGCATTCAGTGTTTGTGTTGGTGTGCTTTGTTTTATTTAGTATCAGTTCACCTTAATTGCATATGTGATCATTTAGGTTAATAAAAAAAAAAAAAAGTTTAATTTGGCCACCGGACTGGCTGGCAAGTCCCGAGTGTACACTTCAAGCAATGTACAATACAGATAGATTGGTTATAAAAATAAAAATAGAACATTTAAACATGCATGATAGGTCTAAAATGTCTTTGGGTGTGAATGTGACGGTGATTGTCTGTGCGCTTTGATTGGTTGGCAACCAGTCAAGAGTGTACCTCTCCTCTTGCCCCAAGATTTTTCATTTTTTTTATTTTTAAATAATTTTTAAAACAATATTGTTAGCTATTTTATAAATAAGAAACATCCATAATTATGTTCTTGTATGTGTATATTCTTATACACATCATTTTTAGTCCACACTTGATATATTTAAGTTTAAAAAAAACGTATTTTTCCTCCAACACGTTTTAATTAAAAATGTAAAAACAATGTTTCTTGGCTACACATACATGCAATATAGTTTTGGAAAATCGAAAATTAATTTATTGTAATTTTTAATTAAATTAAATTTATTTAATTAAATATACGTTTTACTTGATGTTTAGAATGAATTGAAAAAAATATTTAAATTCTTTTTTTCATTTTATCAATTAAAACAATTGCCGACATGCCGTGTGTGGCAATTTAAGGCTTTTAAATTAAATAATAAACGGATATTTTCAGACCCTTTTGTTTTAAATAAAGCTGTCACAAAGACTGTGGCACCGCGTGATTCTGATTTAAAAGGCAATTTGTCGTCTCGCCCTTTTTCTTTTTATTCTTTTTTTGTCGCTGTCCAAATCGCTCAAATGAGGTTTTGTGGCTGCGCCGACAGCCGCGTGTCCTTGAACGCGGCGCGGCGCATCCGATGCTGCATTCAATTGTATCTCGTCCTCTGGAACTTGCGCTCTTTTTTCACGTGTTGAATGCGGCGCTAAATGACTCTCATTCGCTTTTCACAAATTCCATTTCATTTCGCAGTATGAAAAATATACATAAATTTGGAATAAGTATAGCAATTCTGTTGAGGTATGTATATTTCTAAATTTATTTGATTGTTTTGGAAGGCGTTTCTGTTATGTGTATAGTAATTCTGTTATGTTTAAGTCACGTTTTAAAATATTGTCATTGACTTTCTATATCACTTCTACACGTTCTGCAATTTGCTTCCATTACTGAGATAAATTAATTTAGTTCAAATATGACTTTTTTTTTTTTTTGCATAGTCCTAATATTCATATATTGTGTATGCATACATTTATTAGGGCAAATGATAAATTCAAAATTAGCTAGCTGAATTGTGTAACAATATAATATATATACCGCAAAGTGTTTGATTCGTATTGCTAAAGTTTTACATTTAAAAATGTATGCCCCCCACCCATCTGCAGGTTTGTTAACCTTTTTAAAACATATGTAGGGAGAATTAGATTTCGTTCATTTATTACAGGTACGAGTAATCACTAATTTATTCACCTTTTCTTCAATTCAGCCGTCAAGTCTAACGTATTGTAAATCATTTCAAATGTTTAAAATTATTATAATATGTACGTCTACCAGCATAGGAAGTATACGTCATGTTAAGTGTTAGCTCATGTCTCTAAAGGGCTCCGTCATGGGAGGAGAGAAACAGGAAGCACATGGGACTAAATACAAGTGTGCCACCAGGCCCGGCAAAAGTAGAACTTCAGTTTGGCCGTCTTTTTTATTTCTCTCTCTCTCGCTCGCTTTATTTCTTTCATTCTCGCCTGGCCCATATGCAGACAGGATGGAAGAAAGGATGGTTGGACAAATGCAAGCATGCACGCTTACAGAAAAACTACAATCTCAGGTGGTGGGAATGTGTTGCATGTGTGGATCTATTCCAGCGTAACAGCCCAACACACACACACTTACACACACACACACACACAGGCTGAAACACAATCGCTGCAATCAGGAGCCAAAATGGTTCCCATGTCACTTTTTATTGCTCACGAAGCAGACATACAATGCCTTTTTGGGGGATAATAAATTCCTGTTATTTATTATGAATGTAAAGGATGTGTGGATGTTTGCTGCAGAGTCTCCTCTTCACGGTTCAGAACACGGAGACTCGAATCCAAGATTCAGCTTTCTTGTGTGAAACATACAGTCGCTATCATCACCAGGCCTCGCCACCTCCTACTAGCCAACCTTGAATGAATCCAAATCGTCGCCCCGGGTGCCGGCACTGCCCGGACTCCCCACGGATCTTTCTGGACTGGAGACGGGAGATCAAAGCCCGCTTCACTTTTCCCATCCGGATGCAGCGTCAATCACGCGCATGTGACCGGCTGGCCTCACGGGGGGTCGTAAACTTCGGAGTCTCAAGCAGACCTCCAAAATTGTGTGAGGCCTCAGGCACGCGTCCAACGGTTTGCAGACGCGTCTTTACTGTCGTTCGCTCGTCGGAGGCTTTCCTTTTTTTTTTTTTACGCCGCCACCGTCTGGAGAGCACGCAGCTGAGGTCACGTATCTGGCGCTCTTCTGTCTTATTGTAAGTTCAGTCCAAGAGCGAGCTCATGTTGCCTTGCCTATTATGTCTGGCAAACAGGTGGGAGAGCAAATGTCAACTCTTTTCCACCCACTTGAGCGGGCACCATTGTTTACCACAAAAGTGCCACTGGTTGACTCCCAAATTCAAATTGCCATAAGGAATAATCAGTTTCACTTGGCAGCCTAAAATTTGAGTGTTGGCGGGGCATGCTGATGATATTTGGCAGACTTGACTATTGGTTTTGTTTCTCCCTAATCTTATTGGTAGGCTCCAGCAAAAAAGTCTCAAGACACAAGATGTTTTGATTTGAAGCAGCCATTTTGAGGGACTTCAGAGAAACTCGACCCTGGAAGAGATTTGGTCTAATTGTTACTGAATTTGAACCCTGTAAACGAGACGCTGTTTTATAAGGAGTACTGTCCAAGGTTGATCTGATGGGAACGTTACGAGATGTTAAAGAAGATACGCTCGGTGTTTGTTTGGCCTAGAATGGGTTCGCTATGTTCGCTATATCAAAGATCAGGCGTTTCGATGATAAGCTGTTGTGATGTTAATTCTTAAAAGATCACGGTTAGTTCTCGAGTTTTTTTTTACATGACAAAGCACAAGTCAGGGTTTTTATTTTGGTGGTCATCTCAGGAGATGAAAACCTGATTGTATCACGAGTTGAGTCTGAACAAAATTGAATTTAATGCGCGTTTCCCTTTCGGGATGAATCACATGTTTCCTCGTTGTGTACGAACAGAAAGGAGACAGATCGTCTTTCTCGGGGCAGTTTTAAGAGAACGGCTTGAAGATTACGACGGAGCTCTATTCAGTGTCCGAATTAAGGTTGGAAACCAGAGACCCCTTCTGCTTTTGTGGTGCTTCAAACACTCAAGTTGGGGGGACAATCTTCACTCTCTGTTAATGTCATCTCGCAGATCCAATTTCCTGCCGTCCCACAACCTCTGACACGTATTCTCTGTGGCGCAGTGGCAACTTATTCAAAGCCCGAGGAGGACGGACATTTTGATACCCTTCAGCTGCCTTGTCAGGTGCGTTTGATTCCATAAGGTGACGCCGAGACACGTCTTGACTTTATTGAATTTGTCATTTTCCTGCCCCCCGGGGAGCGATAGGGGCACCTGTGAAGACCACCCTCACAACTCCCCCACACCCCCTTTCGTTCTTGACCCGCTGCACGCATGACACGATGACAGATGATGCACGGGAACAACCCTCAAGCACTTTTGAAATATTTATTTCTTCACTTTGAATGCAGAGCAGAAAGCATTAAAGCCAGGGCACAAAAGTTGATCTAGCAAAATGCTAGAAAAAATTAAGAAGAACTTTCTTTCCGCTTTAGCTCAGTTTACAACAATGGGAAGAACCTGTAATGTGCATTCCAGGCCTGTAGTTGGCAATGTCACAAAAGTGTTGAAAGTGTTACAAATGTCATTTTACAAGAATAAATTCTTGATTTTAGGTGAATTGTGTTGAAATATGTAACTTTAAGATAATGATAATAATGCCAGTCGTTGGCGATGTCTCTATATAAAACCATGAAAAAATACGTCATACTGGGAGAAAACGGAACAGTTTTACGATAATAATGTCGTAAACCTTCATGAGAACAAAAGTACTAAACTTTCTTTTTTCTCGCCACCCACCTAGACAAGGCTGAATATTCAATGATGACTTCCTGTGGGAACACAAGAAGCCCTGATAGGTGTGCCCTCGTTTATTGGTGGGCCGGCTACTGTGTTGTGTGCTATCAGATGACTCGCCATCACAGGCCTTACTTCAAGAGCGGAAAAAAAACAATCCCAGAAACTTTTGCTTCTTTTAGTCAAGGTTAGTTGCTTTCCTCTGTGAAATGTCTAATCTAATGTGTGATAAGAACTACATTAGCTCATGGATATTCCCACAGTGTGTTCCTTGGAGCACTATGCGTGAATGTGTGTGTGTGTGTGTGTGTGTGCGTGTGCGTGTGTGTGTGTACAAAAAAAAAGCCTTACTATACATGGTCATTTTTTTTACCAAGTCTTATAAATGGTCATTTAAAAAAAAAAAAGTTTACATGGTCATTCAAAATCATCTAGTTGATAGCACTTTGTCATTTTCATAGTAAACAAGAAAGAAAACCTCATTTTGGTTAATGTCTTGTATTCTCATTTAAGAGAAATTTTCATGCGGCAGATGTGTTTTGAACACCTTTGCCTGCCTGGCGTCAACACCGCATCTAGCCAGTGTAAATGCTCCCTGAAGCCTGAAGACGTTTTTTGTTTTTTTAAGAATCGATCCAAATAAAAGCAGGAGATAAAATTGACCGACCCTCATATACTTAATTATTGCAGCTATTTGACCGTACGGCATCTTTCGGAGCGCCGCGTGTCACAGGCCATCAATAAGGCCTTAATCGCCGTTAGTTATTGCGCTACTTTGTTACTGGCTGCCGGACGGCCAGTCTCCAGTGGTCACTTTGGCCTGGGGCGAGCCAGCCAAACAGATGCTAAATGGTTGCGCAAACAATTTGATTATGCCGTTTAATTTCCGTCATATATATAGATCGGCGGCAGGGAGGGAGGGGTCTGTTGATGCACTTGTTTCTTGGGGGAGGGGGGGGGATAAAGTGCAGCATCACCAGCCCTGAAAGTGCTTGTTTCTCCTTCTGTGGATCAATAAATGGGTGTGGGGTTGCGTCTTGCAGTATTACCACAGATCTTTGGTTTCTTGCTGACATTGGGTGGGAAATATCTTAGAAATTCTACTTTGAAACTGTACCCCGAGTTTGAAACCGTTCTTTGAAATTGTAACCCTAGTTTGAAACCCCAATTTGAAATCCTAACCCTACTTTTAAACCCGAGTTTGAAACCCTAACCCTAGTTTGAAACTATAACCCTAGTTTTAAACCATAGTTTGAAATCCTAACCCTAGTTGGAATCTGTAACCATAATGTGCAACCCTAGTTTGAAACCCAGTAGTGAATGAAAATTAGCTAAAGCTAAATAAAATAGAAACGTTCACAGTCTGTCTCCAAGGTTTAATGACATTGTGATGCAAATGTTGACAAAAACAAAGGAAAATAAAATGAATTTCACAGTAAATAATACATTCAAATAAACTTAAATCCTTATTCAATATGCTTTCCTTCTCTTTAGTATGGCCTACGCAAAATGGCGACTGGCCCATATAGGCTGGGGTTTTTTTTCGTAACAATTTTGGAGTCTTCTGTTGAAAGAAGTAAATTCAATTCATTAAAATTCATCTCAAATCAGCTCAAATGTTCAAGTTTTCCGTTCTTCTTGTCTGCGCCGACAGGAAGTGAATGCAAGGCCACCAATTGGCTTTGCCAGCGCGTCGTCTTTTTCAACAACACAGCTCCCGTCGTCCGAGAGCGGATTACAAAATGGCCGGTGCGATTTCCCGGCAAACACGGCGGCTATTTGTACAGCGGCTGCGAGCTTCCATCTGAACGCTTAGCCACGAGAGGCTTGTCAATGTCACTTGTCTATCGTTGTTGTTTGACTCTTTCAAGTGCATATTGATTCGAACGGGAGCAGCAAATACGATGGCAAACATTGACTTGTAAATTTGCCCTCCTTGGATTCCATTTTGTGGTATCGTTGGCTTCTGGATATTCACTTCCTGTTTACTCCAGGAACCTGTGAATGATACAAAATGGTCAAATATTTGTTGGTTTTATGCAACGCAGGCGTCGACTTGGATCAAGTCGGGTGAGTTTTTTTTGGGGGGGGGGGACGGTAACATTAGTGACCGCTCTGCTAATAAGGCACTAGCGGGACGTCTGCCCGCTCTGTTTGTCAATGAGCACGTCTTGATGTGAGGATTAGGCCGCTCCTTCCAATTACAGCCCGGTGCCTGGAGCTTTGTCAGCCATTGACGCAGACGCCTGTCGATGGGTCGCCGCACAGCGCAGCCTCGGACCCCCGCTGAGTGACAGGCGCCAGCGTGCGGGGATAATGACGCGCTCCGATTGTGTGAGTTGTGTGTCTGATATGTGTGATCCCGCCGTCCAAGATGGTTGCCGTTGTGCAAAGTGGGGAAAAAAGGAGCAGAATCTTGGAAGTCAACTTTCAGGTTGTACATTAAAGCAAAAAATAATAATAATAATTGGAGACTTGGGGCATTTTGAAGATTATTATGGTGAAAATTGAGTGAATATTTGTCATGCTAATTTATTTATTTTTCTTTCGCAGGCAATCCCATTCAAAGCTGAAAGACTCCAGCCGACAGAATCAAGTTTCATGTAGTTAAACATTCACTCACATGCAAATCACGTCATGTGACATCCTTCCTTCATATGGATGAACCTGGCCACCTTTCATCCCGATTAACCCTGGACAACCTCACACCACGCACACACACACACAAAAAACAGTTTTACACTTAATATTCACCACCTGGTGTTATTTACATGCCATTAAATGAAAGATAGCTGCTGTGTTTTTGCTGACTCGCCCTGCAACAAAACACAAGTGGGGAAAAAAAAGTAGGTGTAATGGTTCCATTCAATTTTATTAAATACAATCGAATCCCCCACACAGTTTGCTTGGTTTAGTTGGTTGAAGTCACTGAGCAAGTGATGGTGGTCCAATGGTTTTTTTCCCCCTAAAAAAAAGAGGGAGCCTGGGAATCACCTGAATTTAGAGTTAATGGATTCCAAAGAACTTTAATGAATGCTGGTTTGATGAATAAGCCCCCCCACCCCACCCCCGCATTTCATGAACATGTTCAACTGGCTGGCACAGATCATTCACTTATTCTGTGTAATTGGATGCTGACCAGGGTTAATATGTAGGGTGTCATTAAATGGAAATGTAGAGTTGTATGATGGGGTGGGGTGGGGGGTCTATTTTGTATAGTGGCGGCCAGATTGGGTGCTCCTTCTTGTTTGGGAGACTCTTTATACGGGCCAAGTCGAGCATGAATGCAAAGAGGGAACGATCGGGGACAGTTATATTCACCCGTTTGAATGAAACGACCTGCGAGAGAAAGCCAATCTCTTGAGTGAGGCGGTGGGAGAAAAGGCTGCACACATGAGGGGCAGATGTGGTCAAAGGGGCTTTAAAAAAAAAAAAAACAAGTACAGTAGAGGTGGGCTGTGGGTAGAATGCCACAAGGGGAGGGGGCGACAGCTTGTTTGGATTCAAACACGATTGAACACCAGGCAGTTGTGTTCTCTCTCTCTGTTTTATATTTTCCACAGTAAAATCATTTCAGCAATCTAATGTGAAATTGCATTGTGGAGCCATAGAACGATGTTATTTCCAAGCACCGATAGCCGAGCGGTTGGGCACATTGACGGTAGTGTTGGCTCGTGAGTGAACGATCCGAAAAAAGAACTTTCTTTTTTCAGTGAACGAGAGTGAATGAATCACTTCCTAAAGACATTCGTTCTTTTTTCAGTTCATATGACTTCAACCAGTAGGTGTCGGTAATGCGCATTGAAGCTGGTGCCACCTCGCTGTAAAACATAACGAAGAAGGAAATGAACTAAACAGATCTGTGAGTGAACGAGTCAGTGAGTGATTTGTATTTCCAGTTGATCGTGAGAACGGATCAGTGAGGGAGCGAATCCTGCCTTCCCGTGCATCAACGGATCAGTCAGTGAACAGGTTGCGTCTCCCTCCTGGCGTGAACTATGTAAGCTGGAATGTAGATTTACGATTTGCCAAGGAAAGAAATAACTCATTCACTGAAACACCACTTCTTTTATGCGCGTTTTCTCCAAGCTAACGGCTAACTTTATTGTTATGCAACAACGGGAAGATTATGCTTCTCTTTGGGTAATCTTGATTTTATAACACTTATAGTAGTTTTTAAATAACGTGTATGCATGTATACGCCTAAATATTGTTATCCAATATATCTACTGCAATTTCACATTGGATTGCTGGTTTGAAGTTTAATTTTGATATTATCATCATCATTATTATTATTATTATTATTATTAAATAAACATTTACGTTAAAACTTGTCTGGTGTTTTATTCCTTGTTTTTATATTCGACAATTAAAACATAAAAATCTGACATTTGGTTAACTGCTTTATGACGTGTGTTTTACGTTGTTGTATGAGTTGGTGTCCCCAAAAATAATAAATGTCGGCATAACGGATTTTTTTTCAACCTTTTATTCAAACCCATTCGGTATAATAACACCATCAACTAGTACAATCCAACAAATACAAAATTAAAACATCAATGTCGGCATAACGTGTGTCGGCTGTCACTCACTCGTGAATCTTCGCGAACGAACCTGAAAATGAATGAAAATGAGAAAATACCTAATAGAGTGTCCGAATGACGTCACAACCAAACAACCAATCAGGAGGTGGGGGTGAGGGCGGGTGTGGCACTTTTCACTTTCGCCTAAGCTTTTTCCCTAATGAAGCGGCCTGTGATTAGGTACACCTCATGGACACTTCAATAGGTACACTACACGAGGTAAAAAAAAAAAAAGAATGAATAAATAAATAAGAAAGTGTGGCAAACGATTGGGTAACAATTCTTTTCAACAAATCTTTTGAATGAACCGATTCTAAAGTCTTAGATGAAATGCACATTACTAGTACAAAAGAGTGCAGACGGCCAAGGCCTGCCAGGTTGAAATAGCCGACTGGTCAGTGACAAGCGCTCTTACTTGGTAGGTACCTGGTTCGATCCCAGGTGTGAGCATAAACCTAAACGTGCTTTTAGAATTTATGTGTAAATACATAAGGTGACCCCACCCCGAAGTTGGCAGATCAAAACAATGGATCAACGTGAAAATGAACAAAAACTTTTCATGCAGGTGCACTTAACAAGGCAATCTTGGAAAACATGTTGGAACGCGGCCCCGAGGACTAGAGCTTGACACTTGTGACCGTTGACCATCATATTTCCCTAATAAAGTGGCCTGTTATTAGATACGCTTGAAAATGGCGGTGTACCTAATGGAGTGTCCGTGTGATTCCCTCGTTAAGTGCACCTGCGTGAAAAGTTTTAGCTCCTTTCACGTTCCCGAGGAGCTAAAACTTTTCACGCAGGTGCGCTTAACGAGGGTCACTTGGAAAACATGTTGGAACGCGGCCCCGAGGACTAGAGCTTGACACCTGTGACCGTTGACCATCATATTTCCCTAATAAAGTGGCCTGTTATTAGGTACGCTTGAAAATGGCGGTGTACCTAATGGAGTGTCCGTGTGATTCCCTCGTTAAGTGCACCTGCGTGAAAAGTTTTAGCTCCTTTCACATTCCGCAGGAGCTAAAACTTTTCACGCAGGTGCGCTTAACGAGGGTCACTTGGAAAACATGTTGGAACGCGGCCCCGAGGACGAGAGCTTGACACCTGTGACCTTTGACCATCATATTTCCCTAATAAAGTGGCCTGTTATTAGGTACGCTTGAAAATGGCGGTGTACCTAATGGAGTGTCCGTGTGATTCCCTCGTTAAGTGCACCTGCGTGAAAAGTTTTAGCTCCTTTCACGTTCTGCAGGAGCTAAAACTTTTCACGCAGGTGCGCTTAACGAGGGTCACTTGGAAAACATGTTGGAACGCGGCCCCGAGGACTAGAGCTTGACACCTGTGACCTTTGACCATGATATTTCCCTAATAAAGTGGCCTGTTATTAGGTACACTTGAGAATGGCGGTGTACCTAATGGAGTGTCTGTGTTATTCCCTCGTTAAGTGCACCTGCGTGAAAAGTTTTAGCTCCTGGGGAACGTGAAAGTGACCAAAAACTTTTCACGCAGGTGCGCTTAACGAGGGTCACTTGGAAAACATGTTGGAACGTGGCCCCGAGGACTAGAGCTTGACACCTGTGACCTTTGACCATGATATTTCCCTGATAAAGTGGCCTGTTATTAGATACACTTGAATATGGCGGTGTACCTAATGGAGTGTCCGTGTTATTCATTTATTGTTTAATTGCACCTGCGTGAAAAGTTTTAGCTCCTGCAGAACGTGAAAGGAGCTAAAACTTTTCACGCAGGTGCGCTTAACGAGGGTCACTTGGAAAACATGTTGGAACGCGGCCCTTCGAGGACTGGAGGATGGCACCCCTGGTTTAAGTGAAAAGTGCCACCCCCACTTTCTGATTGGCTGGTTGATCTGTGACGTCACTTGGACACTCCATTAGGTACACCGCCATTTTCAAGTGTACCTAATAACAGGCCAGTTCATTAGGGAAAAATCATGGCCAAAGCTTAACTGAAAGTGAAAAGTGCCACACCCGCCCTCACCCCCACTTTCTGATTGGCTGGTTGATCTGTGACGTCACTTGGACACTCCATTAGGTACACCGCCATTTTCAAGTGTACCTAATAACAGGCCAGTTCATTAGGGAAAAATCATGGCCAAAGCTTAACTGAAAGTGAAAAGTGCCACACCCGCCCTCACCCCCACTTTCTGATTGGCTGGTTGATCTGTGACGTCACTTGGACACTCCATTAGGTACACCGCCATTTTCAAGTGTACCTAATAACAGGCCAGTTCATTAGGGAAAAATCATGGCCAAAGCTTAACTGAAAGTGAAAAGTGCCACACCCGCCCTCACCCCCACTTTCTGATTGGCTGGTTGATCTGTGACGTCACTTGGACACTCCATTAGGTACACCGCCATTTTCAAGTGTACCTAATAACAGGCCAGTTCATTAGGGAAAAATCATGGCCAAAGCTTAACTGAAAGTGAAAAGTGCCACACCCGCCCTCACCCCCACTTTCTGATTGGCTGGTTGATCTGTGACGTCACTTGGACACTCCATTAGGTACACCGCCATTTTCAAGTGTACCTAATAACAGGCCAGTTCATTAGGGAAAAATCATGGCCAAAGCTTAACTGAAAGTGAAAAGTGCCACACCCGCCCTCACCCCCACTTTCTGATTGGCTGGTTGATCTGTGACGTCACTTGGACACTCCATTAGGTACACCGCCATTTTCAAGTGTACCTAATAACAGGCCAGTTCATTAGGGAAAAATCATGGCCAAAGCTTAACTGAAAGTGAAAAGTGCCACACCCGCCCTCACCCCCACTTTCTGATTGGCTGGTTGATCTGTGACGTCACTTGGACACTCCATTAGGTACACCGCCATTTTCAAGTGTACCTAATAACAGGCCAGTTCATTAGGGAAAAATCATGGCCAAAGCTTAACTGAAAGTGAAAGTGAAGTTTATGCATTTTTTGTACGTGTCAAGAATGTGTATTTGACTACTTGCTCTTTATTTGGGGGGGGACACCAACACATATTACACAACGTGAAACACATATACATATTGTCATGTAAGCAGTTAACCAAATGTCAGATTAAGTTTTCATGCCCAAAAAAATAAAAACAAGGAATAAAACACCAGACAAGTTTTAACAGGTTTGAATGTTTATTAAAATATTTCAATCAATTTCTTCTTCGTTTTGTTTTACGGCAAGGTGGCACCAGCTTCAATGCGCATTACCGACACCTACTGGTTCAAAGCATATGAAATGAAAAAAGAACGAATCACTTTAGGAAGTGATCCGTTCACTCTCGTTCACTGAAATTTATGTTCCTTTGAACGAATCGTTCACTCACGAGCCAACAGTAGCTCAATCGGGCTATACCAAGCATGTTTTGGGGATGTGGGAGAAAAACAGAGTTCCCAGAGAAAACCCACGCGGGCACAGGGAGAACATGCAAACTCCACCCAAGGAGGGCAGGAATCAAACCCGCACCCCTCTAACCGTAAAGCGGACATGCTAACCAGTGCCCCACCGAGCCATCCAAATATAATAGTAACGTTTCAAAGCAATTATGCTAACGTTGTGTGCGGTGTAAATTATGGCAGGACTTATTTTGATTGCGACTTTTGAGACATTTTACGGTGTTAGTCTTGCTTTGCTAGACTAGCTTCTTCCACCTTCAAAGGCTCAGGGGGAGAAGTTAATCATACGCCTGGGCGTCTAGCGCCACACAAGCAAAGTGTGGAAAAGCCGCCCCCACGGCTCTGCCCATAATCGGCTGTACAAGTGAGCGCCTCGGCTTCCTGTCACCATTATATCTGTGTTCAAGTCGAGCCAGGAGGACGGCGGGCGCTTCCCTGGATACATGGCCGTTGCCGTTTTGATCTCTGGACTGTGAAAGCTAAAGTCGCTCTCACAATGCTCGCTCATGTCGGCGGGATTTTCCGGGCCGTTGGCGGCTAAAAAATGTCCGGCCCGGCCGCCGACGCCCCTCGCTGTACGCAAGAAGAACACTTTGTGGGATGTCGTTGGTTACGCTTTACGCTCGCTTGAACATCTCTTTGATTACGCCACAAAAGAAGCTTCCGAGTGAAACGGGTTAAATACACTTTGGTCTCTTCTGAAAGCGTAACCATCATATTTTTGGGGCAAAAAGTTGACATTTGACACAAACACCAACAACAACACAAAAACATGATGTGCTAGCAAAAAAGAAGACGTTTTATAATCAGCATCAAAACACGTTTAGGAACATATAAAGCCATCTCTGATTCAAATTTGTGTCATTATTCAAAGTGTATGTACGCCGGGCCCTGACTTTTGTTAATCCCGATAGTTTTCCATGACAACACATTGCGCTTGTTTGAACAAAACAGCCTGCTGCATTCATCTTGTTGGCACGCGGTGGCATTAAAATGATCAGGATGCGGGAGCGCCACTCGAAGGTGGCGCGTCATTAAACGTTTAAAAAAAAAAAGTCTGGTGACGGCTTGTCGCGTGGTGAGGTTGGTGGGTTGGGGGGCAATGCAACTTCCTGTGCAGCTGTCAGCATAACACCTCCCAAGATGCTGCTGCGGGAATCTGCGGCACCGTTCGCGTTCTTCCTTTCTCCAATTGTTGATGAATGTGCTCCGTTTGATCCTTTTGATTGCCGCATCATGAGTTTATTTTTCCTTCGGGGCTGCTGCATGAGTTGGAGACATATTTCTTGGCCAGGTAGCAGATCGGGTTGCGGCAACCGCGGCCGAGGCAACCTTTCCTTATTGTACTTCCTTCTCTCTGCCGTATGCATTTATATGCCCAAATATGACTTTCTCCATCTGCTTCTTCCATTTATAGAGCTAGATTTGTTTGTTTTGTATGGAAGTTCTTTTGGGGGGGGAACCGCACTCTGATGAGCATCCTGCCTGAAACGTTTAATTGTGGTGCGTGCTGTATTTTGTGCAAAAAAGGGTTTGCCCTCCCTAACAAAACGTGTTTATTCCAAAACTCTCCACATGTTGACTAGAGCTTTCATCCATGAGAACTTTTTTGTTGCATAAGGATGGTAATTTAAGTATTTATAATTTGAAACTGTGATACTATTTATACTTTTAAAGGCAGGCAGGGAACGTTTCATCTTTTGTATACAGAGGCTAAATTAATGATATAAATCAACTGAATGAAAGGAAGAAGCACTTACAACGATAAACATTGGAAATGAAACCAAAAACCAACAAAGTGATGAGTTGATTGGCTTTGAAAAATAACAAAATAAAATCTAGGCTCTCCACAAGGCTGTACAAATGCTGGATCAGCATCCCTTGAAATTTAGTTTGTTCTTGGATAATGTAACAAAAAATTTTAAAAAACAAACTAAATAAACGATTCAACATAACAAAAATCTTTGTAGTCAAAGGGTTGTGCTTGACACAAAATGTAACCACTGATTGGAAATTGACAAAAAAGATGTAGTACACATGCCGACCCCTAGTTGGCAGTGTAACCAAAACACACCAGGTGTCTTCACACCTATTGTTTTGATATCATGTTAAATGTCTTCCCTCATTAAAAGTTGTTCAATTAACAATAGTGTAAAGAGAAATTTTGATTTTCTGTGTGGGGGACTCGCTACTATTGCCAACTACTGGCTTGGCATGCATACTACAGATAATTTCTTTCCATCATTTTCTTGCAAGTCTGCATGTAAAATTTGCTATATAATGTTAGCTTATTTTTATGTAAAAAAATGAAAATGTTATTGGTGACATGAATAAAAAAAATAAAAAAAATTAAAATAGATATTTAAAAAAAATAAAAAATTAAAATAAAGATAAAAAAATAAAAATTAAAAATAAATAAAATAAAATATAGTAAAAATGTAGTAGTAAAGTCAAAAAAACGTTTTTCAATGGAAAAGTATTTCTGGCGCAGCAATCCAAAACAATCAAAAGAAAAAGTCCAGCGTAAAGTGAGCGTGCCTTCCTTTATGTAAAAAAAATGAAAATGTTATTGGTGACATGAATAAAAAAAATAAAAAATTAAAATAAATATTTAAAAAAAAAAAAAATTAAAATAAAGATAAAAAAATAAAAATTAAAAATAAATAAAATAAAATATAGTAAAAATGTAGTAGTAAAGTCAGAAAAACGTTTTTCAATGGAAAAGTATTTTTAGCACAGGAATCCAAAATAATCAAAAGAAAAAGTAAGTCCAGCGTAAAGTGAGCGTGCCTTCCTGAACGTCTTCTTAGCTACGGTCAAGTGAGGACCCCCTGTACTTTATGTGGTGTGCAACATGGGAGTCAACTATACCACAACCATCCCCTTACCCTCTGATGAATGCTTACCATGCTTGTTATATCATTTTAATGTCGGCCGTGACTAGTTTTGGAAACATTCGAGAGAAAATATTCGTTTTTATGATCTTTGAAACATACAATTACAATATAGTGCTCAGATACATCCAACATTTGATTGGGAGCTGGCAGCTCAGGCTACGCCACTGCTGTTTTTACTAGCTTGTTGTCGTGTAAAAGTGCCCGAAAACAGCAAAACCCAAGCCCGAGGAATCCAAACTAAACACTATTCATAAGTCTAAAATGGAAAACGTCGCATGAACATGAGAGCCGTAATCTAAAGTCCCAAAACCAGCAGAAAACCATTGTGATTATGGCACAAAAGCGCAGCAACAGGTTTAACAACTGCGCTGTTAACCTCACCTGAACTTTAATGGCTTTTTGTTGTCGCCTTTTTTTTTTTTTTTTTGTCCGCCCCTTCACTTTTTCTTAAGACAGACAATACTTTGAATGCACAGGGAGCCGCTTCAGCCATAAATCGCGCGGAGGGAGGCTAAATATTGACTGCCTGATCCCACATTGGCGTCTCTTGTGACCAGGATGGACCTTTGTCTTATTCTCTGCCGGCATGCAATCGAATTGTAAACAACACCCACCATGTTATTATTTACTGCCACCTTTTGACGTGACATCTAAAAGGCAGCGAAAAGAATAGGCCCGCTCACCTTTAAGTCATGACGCTTGGGAAGAAAGAGAAAAAAAAAGGGTGCTTTATGAATGGCCACAAAATGCGTGAATGATAACGAGCATTAATATGTCCATTGAGCGTGCTCGCATTCATGCCACATATGAAATCCCCTTTGAATGAGATCAGTTCCCTCCTGTCAGAGCCCATTAGAGCCGTCCCACAGTCCCAGTGGCCGGCTGACAGGGGAGAAACCCGAGCTGTGGCCTGTAGCAGCATTAGCATTAGAAAATGAGCAATCAGCTGGAATGAAGCACAAGAAGAGGGTGGGCGGGAGCAGGATGGAGGAGGGGAACAGCCTCCAGCAAAATGGAGCTCCAACAGTGGTGGCAAAGTTATGGCCGAATCTACATATTAGCGGTTGAAAATAACTGGTCATTAAAGTATTATTATTGGCAATAACCAGCCTCTATTTTACTTGGGAACAAACTTCATAAGGTGGAGAACTATACTATTATTAGACTATTATTATATATTATACAGTTGCTGCTACAAGTGCAATAATAGAACTTTTGCCATATCAACCAAAAGTCGGAATTATTAGCAGTAAGAACAGCAAATACAAATTTAAAGGGAAATTGACCTCAAAATTGTCTTTACAATGTTGTATGTTGTATGTACCCCTATTAGTCAAAACAAAGCTTTCTGATTAATATTGTGTTTGTGGAAATTCAGCCATTTTTTTTTAGGGGTCGGCCATTTTGCCCCTTGTTGTCGACCGAAAATAACATCACAAGCAATCGCAGCTCAGATGGGATTAATTAAGGAATGTCAAATCAAATCAAAGCTTCAGAAAACTTCAATTTAGTCCACAGCAGCAAAATGTGGTCATTATTGTAGAGCAATATTGTCAACGCCGAGTTCAAGTCATAAGTACCTGACTAAATGCTGGAATACTTATTTACCACATCCGTATGATTCCAGTGGTCCAGGAAAGAAGTTGAAATGAAACTTTCCAAAAGAAAATGTCTGCGGAGTTAAGGTCCGGCTTCTTCTCCGACCGCACGCGGAAACGAGCGCGGAACCTCTTTGACTTTGCGAAACAATTGAGTTAAAACACTCGATAAAACATTAATTAGCTTAGCGGTCTGGAGCAGATAACATAGATAAACCCCTATGTAGTTCATATTGATTAGAATATGCACATTGAGCGCGGGCTCTTAAGACAAGTTTTCCTTATTAAATGGACACAAAGCCCAGGTCATTATTCCTGCAAAGAGAGATCGCTTTAGATTTTATCTATTCACATAAAAAGCTTTGATTGGATTTCTTTCTGAGCGGGCCGTGCAATCTATTTTATTCAGGTTTGATTGTATTACCTCTTAATTAGTTTGTATATTGAGTCGAACAGGGCGTATCGATTCGGAGGTGCATTCATTTGCATTGCAAAAATCCTCCTTTAATCCAATATAATCTCATCCTTACTCAAACACATGTGGAGTGCACTCTTTTCCTGTTGCTACTCGGAGCTCCTTTCCTGCGTTACTATAACCTTGTAGTGTGCGTGTGTGTGTGTGTGGGGCGGGTTGTCTGCTTATTTAAAATGTCTTCAGGCCCAAATCCAAATGTAATGTGGGCGGGGTATGGCATCAATGTTTTATAGTTATTTAGTATAAATTTAGATTTGGTATGAAAAAAGATAAATATGACATTCAGTATATTCTCATGCCCAGTGCTACTCAAGCATAAAATCCGTCGAGGGGGTGTCGCGTCATGTCCGAACCGTCAATCGGAGGCGTCAACAGACCAGCCGCCTCCCCCGGTGCGCAGCGGCAGGCCTCACAATGCTCTGTAATTAACCTCACCTGAACTTTAATGGCCCACCTCCGGGGGGACCGCCCGCTCCGGCTGGGTTAAAATTACTGTCACTGTCGTGGCATTGGTGGGGAGCTTGGACACAGTGGGTGGGTTCCGCCTTGACGAGCGAGAGACGTGCAACACACAATACCGTCAACAACATGCTTGTAATATCATCAGCAAAAGATTAAATGTCATAATATTGAGGACAATAGCATAAACTGCGCCACTTCAAAGTTGTAATTCTCTACTACTGCCACCTAGAGGACTGGGGTGTCATGTCAGTGAAAACATAAATCATTAGCTTTGACTTTTGGGATTCAACGACAACATTCCTGTGCCCGCAGAGCTTAATAAAGACTGAATCCGAAGTCCCATGCAAGCAATGTTTCAGATCATCATCGAGGAGTCAGAGGTCTGCGTTTGAGACCAGCTGCACTCTCCGGTGGTGCGTGAGCTTCCTCGCTAGCCGCGAAACAACAGCTGCTCGCTGCCCATCCGACATGTTTGCCACTTTGTACGTGTGCATTTCAACTGTGAGCTCAAGCCCGTCTGATCCCTGAGCTTTGCTGGCCGGATTTTTGGATGCGTCCACAGAGTCTGAAGTCATCCTGGTTAATACGCCCAGGCAGGTTTTTCGGCCGGGGATGTTCTCACCATGTGTTGGGAGTGACTGAACGTGTGTACTGTACGAGTGTGTGTGTGTGTTCATGTGGTGAGTCACAGCCGCCCAATGTGGGATCAAACCCTTGTATCAGGCTCTGGCTTTATAATCAAGTCTGAAGTTTTATCATTGCCATGCTGCTGGGTCTGAATACCGATATGGACTGTCTGTGCACGGTGGTCCGGTTTCCCTTACTTAGAAACAAAAGATAATTGTGAACTATTGAGCAATGCTAAACAAAGCGACTCTACAAGCTATGCATGAAAGTGGTCAAATAAATATATATCAGAAAACTTGCCAATTAAAGAGCCATGCCCAAAATTGAAAAGGAAGTCAGCCATTTTTGGTTTGAAGCAACCATTTTGAGCTTGTACGTTTAATGAACAATTTTCAGGATTCGCAGTTAATCGGGGGGGAAACAAGCTTATTTTATGGATGTATTTCTCAATTTCTAAATTAATTCCTTCATCTATTTAATTGCAGAAAAATCTAATTAATAGTGCACTAACTATAATATTTTAATTGATTGGAGTTGTACTCATTTCTTGAGATAAATTAAACCACACACACACATGAGCTGGCTGCCACAATATCCTAAGAGCTGCTATCTGTCTGCCGCTTGCATGAAGGATAAAGAAACAGGATGTGGAGCAGGGTGGGTGTCTGGGGGGGGGACGTTTGGCCCTTCGACTGAATGCGCCTCAATGGGGCTTATTTTCATTAGAGCCAAACAAATGTGTCACCCCAATCATCACATGGCTGATTTTATCCTTCTGTTACTGTAGCTCCACAAGCATTTCCTTTTGTGAGCGGTCGCTCCTGATAATCCCGCCCGGACAAAAGCGGCCATGTGCCTCCGCAGAGCTCCATGACCAAAAGTCGTTTCCATTACATACTTTGCCCGTGATATCATACATAATGGAAGAGCGCTCGTAAGCATTTTTGTTTGTGAAGTCACTCCCGCTCGTGTTGACATAACGCGTGGCCAAACGCTGAGGTTAACTCTAACGGATTGTGTTGCACGTGTGTCGAGTTCCACCTTAAATCAAGAAGTATATCTACTGTATGAAAGCCGACTTTTAATTGATTTATTTCAGGAGTGTAAATGAATCCTGTGTGGGGGGAATGATGCCTGTTTTTGCCAGACTAACCGGCCCATTGGAGCTTTACTGACCCGGATCGTCACAAAACGTGACTATAAAATTTTTTTACCTAATGAAAACATCATTCTACTTTTTTTTTTTTATTTTAACAAGAACTGGCTTTGAATCGGCAGCCGCTCAAAAGTCCAACACATTCCACACTAAAGTTATGATTTTTTTTTTTACCCCAAATAATAATAAAAAGTAAATAGTAATAAATAATCTACAGGGTCACACTGTAGCAAACATAAAATCTTTATTAGTTATAAAGGCTATAACAGCATGTAAATCAAAATAATATGGTCCAGGGTCAGATTGTTGTCACCAGAAAAATATTATTAGTTGTACTGGCAATAATTTGAGTAACATTTTATGAACTTGGTATGTTTTGTTTTAACTTATGGAGCCTATTTTTCCTGATATTGTTTGTGCAACTCGCTATAACAATAGCTTAGCACGTCATTGGTCCAAACAAAGACACATTTAGGAGCTTTACATACTATTTGTATGGAGCGAGCGACATCTCCATTCATACTCAGCAATCAAAGGCGTCTCTATGTAAACAAATGAATGATTATTATCCACTTTATGATGAGTCACATCAGTGGACTTTTTTTTCTCTAATCGCTGTATGTTTTTTTAAGCATTTTTTTAATCATCCATCTGAATTATTTTAGCTTAGTTTCTTGTGTTTGATCATTTTTCCCAGCAACACTTTTGTTGCTATTAGACACAATACTCTGTTAATAACATTAACGTTGTGCCACACGTTTGAAGAGGCCGTCAAGCAGCCATAAGGACTGTTGCATGGCCATGTGCACAAGATGTCAAAGCGCCAAAGTGTCAGCTGGCAAACATTTTCAAAGTCTCTTCGGCAGAGTGTGAAAGTCAAAAAGCTTTGCAAAAAGCCATCGACAAGAGCGATGAGTGTGTAGCAGTCAAAAGTAAAACATCAGAATAGTTCTATTGTTAAACTACTCTCTTTTTTTTTTGGGACCTCAGAAGGCTTCATAGAGAAAAGATTTGTGTGGAAACATGCTTCTTGTCAATTTCTCTTTGCCTTGTACAAATGTTTCGCAGTATTTGAGGTAACAAGCACTACTGTGCATCCATCAAGAGCCACCAGAAATGTAGAAGTTGCTGTCATCAAACCTGTCACACTACTTCTGTTTTATGTAAGAATCCACACGCATGGAGTGCACAAGGGAAGTGGTGTATTTGTCACTGTCACTGAAAAGTGTGTCCATGTCTGTGTGTGAGTGTGTGTTAAAGTGCCAAATGTGAAACAGAGGCTGCTATTGGCTAATGATTAACCAGAAACGTGTGTTTTTTCCATGCGCAAACACAGTCCAATGGATGCTAACAGCTTGGTGGGCCTTCACTCTGGACATGGCAATAATATACACTACAGCGCTTCCAATTCTCCCTGCCCTTAATCTCCTATTGAATAAAATTGTGGTCACACTGCAACATTTGAGGATACAAACAAATGACAAAAGTTTTCGCTTACCCAAAATTGATGCACCTTCACTTGGGGCTCTGCCAGTATTAGACGCCAAAGTCCGCACTCTGCAATTGGCGAATTTCTCCCTTTTCTCGTTGCCCTTATTCTCCTGTTGAATAGAACTGCAGCTTACTTGTCACATATGCGGCCAGAAATGACAAAAAAATTAGCACACGCTAAGGTTAGCTCTGAATGCTGCAACATTATATCTCGCAGTCTCCACTTGGCTGAAGGACTAAATTTTTCATTGTTCCCAATCTCCCGTACAAAATCTGCGCGCCAACCTTTCATTTTACTTAAAGTGGCTTTAAATCCAAAAAGACAAAAACATTTTTTAGGAATAGCTGGTATATCTAAATAATATTTGAGTCTTTTTTGCGTGCGTGTACTCGGGCCACAAAGAAAGAAAAGCAAAGTGTCCTCCTCAAAGACACACATTGTTATTCGGGTCGTTGACATTCCTCCCGGTGTCTGAGAAAGTGGAAACAGCGTGCCGCTGAGCGCCAGCCCTCGCCACCTATGCGACGCACCCAGTGGCTCCACATATTTAAACACAGCTATTGTAAAAATGGCCCTCTTCCTGTTGTTGTTGTTTTGCCCGAGACTTGATTTTATTCAAGCCCCGGGAAATGGAATCATTTCAATGCAGATGTTTTGCAGTGTAAACAGCCTTGGCAATCTGGGGGGGGGGAGTCTGAAAGGAAGGCATCAGCGACGTGTGGAGATGGCGTACCAGAAGTGGAAAATCTTCCCGGGTGGCAGTGGCGGGGCGTCATTCCCATTTTAATTACCGCTCCTATAAAAAGAGAGAGAGAGAAAAAAAAAAGAACACTGGCTCTAGTTTGACACGAGCCCAAAAACCTGCAGATTAAATTAAACGACGCAAACTGCCAGAATTCAGCAAGCATTTATAGTGAAAGGAAACATACTTGGTAACTTATACTCAAATCGAGACAAAGTGAAATCAAAATGCATGCCACCCATGGACAACCAGAAAAAGAGAGAGAGAAGTAAATATAATGTATAATTCGTATGAATTTCATTATACTTAATGAAAAAAAATGTCACTCTACTTTATAAATTGGAATTATATAGACAGTACATTATTATTATCAATTTAACTTTAGAGGTGAGACCAAGACAATATTATTCATTCTAATCGTATTTATGAAATGTTTGTGTAGTGGTACTTAAATTTGCCACTATGCAGTATTTATTTATTTATTTATTTATTTATTTATTTATTTATTTATTTATTTATTTATTTATTTATTTATTTATTTATTTATTTATTTATTTATTTATTTATTTATTTATTTATTTATTTATTTATTTATTTATTTATTTTAAAATACATTTTGTATACAAGAATTAACTGCAGCGCAGTAGCCTGTGCAAAAAAAGTGTTCAGGGTTTTTTTTTTTTTTTTTTTTTAATATCAAGGTGTTTTGCTAAAGTTTAAACTGGGATCCAAGGCCATTTTAATGTGTGGAGGTGTTATGGTTAAATCAACAAGCACGCCAGCAGTGGCCCAGTGCAAACAGAGCGGCGGGCGCATTTGATTAATGAGCTGACGTGATGTAACCACGGGGGGAGGGAAATAGCTTAGTGCACCTGGTCGTTTACACTGTTTGTCATTCATTTGAGAAAATAAAAAAAAAAACACCCAAGAAAAACCCCTCTTTCTCAGAAGTATCCAAATCAATAAATTCCTGCTAATCTCCCAATAAATAAAAATGCAGGGTCATTGCTTCATCGTTCCTGCACGGGTCCCCTGAGGCGTCGCCCCTGTCGTGTGGTCAAGCGGACGCTAATATAGCCGCGTCATACGTCGCTGTCATACACCGCTTGCCGGTGCTGGTGAAAAGGTCAAGGCGGTAGTTGTAAAACGGCGTGAGCGAGTGTAGGGGGGGTTGACCTATGACTGCCCGAGCGCTACTAATGCAATAGCCAGGCCCGGAGGCCCGAGTCCTGCCAATACCGGGCTGATTATAACGAATCAGGTGCCTCTTAACGCAATCATGTGATCAATTTCTCATTGGGCTGAATAAATAACATGGCAAAAGAGGGGAGCTGGGCATGACCCGCAGCTAACCCTTCGGCCCTCATTATTCATAGCGGGAAGAAAGGAGCGCCACGAGAGCAAAGGACACAGGTTCGTTTTTGGCTAATCATTAGCGAGGATGCTAAATGTGTGCGATTGAATGAATGTCCTGGGACATCTAGTTGACATCTGCTATGGGGCATTCCAATCTGTTTGAAAGTCTGAACACCAGCATTCCATACTACCATGGATGTTGGTTAAACTTTATTATATTCGACCTACTTTTTTACTTTTCACGTACAGTACAATTTTAAGTACTGTTCAGTTGTATTTAACTTAAGTAGAGCAAGTGTTCTTTTTACGTTAAAACTTTCACTGCATTTCGGCTATTAAGTTCATACTGGTTTTGACTTAATTTTACTGGCATCCCAATATGTAAATTATACAGCAATAATTTATTTCAAATTATTAGCGCGACAGTTTGCGTGGATCCCAATTTGAGAAGCACCACTTTAAAACCAAGCGTCATAGTTCTGCAGAGTAAAGACAAGGGACATGTAGTCATGGTTCTTAGGGTTCAAAAGTATTCCGTCACATGTACAGTTGTACATCCGTGTATGCATTAAGGCATCAGTAACAGAGCTGAGCAGGGCTGGATTTCCCTGCATTGTAATGAGAGGCCCGGTGTCTCATAAGTCACTTGTGGAGGCTCCACACGATACCCGGTCCAGGCGACACGGTCATCGCTCTTCATTTATTTACTTGTGGCTTCCTTTTCTCTTTTTTTCCCCTTCAGAGTCCCACTTTGCGCTCAAGCTGACACCCAATATCCAGATCTATTGCGCTTCACTCGCTGCCCTCTCATCATCTAACTTTAATTAAGTAAATGGATGCTCCTAAATGCCGCTAATTTCACTTCACTAATTGCCAGAGTTTAATTTAGGTTTCATCAAAAGGAACCGTTTCGGTCGTTTGAGGTTGCAAACGCTGGCCTTTACTTAAAAGGCAAAAAGAAGGAGCAAGTAGGATACAAGTTGCAGCAGCCGCCTTGAGATTTTCTCCATTGCGACGGGAAACGGCGAAAACAAGGCCGCACTGATTGAACGCATCAATTATTTTGAGATATGCCGACATTGAAAATCGAGGAGATGAAGAACTCCTGTAATTACTTGTCAGCAAGTGTATATTGATAAGGATAGATATTTTATTGAAGAGGAGTGTGGAATATAACGACAAGCTAATCGTAAGATAATGTTAGCGTATGTTTTTTTTCTTAATTCCTTTTCTTTTAATTTCTTGCCATTTGTCCAAACAACACATTAAGTTGATTCAAGAGAAGACTTGAGGGGAGGTGCTACAAAATGGAGATTAGATCAAAGGGCTAAGCTAATATTAGCGTGTTAACGTTTAGCATTTCTAGCGACAATACGTATCCTCAATCTTTTATTCGAAAGGAAACTCATTTACAGTTCCTGGGAGTGGAGACCAAAGATGTCAGTGGAGGACTTATTTCCATATAAGAAGACTTGGTCGAACATCAGTTATCATTTAAAGACGAGCAACAGGTGGCTATCGGCCGAGGGAACCCGAGGCAAAGTGGATGCGGAGGTGGAAATGCGTCTATTTGTTTGAGCCTCCTCGCATCTGCACAAGACGGAAGCGACAGCAGGAGATTGTTGGGTCGGTGGTGGGGTAGGGGTGCCTGAGGGGGGCTCGTGTTTGGAAGAGCGCTGGAAATAGTGCATGGTACTAATTACAGCTGCGTGTTTGCATGGCCGCGGCCGCCCCGTGTTTATGGACGGAAGTAACATCATGCGAGGGTCACTCGGAGGGACGTGTTTATCCACGTGGTCCGTCCCATAATTCACTCAGTGACCACCTGTGAGATGAAGCCATTAGGTCTGTTTTCCAGCAAGGTGGCCTCGGATTATTAATTATATTTGAATTAAGCACAAAAATATCGTGCTGCGTCGGGATACGTGTCATTCCACGTTAATCCGAACAATGTGGGATATGACAACAATGTTCCAAGAGAACAATGCTGTAAAATGTTGAAACTCAACAGTTGTTCTGAAAAGAATGCACTGTGATTAATATGGCATGGAATGAAATAAAATCCTGAATTATCATAGGTTAAGGATCGATTGCGGCAAATTCTCTCATGTTTTCCTGGTTAAGATGGGAAATTATCGTTTTATAGACAGTGGCACAACAATATGGTCACATGGTAAGAGAAGACACTCACCACCGTACTGTTTGTCGTTAAATCGCTTTATATTTCTGGCCTACATGTGTTTTTCATACAAATATTTACTGTAATTATGATGAGGTTAGTGGGAAAGAATTGTTTATTGACTGGACTAACAAATTTGGAGGAAGTAAAAGCGCATCCCAAAGAAACAACTTTTCAGTATGTGTTTGAATGATGACGATATGAGACTAGACTGTGCACACACTTTTTTTTTTTTTTTTTTTTTTTACTTGCCTCGCTACATACATGCCTTCCAATGAGTGAAAAGAGATGAACCGTGGCAACTTTGGTAAGGATTCTTTTATGTTGTCCTTCCTGTTGGCCTCAGTCTTTCCATCTTGTTATCAGGCCCGTTGATACTGGTCTGCTCCATGCAGGCTCTTTTCTCAGGACACCCACGGCATAGCAGCAGTAGCAGGAAGGAAACCGGGGGGAAAAAAACCCTAACAATAATAACTTCATTAGAACGGTGCTGTAAAATCGTATTCTTAGGAATAGTGTACATTTGTATTATTTGACTAAATAACCAATTTAGATATAAGCTGCCTAATTAATTTTCAATTTTAAGTAGACCATATTTTTTAATTTTTATTACTTTTTTGATATTTTAATTTGAATTGTATTTTGATAATTAATAATAGGTTGACTATTTTCATATTCTAACTATGTATCCCTCTATAACACTTAACTATTACACTCACAATTAACAAAACCACCATAAAATGATGTGGACAGTACACTTAATGATTTTTCCAGTTTTCCAATTTTTTTTGCTTCATGATAATAAAGATGTCAAGCATTGACAAACCGTGTATTGATCTTTCTGTATAGACTACCTTTTAATTTATGCAGCATAGATTAAAAGTGTGTCAGTGAATCATGCCAGGCGGCTCACTGCCTGTGGCTGGTAACTCTCACTTTTGACTTTATTAAAACAGCAGAAGCCAGGAACTGGAATGAAATGTAATATATATTCTAACCAGAAAAGCTGTTTCTCAGTTTTTTCTTCAATATAAAAACACAATGCATTATGCAGACAGTGTTTATTAAATCAAGTGAATCGGCCCAGCTAGAGCACTTTCAACGGTTGGCTCTGTGAGCCGTCTGATGGCTCCCCAAAATGAAACAGCTGCCAAGTGTGACATATGGAAGGAGAGAAGTCCTATGAAGAGGCGATTTTTATGAATCAATCAACTACGTAGGTGTGTCATTATGACAACAAAAGGGAATTCTATTACGCAAGTAGCCATGAACATGTGCTTTTGTGACATTTTTCTTCCTTTGTTTTTTTTAAGCTAGCTCTATGTCCGTTCGCTAATATGTGATGCACACTAAACACCTTACTGATGTTTATTTTTTTTCTTTAAATAACATACACATTCACAGGCCCATTTCCCATTAGGGGCACTGCCCCACCAAATCCAGCAAATGGTCCAGTGGTGTGAAAAGAAAATATCTTCCCAGTGTTATCCATCTATTTTATATACCATGCAGCCATGTCATATTTATTTACATATTTATTATTTATGGCTCGGCAAAATAAAGCAGCAACACAATGCTGCAATAGCGACAAAACAGGGTGCTACTTGGACCTGATGGTGACGATTGCATAATACTTGAAAAACTTCTCCAAATAACCTCCAAAGCTATGGAGCAGACCTTTTTTTATCCTCTGAGTCAGAACAATATCAGTACCATTATTAACCATATGACCACAAGAAAGGAGAGATTGCTGAGCTAAGGCAAAGCCATGTGGATCTTTGGAACACATTGTTGGACAAAAAAAAATGCAGTGTAAAAGACTTTTTCGCTGAGCTGGTGGAAAATGACAGCGTGATGCTTGTTGTACCCACCTGACCAATGAGAGAAGGCGAGCAGGGTGTGGTGGACGGGGAATCCAGCTGCTTTTTGGAACGGGACTCACATAGTTGACACAGTGTTAGTCTGCTCCAATCGTTGTCTCTTAGCATTGAGCTTTCTGCTCCCTGAGAAGACAGCACGCGTTTTGAAATACTTTTTACCAGTAACATTCCAAGAATGCATTTATAACAAACAAGATTCTTTATCCGTTAAAAAAAAAAACTTCTGTCATGTAAAACCCGCCTCTCTTGTCCTGCCTGTAGCTCTCGTGATCAACATGGAGATCGTGCAGTGGTCATCACTCATTGGCGAGGGATTGGATGGATGAATTCGACATCCATTTCCAGGGCCATACAATCCCCCCCCCCCCCCCCCCTCGTATGAATATTATCAGCATACAGTGACAAATAGCAGTTGTGTTGCAGACTAAGAGGCGTCATTGTTCCTCCGGGTTGTAAACGCCATGCAGATGTCGCCGCACTGTACAGCCCGTCCGTACGTTGTTTAGAAAATATAAATGTAACGGGCCGATGTCACTGTTTCCCAACAAAGCGGGCGTCTATTTTGTGAGCAGACAGCAGCTGGTCTACATGTTTTGTGGGGAAAATAATATCCAGGCTTTGTACCATGCTTTTGGAGAAGACTGTATGGTGATTGTTGATTTTGCCCTTTGGGGGTCTGGAATCAAGCAGTCGCATCAGTTTGTAATCATATTTTAGGGATTGGCCAGTCTTGATTTTCAATGAGGTAGCTAAGGAGGTCAAAGCTATGGAGAGACTTTTCAATGTCTAACCAACTTCATTTTGCAGTTTCAATCTTTGTGGTTTGATAGAACCTTTTGGTTGAGAAGGGACGGAGTTGAGTACGATAATGTGAAAGCACAGTAATAGGCTAAAGTGTTAGCATATGATTTGCGGCTACTTCTTTCCTCAAATGTTAAAATGAGTCAGGTTTTAATCAGGAGACTGGGCTCAAAGATACATTGGGGCACTGCTGCTAGCTATCGTAGCATCCGGAGCTAAGAAAAGAGCTATTTTTATTGTTGTCATTTCTAATCAGACTTCCTTAAATGTTAAACCGATGTTATTTAACAGGACAGTGAGAAAATGGAGTGCTGCAGCTGACTGGAGACTTTGGAGAATTAAACTTCAGCATCCAGAACTAAGGTCATCGTTATTTGTTTATTTTGTTCGTCTCGAGCTGTGTACCCTCAAATGTTACCGTGGAGTGCTGACTGATCAGGACTGAATAAGAGTACCTTGTGTAACCTGGTTTTGCGGTTGGAAAAGCATCAATAGCAAGACTGTAGCATGACAACCGATGCTGAATTATGCAACTGAAGGAATCGCGTGTCACCGAAGACGCCTGCTCGTCTCTCCGTGACACGCGGTGGAACGCGCTTCTCCGGTTTACGTTCGTCCGAGAGGCTCCGTCGTTGTTTTAACAATAAGGCCCCGGCGATTTGCGTCTCTCGACTGTCCTCCTAAAGGCTCAGAAAATATGCGTGGCGCTCCATTTATGGGCTGTAAAAAACAGTCACCCGGACGCCATGCTAACAGACTGTGAAGAGCGGCCGTAAAAGCCGCCTGCGTCATATTCGCTTACCAAGGCGACGTGGTTAACTGTCATAACATCTATAGTGGGGGGGGGGGGGACTCTGCCCGTCACGAGCAGCCAAACATGAAGTAAAACAGCAGGCGGGCTCTCCCCTGCTTGCAGCGGCTGACATGAACTAGCAGGCCCGCACATGGGAAGTGACACCAACAAGCAGGCCCCAGAGAGGAGGAGGATGATGAGCGACTCTCTGCATGCCGCTTGACAAGTGCTGCGCCGCCGCCAAAGCTCCCACGGATGAGAAAATTACCGGGAAACACCGAAATGCTGCAGGTTTAATGTTGAAAGTGCTTGAAAATATAAAATCCTGCAAATATTCATATAAGGCAGTGCTTCTCAAATAGTGGGGCGCGCCCCCCTTGGGGGGCGCGGTGCTATTCCTGGGGGGGCGCGTGTGACCCTGGGGAACAGGCTTTTTTTTTGGCAGTACTAGAATAAAGTGTAATTGCGCGTTTACTACAGCAGGGGGCAGTGGCGCTCTCATTGTTACTTCTGTCACGTTTGCGACAGTGCAACATTTTACGACTTACAAGACAAGTTAGGATAGTCACGGTGGGGAGGGGGGGCGCGAATAGTTTTCTTCTTGCTAGGGGGGGGCGTGACAGAAAATAATTGAGAAGCACTGATATAAGGTGAGGCAAAATAATGTCTGCGGAACATCTTTGCCTATCTCCATTTTTGAAATCTCTAAAACAGAAAAAGAATAACTCATAAATTTCCAGATATATCCCCATAAAAATTAGTGATTTTTTTAAAATTGCCGATACATGCCTTTCATTAGATGACAACAATAAACACATATTTTTTTAGTGTTATTAATTTAATTTATCCAATTCAATTAATTATGGATTTTTGTTTTAAACAGAATCACAAAAATTCAAAATGTGGTTCTCATTTGACAATGGCAATAAATTAATGCAACTTCCTTTACTTTTTTTTTTTCTTTTCTACTCTAACACTATTATTATTGGATATACATTTCTTGAACAAGCTACTTTTTCCGCTAGTCGTAAAACTTTTATTAATGATGAAAACAAGGAAACGCAAACTTGGGAGACAGGCTTTTCATTGCATAGCGCCCCTTTCATTTATCCTTGTCTCAATTTGAAGCTTTATTCACCTGCTTTTTTCAGTATAAATATCCATGTACCTGATCTGAATCCATTATACACCTGTTTGTGCGAGGGGGATCAGGTTAAGAGTGCTGAGCCATGTTAAACCGCCGCTGCACCCAAGCATGCATCATGTCCGCGCATTAATAGCAGGCGAGCACGCCATCATTATTAGCGCCATACGTGCCCGAGCTGCACTTCCGTGGCCGCTCTAATGGCGAGGCGGTCAGGGGTGATTTATCTGATAAACTGCTTTTTGTGCGAGGCGGGGGCTGAGCGACGACTTGGGTTTAGCCTCCTCGGCTGTAATGTGCTTCATAAAGAGGAAAATAAATGGCCGCCTCAGGAGGAGGGGAAGATGTAGCTTGTACATTTGTATAGGGGTTGGGCGGCGTGCGCTCGAGGTCAAATAAAAAACGCTTGTGCATTGCTTTTCAAATTGGGGTCCGTGAGCCACCACTTTGTGTGTATTTATTTATTTATTTATTTATTTATTTATTTATTTATTTATTTATTTATTTATTTATTTATTTATTTATTTATTTATTTATTTATTTATTTATTTATTTATTTATTTATTTATTTATTTATTTGTTTGTTTGTTTGTTTGTTTGTTTATTAGTTTATTAGTGTATTTGTTTATTTATTTTGTTATTTATTTATTATTTATTTATTTTCATTATTATATCATATTATGTTATCTGTTTGTTCCCCCCAGCCCGAAAAGTTTGCAAACCCCGGTTCTTGTTCTTTTAGTTATGTGTGTGTGAGTGTGTGTGTGTGTGTTGGGGGGGGGGTTAAGGACAGGAAACGTCTGAGCTATAACTCTTCCGTCACCTGCCTTCTGCCGCGTTAGGCATTACTCAGGATGCGGCGCAAATTGCAGCCCGGCATCCATTATTCCCTTTCAGGGTTAATATTGATGTAGATATCATTCCTTTCCGCGCTTGTCATTTATTTGAAATACTCCACGCGACGAGTAGTCCGCTGCTGCCGTGAATCAAATCAATTGATGGAGCAGTTAGCCTCGCAGCCCCCCTCCCCACCGCCACCCCCACCCCGACCGCCTGGGAGCTGCCGAGCGAGCATGAAATATTATGGAGATTGTTCCATAAAGTGATCTCTTCATCATCATTTGTCTGCAGCCTGGGTGATCCGATCCCTCCCAGCACCACCGAACCGCCCCCCCCCCCTCTCCCCTACCCAACCGCTGTGCTCCTCGCTGGCGCCAGCTGTCATAACTAAATCAGCCGGATAATGCAGTCGTGTGAACACTTACACCGAGACCCCATGCACCCCCCTATGACACGGGCGGCAAACTGATGGGCCCCATCCGATCCGGTGCATCAATTGGCCAGTGCCGCCGACCCCCAAAACAAAGCACGTGTTTTTATTATTTATCTATTATCTATTTTTTTTTCTCTTCCCAAAAAAATGTCTCCAATGAAAAGCATCCATGCACTCATTTACAGGTGAGCTGGAGCCTATTCCAGTTGACTGGGTTAGGATAGACCCCAATTCACCTGCAACCCCAATGACAAGACCTCCTTCCTAATTGACTGGAATAAAAAAGACTGTAGATTTAACTATCTTGAACTTATCGTGTCAGGTCTTTGTTTTTTTTTTACTCCTTGGCAGTAGGTGGTCTCCTAAGGTCGTAAGAATAGCCGCAACGAGGGTGACGCAAGCGCATTCATTAACCTGAATAATGTGCTTAGAGTCGCTCCTGATCACCGCCATGCCTGATACCTGACCTTTGCTCCAGTAAGGAAGAGGAGACCTGCGACCCACACACACACCTACAGTCAGCGACAGGCTTGCATCTCGCCAATAAGGCGATGATCAATGATGAGACAAAAGTGTGTTAGTTGTCTATCGCCGCCGCTTAATGAATGTCATAAGAATAGGTGTGATTGCCCGGGTCATCCAGCGAATGGGAGCGGGAGGAGGCGAGGAGCGGGTGTCTGAAGGTGGAAGAGGGGGTGTCAGTTTGGTGGAATCCAGTAATGAGTCCACTAGAGACCCGACTGATAGCTTTGATTGCGATGCAGCGCGGGAGAGCTGCTGCAAATCTTTAGCGGGATTAAGTATCTCTTAAGGAGATCTACTTTCAGCCACAGTGTTATCAAGCCTTCAGTGTGTTTTAATTAGGCCCCAGTGCACGGGGCCGAGTGTAACATGGCGCACGGCAGCTAACATTGTGTGACGCTGCTCTTGATTCCAAGTTAGAGGGGAGCTAGCTGAGCTACCTTAAAATGAACTCGGAATGGAAACCAGAGTATTCTGCTGCCCCCTGTGGTTACATATTATGCGTCGGTCTCATTATGGCATCTTTTTGCACATTAAATATGGACATATATAAGTTGACAATTTTTGGCCTTTACTAAGTTTTTGAATACACACGTCTGACACAACTTTCACAACTTGCTGTTATCTAACAAGGAGCTGACCAGGAAAATTCTCGTGTTTGACCAATGACTGTACCAATAAGGTTCCTGGTTCACTTCGAATTATTCAAACATTCCTCAAATGATACTTAAAGCCCTTTTCAGACTGCACTTGCTGATTGTGCGGGATCACAAAACAGCACGGTAAAAAAATCGACTGTGTCCTAGTTGCTAGCGTGTCTATACTTGGCAATGCTGACATAGCAGCACCAAGAATTGAAAACAAAGACTTTTTCTACACCCAAGACCCCATCCGAGTGGTCTCTAATTGAAGCCTACAAGGGGGACACCCCCCAGCCTAGCCATACACCCACAATTAGGTCCTCCATCCATTACTGATGAAAGGTTTGATTAGAAACTGTGCCGGAACAGAACAAGCAGTCCATTGTCATTAAACAGCACTCCGAGCGAGTCAAAACAAAGCAGTCGGACATGCATTTTAAACATCCTGGTTCTGATCGGGGTCCGGGCGGGAGCAGATGCTGAAGGCTTGTCGGCAGACAAGACGATCTTACCTGCGGGCCTTAATGACTTGCAGCGGGAAAGAGAGACAGACACAACGGCTTCGGCACGCAGGAAACAGATGTAAGAGATAAATAAAGCAAGTGGACCGCGGCCATGTCGGGCCTGGGTATGATGAGTCAAGCGGGGCCTTGTTCCAGTTATGACCGCCGGCGTTTTATCAGGAAATATGTACTCACATGAAAGCCACGCCACTCGGCGAGGGGGGCTAAACGGTATTAGCGGCCAATCAGCTGTTGCCTAGCGAGAAGATGATCCATCGTTTCATATCAAAAGCCAAGCTAATTAGGAGCTGATTGTTCATACCGCAATGTGCATTCATACAATATGTGGAGGACCATGTCACAGATTGACTAAGAGGAGAAAGCCAACACCGCCACTGGCAACTTCAACTATGCTGACCTCCAGTGGTTTATCTTCTTACCTGGCAGGTGCACTCCAATAAGTCCCAAATCCTACACAGCTTTTGTGTTATTTTATATCAGTCTGTAGTATCTCCTGTGTGTGTGCAACCTCTGGTCGCCATTTTCTGGACCAATTATTCCATAGGAAATCATTTTTAAAAACTGATCTGTTCCGAGGTCAAATGTTCTTATTCGTAAAACTTTTATTAACTCTATGGACACATTTGAAAGTTACGTGATGTAAATCTATAACATAAAAAGGTAATCTCTGTAAAACGAAGAAGAATCTACTCACCCTTTGAAGACCTCTGATGGGGCACATTTTGGACGGGAAAACAAAAACGTCTAAGGAAGAAAAACGTTTGTTAGTTGAGCTTTGAAAGTCACTTTACAATCATACAAGTTTGAAGGGAAAGTTAACTACTACAAAAAAGGAAAACACAGTCCTTTGACATTGTACTCGGATAGTAAAATGTAAAATATTGGGCTAGAACAACTGGTGAAACTATACTTGGGTTCATACACATGCTAGCTAGCAAAACAGTTCATTAGCCTTATGTAGCACATTATAGTAGCGCAGGTCAAGACTGGGAGGCCACCTACAGATTGTTTTTTTAGGCCAGCCCACTCAGCATACAGCAAGTCCTCTACTTTCCAATCTCCCATTTTGCATCATCCCAGCCTGCTAAATAAACCATCACATCTTTTCCAAGGCAAAATGCATAACACGCACATCACTGCGTGTTTAATGTTTGCACTTCAATCAGACAAAAGCCGCCAGCCTCATCAGGCTTAATGTTCTTTTCAAAGCCGCAAAGGACACATTATTGTTTTGTTTTTGTCAAGTTGTGAAGTGGACAGAGGTCCATATGTTTAATCAGTAATGTTCCTTTAATTGTGGCCCAGATGCTTGGTGAGGTTCCAACATGCAGTTCATATTTGTGCTCATGCAAACTAGTGGTTACTTTGTAGAGAGTTGGCCTTTAATAATCCTCATTTGCATCGGCCCCAAATTGCTTTGGATTTTTCCACATGGGAAAAAAAAATTGGAAATCGGACAAACTGGAACCATCATAAAACTATTTAACATTCTCAAGTGTATAAATAAATTGGAAGGCAAAATATCTTGAGCGGGACATCACGACTCAATATATCACAGTGATTATTATTGGGATTATCATTATGAAAATTGGGAAAAAAATGGTTGACCGGTGTAGGAAAAAAAAGACATCACCCCATCAACTAAAGGGTGTCAGGCACCATCATTTTTCTGCCCCCACCTGACCGTCATGCTCATTAAAGCAATTATCAATAACTGACAAACAATCCACTTCTGGAGTCTCCGATTAGTGTTTTGTGCAAAATCAATACGTCTCCGTCGCCTGTGATCATCCAAGCCCAAAAGACGGAACAAATTTGCGGTATGATGGATGACGGCTGCCGTCATGTGGATTATGTAATGGGCTGGATGATAAGGAGTCGCATGGACTTCCAATTAGGACGTGACTATTGTCTGAAAAGATGAGCGGGGCTGTTATTGAACGTGGACATCGGCAGAAGTCAGATGAGTGACAGGCGAAATTAGGAGCAAAATGAGGGTTTGATCCCCGGAGCGTCCAATCAATCACCTTCATTGTGTGCTGCGCTGGATGACAGTTGGCTTCATGCCCTGATCAAGTGCACAGATTACCGCGCTGAGCAAAACAAGCTGTGCTAGTGTCGTGCTTTGACATCGCTGACTGACGGTCCAGAACGTAGCGGGTCACATAGCGAACCGACTTTCATTCGTTGTCGTGATCAGTCCAGCGGTTCACATTTTAGTGCTGATCATAGTTGCCCTTTGATTGGCTGCCAATGAGACCACGGTGTCGTGATTCACGTAGCTGACGATCGGCGTGAAATCAATTGTCGCTCACTGAATCGGTTCGGGGCGTGATCGGTCTTTTTGGTGGTTCATTTAGATGACTGCAGAGGATAGGACATGTAGAAATTGATGAATGGATGGCAATGGAGGGTGTTAAGGCGGCTGAATGCCTCCTCACTTTTGACCTTGGGTCTTCACACTCGCCAGCGATCCATCTTAATGCTCGGCGCCGGTAAAGAGGTCAAGACGGAGGAGAACATATCATTCAGCGTCTGATCATTCCATCAAGCCGGCGACGCGGTTCGTGTTTGCGAAGTGTCAGGGAGGTGGACCCCGGCCAAACATGAGGTGTCACGCTGGGCGCCAATGAACGGACAATGGCGATCCATCAATCTTCCACGCCGGCTTGTCTCCCGACCAACTACAATGTCCATCTCGGGCCAATTTTCGCCCTTGGGCCGACTCATTCATCAGCCCTGAGCTCATTTGCAATCGGGCCGGCGCGTTAAGAGGAGGGAAACAAGAGCGTGTTGAGCGTGGAGCTGTCCAATGACGGGAGCTCACAAAATTTTGATCAAAACGAAGTGTGGTTGCTTGACATTCAAGCTACGGCTTGCGGAACCCCGGTGGTTCGGGGTCCCCGATTTGAGGACCCCCAGCTCATCGGGCGCACCAGAACAGATGCGCCGGAGGGAATCTTTTCGGGGACCCCTTCAGTCGGGTCACGGGGTTTAAGTAAGAGTGAACGTCGTTTTAAACAGAGCAGGGCGAGCAGCTGCTGTCGCCGGGTGAGCGGGCCCCCCGACTATTATTTTCTGCAGGCCCCCCGACTTTGATGTTTTAACAATCCATACATATTGATTCAGACTGATAATAAACAATTTGATTAGCCTCTTTCAACGGGGGCTGTCATTTCAATCACTCGCCCGGCTCCGACGGAGTGGAAGTGAGTGGCCGAGGTGGGAGGGGACGCGGGGTGTAGCGGGGGACGTCGGGGGGGGACAAGAAAAGGGAATCCAGCCCTGATTAGGCCTCCGCCTTTGGTGGATTGGACAAGACAGCTGAGCTGCCAGGTTATTAACTCCCTCAGAAAATTCTCAGCCTTCTCTCAGGCCCGCCTGAATACTACGATCCGGATCGATAAGCAATCTCCGGTGTGTACCAAATGCCTGCTGGATTCATTTGTCTCCCGGCAGCCTCGCCCTCCAACGGACAATACACCTGCGCCCTCCCCACCACCACCACCCTTATGCCTCAGCCTCCTTTCCTTACATCGCTCACGTTTCACTCACTGGAGTCTCTGTCACTTTTTAAATAATGACCCCGAGGGGGGGCGCGTGAACAACTGCCTACCTCTATTTCATCACAGTGAGTCGCTATCCCGGCCGGGCCTGCAGGTCACCCAGCTGTCTTGGGGGAGGTGGGCGACACTAACTTAAGGGAGAGGTGAGGAGAAAAGGGGGGGTAGAACATGTGTGTGTGGAGAGGGAGTGTCACGGCAGCATCAGGAGGCACAGATGTCCCCTCGGTATGAACAAACAGCCCCTTGACAGGCTTCTGGTAGAAGTGTACACACTCCATCAGTTGTTCACAAACTTTTTCACTTCAAGAATCAGCACATTGAGTTGGAATCGATCCAGATGCATACAAGTCAGCAACGTGAATCACTACAAAGACAGACGACACCGTGGTCGGACGGACAGTCAATCTCAGGGCAACTGTGAAGGCCACTACCACACAACCACTACAAAGATTGACGTTGCAAGACAATTCCGATATTTATTTTGGTATTTGACATGTACTGTCGGTTGTTATATGGGGACATGAATTGGATCAGATCAGCTCTTGACAAATGTCAATTATGATAATTAATGACACTAGACAAGGACTAGGACCCACTGCAAAAGTCAAACTGGATCGTGATCGATTAATTGCAGGGAGACTGAATTGATCCCTACACTCAGGTGAACCACTACACCGAACAAATAAACTACAAGTGGCGAGTTAGCTATGTGAACCGCTACAAAGACAAACAGACCAGATGATCACAAGGCAATAAGAGTGCATCGAGTAACAATCGTCAATCAAATGAACGAAGGATGTCACAAATTATTGTCTCGATTATTGCATCAAATAATCCAGCATTTTATTTTAGATTAAAGTATAATAATAATTGTTGTTTAATGATTATGAAAATTGTTAATTTTATAAACGATTAGTTGTTGATTAATTTTGGTGTGAGTTTTACAGCTCACTTTTCAGGACTGCTTTGGTCCCGGTTTGGGGTGAGCAGTCTTTCTAAAACGGAGGAGATGGATTTACATAGTGATTGTGTTTGCTGATTTGGCAGGGCTGAAGCCGATAACTTTTAGTGATCCGCAGAATCATTGATCTCCTTGATGGATTTATCGACGTGGTGATGGGCGTCTTCAGGCAGCCGGCCCCTGCAATGCTTGCGAGGCTGACACCAAGCAGCTACCTGCGCGTGGACAAGCCTAGTCTCATTTCTCTGCTTTGTCTTGTCGCTTTTTTTCTCCCCCCCCCCCCACCCCCTCGCCGGCGCAGACGCCCCTGCCCTTTCCTCCCGGAGGGAATTGTCCGTCAATGAAGGCTAGCAAGCGGCACATTTCTTAATTGTCGAGGAACAATGCACGCAAAGGAGAAACGTGGCGGATGTTTGGACTTCCTTATCACAACCATCCGCTCTCTGAAAATTACAAAGTTGAGAGGGAAATGCAATTATTAAAAGGAGCTTTGTAAATATTTTTAATATGCATGCAGCAGACAGTAAATGCACTTGGTTCTCAGGCAAAAGGAGGAGGAGGCGGCGGGACAGACCAAACAGGAAGTGCCTCAAAAATGTATGCCGGGATTTTTTTTTTTTTAATCAGTCAAAGATGGGCCCACTCATCAGTGGTTGATTGCATGTCGTTTTTTTTTTTTTCCTTTACAAGATCACAAGCCGGGAAGAAAAATTAAATGATGCACAACAAGGCCGTTTTGAACCGTTTCACCCCAAAAAACTGAAACTGCAACATGGAAGCTCCTCACTGTTCTTCCATCTCATTTCGTAAAGTCGTATTTAGTTGTGCTTCACATCTGTGTTGCATTTTCTCCCACAAATCAAACATCTACTGTATTAACTCCAAATTCCTGAAAATAACTCAACTAATATTTCTACTTTGTAAGGCTGCCTTCCACCAGCCGCTTCCTCTCCTAACCCTCTCAAGGTCGTTGGTAATGTGGAATCTATAAAACATCTCAATGAGGAAAGTTATTTGAATTCTTCCCCTTTTTTTTTACAGCTTGTGGCTTACAAGTTCCTATTTCATGCAGTTTTACAAATGAATCCTACTACACAATGTTGAGCGTATGTCAGCAGATGAAATTACTGACGGTAATTGCTCCCATGCCAGGTCTCACAAGCACGCACACACACACGCGCACACACACACACACACACACACAAACATTGCATTTCCCCACAGTATTTTTCAGAACAAAATGACAGGTAAGCTTGTTCTTCTGAGAATTTGATATTAGTAAGTCCAAAGCATCATTAAGCTTAGTTAGAAATAATAATAATTTCACTGTTTAGCTTTCCTACTCTACGTATCAATAAAATAAAATTTATTTCTGGGACCATTCTTGTTTCTTCTCATTTTGGACCATCACCAACTCCCACGTTTTTGTTGCAATATTACAAAAGTTAACATCAAACCTGACAACATTGTCGTCTTGTTTGAAGAATACAAAACTATTTTTCTATGCTCTTTAGCTTTCTTGGATTGGAAAAAATAAATAAATCGAACAGTCTGCCCAACATGTCACTCCGTGCCCACTCAGCTCTCATCGTTGCGTCTTCCTGACAGTGACGCTAACGTGCGAGTAGGTGAGCCGCCCTCGGGCTTCTCCGTGTCCACGTCCAGCTCCATCTAAATCACCGCTTGTCATCACAAAGTCATATCACGCACACATGACGCGGACACAGACGCCAGTGGCCATGACATTAAACCTGTCCATTGTCACTATTACACCGCCCCCCTTCAGACCTGTAGGTGCCTTCCCAGCTGCTGAAGCTAAGCGCATGTGACTGGCCTTAGATTCGAAGCGGACAGCAGCACACCTCCACCGACCTGAATGCATTCTATAATTATCTGCCACACCTTGTAGCAGGAAGTACGCTGCGGAGAGAGTCCGCCTCCCTGTCAGCCAAATGGCTTTCATAGTGACAAGGTAGTGGAAGTAGCTCGCAAGGGGATGAAATAAGATTTAGATAGAGTTCCAGGGAGAGGAGAGAGGTAGTAAGGAGAAAGAGGCGATTGCAGGAAAAAGGTGGGAAAAATCCCATTTGATTTTCTTTTCTTTTTCAATGTAAAATTAGTTCTGTCTTCTACTTTGTATTTACAAAGCTTCATTTGGACAAAAGTAGTGCTTCGCTGCAGCAGGTTAAAGTAATTATAAGCCCCTTGGCGTCAATGTTGTGGATTTTTTTGCTATTTGCGGCGTGGCTTGAATTTTTCTTGAAGAGCTGAAACAAGATTTTGATTTCCTATAAATAAATAATAAGGTCGAATCAGGGTCGTTTCCGATAACCGGGTCCGATCTGACAATTTTCTTTATGAACATAAGCGTCCTTTGTGACGTGACGTTTGTTTTCTTTCACCTCCCTGCAAACTGGATTTGTGGGTTAATAGTAAGGAATATCAATTTATACTTTTTTCGATTCACGTCAATTTATGTAATAACGATTCACTTGCTCTATGTGTGATTAACGAAAATATAGCTACTGCATTTCATTTCAAGCATCTGCTTGGAGTACCCTTCAAGGGCGATAAGTATTTCAGCTCACATAAATATCATCAACAATTATTTTGGATGCGTCAGAGCTGATTGGATGGCAGGGGGCATCAGCTGCTTTGGGCTGATTGATTTGCATGAGAGGAAAAAGCTAATCAGCAAAGAGCGGCCAATGGCTGCGCGGGAACGTCGCAGAGATCAGACAATTTGAAATCGATGGAAATATTCTCTGATTTGCGGGCGTTTCGATTGGCCGCCGTAAATCGGGCGTCATAGCGAGCGGCCAAGTTAGTTTGCAATAAAACAAAGTGGCTGACAGGCAAACTATAAGAGATGAATTAAAGGTGCGCGAGAGGAAGTGCCGTCTGGCGTGGTAATGAGACAGAATTACAGGCCGCGCATTCCCACTTGCTTCCCTTGCAGGAGCTGTCAACAACTAATGGGTTGCGGCAAGTGCCGCTATCAGTCATCCTGCTTCCCGTCGCACATATTTACGCACTTATTTATCGCCTTGATGCAATATCATCATTTTTAATGTTAAACAGCCTCCATTTCCCCCGCAGCCGTGCGGCCCTTCATCACGAGGGCCGGATACGGACGCGAGCGGGATACGGCCCTGGCTGAATCAACATTCATTAACGGTTGAAGGGCCGCACCTCGATAAACAAGCCGGCTTCAGAGTGGCTCGTTTTTTATGCGGCTTTATTTATTTTTTAAAAGAGATGAGCAAGGAAGGACGTTTTTTTTTTTAATGCAGGAAAAGTGCTTGCTCATCATTGAAGAGCTGATGTTGAGTTATGTGTCGCGGCACATTTAAATGCGCTTCCAACTGGACAATAAAAGCAGTAAGATCCATAATTTGAGTCCAATTAAAAAAAAAAACATGTATCTATAAGGTTAGCGTCATATATTGATGGTCATCAATCATGTATCTCAAAATTGTAAGCGGTATTTTGACAGCCGACATCTCCATATTGGAAGTGTCGAAGAAAAAGCTTTTCCCGCCACATTTTGAGCCGCATATTAATATCAACAATAAACATTTTTGACTCCATCTTGGCCAAGCATCAAGGCCCCACAGTCAGTTTTAATGGAGCGGGACGAGAGTAATGACGGCGATGCTAACCTGCGCAAGTGCTTTTGATTCCATCATCCTCCACGAGGGGGTTGGGCAGCTTTATCAGCACGACGTAGCTAAAGTGCCTGTCGTTTCATCATCCGCAATGTCAACGAGAACAGCACTCAGTAGACGGAGCGGGAACTCAACCAAGGTTGAAACGTGTGTATGTTTCTTAGTTAGAAAGTCATTTCTTGCTTCACTCAACAAATCTATCAGAAACAAACGAGAAACAAAAACTCGGAGACTCGGAGAAAATGCTAAATTAGCTAATGCTAGCTAGCAACTAAAATAAGATTTCTAACAGAGAGTAAAAGTTGTTGGAATTATCTACTCCTGCAAAGATACCTGATGATTCTACTTAAGTAGAGTAAGCAATTATTTGAAATGACGTCCTAGCATGGGTGATGAGTAGCATTAGCGTGTTAGCGGTACAGTACCGCCTCGCCTGACTTTGCTTACCCTTGGAAAGCTTTGCGCGCCCTATGATCTAACATCTGAAGAGCTGATAAAAACCCTTCTGTTGCCTCAAAGCGGCTGCTGGGCTTAACATTGTCAAAAAGCTTTTTTTTCCTTTTTTTTTTAATTCTCCTGCCGTTTCAACCTCCTGTGTATATTTTATTGAGCTCCTCTCATCCCATGGCGCTGCCAAAATGTATTTCCGAGCTCATTAACACATGACATGCATGTAAGAGGGGAGAAGGAGGGGGGTGTCAGCAGCAGCAGTCAAATGATTGTTTTTTTTGATATGCAGCAAGCTTTTCATCTTTTTTTTTTTTTGCTGGAGGATTAAGGGAAGTTAATGAATTATCCTCGTCGGGGGGCCGAGAGACAGTGTGTGTGCGCGCTGCACTATCCCACGTCTCATAACACCCGAGCTGTTTGAATGTATCGAACCGAGAGCGGGCCTTGAATTTTTTCCCACACCGATCATGCGTCGACCCGCTTCAAGTCGGTCACCTTTGCCTGCCTTCGGAGACGACGACGTGAAACACTTTTGAAAGGCTCCCCCAAACGCCGTTAAAGGCGGCCGTGATCCCCTCGGAGGGAGATGGTACACCGCCGATCTTTAAAAAGAAAACGGCGGAATATGGCTGGAGGTCGTCCGCCTCGTGTTTGCACGAGCGCCATCAAATGCACCAGCACAAACGGTCATAACGCGCCGAGACCTTTACTATTTTGAAAATGAGCCCTCAAAGGCGCCGCGGGAACTCAAATTCATCCCTCAAGATGTTTCTCCTCACTTTTCTATCATATAAAGCAAATAGCAAAAGAAAATGTGAATTGAATCAAGGGGAAAATTAAAGCTGAAGGACAGCAAAGACGGATTGATGGAGGTCGAATGGCTCAGCCGAACTTAGGCAAGGGACGTGCTGAGAAACATTTGAGCATTTTCTCACAATGTAATTAGCAAACAAGATATAACAGTTAGCCTAGCTTAGCCTGTTCTTTGTATTTCACCACATCATTGTTTGAGTGGTGCACCGCACACATTTTCCTCGCCATGTACGGTGATCTCTCACATTTTAAAAACTGTTTTGACTAAAGTCCAGAGAATGACTGGAGTGGACCTCTTTTGTAAGCAAAGCTTAAAAAAACAGTGTTGGGTTTCAGTACACTCGGGTTCTCCTTTTCTCATTGTTTTGAGCTCTGGCAAGGGTTGGAAGGGGGGATATGTACTTAAAAACGCTTCTTGAACTTGAGGGGACAAAAGAAACATCTTGAAAAGTAGGATAAGATGAAGTTATTTGTTCTTGTTAATGAGGCCAAGCGTGCAGCGCGCAACGAAAGAGGCTTTGAGTCGCCTTCATGCCTCAGCAACCCGGGAGAACGAAACAGCACCAGAACTGGTGAATATGCAAGATTTGTATTTAGATTGTATTTTTATACAAATTTCGCAAAGTTTCGCATCATTCAGTGTCCTAGGGCAAGATTTGTAAGTCAGTATTAATTGTGCAGTGCTGAATTAATGCAAGTCATTATCAAAACGTCCTCTAAAATGACACCGAATGTGTGTGTGTGTGTTTAGAAGATAATAGAAGCCATTGATTTGTTTTGAGGGGGAGTGTGAAAATGAAGCGCCCCTCACGTTGCTTCAGCAGGAGAGTAGAAGTATTGACCCATGTTTTTAATGAAGGATGATTTAGATATGTCGAGAAAAGAAATGGAGGGTATATCACATTATCATCACGTCCAAACGAGGAAAAGAATACTTTTAAAAGTGAAGATTAACATTCGGAAAACAAACCGCGGAAATGTTTAACGAAACTGCTTTGATGTAACAATCAGTGCAAACGAATGGAGCAACAGAAATATATTCGCTAGCAACTACTAGCTTAGCTTATAACATGATCAGATAGTGAAAGAAAGCTAAACAAAAAAAATATTGAAAGCGAAATAGGACAAATGTTATGAACTGCCATGTTGTAAAATCCCAAATTTTGTTCAATGCTCTTCCACTCTATTCCTGTAGATGGCGATAATGTGCATTACAAATTAATCATAGCATTGATACCTATTCAAATAAATGTGAAATGAAACATGTCTTACTTACCATACGGAAAGTTCTACTATCAAAACAGAAGAACATTACAACAGACAGGAAACTTTAGATTATATGACAACAAGCTGCAGCTACATTTATACTGCGATGTTGGGCTTTAAAACAAATGTTTGTGTCACACTTTCTCTTAATGCTTTGCTCGTAAAGGACAAAAGTGGTCCATAAATGGCATCAGAAGAGAGACGCTGCTCACAAGTCTCCAGAATCCTCCATCTAATGACTCACTACAGGGTGTGCGGTGGCGTCTATTTTTAATATGCGCGTGTCCTATTAGGCGCTTTTAAGTGCGTTTTGATAATTGTGCTTTTGTACTTTTATGATCCTCCCGTCTATTCCCACTTCAATTTCCCCTTTTATCGGACGTTTGAAATATTGATCCTTGACAGATAAAAGCAAACACCATAATCTTACCCGGGTGAGCGGAATTCACACGGGACCACCCCCCCTTCCTTCAAAACCTTTATTACCTTTATTCGTCAACACAATTTGCTTACTGCTCTGGGATGTTTATGTCAGTGTTTGAGTCCTACGCAAAACACCACTACCAGCCTTCCTTCCATCCCTCATGACATTTTGCAAAAAACGCAGCACAAAGGGGGGGGGCTTGCGAGGGGGCTCCCGGGGTGCTTCCCATGATTGCCGCTGCTTAAAACGCTGTCAGCGCTGTCAAGGATAACAGTGATTTATCTCCATAGCACTTTATGGAACTTGGTGTTTTGTATAAAAAAAGGAGAGGGTACAAATGCTACACCCCAATCAATCATGTTTTGATTTTTATATAAAACACACACGGCAACAGAAGATGGTGTAAATCTCACCTGGATGGCGCATCCTGTCATCATAGTACCGATTGAAACAGACTTCCACCAAAGGCCTGTAGGCGGCGCTATTGAGGCCATCAAAAGAGCCAGTCATAATGATGGATGCTCTCTACAAAGAGAGGGAAATTTCACTTAATTGGCAGAAACGTCCTTACAAGATTTGAACTGCCAAGTGTTATCACTTCTGACAAGTACAAATGAAGAAATTAGAAACGTGAGTTCTGACCGGTGAAATCTTGCTAGGATGTCTCAGAAAAGTTTACAAAAAAAAAAAGAAAAGAAGAAGGTCAAGAAGGACAAGTTTAAAAAGCATCAAGAGTTTTTCCTGTCAACCTTCGAGTTTTAGCCTGATGAATTGCACACATATTAGGCGGCCTGTCAGCTCGAGTGGTCCTCTGAGCAAAATGAACCTTTTTTTTTTCTGTCCTCCTGTTTTTCCCCTTTTCAGCTTTGCAAACACTATTTGAGATTTAGTGCAAACATTTGAGCGTCGGCCTCGCTGTATTGACTGCCCTTTGACAAGCGTAATCCTTTTCTTCTCTGCAGTCACTTCCACCGCGCGATCAATCAAGGGCGTCAATGATGCCCCCCGCGGGCCGCTATGAAGTGCAAGACGCCGAGCGTTCGATCGGCGGCGGCCAGCCACCTTGCCGACTTTCGCCATAATATCGTGATTGATTCATCTTCAAAGATATCTTAAGTGGATGGGCTGGTTTTTTTTTTTTTTTTGGTCTACTGCAGTCTTTTTCATTACCCCCGCTCGCCATCCTTTAAAACTGCAACACGCATCAAAACTGGAGGTAAATACACTGCTTTTGCTTTTCTTTTATTTATTTGATTTATTCCTCTGCTTTCAACTTTGAAAGACAATAAAGTAGAAAGGAAGTGTGCTCTTTGAACACCGATTGGGTTTCACCACTACAAAGTAGAAAGAAGATAACAATGGAAAAGATTCATCTGCTAATAAACGGACTTTTGTGCTGGCCGTATTCTTGTTCTCTTGTTAAAAAAAAAGAAAAAAGACCAAACCAACTACATTAAATAGAATGGAAGATCTAAGGTCCATCACATAATGGACGCCTGTCACCCTCATATTTGTTGGTTTAAAAAGAAAATATATGCACAGCAAATTTCAATAAAATTATCCTCCCATCACTTGAACGGCTCATTTGTTTTCCTATAAAAAAAAAAAAAAATTCCCAGTGGGAATACTTTTAATTAAATCTTATTATTATGTACATTTTTCAAAAACATGCGTAATAATTTTAATTTTATTTTGATGTACCTATTTTTTCTTATTTATATATTTAATGTTTTTTTTAATCTACTATATTTCATTTTTGTTAAATGTTACATGAAAATAATTAAACATTTTTAATGTAAATCTATTTCAATGAAAAATAAATCTAAACATATTTAATGGAAATGGAATAAATTTGATTCCTAGGCAAATTTCCTACATTTGAAAAGAATTATTTCAAATAATATTTTCATTAACTTTCAATTTAACTTTCAAAACATAAATTCAATTTAAATTGAATTACTTTGACTTCTAGAAACATTTTCCACCAAATGACTTTATTTTACTACCGCAATTAGTGGAATTTTGTTTTATCGTATAATCTATGCTAATTATAAATGTATTGAATAAACATTATATTTTAAGACGACACCGTGCACATTGTTTAGCACGTCCACCTCAGAGTTCAGAGGTTAGGGTTCAGAGGTTAGATTCCGGCTCCGGCCTATCTGTGTGGAGTTTGCATGGTCTCCCCGTGCCTGCATGGGTTTCCTCATTATCATCATAGTCCTCGCTTTTTTTCTTACCATAACAAAAAGGTATTTATTGAACAATGTCTATTAGTGTGCTGATGTGTACCTAATAAAGCCTCCACTAAGAATCCAAATTATTCTGCCGCCACCTGACATTTAATGTGACTGTCACGCGTGTCAAGCGAGTAACACAGCCTCCATCCCGGTGCTCTTTTGTCAGCGAATATGAACGGGATGAGAGCATTACAAGGCACAAGTGAAGGCCACACAAAGGCGGCGCAAGCTATGAAGGCAAGTGTAGTCATTACAGCAACAGGCGACGGTGTCACTGACCTCCAGATTGCACTATCTTGTCTCTTTTGTGTCGTCCCATTGCAGCGGGCTCATTGAGTGAAATTGTATCTTTTCACTTGGCCTCTCTTAAAAAATGTCCACGCTATTGAGAGCCACTGAAGCATAGTTCTTTTTTTTTTAATGACCCCCCCACCCCAAGCTGCCCCCCCCCCCCCCTGTCTTACTGGGAGGTATTTCATGAACAGCTGGGTCCCGGGAGAGGAGAGGTTAGTGAAAGAGGCGCGCTGTGTATAATTCAATAATTATCAGGTGTGTGTGTGTGTGTGTGTTGCTCCCCGAGATCCCCCCCTGCCCCGAGACCCCCACTATTGGCAGGTGTCAGGTGACAGACAGGCCATGTCACTGGCTTTCTATTGGAGCGGTCACACTTGCTCCCGACATTAACATAAGCCGATGAGAAACACGTCTGCTGGAGACAAGCGCAAACCTCAGCGAGCAATTGCAAAAATGAGGCGGAAACCGCAACAAAAAGATGACTTACACACGTACCGCTCGATTTTATGCTAGCATCAGTATTATGTCAGCATGTCTGCGGCTCTTTACGCATCAAGCAGCCGTTGCACTGTGGTTACACTTGAATACATGACTGCACTCTTGAAGGTACATTACAGGTAAGTGGGACACTTAGAATTTGTCGTAAATGATGTCCACACAATGTTGTAAACAAGAACTTAAGGATGGTCTTCATTTAACATTCTACTTGGAAAATAGTTGAGTAAGCTTGTTGCGGTCTACTCACGTCTGCAAATGGGTTCGAGCATAATGCAGGAGGGCGAAGGAGAGCGAGATGCCAGTGCTTGGGGGAGGTATCAGCAGTGGGAGGTGCGGTGTTAGCCTGGCTCTGTCGGGCTGGGTGGCGGATTTTTTCCAGCTGTGCCCATCTGAGGGGAAAAGCAGACGTTAGTTTGCAGTCTCCACAGTCAATTGCTTCCCTGCAAGAGGTCACTGTGATCACAGACTCGTGATGGAACCTATGGAGAACTTGTTCCTGCTTTGTAAACACGGCTTGTTTGTTATGTTAGGAGACGCTGCGGAATGATGTCATAGATTTTTATATGGGTAATCTTAATATTAAGAATTACTAAGGTTATGGTCGGAGGGAAAAAAAATCAGGAGAATAAGGATGGAGTTATTATATTTTTAGAATAAGTCACAACATAAGAAAATAAATAAAAAAATGTTAAAATGAAAATTCATAATTTTATGATTTTTTTGGTTTTTGTTTATTTGAGAAAATGTAATTTCACAACTATTGAGTCTATACTATGAGAACAAAGTTAGTGCTAATTTTCAATGGATAACAACAAAATGCTACAGCGCCATCCACTGGATGTGCTGGGGCACTGCTCCCTTTGCCCCTCATGCAAAATTCCCACTGCGAAATCCAAATCAAATGTTTGTCTGCTGGTGTACAAAGTAAACCCCGTGCAGTCACAACTGAGGTGTCGCTTCGGTCCCCCGGAGCCAGAGGGGACCCCGAGGAGACGAGCTATTGATCAGCGGTGGCCAAGAAAGCCAGTCGCTATCAAAGTCGTGACAGTGGAACTGTACCTCATCGATGCGGCCCTATTATTAATGGAGGAGGGCTCCACCGCTAGACCCTCTTGACGCTTCCCACGCTGACATGACAATCAAGCAGATTATACCAAACACAATTATGATTGATATTATCACATTACAAATATTAGAAAGGATATCGCATGAAATAAATAACGCCGATATTCACCACACGTTTTATTGCGCCCCTCGTAACCTCAAAAAGTCTCATGTCATAAAGTCAGGACACTCTGTATACTTAACACACTGTACCAGGAGTGCTTAAGTGAGAGGCTAAGTGTAATTGCGAGTACATATTTCCTCATAAACCATGTGGAGAACATTAAAGCTCTAATAAGAATGTTAGTTTTGCTAATGAATTGGACATTAAAATGGAACTGTGGTGGAGATGCAGATTTAATCCAATTTGCTGCGATAATTGGAGACTGAAAAATTCCCGAGAAAAGACCCCTGGCAGCAGCTAGCGGCGAGCCATAAATCGCTGTCATCCTAACAAGACAAGACGGGAACCAATTTGAATGATTTTTCTTCTTCTCTGAGCAGATGATCACTGAGAACTGAGTGGAAAATGAATTTGACCGGGCTTGTTGTTACACTTTAAGCCTCATAAGGAGTGACTTCTTCCGTCACGCTAATCCAATTGGCGGTCACAATGATCTCCACAGAAGGGCACGACTTCGGAGCCGTTAAGGAGGCGTTCCGAGGGTGAGCCTCGCATGCGAGCCGGGTCCAGAGACGTCCCCGTAATTGAATAATAAACAATTCCCAAATCGCATTATAGTCCTTCGCTGTAATTGCGTTAGAGGAAACCACATAATAATAACAAAAATGGATTGAAAGCCGTATGTTGGTCACGGGCTCCGGTGTGCTACTTCAGCTTCTCAGTATACACGCAAACACAAGTGTAAATGCAAATACGTGCACTTTTAGTTCATATTAGTGAAGCCTCGAGGTGTTTATATTGACGCAGGACAAGGTATGCTTGAAATATCAGTGAACTCTCACCTATTCACGATTTGCTACATTTCTTTGTATATCGTGTTAGTGGAAAATACATGGCTCTAAAAAGCTCCGGCTAACAAAATTTGCCAACTCTGTTATTGACATCATCAGGCCGTAGCCAGTGAGAGCACACGAGAGGGGTTTAGGTAATAGAAATTAATCAGTACTGCTGTTAGAATGATTGACGAGAAATGAAAAATTACTTGCAAAATTCCATCCAATCAACTGCAGTTTAAATATTTATTAAAGAAACAACACCCCCTCCTCCTCCAAAAAAAAAAAAAAACATATCAAATGCCCGCACTGAAAAGCAGGGTTTGTGTTACAGAATTTACAATAATGGCTTCTTCTATTTGATGACATTTTTCTCCAACATTTATGCTCAACATATGGCGCATATTACATTACCGTCATATTGTCTTTTGGCCATATCAGCTTCCTTACGCTCGACGTGGCAACATATGCTCTCTCTCTTGACAAGTGCTCTTATCACACCAGCAAGTGGAAGACTCTCACTCGTAGCAATTAGCTTTCAGCAGGCGGCCTATAAATATGACAGAAGCATGACCTATTTAATAAATTAGTTATAGATAGTTGGGAAATACACAATACATAAATAGTTTCGATAGCTATGTTGTCACAAAGGATGAATGGGGATTATTTCCCACTATGTTATAGTGGGGGGGAAAAAACTTTTGTCAGGAACTATTCCGAAATTGCTGTATAAAATTCCACCCCCTACTGGTGGGAGCTGGTACTGTCCAGCTGGATAGATGGATAAACAGCCCTTGTGGGCCTAACAAAAGGCACAACGCAGGCATTTCATTGCTCCATTGTGCGATTATGGCCGGCGGGCGCTGTGAATGTATTTATTAGTTTGCAATACATGTCTTTTCCTGTTGTCGCCGGGCTTGCCAGGATAATGTCGCTTTTTGTCCCCCCCCCCCTCCCCTTGCCCAGTGTGAACGGCGCCTAGGCTGCCAGCTGTCAGGCCCGATACTGTCTCATTTGGATTCCCAGCCCGCTCGCTGAATGCCTAATTAGATTTGCCGTTTTCAATGGGCTGATTGCTCTACAAAGGCGCCGACAGCATGTCGCGCTCACGTTTCACAACTGTAACAATTAATAACCGCGCTAATTAGCATTGCGCGGCTGCCGCAATTGATTATGATGCCACTCCATCAACACGTGGGGATTGTTATTAATAAAGCGCTCTTTGCCTGATCCGGAGGCCGGTTATTAATTACGTAAATTAGCAGGGTAGAGACGGTAATCGAGTAAATCGTCAATAATTGATGTAATTTTTAGTGACCGTTCCCAGCGGGACGATGTCAGGCGTCCGTCCCCCGAGCGAAGAAAAATCACCTCATTAGCAAAAGTTTAATCCACATCATAGGCGTTAAACATGGGCCAGCTTTAAGGTCATATTTGAATGTCACAATCATTCGCCATTGATCGGCTGTAAATGGAATCAATGTCATGTTTGGAGAAAACAATAACGGCTAATGGATGGGCCCGAGAACCAACAGCTTTATCGGATAAGAGGCGTAACAGTGTGGACTCTTCCATTTTCATAACTCATTATGTCCATAGTTAGAAATGTCAGGACGTGGCCAGTAAGAAGCGATAAGCAGCAGCGGCAATTAGCAGAGATGGGATCAAGTCACACGTGCAAGGCTCACAAAAAATTAGCCGGAGTGGGCAATCGTTGTCAGATTTTTTTCGTTTTCGCTATCGATGTCTGGTATCAGCGGGCTCCACGAATGCCTATAGAAGAAACGAGTATAAACATTGTTTCTGCCAATTTTTAGAATCTAAAACATGGCAAGAAATTTAAAAAAACATCTTCCCACCTCCTTTTTGCACTTTAATACTCAGCACATTTCGCTTTGCAATCTACCTGGCAGCAAAGCAACCACTTTCATCATCCGGTGCGTGTGAAATTTCACACTCAATGTTCACAACACGTCGTTTCATATGCAACGCCCCCCCGCCCCACCCCAAACTACATCTTCTTCATCCGGCATATGAAATCCTTCCATTATTGTCGGCTAGCAAACAAAAGGTGCAGCCAATCATCCGCAAGGCATGGCAGATACAATTTTCTCGGAACAATTTGACCGCGTTAAGAGGAAAATTGCTTTCAATATAGGTGTTTTTCTTTTTGAAAGACAACAACAATAAAAAGATAGAAATGTAATACGTCTGTCAGCATTGGGAGAGGAGGAGGAGGGTGTTTTGGGGTGGGTGCTTACTTGTAATATCAGCATCTGTGCCAGACAGTCACGCCAAATGAATCCCACTTTCAACATAACAGCCAGGCGTCACACGAAAACGACTGCGGCCGACAGCGGTTGTCAACCGCACGCTCGCCGGTGCTGACGGCGAATTGTCATTTATTACATGTCGCGCCTCGCCTCTTGTCAGCTTCTCTTGACTGTATTGATTTGCAAAGCGCCGCACGGCCGCGGCGAGGAGGTCACGCCGAAGTACCGTCTCATGAAATGGCGCACTCGGGTGATGTTTCGTTACTCGCCGATTGCGTGTGAACGAGAAAGTCAGATAAATGAAAACACTAATGATGATGCGAACGCGGAAGTACCTCTGGGCCTGATGTACTACCGTTTTTTCCATGTATAATGCGCAAAATTGAACTAATTTATTGTCCTAAAATCTGGGGTGCGCATTATACATGGGTATTTTTTTTTTATCCGGATATGATACGGAGGCCGCCATTACAGATGCGCTTTCTTCTCTGCTGTTCACTTCAAACACGCTCCATACGAACACAATGCTCTCGTATCAGACGCTTGCTCGATCACCTGCTCGTTTGCTGTCACAATGTACCCTACACAAATCCGAAACATTTCTTCGCTATTGAGTTTGCTAGCGCATGCGGAGTGATACTGACCGGCAGAATAACATCCGGTTGTTCTCAAAGATGATCTTTTTTCTGAAATAATTTTACGTTTACGGACTTAAGTAGGAGTCAGAATTTGGGTGCGTATTATACATGGGTACAGGCTTTTTTTCCAGCATCAACATGCCATTTTTAGGGTGCGTATTATACATGGGGGCGCATTATACATGGAAAAAAACGGTAACTGTAGTAATTTTGCAACGCTAAAAGTTCCTTCGAGCTTTTCCTCTTTTATTTGTCAAGCCCTTCCGTAATAATGAGCGTTTGAAATGTTGCGTCCCTAAGAGCATTCTCTGATTCATTAAGTGGCGACTGGCAATAATGAAGGCGTGGCAAGCGTGGCTCTTTAGTTTGACTGCGTTCTTGCAGATGAAGTGCTGGCGTTATTGCGCAGGCAGGCCCGTGCCGCTGCCTGTCAAAGTCACGCGACGATCACTTTATCATCGTTTGTCTGCGCCGTCTGACACCATCGAGCGGGGGGCAACCCTCGGGGAAAGGCTTTTTTGACTAATGTATCACATCGGCACCGAACGTAAGCCACAGCTGGCCAAAATTAATAACCAAAATACATTTGTTCTTCAATGTTTTTAAATAATAAAAAGGACATCACTATAAGTTTGCACTTCATAAGCTCTAAAATGTGTAATCAATAAATATGACGGATTTTTTAGAGTTGCTTTAATTGATGAAAGTCTGATTACAGTACCAGATAGTTTTACCAATTACAGCCCCGCCCTCCGTAATTAACTCGATCACAGGTGTCAAACTCAAGGCCCGGGGGGCCAGATACGGCCCGCCACATCATTTTATGTGGCCCGCGGAGACAAATTGTGCATCAAGTTCATGTGTCATTACTAGAATTGCAAATTGTCTTCATTTTTAATAATATTGTTGTTTTTTTTTAAATATTTGACCAGTTTTTACTCATCTGATTTGAAAACGTGCTATTTATCAGTATGTTTTGTAGCTTTTACTGTATATTATATGAGGTGCTCATATATTTATTTGGATTGACAGTCATAATGGCCTTCCGAAAGAAGCTATGACTGCAAAGCGGCCCGCGAAAAAAATGAGTTTGACACCCCTGAACTAGAGTCTCAATTAAAAAGAAAACAGGACACCAAATCGCAAGCTCTTATTGTGTGACGTTATGATGTTATGACGAGCAAAGGATATCGGGCACAGACGGCCGGCGGGCAGGATATCGCCATATTATTCCGAGTCATTACACCAGAGTTGGAATGTCGGTCGGCTTCCTGTGACACTGAATGGTCAGGCCGGTGCGGTGCAGCGGAACCGGCTTAATGAGCTCCGACTTGTATGAACATTAACGCGTAAGCTGAAAATAAGAAACGTCTGCCTGACTCGATGTCAGAGTTTGTTTTAATGAAAGATTATGAGAAGCTTAGGGGCCGTTATCATCTCACATGTGACGCTCTTCAACTAGACTCTTTGTCATGATCTACATATGGACGAGGTTGGTGGTACTCGTTTGGTAATGAAAGAAAAAGCCACATTACTGAAATATTTAAATTGTAGATTAACAAGTATAAGGTGACCATCATTTATGAAAATAAGTGGAATTTAAGAACAATTTAAATTAAAAAAAATCCAAAATTTGCAACTTCGTCATTTACCTATTAATAAATATGACTTCTTCCTTATGTCCATTTGGAAGTCTCCATAAGGAATCACAATGTTCTTCTCCTGATGGACAAATTCAGCTAAGCTCAATTCTCAACGCTCAATTGATTAATATTTGCTTTCAAAATGACACGGCGTGATGTATGAGGGGCTGGCCAAGTATAAACGGACGCATTCGAGGAGATGAATAGCCTCAGTTGAGGATTGTAAAGTTCAAGCGGCAGATTTGCATATTTATATTACACCTCGCTGATAATAAGCCCAGGCCGGATGAGGTCCGGGACGCAATCATCAATTTGTCATTGTACGATTGTAACATGACAAGAGTAGTTCTTATTAGCTCGCCGCTACCACTGATATGTTCAATTACTTACCACAATGGTTGCGTTGGAATCGTATTAAAGTCACTTTATACATTAAAAAACAAAACAATTTAGATGATGACAGTGACACCGAACCTGTCAACGGATGATTCATTCCAGACGCTGTACAAAAAAGAATATAATGCCTGAAACCACTCGATAAATTGAGATTAGTTTTTGTCAAGTGACAAGACGATATAAAAGTTTTGAGCATTCGTGCATGTTGTGTAGCGAAGCGTCGAAGGCGGGAGTCAATAAAGGGCAAACAGGTGGATGAAACAAGCGCACCTTGGCACCCTCCCACTCCAAAATAGTCTAAACACCACAGGTACTGGGCTCCAGCCCCCGGGGGTCATACTTAAGAGCTGTGATGGGCCATAAAAAGCACTTTGCACCTTAAGTGAAAGATACAACTTTCAAATATTTGCTGCGCGGATGCAATTTATGCACATCTGGCTTGCGAGGAGCGACAACATCTGCTGGATGGTACTTTCGAAAGCTGCTTAATTTAGTCGCAGGCCTTAAAAGTTGGGAATAACGTGACAAATATGTTGTAGGAAATGTGTGAATTTTACTCAAAGTTGTCCATTTTCATTTATAAAAAGAAATATGATGTTACCTGTGTCTCGCTAGCTTTGCATAAACATTCAAAGCTTCTTATTTAGGGCCCCACTTGTGAAAGTTTAACCTTGCCAAAAAGTGAACCAGAGGGGAAAACACTGTCTCATTTCTTGCCAAATAGTGAGGCCGCAGCTCTACTTGCTTTATCATACCCAAGCAAGTCCCTTCTTGATTTTTAAATGATTCTCAAACTTTTCAAGATTGTTTACCAAACTTCTAATCAGAAAATCTACAGATCTGTCATTAAAAGCTCGAATCCTGTTGATTCGGATTCTCTCTAAGGATGTTCCACCGCAGTCTTCTGTCAAGAAGGAGGTGTGTTAAGGTGTTTGACGGACAATGGTTGTACAGGCTGTTTATCATAAATACAGCCTTAGCCCAGAGAGGTCCATCTGCTTTGATTTTATTTAGTGAATCCCCCCAGGGACCCCCGAGCTGGAGCGAGAATAACAATACTCGGGCCCATCTGTTCGGGCAGAAGCGGCCCGGCTAAATTACGGCACGCTACGAGCGGCGGGCATATGCCGTGGCATAAAGCTACAAGAGGGCATTGTGTGCCAGCTGTTGTGTTGACAAATACTTATCTGGCACTTCTGAAGTCAGCGCTAAGCTAAGCTGCTAGGTGTAGCGCGGGGGTGGTGCCAATGCTGTTTTCTGCATTCATAATAACATGCTAATTTAACGGAGGGGATCCACTTTGTTAGCGATTATCTGGGGATTTGGGTCACAGTATTTTGCGTGATCAAAGCAAGGCTATTGTAAGAATAGGGCGCTGTTGTTGATTAGGTTCATTACACTGACCTTTGAAGGAGAGAATAAAAAAACTTCATTACACTGACCTTTGAAGGAGAGAATAAAAAAACTATCGAGACAAACTGAACACAACAAAGTGGTCAACTCGATTACAAGCTGATTAACTTAAAACGTCTACTTATCGTTTCCCATGGGAATGACAACAAAAAAACGACAAGGACTTTTTTTTTTTTCCTCAGGGAACGTGAGAACCAGAACTAGGAAATGGAAGAAGACCGTACGACTTCATCTTTTGTCATCCTCCTGTAAGAATAACAATCTGCGCTTTATTACCGTTGTTTGTTTACAAGACGGAGGATGATCCCCGCTAAACGGGCTTTTCACCCCGCTCATCCGATTACCAATGATCTGGACAAACACACTTGCTTTTGTTTGTGGCCCAACGTATGTTCTCCTCAGCAATCGAAATTCTCACATTAGTTTTGGAACAGCCGAGTCAGAACCCAGACCCAAAACCACCATATGCACAAATTGTATTTACAATAAAGTGACAAACTCACCTCTCGTGTTCACCAGGCCTGGTCAAAATCCACCTACCGCCGCAACCTGTCATCCAATACAAGAACCGTGTCAAAAACTCAATGAAAACAAACGAAAGGAGTAAGACAAAAACTCACCTAACTGCAAAATATTCTCGGAGCAGTTGTTGAAGTCTGCTACGAGAACACGCCGTGGCCATGTTGCTCCCTTCCAAAACGGCATTTATTGAATGAAACATGTACAGCAATGTGACTGACATCAAACTCCACCTGTTACATTTGTGTACACTAGAGAGACTGGACAGAGGGAAATCAATACAAAAAAAAAAGTCATTCAGTTCTCAAGACGTCTCCTGAAGGGAATCAGTGGCGGAACTCAGCAGTGCAGTAAGAGTCCCTGGAAAAGTGCAAACTACCAGAAAAGGCGCCTCCGTCTTGAAACGGTTCTGGCACACACGTTTCTCTGCTTCCACTTCAAAAGCACCTCATCGAGTTGCTCTTTTTTCCACTTAATTCATTTACAATATCTTCAAGGTTACCAGCCTTGTGTGTTGGTGTGTGTGTGTCAGTAGTTGAAAACCTGACAGCATCATCAATATCATCATCAACCCTGTTTTTATTTCCTTAAAAAGGGACAAACATGATTAGTTTCAAATAAATAATATCAATATTTGATCACATCTCGTTTTCTTTTTTTTTTTTGTATTAATCTGCTGCATGTCACATCTTAGAGAAAGGCGGTGAGTCGTGGGCCCGGACTCTCAAAAAGGCTTCGTAAACATAAAAGATGTGCAGGGCAAACACTGTACATGTTAGAAGCGGACGTTCCGCCAGTAGCGGGAACACACCAAAAAAAAATAAAAATAAAACCGCATCCCTTGACCAATAAATTAGCTCTCCCCCATTACTTCCACCTTAAGAGGACTCGGCACCAAAGTGCAGTTTTTCCCAGGGTGGAGGGAGTGGAACTTGGGGGGGGTGGGGTGGGGGGGGGGACTGTGTAAATGTGCAGTCAAAGGGTTATAACAGCTACATTGTTTTCTGCAACACACGATCTGTGACCGAGGGTAAGACCGAACCGGGTCACGAGAGAGCGAGTCGTGTAGTGGGGACCGTGTCCCCCGCTTCTCTAACGAGGTGTTAGGAAGCGCTCCCGTCCTTCCCGCTTATTAAGACGAGCGGGACTCCTCTTCTTAAGGGTCCTCCAACTTGCCCCCCCCACTCCCTCACCTCTCGGCTCCCTCCGTCTTTTAGATCCTTCTTGAGCTTTGCAAAGGCTCGGCTGAGAGATAAGGAGAAGCTACGTAGGACGACATGAAGAACACAATACTTCACCGAAAGCACAGTGCAAATAAAGCCCGCATCACCCCTCCCCCCAACCCTCCCCCTGCAGAACCTGACAAGAGTGGAGAGGGTTAACTCCAAACTAGGCAAGCCTTCTTTCGGTTTAGTTCTTTTTTTTTTCTCATTGTGGGTCTTTCTGGGAAGTCCACAGCGATGAGGTAGGGAGGGGCGCCGCGTAGTGGCCGCGGGGCTAGAGGATGACGACGAAGAGGATGGAGGGTGTCGGCGCGTCAGGGGCTACTTGTACAGGCTCATGGTGGGGCTCTGGTACATGCACATGTAGGCGTCGCACAGCAGCCGTCGGGCCTGGCCTTGGATGCTCTTGGGGTCGAGCGTGTGCAGCTCCTCGGGCGTCATCTTCAGGTAGGCCTCCACCTCGGGGCACGGCGACACCTGCGGAATGTTGAAGCCATTCTGGCCTCCTGCCCAAGCACAAGGGGGAACAGATTGAAGAACAACACAGTGTTAAACCTTCATCTCATTTCCTTCTTGGCACAGTTGTGATGGTGCGTCCCAAAAGCTGGGTCAACGACAACATGCAGCCACGTTGCTCTTTGAACCAAATGTGACATGGAACAAAAAGATACTTCTTATTGCTTGGAAAAAAGATATACATCTATAAATATAGGTCTTTTTTTTTTTAGATTAATCTAATTTATTCTCTTTCGGCTGTGATGTGATGACAACTGTTTGTTTTTTATTTCATTGCATGATTCTATTTTTTTTTTCATATACGCTTTTACTTATTAAATTTATTTTATTCAAGTGATTTTGATTAACAACAATAGTTACTTATTTTATTATATATATAACATAAGCCTAATACCATAGCTGCCCATTTTTGAAAAACATTTGTATAAAGCCAATACTTTTCTATTGATTGGGTAACAATGGGGTTAAAATGAAATTTAACTCAACAACACATTACATTCACTAGGATTCTTAGGATTTCTAGTTTAAGTATTATTTATATATTTCTATTTTAAATTTGCCTTAGCAGAATTTTGTTTTTCAGACTATATTTCCCCCACGCACGCATAAAATACAATGCAAGTTTCAAAAAAATAACAATATAAAAAATATAAAAGACAGAGAAATATACTAGAGAAATATTTAAGTCATTTGTTTGTTACTAATACTACAAAAAACACTAAAATCTGATGACAATAGCAATAATAGTAATAATAAGGATAACTATAAATATAATATTAATTCATAGTCATATACAACTTTTTGTCTGAGTCAAGAGTTTTAAAAAATATGTTGTTTTGGTATTTTTATAGATATATTTTATATATGCTTTACAGTAACACTAGTATTATATCAATTACTGTCATACTGCATTTTACCAACAGTAAAAAAAAAATCTTTAAAAAGCAAAATTTCACTCCAGCGTAGCAAAAAAGGTTGAAAGGCATCAGAAGCGCAGCTTACCGTCTCGGTCAGCCATGCTGTCGAAAAAGAGCCAGGCGGAGGCGTCACTGCCATACTTGACGAAGGCCACGTAGTGACTGGTCTCAATGCACAGCACGGCAAACAGCTCCATCGTCTGGCGTGGGAACGCGCCCTGGCGCCCGCCGCCTTCTTGCAGCTCCTTGGGGACGCACAGCTTGCCGTGCCGGTGACTTTTTCTTCTCGGGTGAAGATGAACCTGAAATGCAAAACTTCTCATTGACAAATTTTCTTTTCAGATATTTTCAGACAATATTTTGGATATGCTCCAGCAGACCCGCCACTGACCATCCACCCCTCCTTCCAAACAAATTGGATGGATGGGTGGATGGTCAGTATTTAAAGATAATTAAGGGGCCTGTATTTTACAAAATCAAATGGACTTTTAAGCATCTGCGTGATTGTAACGCCTCATAAAATAAAATCATTTAACCGATACTAATATGCTGTTCAAGTGGGAAGAACTTTTTGAGCCGCGACATCGACACTGCTCTCATTTCTTTGTATTTGGCGCCATCGCGTGGCCAAGCCATCTGAGCCTGCACCTATTTAAGCCCTACACGTCAGTCTACTTGCATGTACATTTCAAGTGTCATGTATCCAATGTAGATTGGTTTACATGCAGAAAGGCTCACACACAGCAAACCAAAAAAATAACAAAAAAGTTTTGTTTTCTTCTATTTACATTGCCATGACACATTCCAATTGTGTCACTTGAGAGCAAAGAAATGGCAATTGGGTCACTTCAGGCATTCGGTGTTAAACCAACCTAAGAAGAGCGAGCGGCCTTGTGAGTATTGCACCGCATATTATTTACCTGCGTATTGCACTTTTCACAGAATTGCTTAATCTTGCCCGCCGTGATGTCGCCGTCGTCATAGCAGTCTCGGCACTCAAAGAGGGCCAGGCCTCCGCAGATGCGACATTCCCTGGGAGCTGGAAGGTAAGAAAGAAAAAAAAGTCTTTGGCATATGTGTGCGCAGACTTTGTTTCGCTTGGGCCATGGCGACAACTCAGTGGAGTTTTATTACAAAGTAAAAAGACAGACGAGCAAGACACACACTCACACGCACGAACGCACGCATAAAAGCAGTCGGCTCCGACTCACTGTCTTCCAGAAGATCTGTGATGTCTAACTCCAGCGAGGGGAAAATCTTGTTGAACATTTTGAAGTCCTTGCCAAAGCGCGGCATCTGGATGATAAGGCAGGAGGGAGCCTGAGGGGCGAGAAAAACAGAGGCGAGGGAAAGCTTATTATCGTCCTGCACAAAAGCAACACCGACCAAAGTAGAGGGGGTGTTTACAATTAAAACACGCAGGACCCAGCGATCTCGCACGCTCCGTTTCTTGTTCAGACTGGCTATCTGATCACTAAGGGGAGGCTGCTTTACATCGAGGATGTGTTGTGTAGGATTGCGGCCCGTTTAAGATCCGCCGGTGGGAAAACAGGCCAGACGGTTTATCAGTCTGGAAACGTTTCCTACTCGCTAGTCCGCACTGTTGCCTTGATGACTGATGGTTCCACGAGAAGTCGAAGACGACCAAACCGTCTCTCAAGTTGATACCCAAGTCCAAAAATTGTTGCGTAACATTGAGGCAACAATGCCAAAACCTTTGGAAAACTCACCTCGGCAAACTTGAGGTCGCTGTTGATGAACGACCACTCCAGTAGCTGCTGGATGGTTGGGACACCAACCTTGTCTTTTTTGTCCATGAAGATCTGGTAAAAGTAACAGTCTTGCACCTTCTGTCCCGCCGACCTGCATAATTAAGTTCATTTTTTTTCCTTTATACTGTGTTCAAAACTACTGAATCTTGTTTCCAATGTCTATTGAAATCACTGATATCTCAGATAACAGAACTTATGCTGAGATGACTTCGACTATGATCTTGCATTTCCTCTTTGGGCCACTAGGTGAAGCTCAAGCTCAGCAACATTTACCTTAGTTTGAGCAAAGGGTCCACCCGCAATATGTGATGGAATAGTATATTGAGGAACTCCTCTGGATCTGCAGCACAAGATGTGACTCAATTAGTAAGAGGACAATCAGAAGGGCAACACAAGATCTTGCCTTTTTCTTCAGAGGTGAAGCCAGACGCAGCTTCTACTTTCTCCAGGATCCTCCTGAGTTTCATCACTTTGGTGGCACACACATACCCGTGTCTGAGTGAAAACCAGAAGCATTGTGGGAGGTGACTTTATAATAGGCAAAAAAAGAAACTTTTATTGACCGCACTCACATGCGCAGGGGGTTGACTATCTCAGTGCGCAACAGTTCTTGGGTCTCTCTGTAATACTCCACGTCCGTCTTTGAGCGCGGCCTCAGCAGAACTGTGTCCAGTACGGAGCTGAAGGAAAAGAGACTGCACGACAAGGGAAAGTTTGATATCATTGTTTGAACAAGTCGGTGATTATCAATACTGAGGCTCATGGAAACATGTGATACCACATTGATTGTGACCCAAACAGACATGCATTCTTTTCAGAATCAAATCTTATTTCTGTACAGAAATAATTCCAACCAAAAGCAAGCCCTCTGGCGGGTGAACAAGCCAAAGTCAACACCATTCACTTATCAGGCCCTGCCTAAGGGCAGCACGCTTGAACAAAGAAACTCCGCCATCTTTGATCACTACGGCAGAAATCCAACAAATAAATGGTGAGTTTGAAATGCAAAAAAGAGCGCTGACCAGAAGAGGGTTGAATCCAAGTAGCACGAGTTGTAGTGGCCCTGGATGCCTTTCTTCTTGCCGACCATGATGTCGAGACCATCCGTCTCGCTGCGGGGCGGCGTGTTCTCGTGTACCACCTCGCTTAAATAGCCCCCGAAAGCTGTGTGAAGGGACACAGTTAGTTGGCTCAGAGGTCCCGCATCGTTCTACTGTCCTTTCTCTGCCGGTCCAAAATACAACGGGTGCGTGGCTTTACGACAAGAGGTGACGGAAAAAATTACTCTGAAAACGGCGTTGAAGATGACGACGGATGACTCACCGATCGAGTTGCAGCGCTCGATGGGGTTGGAGGAGTGGTGCAGCGACGGGAAGCGGGAGTCGGGCCGGCAGCACTTGAGCTTCACGAAGAGGGCCTTCTTAGGCGGGCAGTTGAAGTAGCGCGTACCTTTGAAGGTGCCATCGGTGCAACCCGGGCACTCCTCTTCCTGAAATATGCCAAGCCGATAAATATTTGGGGGGAAACCGGCGCGCTTGTGTGCCACAGGATTTTCAAAACGTACGCTAGACTCGTTCATGGATGAGGTTAAGAAAAATATCTAGACAAAATGTATGGAGTGATTTAAATTAATCCAATTTTGCACACTCCTTTATTACTAGCACACTATTAGCTCACACTCTGCCCACCCTTGGTGATGTGGTGTGTTCTCACCAGTTCCAGCCCAGCCAGTGGCTCCAACAAGCCTGGTGGCAGACCCACCCAGCGAATGACACCACACAGAGGGGGATTCTCTTTCACCTCCACCAGGGAGCCCACCTCAAGACCCGGCTGCCCTCTGGTAGGGGTGGCAGGCCGCGGCGACGAGGGAGCGGTGGGCGAAGGTGCCTCGGCGTGCTCCCCCATTACCGACTGGACAGACAGGGAGAGCGGTCCGTGGCTCATGTTGTCGACGGGCCCGCTCTTGCGGTTCAGGCTGAAGGGGAGGGAGTGGAATTTGTTGTCGCTAGCCAACGAGGCGGGCGGCGGCGCCCTAATGGGTGGGGGGGACTGGTTGAAGTCGGGGGGAGTTTCGGTGAGCGACTTTGCTGGGTCCTCCCCAACTGAAGGACAGACAGAAGACAAGACATGTAAAAGGAGGCAAAAAAACATGTCGGACACAATTTACAAATGACAACAAATGGAACATGAGGATGAGGAAAGTCCATGTCAAGATGGGTTTTTCCCGCCATCTAGAGGATGATTGGAGAACGTCATGCACCCTGGCAGCTGGTTTGTATGACATGCTGAGGACGTCTGCCAGGTTTGAGGTTGCACTCTCAACTCATGGCCTCCCTGTGCGGGACTTGCATGTTCTCCAGAAGCTTATGTGGCTTTTCTATTGCTTCCTCCCGAATTACAACATGCAAGATTGGTTCATTGACTTTTTTGTATTTTTACAGCATTAAGCAGAAACAAATTTGAATGAGGAAAAAAAAATCCTCCGTTGTATGCATATAAATAAAGAGCATCTGCAAGATGTCCAGATATGCTAATCAAAACATGCCCGATAAGTCACTCAACTAAACACCTCGAGGTCACCACCTGTTTATGAGTCACTGCTGACATTCACATTACAGGTCTGCATTCTAATGTTGGTGTGAATGAATGCAAAAAAAATAAATTAAATAAACTACTGCTACATTGAGACAAGGCATTTATGAAAATGAAAAAACATGTCATCTAATAAACACATCAAGACACAGGGAGTGAAATTCTCTGGCAAGTACAGGTCAGGTAATACATGACAAAAATGATTCTCAACACCAATGGAAATACGTAAAAAAAAAAAAAAAAAGAAACAATGTGCACCTCTGACATCAGACTTTTACAAATGCTTTGGCCACTAATTATTTTCTAATTGATCAAACGCTTCTGTATTTAATTTAGAGCACTAAGCATGAATAAAAGCCTGTACATCAACACCGATAGCACCGTGCAAGATGAACGTGACGCGAACAATGGTGAATAAGGGGACGGGACTGCTGGAGAATGTCTTGGTGGCAAGCCGCAGCGACTGACTGAGCATGTTGTTGGCTATGTGATGATTTCATGTTACGAGAACAGGCGAGTGCACTTCACGCCGCTTTAAAAAAATTGGGAAAAATCATTGAAGAGCCCCACGTTTACAATGACATTCATGTTGTGATTGTAACTATTTGTAAAAAAATATATTTAGTCAATCACGTAGCATTTCGGAAAAAGCCAAAAAGATGCTCGTTCGGAAGCAGGAGCTTGCCAGCAAGACGGTGGGCGTTCAACGAGTGGCCACGTGTTACCTTCGTCAATGTACCATGTGCTTTTGGATTTGGACTGCACTGGGGGGTCAACAGAGCTGCCATTTAAAGTATAGTAAAACTCTGACTTGCTCCTACTGCTGCACTGATGAGCTAATCCTGGAAATAACACCACAACACAGATGCAGAATAAATTGGAAAGTGTACGTGTGGGTGTGTGCATCTCTGTGTGTGCGTGTGTTGCAAGATTACAGCGCGGAGACAAAGTCCATGTTAGCACTGACAAGGAGCTAAAATGTTCATTTCAAAGGAAAAACTTTTTTTTTTTTTTTTTTGGAGTACCTTTGCTCTTTGGTTTACTTTGGCCAGAAGACGACTTGTCGTTGTTGTTGCCTCTGGAAGCAAAAGTGTGCTTTTGCAGCCTTTGGTCCTGCACGGAATATTCTGTGCGGACCAAAATAAACATTGGACATTAGTCGCCATTTAAAATGCCCTCTGTGTAAATTGAAGTTGTCGTTTTTGAGCAACAATATTCGGTGACGAGACAATTTGGCAAAATTCAGACTCAAAAGATTGACAAGTTTCTTTATTCTCAAACTTGATGGCTGGGCAGGAAACTAAAAATAAATGGCGCCTTTGCGAACTAGCTTTAACTTCTTGTGACGGGACATACAAGTAGCACATTTTTTTAAGTCTCTACATGGTTGCAAAGCTTTGTTTTTATTGCCTGTTTACTTGTTGACTGAAGGCGGGACAAGTAAAATAGTTGTGGCAGCTTTCTGGCGCGCATAACCACATCAATATGCCGATATGGCGAACAAAGAGCTATTTGGTCTGAGAAAGCAAGCAGGGCACCGAGACAAAAGACTCTCTCTGTTGCCAGCGTGGATAAAAAAAAGAAGAGAAGCACATGAGGAAAAACACATTTGTCAGAAAAAGGAGGTGCAGCTCACCTGGCATTACGTCACAGATGGGGACAAGTCGCGTGTGCTCCAAACTGGCAAAGTTACACAGCAGCTTCCCGTCAAACATTCCGTCCCACTCGCCGATCGGATTGTCCTGGAAGAGTCGGAGCCATGAGAAGCGCGTAACCCTTCCAGGTCGTGGCACTTTATCTAACACGCTGGCATGGTGATAACCCAGTTGTTCATCATCCCCACATAAGCAGCCCCCCTTCTGATTCAGATCCTCCTTAGCGCTGTAATCCCTCTTGCTAGTACAACCGAGGTATTCTTCCCCCCTGGCAGTTTGCAATCCGACGCAGCGCAAACGCGAGATGGCGAGAAGGCGAGGCTGGGCAAAAGCAGCGATCCTCCCAATTAGCCGCCTGCTTGCCCCAATGCCACACTATCGGGTCATACCACTCAGAGACCACCCCCCCCCCGGAGCGTGACTGCCTCCTCGTCTTGGTGTGGGCAGTGGATGCAATGCGTGGCGTGGGCTTGCCGCCGCCGCCGCTAACCATCAGCAGTCAGATGCCGCCGTTACAATCTCTCTCCGACCACAACAGCACTCCCGACCTGACAACGGTCGTCATAGCTACCGGCTACGATGATCCTTGGCAACAAGAACATATAGCCTAATGAAGAGCGATACAGAAGAAGGGATAACACGATAAAATCATCTAACAATTGCTTATGGGAAAATCTTAAAATTTAAAAATGAATGAAAAACTCCCGGAATTTCTTTTATTTTCTTATGCCATAAACTGATCAAGGGACTTTTTAAGTACAGTGATGAGCCTCGTAATTTGTAAATGAGTTAAGAACAAATGAATAAAATGTGAATGTAAGCAGTTGCTTCAAAAAATACTAGAAGAAAATATAAGAAGAAGAATGATTTGTTCGTAATTCAACTATAATATAGCTATCAAAATTAATTCGAAGATTCTTTATTATGTATTATAAGATTTTTATCATAGCATTCACAATAAATCACTGACAGTAACTGATTATTTATTTAGATAAAGAAATGAAATCTCTTAGGTTACAAATATATTTGAATGAACCAAATGACTTACCATGTCAACACCCACGTAGTAGCCCAGGCTCTCGTTACCCGGCAGCAAGTCACAAAAAATGATGGTGCCTCTCTCAGGTCCCTCACGGGTCTGTACCAGGACTCTGGAGTTGATCTCTAGCGGTGGGTAGTCCTGGTCCTCCTCCACCAGGGTGACATGATCTAAATCCAGATCGCCCAGGTCGTCGTCGTCGTCGTCCTCCCATAGCTCCAGCTTGTCCAGGGCCACAAACACGCCGCATTCGTCCTCGCAGCGGAAAAGCTGGCGGCCCTGGAAGGAACCCTCCGTGAATCCCTGGCCTCGGCCCTCCTCCTGAAAAGGTCGAAACCAGAGCTGACAGAAGAAGCTGGGAAATGTAAAACCTTTATATGTGCCTACAAAACTTGACATACAATTATTAGAGGATAAAATGTATTTCAAATTGCATGTATACAAATGATTGGTTCTGGTTAACCATCAAGTGCAAAATTAAAGAACCAAATCAATACTTGGTGAGCTGCTCATTTCTCATCAACTATACCCAATCACGCAACAACGGTCTACAATGGTGTCACAAAAAATTGGCAAAAAAAATGCACTGATGACATCGCACATTATGATGGCTGAAAATATAAGCCATATTTTTTTCACTTTTGTCAAACTCCAATTTTTCGACTTGCAGAATTCAAGTTCAGTAAGTCCGTCAGGATTTGGCAAAGTGTGTCAAGTTGGAACCCAAGAAGATGAAGTAAGGTGTTTATTTACATTGAGCCGCAGCCCGAGCGCCCGAGCGCTGCCGTCAGCCAACTCAGCTGAGCGCCGCAGAATAGAAACATTGTGCTGAAATAAGCAAAGCTTTGTGCGTTGCGTGTGTTGCTTCGGCGGACATGCGGCGCAGTGCAAGCGGCGAGTTGCGTTGGTGTTATGGAAATGTTCTCACTGCTGTCAGTCAACAAACTACAGCTTTATGTCATTCTCCGTTTGTTTATCGTGTTATAAATTCCACTCCGGGATGTTGTGTTGCCAAATTTTACATCTTGAAAAATAAAAGGTGAAATTGAAAAACATTGAACTTTCGTCATTAAACAAATGAACATTTACTTCCACGAGCACATACAAAAATCGTGAAAATTGGTACGAGTATCGATTCCCGGAAGCGATCAATTGTGGCTACATCTCAGTCAAGAGAAACATTCTTACCAATAACTCCACTCCAAAGAGGATTCCCGAGAGGGCTCTGTCGGGCAGCAACGAGCCCTTGAAGCGCACCACGCCGGGCAGAGGCTCATCCCCGGAACGCAACTGGACACGCACTTTGGAGCCGCAGTCGATGTCACGTACGCGCTCCAGCCGGGACTTATTCCAGAGCAGGGCGTAACGTTCCTCACAGTTGGTAATGGGGAAGAGCAGCTCGGCCAGCTTCTCGTCGATCTCCAGGACGTCGCGCTCCTCCAGGCTCAGCACCACGTTGGTCTGGTCCAGAATGCGCAGGCTCCTCTTGCCCTTGCACGTTGGCAGCGGGCGGCCCAGGTTGTTGCGCTCCTGGCACGCCTGGCCGAGGCTGCCGCGTGGGATCCACAGGGTCTTCTGGGGGGGCTTCTCCACCGTGCACTCCTTCACCACCATGTAGAAACGCCAGTCCTCCCTGAAGCCCCCGCTGGGCTTCTCCTGGCTCCACAGGACTGAGCTCATGGCTTCATCCTAGACAACAAGGGGAGCATCACAGCAACTGGAGTCTGTGAGACAGAAAATAAAGTTTCCTTTAAAAAAAAAAAAAGGCCTTGACTGGAATGAACGCCATCACGCAGTCAGTAGAAATCAAATGTTATTTTGAATAACTAAATGAATGTAATGATGACTTCCCAATTTCATCGAATGCAATATAAACCCTTTAAGCCACCTGCAACTCGCTGCAATTGAGTATATAAAATGGGTTCTGCTTTTCTTTAATTGCTCGGATTTGCTCATTTGAATACACAAAAAATACACAAGGCGCAGGGTGCGACGCATGGACTTCCCCTCGAGCAAATGAAACCCATAGTGAGCACGCCATATCCGTCTGTAGACATTTTTTTACGATGATTAAACCCCGCAAATGTGCTATAAAAGCTTCACGATATTATTTCATGTCAAATGACACCAGGTTAGTTAACCGACATGACAGCTTGGCCCCCCCCCAGCTTCGCAAGCGTTAGCCCAGCCAGCCAGCACTCACCTACCGCGGGTCATTCTCACCAAAAGCAAACGTCATTGACCATGGCCTGCCTTACCTCTGTTTTGGTTTTAGCCGAGAAGATTGCGGGTGACGTGTCACGTCACCACCACCATTATTCCAATTTGGCGCAAGGTCTCCAAAATTAAACCCAAACGCCGCTGTGGTCACCTCTGCTTACCTAAACAGCAAGCTAATGCTAATATGCTAAGAGCAATCAGGCTACCGTGAGGCAAACTGGCAACCCGACAGCTAGGACGTCGACGGGGGACTGTCGCGATCTAGGAAATAAGAGCAACATTTAGATAAATATATATTACAAAATTCATACAGTGTAACGATGCGGTGTACTTCAGCTAGATTATTTACATGACGACCTCAGGAAAGCTGGTGTCAAAACGTCATCAAAAAGAAGCTCGCTCATTGGCGGAGCAAGTCTTACACGTGATCCTGATTGGCTGTTTGTTTCTATACGGGTTTCCCATTGAAACTGCGTATAGTTAGGGTGCATCGCAGTTTGACAGTCGTCTGAGCTAGTGGGGTAAAGTTTGCTTCTTTTTAAAAAAAAAAAAAATTAAAACGCATAAAAATGCATCTGTAAAGCATAGTCGAGACATTAAGAGACTGCAGCACGGATCGATATGAAAAGAAAATTCAGACCGTCTCCACAGTCAATGATAAAAAATAAAAATAAATCTGGCAATGTAATTATTCTCTTGATATTGATGATATGATAAATATGACATAGTAAATGTAAAGACATCCCCACTTATACTCGCAATAGAAAAGCAATACCACAAGTGTTTGTGAACAGTGGGCATGCAAAGTTACCACAGTTGTTGTCATTTTAATAAATATTTATTTTTTAAAAAAAAGCATCAGAAGATGAGTCTTGATTCACGTCGAGTCATCTCCTCCACCTCCTCGGGGCTTAGGGGATTGTTCCTTAACCTGCAAAATGAATGTATCATCAATTGCAAGAAGTTTGCACTGACTGCAAAGACGGGGATGCACAATGTATGGTCAATGGGCAAGGTTAATCTATTTATTACAAAAAGTACATTCAAAAACTAGTCAAACAAACCAAAACAAAGCAGGCTTAATTGTGTCAATAAGCATTTAGTATAGAAAATTAACTAAACATGAGTGAAATTAAACTAACGGTTTATCATTATTTGTTATCTCATCTACCAGTGAACCCTCTATTTTAAAAACTTTAAAATCTTGAACACCAAAGCTCACCACACCAGATCTTGGCCATTTCAACCATGTTGCTCTTATTTATTTATTTGTTTATTTATTTATTTATTATTCATTGCTCTTATTTATTCATTGTATGTGCCTTCTTGTTTTAACTTTTTGTATTGTTTACTTGAATGTTTTGTTGGTTCGTGGACCAATATATATATATATATATATATATATATATATATATATATATATATATATATATATATATAGTATATATATATATATAATATGTAATATGTCTTGTCACCGTGGGATAGTAGGAAACGCAATTTCGATGTCTTTGTGTGTCTTGACATGTGAAGAAATTGACAATAAAGCAGACTTTGATTTTGATATAAGAGTAGAAAGCGCTCACCATACTGACTTGATACGTGTGTTACACTCCAAGGCTTGAACCAAACACTCCACTCCCTCCCTGGTGATGCAGTTTTCAGTCAACCTTGTACAGAAAAGAGGAAGAAAAACAGGAATGAGTTGGAGGATTTGAGCACTTGCGCAACGAAACTGAACTGACCATAATTCCTCCAGTGATGTGCCACTCTCAAGCATTCTGGCCAAAGCACGAGCTCCGGCACTGCCCACACCGTTGCCCACCAAGCTGTCATTAAAATACAACAAATAATTCCAATACATCAGTGATTGTCAACAGGTGGTCCGCGGTCCTCTCGGGGTCCGTGGCGGTGGTCCGTGAAATCAGAAATGGAAAATAACTAACATTTAATATAAATAAAATGGATTTATTATTTTATTATTATTATTTTAATTTTATGAATCATTTACCAAATTACATCAAATGTTGACAACGTTCCCAAAATAAATACCGTAATTTTCGGACTATAAGTCGCACCGTAGTATAAGTCGCACCAGCCATAAAATGCCCAAGAAAAGTGAAAAAAAAAAACATATATATGTATATAAGTCGCTCCTGAGTATAAGTCGCCCCCCCACCCAAACTATGAAAAAAAACACGACTTATAGTCCGAAAATTACGGTATGCATTTTAATTTACTTAATAAGCAAAAATATTACCTTAGCCATACTAGCGTTTTGCTGCCTTCCAGGGCACCGGCAATGGCCTCTGCACCTGAATCGCCAATCTTATTACCCCAAAGCCTGAACAAATTTAATATTACGCAGTTAAGATACATATTTCTGCATTTTAATTGAACATATCAACGTACCCTAAATGCTTCAACGAATGATTGAGCTCCAGCCCTATAGCTAGTTGTTTGGCTCCTTCCGATGTAATATTGTTGTTGCCCAGCCTGAAACGAAAGACGTTTTTTCTTCTACAACAATAAAGGTCTGCTGGGTTTTCAAACTCCAAGAAGACCAGTTGTTCTAACCTCAATGAAAGGAAATTCTGTTTGGTCGTCAGTAGATGAGAAATGTGTTGTGTACAAGCGTCAGTCAGCCTGTTGTTGAAGAGTCTAAAAAGGGAACACAAGTGGGGAAAGAGAACTACAGTAGGACTTAGACCAAAGACTTCATAATATAATTTCAAGAAGGCTTACGCAATTTTCTGGAAGTTGTCACACTGGATTCCCTTTGCCATCAGTTTTCGAAGCCCCTCGTCGGTGATGTTATTATTTCTGAGACTGTTAAAGGGGTGCAGATACGTTAGCTACGTGCTAACAAAAATGAGGTCTTTTTCTACTCACTAGAGGGACTTGCAAATATGCAAACAGGGAAGCAGCTGCTCCACGCCCACATCGCCCACTGAGTTGTTGTCCAGCTGGATTCCCACAGGATTCCTCAGGTGCCGGAGCACATAGGCCAGAGCGGTGCACTCCACCGGTCCAATGTTGCAGTAGGTCATCTTCAGGTGGTCCACCTCCAGCTTGCTCAAGACCTCCCGGGCCGCATTGCTCTCCCGCATCTCATAGATGCACTTGATGAGCCAGACGAAACCCGGCATGGCGTGCATGCTCTTTTTTTCCCCTTCAACGGGCTGGGGGATGGACTTGAAGTGCTTCTGCATGCCTTTGTGGAGGCAGCGGACCACCTGTCGCGCTTTCCTCTCCACGGTGGATGTCGGGGTGCAGTGCAACCACAGGTGTCTGTGTCTCTGAGATAGGAGACCGGACACAAAAGTGGCCGCGATTTGTAAATTGGGGCTTTCGGACAGTCCCTGTTCAAGGTCAGCAGTCAAGCACGGGCCAAAGCAGGAGCTACCGAAGCCCCCTGCCTTTAGCTCGAATAGCTTAGCGACAGTGGAGCGGTCCGTATTGTTGGACAAAACGATGTAAAGCGCAGCGAAGAAACACTGCATGGTCACGTGAAGGAATTCGTACCGAAGACTCTCGTGACGTGACATTTCCTTGCTTTGGGTTAGGAACCCCGCGCAGATTTCTTTGTCCGTAACACAGCAGGTCTCCAGGTCAGCGCCATCAAAGACGTAAGAGGAAGCTTCCACGCCCTGGAAAGCAAGCTGACCCAGATGCAAGATGCCGACCAGGTGCTCCTGAATCCAACTGGTGCCCGCGGAAGACTTCGAGGGGCTTTGGTGCTGCAAAAAATGCTGCAGGATCATGAGGTACACGTCCGTTATGGTCTGCGGTGTCCCATCTGCGCAACCTAGCAGCTCCTTGTGACACTGCGAGACAATCCAGCAGAGGACGGGACTGTGGCAGAGTCCCAATAAAGCCGTGTTGGCCTGAATGGACGCCAAGACTTTCGAGGCCACCGACAAGTCGCTGTGTTGTTTCTTGACAAAACAATTGATCCCATCGGGGGAAAAGCCTTTAAGGAAGAGTTCTTTGCGCAGATGCTTCCTCAATGTCGGACCCACGGCTTCCGGTCGACTGGTCACCACCTTCCGAACCCCCTTCAGGAGGGACCCCTGGAGTAAGTTGAATAATAGTTCGTGTACGGGGGCGGGCTGCGTGGGGCAGCAGATTCTGCGCTCATCCGAGAAGCTCTGCTTGAGCTCGTCGAGGCCGTCAAACGTGATGACCACGAGGTGCGGGTGGTCCAGGATGAAGCGGAAGATCTCATCCTGGCTGCGGTCGGGCCAGCAGCAGTGGCGGAAGAGCAGTTCTTGGACTGACAGCTCATTGAGTTCCGAATTGAGCTTGCGACAGCTGAAAGGGAACAGGAGGACGAACTCGGGGAGGCTGGCACCTCGAGCCCAGAGAAGATGCAGCCTTTGGAGTAAGGTGCTCTTACCGCTACCCGCATCCCCGGATACCAGGACCGTGTCCGCCTCCTCATTCGCAGTGCCTGGCGGTCCTACGATATCCTCCAGGTCCAGATGTGCTTGATCCTTGCAGTCGTGCGCCACCTCCAATTGACCTCGGGTGTAGATGTCATCAAGCGACATGTGGTCGGTTCCTCCGTACGTACTGAGGAAGACGGACTGGGCCGACACAGAACTGCGTAACTTTTTCTCATAGATAAGGAGTTCTGTAATGGAGAAGGAACACAAGACTAAAATGTTCAAATAAAATGGTGGCTGTTTGAACTCTGTGGCAAATACGTAAACAGCCTTGTTGGGGAAGTGCACAGTCACTGTACGCTGACTCAAGTCTGACCAACACATGGGTGATAAAATGCTGATATGTACGGAATTAAATGATAAAAAACCTTTGGGTGTGGTCTTCTCTACTGTCAGGTTGCACCCCTGCTGTTGCTTTTGCTCAACGTAGCGTAGCACCACGTTTGCCGCCGACTTCCCTTTGGAGCTCACATGATCCAGCAAGCGTCTCGCCTGAGTGCGACAAAGGTTTATTTACGCCACGGGAACTTGTATGACAGTTTAAGACAATGTTGATGCATAAAGTTACCTGCTGCGCGGGTGTGTGCAAAGGCAAGCGTACGTCTCCACAGTCCTCGTGGGTGAAGCATCCCGATTCCAGAAGAGCTTCCAGAGCTCCGTCCACGCAGCCTTGGAGCTCTCCCACCAGGTTGGGTCTTTGCGTCAGAAGCGTCCCAGTGACAAGGCCTGGAGATTCGGGCAGGACCTGCCGGACAGCCTCGGTTAAGACCTGGCACGCTGCCTCCCCCTTGGCGTAGACCAGATCCAGCAGATGCCTGGCGTTGGCATGAAGCGGCCTCCCCTGCACTCGCACGTTGAGGTAATCCTCCCACGAAAACTCCCCGCGGGCCAGGAGGACATCCAGAACCCTCTCGAGGGGCTCGGACGAGCCGCTGGCGCACAGACCGCAGAGGATCTCGCTACGTTGCTTTAGCACCAGATCCTGGGCCATGGTCACCTTCTGGAGGCACACGGCACGGTCCAGTGGATATCAGCAAGGTGTCATGGTGGAAGGTCTGAACTTGATGCACATGACACGGCTTTTTGTCTCCTCCATCCCTCATGCCTGGTTGCAAACATGGGGCGTCTTCTTGTTCTTCATTCCGCAACAAAGTGAAACTTTGGCCAAGTCACGTGACCACAGTAGCTAGAGAGAGAGAGAGAGAGAGAGAGAGAGAGAGAGAGAGAGAGAGAGAGAGAGAGAGAGAGAGAGAGAGAGAGAGAGAGAGAGAGAGAGAGAGAGAGAGAGAGAGAGAGAGAGAGAGAGAGAGAGAGAGAGAGAGAGAGAGAGAGAGAGAGAGAGAACGCTCAAACTTACTCAAGTTCCGACTAAGTCAGTGTGTGCGTACATGCAAAATGAGTTGAGGAGTCAACAATTGACTTCCTCTTTCTAAATCCTCTCTGGGCAAACGGTCTTTTGCATTCAGGAAGTGCTTTTACAGCAAATTGGTCAAAGTGATACACATGATACACAAGATAATATTGATACCAAGTTGATAGCTGTGGTACGGTTTATTCAAATATAGGCCAAGAAAGGTTTCAAGTCAAGGCGTCACGGGAATTGTTGAGTGATTTAAACGTTAGATTTTATTACATTTCTTTCAAATCCAGAAAATTTTATTATTTTTCTGTATTGTATGTTGCGAATACACACGTTTTTTTAAAAAAAAATAAATAATACAAATAATCAGTTGCTAATTTCTTTGCCTCAATAATGAATGATATAAAATCGAACCTATTGCTCTTTCCGACACTCATTTCGATTATGTCTGGGTGTGCAGAAAATGTTAGATGCAATATGGCTTTCTAGCCACTTGGTGGCGCTGTTGCATTACCGGTCAATAATTGCAGCGACGTCGCTCAGGTTGCATAATGTCTGTATAGCACCACTAGCTACAATGTTCGAGCAACATTTAAAAATTAAGTCAACCTGTGTCAAACAAATATAAAGTAACACTTCTCACTATTATTTTACACTATTTTGTAATCCTGCATGTCCTGATCAACACTATGCACTTGCTTTATGGTTATCTGCACACTTTAATAACCTATGGTTCTATGGTTATCATCACACTTTTTATTAACTGTTGGAATTTCAGGTTTCTGTTAGGTCAGTGGTACTGTTCTGTCGTGACATAACCTTAAAAACAAACTCTTGTAGCTGCTGACTTAGCCAAAGTCTCACGAGATTTGCCAAAGTCTCGCACGATGTCCAGATTTGCTCCACCACTCCTGCGATCTGAAAAGTCATCACTCGGGCCTTGCCCTTCAAGGTCACGTCCAGATTCCCCCTGACCTTCAATGTGTTGCGGCTTGATACTTGTTGGACATTCACGACCGTGCCTCGGCTGCGCAGGCCCTGCTTTCAAGTGCGGCCCCCCGTGCTACAGAGGCACCTTGCAGCTCGACATCCCCCCGCGTTCACTTTGTACCTTCGACAGCACGGCGCCACATCAAAGCGCCGCCGCCTCCAGCTTTGATGTTTTGCCGAAATAGAGAAAGCGAGAGAGTGAGTGCGAGAGACTCAAAGAAAGAAGGAGGCAGTCGTGATATGAGGGGCTGTCAGGGACATAATTCAGGATTACCTCTCATATACAATGCGGAAACTCTCACACAGGCACAACTGAAATTTCTTTTGCTCACATTCGTCTCAACTCAACTTCTTTTCTAGAGCACTTCTAAAACCATCACTGTATACAAAGTTCTGACAGCAGGCTAGTATATACAGGGGCCACCAGGACCAAACACTACTTCGGTCTTATTTTCCATGAAATTCAGAGCCTTACCTCGAGATATGTAAAATGTGGCCTTAATGAGGGAAAAAGTCATTTGAGGGGATTGCATAGTGAAAGGAAATACCTTCTTTGTTTTAAAACAGCAGGGGCCCCAAAATTGAACCCTGTGGAACACCATCCGAAATTGGGGCAGAGCGGGATTCAAAGACTAATACAGTTGTTGACTTGTTGTTCTTATTAACTGATTTGTCCAAAACTAATCAATAAAACTAAAAACGTTTGAGTGTTAAAAATGCATAACTTTAATATTAAATGTCAAAATAAACACATACCTGCTAGCCTCACCTCATCTGCAGTTGCTTTTAACACCTTACGCTAGTAGTTAATTGAACTCACCCGAAAAACAGTCTTAAGTGTTTTTATTTCTTGCACCATCTAGGCACACATAAAAGGCAAGGCCTTGCCAATTAGCATTAACCCCACCTCACCACCATCACCACCACACAGAGCTTTGGTTTCCCGCTCTTGAGTAAGCGGCGAATTGCCATCATTTGCATTATCCGTGGCACATCGGCTTTGAAGTCGGAAGGATTGGGGGGGAAGAAGAAGGCTCCGCTTATTATCCGGCGTGGAAAAAAAAAAGTGTTCAAAGGCCATAGATTGAGTGGAACAGATGTACATTAGCATTGCTCCTGCGCTGCTAATATTTTAGCATCTTGACTGTGTGCTTTTTTTGGAGTGAATTTTCCACCCCGCTGAGTTCAATTCACACATCAAAGCTGCGACGAGCGAGACACACTCTCATCGACATGTACACACATTTAAGTCAACAGCATTTGACAAAACGACCTTACCGGCATACTAGTAGCTCGAACTGACCGACTAGCTAGTTAGCTAATTGACTAACTTGCAAGAAAAACTATTTAACTGACTGACCCGGCGGATTAATCAGCTAATGATGAACCAAAGGAGTCAAATCGCTTACTTACTGAAAGCCTCGTTGAATGGCCTAGTTAGAGTTCAATTTGTAGTATTATTATATTATATTTATATTGTATATTATATTGTGTGTATTTTATGTATATTTTTATATGATTGTGTGTATTGTATGTATATTATATTTTTGTATTATTATTATTATATATTTGTACCTCAACTTCTACGACAAAAAAAAAATAACAGCAGTTGCTTCACTTTGGACCATTTTGAATGCACTTTACATTGAGTGAGGCTCAAGCCAGGCCTGTGAAATTGAAAAATGTCAAGATTGACATGCTCCGGAGATCCTCTCGTCACTTTAAACATGCTTACAAATGAGCATAAATCTGCCACAAAAGAGGAAGTTGTGTAACCTATCTCATTTCTTAGCAGTTTAACGGCTAACAAATGTATCATGGCTGTAGGAAAAAAAACAAACTGTGAAACGGTTTGGTCTTGCTTTAAAAATCTCCATATTTTGTCATCTTTGTTGAGGTGGGGGAGACCAATCTTATGGCCCGGAGCCGGGCGCTCTGCGGTGGCCCAGGCCGGAGATAAGACGCTACATGAAAGCAGCGAGTTCTGAGCAGCTGTGCTCACACATTTGGAACCACAACAGCTTTAGACGCTGTAAATCCACAGGGGATTTTCACATTAGAGCGGGATCTGAATTTCTTCTTGAATTTTATCCCTGTCGTGATGTCACCACAGGGGCACCATTTTGACAATGAGCATGAGGTCATGCTCGGAGGTATTTTGGCTTCAACACTGTTACAGACAAGTCGGCCCCCAGATATGGAATTCAGGACCGTCCTTGAGCAAGACATCAAGTCCCCAACTGGACTATGGCATCCATCATATCTGATGACTACACAAAGCAAATCTTACACACAGACACACAAAAACAAGTGAGTCAATTTCCCCCTAGGTTGACAATTAAAAGGACATTCTTCTTCCTTATTCTTTTAGATGTGAGCACATGAAAGCATTCGCCTGAAACCAAATGCAAGGGGAAAAAAGTTTGCTACAATGAGATTCATTGTCTCTTTTGAGAAGGAAGGGGGGGGGTTGCATTTGGACTCTAGAGGGCAGTAGAGGGTGTCACATGTGCATGGCAAGAACTTGAAATTGACGAGGATCCAAATAAAATAGCCTTAATTGATAAATATTAACAAATATGGATCAATATATTGCATATTATATTGCAAACAGAAAACAAAATGGGCAGAATTATTAATAACAGGTTGATACTTTAATAAACAGGTAGGTGTCCCCTAAAACTCTAAAGCACCCCCTCGGCACAGATACGCTGTTCAATAAATAAAGTCAGCTACACGAGTTAGAGATGCTAAACAAAAGTCATGGTATAAAAGAGTTGAGTAAAGGTCCTTCTTTTAAATGGGAAGTCAAGCGCCCCTACTGGTCTAATGAGTATTGCATGTGTGGAATAAGAATTATCCATTCATCCATCTTCTATACTACTCGTCCCCAGAAGTCCCAGTGCTGCCAGAATAGGAATTAAGTAGAAAATAAATCCACCCGTTTTTACCCATCTCAGGCGGCGGCCATTTTCTTACTTGAAAATGACATCACAATACGAAAGGGCTCAGGTAACAACCAATCACGGCTAACCCGTTTTCTGGGTTTGGTCATGTGACGTTTGCAAGCTGAGCTCTTATGGCATATGGTGATGTTGGGGGGGGGGGAATCACTTGACTTCCCCTTTAAAATGGGAGAAAGTGGCTGATTAGCAAGGAGGAAAGAGGATTGAAATAACAGGAGTGCCCCAAAAAACAAAATAAGACCAAAAGATTTTAAGAAATAACTTATCCCAACTCTCAACAGATACTCAAACACAGAACCAAGAATGTGCTAGTTGTACTAGGTTCATCTTGTTTTTTCTTTTTCAATTACTTCTCTGGTTCTTCTATATCAAACAAATTTGTTTTAGGTTCATTTACCTGACATGTTTCGGCGGAATCTTCCGCCTTCATCAGAGTGTCACTGATGTGTTTGTGACGCGTCTTTATAAATAATGATAAAGACGCGTCACAAACACATCAGTGACACTCTGATGAAGGCGGAAGATTCCGCCGAAACATGTCAGGTAAATGAACCTAAAACAAATTTGCAAGAATGTGCTGTCGGGTAACAAAGTGAGGATGCACTTTTCTAAAATAAGTTGCTGCCTGGTTTTGGGGCGTGACTGATGGCCTCACCCTAAATTCCTCAAGAGCGGCGACCAATCAGACCACGTTGTGACCGTTTCTAAGCTATGATGACGTCCACGACGACTGGGTGGAGGAGGTCAACGTATGGAACCCAGCTGTAAAGCCTCGCCCCCTTTTTCTGGGAACGGTGGTGCCTCCCTCCGCTTTAAGACTTAACTGCTATGAGGAAAGTTGCGCACATGTGGTCACTCCGCAGTATTGCGTATTTGTGGCGCCTGCCTGCACCCAGGGTGGGCTGCCGGATAGTGTGACCCCCCCCCCCCCCAAGCCTGGGGAATGAAGACACCCGAGGAATGGAGACAGCTGGGAGAGCAACAACACAAACAAACTGTTGTTGGCGCTGGTGAAACACTCCATGGCGTTGGGTGGACGAGGGAGGGCTGAGATATACAGAAAAGCGAGCTTGGAATAGAAAGCGGCCAAACCAGTGAAGAAAAACCCGAATTGTGAAGGGATGCAAAAAAAAAACCAAGACGTTTTGTACTCACGCAATTAAACCCGAAACAATAACAAGAGGCATCTGGAAAAAAAAATGAAAGCACATGTGAGATGGGCTTTCGCTCGACGTCATTGGTCACGCCGCCTAAAGTGGATCGCTCGTCTGAGCTCAAACGTGATTGATTGCGAACTTTGTCTTTGAACGAATCACGTGCAGGTCACGTGTCGATGGTGGCTTCAAAGGATTGTTTGATTATTATTATTATCTCATCTTGAGCACGGATGCCTTTAAACGGGGTGAGCCGTCGTTAACAATTGACTGATTCACTATCATCGTGTCTAAATTCGTCCAGCGTGACTACAGTTGTGGGAATTAAATGGCTCTGTCTGCTTTATAAATGAAATATAACGATAACAGCATCAAAAAGGAGGAGTTGGGATTGTAAATCATTTGGTCATGAAAAAAAAAAAGATTATTTGGTACAAAAGTGGAACGAGATGGGCATGCAAGGTCGAAGCAGATAAAGACAGTCACTGTAATACAAAAAGAGGCTTTGCACAGTTGTAAAAAAGTGGAAGCAAAAAAAAAAAAAAAAAGGTTTTAAAGCGTTGATACAAAGTTGTCACATTATCAATAAAGCTTATAAAATTCATATTATATATATATAATATATATGTACCTTATATACAGTCAGTTAGTCAATGTAAGGAACGCTACTGCAGAGTGAAAAAATACATGAAAAAAAGTGAAAATTAGGATTAAATTAGAGGTAGCAGCAGATTCGGGATTTTTTTTTGTTTGTTTTTTTCCTCAACGTCTTCCTTCCAACATTAAGGGATACTCAAATTGGCTTCTTCATTTTCCACTTTAAATACTTGCACGGCCACAGAATGTTTTTTTTTTTTTTTTTGACAGACACAGTGTCATAACACGCACACACGCACGCCGCTTCCTTCATAAGTGTTCATCTTAGTCCAACTTCGGCCTCGTTGCTTAGTGGTCTGGAAAGGTTCTGGTGGGTTGCACCAAACCAGTAACGGCACCAGAACCGTGTAAAAAGAGGGTGCTATGGATGATGGCTCCAACTCTGTGATCTTCAAGTAGTCCTGAATCCTCCAAGCTGTCCATAACACTGATTTAGCTTCTATCAGCTTTTCATGACAAGTAGTGGTAGTGGGTCCACCTATGTTCCTGTGTATCAAAAAATGTGGGGTGGCCGTTTAGAGTTTTGGCGTCCAGGAAGTCCATAAATGGGCAGACATTTGGGAGTGGCTGGTGACTCCTAAAGGGTCCTGAAGTAGGGTGGATGTGGCGACAATGGTTTCCCGGAGGGGTCCCAAAGCAGGACAGGAGATCGGGCCTCGTAGAAGAGAGGGTGGCAGTGGTGGAGTTCCTGGTAGTGGTGGTTCGCAAATTGCAGCTCACCCACTTCCTATGTCCGAAGAATCTCAAAAAGGCTCTCAAAGTGGTTCAGGACTGGTAGAAGTGGTGGTAGTGGTGGTGGTGTTCATGGTGGTGGTGGTGCTCGTGACGCTGTACCACCTGCGCCAGCCGGCCCTCATAGAGAGGAACCCCGGGCAGGTTCCTGACCTGCTCCCTCTCCGTCCCGGCCCCCAGCAGGGTGCCGAGCGCCCGGCACGCCTGCTGCTCCTTGGAGCGCTGCTTGTGCTTGCGGTAAGGGGCGGACGACTGGTGAGGGGGGGTTTGGCTGGGGAGGGCCGGAGGGGCCGGGAGACCCCTGTTCCGCATCACCCGCCCGCTGATCTGAGCTGGGGGAGTGCGGCTGTGGGTCTTGGGGGAGCGGACGGCCGATTTGCCGGGTTCTTGGCCTCGTGTCCGAGCGGGGTGGAGACCCTCGGGAGGGCCGGCGTCCGTGACGGCTTGCAAACGCCGATGGTGGTGAGGCGGCGGATGGTGGGAGTGGCCGTTTTCTGGCTCGTGAGATCGGGAGCGCGTCTGATTGGACGAGCGGGTCTGGGGTTCTGCCTTGGGTTGCTCTGCAGTCGCTTTGAGACAAATCCAAGATTGTTATTTGAGGCGTCACGTTCTTTTTCTTTTCTCCTCCCCTTTGTCATGACAATAACTTTTTTACACGGCGCAGAAGTTTGCTTCGTATATTTCAAAACAAGATTTGGATTTTTTTGAAACGTCAGTGACTCCACTGACACTTGATTACATTTTCAAAGCCCCTTCTAGTCAATTTTACGATTTTGGTAACATATAGAACTTGTCATTTCAAAAAAATTAAATAGTTTTTCTTTTCACGACCCACATTAACAACCAAAGGGCTCGGTTCGGTTCCTACCACTGTACCGATTGAACTAGTATCTCCAGAGCACGTCCACTCACCGGCTCCAAATCGGGACGTGTAGTTCTCGATGCCGGCCAGGTCCAAGTAGTGGTTCCGTCGCTCCAGGTTCTCATCCACGCAATGGCGCTGGCAGCCCGGCTGGGTGTGGCTGTGCTGGTCGCTGTGGTGGCGCCTGCCATTTAAGCACCTCTCATTTAGAGCAAGGTAAAACGCTTCGTAATTTGAGCAGAAGCCAAAAAAGTAGAACCGAGAGTAAACAGTTCCCATTTACCTTATCAGCGCTCGACTTTTTTTGTCTGCACTCTTGGGGTCTTCGGCGCACTTGTCGTTTCTCTCCCTTGGGTGGGATGCATCTGTGTGTCGGGAAGGGCGGGGGACAGAAGGCTATTATCAATGAGAACAGCGCATACACACACACACACACGAGCGCAACAACAACAGTCGCGCAAGAAGAAAGCAACCTTTATTTCTGGATTTTTACTTTGAAGATCTACAGAGGAGCGAGAAGAAGAAAAACAAGAAGGGGGGAAAAAAAAAACCAACAACGCTTCATTTATTCAATGTTCAACTCCCAGCATCTTCTCAATTAAAGATGGGAAAAACAGAGTTAGAAGAGACTTGAGAAAGAGTTTAACAATAAAGACGGCAGATCTGACGCAGGCTGAAATTAGCATAAAGGCGAACGGGCGATGTCGGATTTCCCTCGAGGTGTGTTAAAAACAGGACGGCGGCGGGTAACAATACAAGGATGTATATTTTTGTGCTACTTTTCCGCCTCATGAGTCGTCATAGAGAAAGGTGAAGTTTTTGACAGCTTTTTTTTGTTTGTTTTGTTTTTACAATTTTATACTCCTCTTCATTTCTGGTGAACTACTTGATTTGTCGTACCTGCGCCGCCCTGCGTGCAAGTCCTCCATCTCTGGCTGGAGTCCGGCGCTACCGACAGCTTGACCCGCAAGGTCTTACTGCTGCTGGGAGAATGGTTGACGGAGGCGTCCACCACCTCGTAGATGGTGTGCAGGAGGCTTGTGATGTCCTGAAGGGTCACAAAGACGGACGGCCATTACTGTACCGTTCACAAGAAACCTGACATTTTAGGAACTACAATGGGATCTTAATTTAGGTCAGGGGTGTTAAACTCATTTTTTGTGGCGGGCTGCATGGTATTCATAATTTCCCTGTGAGGGCCATTATGACTGTCAAACCAAATAAATGTATGAACGTCTCATATTAGTCTACACAACCAACTGATGAGTAACAAATTTTGAAATGAGAGATGAGTAAAAACTGTTCAAAAAGATGATTGCTAGAAACATCAAGTGAAGACAATCTGCAATTTTAGTTTTGACACAAAGTCGAAGCACAATTTGTTTTTGCGGGCCAAATTTAATTATAGTCTGGGCCAAATTTGGCCCACAGGCCACAGTTTGACCGGCCTGATTTTAGGTTATTCCAAAAAAATATATAAGCATAATCTGCCAACTAGTTTACATTTGTTAAAGCGTGAGTTCCTGTTCCTGTTAAATCCAGATTCCGCTGTACAATCTGCCAAACGGGGGCTCCATTGTAAACTGCTGAGAATTTGTCAGATTATCCCTCCCTCTAACAACAAAAGAAAGCTCAATATGCGGGAACGGATGCACACTTCGGTTTCAGGTGCAGACACCAAGGAGGAAAAAACATCTTCTGTGGCGTGACAGCATGAAAAGGAGCCGGAGAAGAAAGCGGCTGCCGTCTCGTGAGTCGAGCGGCCGCCGGCAACGGCTCCACATACGCACTGACACGGAACTTTCCGGGTGTTCTCTTGGATCTCTACTGGCACCGAGCACGCCTTGGCTGGCAGGAAGGGAAAGACTAAAAAGAGGCTTTTTTTTGACGGGAGAATTTTCATTTGAGCACGTCGGCGGCGGCTCACAATCAGACTGTTTGACTTTATTTGATTTATTTGCCATTATTTTGGTGTGGTTGTCTCGTTCCCCCTGAAATTTTGTTTTGAGGTATGCGCTCATTCTTTGATGTTTAATTCGGGAAATAAAATGACTTTAAGGTTGATTAATAAAAGAAAATTCCAGATGTTCATATGGGCGGGGATTGTCCTGGCAGATGTGTGTCATTGACTTGTTCATTCATCGATCAATGGCTCGCGCTAATTTACCTCTCGGGTAACTTTCCCGTTGTTGTCAAAGTCGTAGAGGGTGAACGTCCACTCCTGTCGGTTGTCCTCCTCCATGGACACGGCGCACTCCAGCTCCTGAGATGGCATGGGACAGTACATGTGTGTCTTTGTCTGGCCTAGTTTCCATTTACCGTATTTTCCGGACTATAAGTCGCAGTTTTTTTTTTCAGGAGCGACTTATATGTGAAATTATATAGTCAAATAAATTTCCCCCCCAAAATGCAACTTATATATATTTTTCCCCCCTTTATTGTGCATTTTTGGGCTGGTGCAACTTATAGTCCGGAAAATACGGTAGTTAATAAAGATCGTGTTCAGTGTGGACAAACTTACTTCAAACTGGAGCTGCTTGCCATCGCGCTGCAGCATGGTCTTGTCATCTGAGCAGCAGCCGCCGGATGTCTTCTCCGGGGGCAGGGCCACTGCAAACACATAAAAAAAAAATTGTCAGCCTCAAATGGTGGGCGCCGCCCTGACCTGAGGATAGGTTGGCCCTTGGATTATAGCCAAACAGCTGTAATTACACAAAAGTAATAAGATCGTTACATAGTTATATAGCCGTGGGCAAACTAGCTCCTGACATCAAGGAAGATCTGCTTCGTTTCCTGGAAAATTAAATAGATTGTGAATAAGACTCGTGCGTACATTTGTTTGCATTATTTGGGGACATTCAAAGTTTTGGGGGGGAATTTAGTAACAGCGGCAAATTAACGGAAGCGAGGCTGTTTTTATTTATTTTTTTATTTGATATTTTTACGTTTTTACTGGTATTTCATTTACAGGACCATAAAACCAGTGAAGAAGAAATTCTATAGAGCCTTTTGGGCCAGTGTTGGTTTTTTTTTTTCAGCTAGAGCAGGACAGCACTTTTCAGTCCATTTGAGTTCCTGACTGTTTTGGCGGCGCAAAATATTAGGAACAGCACTCAGTACAAGGCTGTGCGGTTGTACGTCAGTTCAAACTACGAGCAAATGCACTATAAATAAAAGCTGCATCTTGTGCCAGCCTTAAAACCTCAAACCTCTGCTATTCAAAAATTCTCATCTGGGGGGGGTAAAAAAAACAAACTCGGGTAAGAAGAATTTTTTTATACTTTGCTATTTCAGTCCTGATTATCCCATCAAAATTTCGCAAAACTGTGATTGTTTTTTTTTTCTCTCTCAGTACGTGCAACGCGAACATTTTACCAGCAAACTATTTTTCTTCAACTCGTATTTTCTTACCCAGGTATCTTCTGTCCTTCTACTTAAGCACTTTCGAGTTGAGTTTTCCCACCTCTACAGACCACACCCCCTTCTCCCTCTCTTTTTCGCCTCTCCTCCCATCCTCACTTTGAAGTCCCCCATCCTCCAACCTTCTGGAAGAGGATCAGTCCGGCCCGTGGAATAAAAACAGAATCGCTAATTAATTAAGCCGAGTCAAATCGGAAACACTGTTTGTTTGCGCGCCAGCCGGGGCAGCAGACACAACACGACGGCCCACTTTCTTCCCGCGCCATCCGAAAGCGGATCAAAGCCGAAGCGTCTGATCATCCCCTCCTCGTTGGGAGGAAGCCGGAAATGAAAGGCGACATCCCGGGGAACTTTTTTTTCTGGATATTGAGAGAGGAGGGGCTCCCGCTGTTTGATCGTGTGTGAGGGGGGCAAATCTGTTCGGCGGCAGGCTCAATATGGCGGCGAGATAGCTACTGAAACGCCGGGAGGGGAAACAGTAATGCAGGATCACTGACCCGCCCTTTTAGAAGTCTATACGCCAGGAAGCCGCCGTGGGATTGGCTCCGAGGGGCACGGCGAGGGCAATCCGAGTCTCGCAGGTTGGGAACGCTGCCATGCTCGAGCTCATCCAGCTTGCCTGCTGTATTACACATATCTGCTGCCTCCTGTCCTTCTTCCAAGGCTAAATGCGTGGGGATCAGTAGGATGACTCTGCCTTTGTGGCCAGGAGAAGTCACATTTTCTTCATCTGGTGATCAAGGGACTTAATCCTACTCTTTTCTTTTTTTTTTTTTAGGGTTTTTTCTTAGCAGCCTAATTGCTAGCCAGCGCACATGTAAGCAAAAAAGCATCTCGGGTTACTTTTCAAATGAGATTATGCATTATTATAATTATTATTAGAAGTAGACTACCTGCTAAATGAAAGTTCCCCCCAGCAGAAAGAAAAAAAAATTCTAGCTTTATCTGTTCGTCAGTAGTAGAATTTAGGATGGTTTCACCCAAAAACCCTCATTTCTGACCAAAAAGCGGAGGAAACTAGGTTTTAAGAAGAAATGGCTTTGAGACTAATATATTTTGCTTTTGAGACTAGAAGTAGATTGATGTTTTTTTATTTTTTTAAAACAGACTTTTGTTCAAACAGACTGAGCTACTTTCAAATCAACAGGATCCTTGGAGAAGGGATAAGAGCGCCTGAACGTGTGCCCATTTTGCCAATTTCCCCCATTTCCATCACCTTTCTGCATTCCGTGTGGGTGTCGGCAGCTCTCGTGCGAGTCCCACTTTGAGCAGAGAAGGAGAGGCTTCCAAATCCGAGGATCATGTCACACTAGGGGGCAATCTTTGCATTGGGGGAAGGGAGGGGGGGTAAAGGGGACCTCATCAGCACATTGCTGGGGTTTAGAAAGTGATGGGGGTGGAGACCTTGGAGGATGCCAGCACAATATATGGCATTAAAAAAAAAAAAAAAAAGAGTTGGTTGATAGCTTACCTTCTAAGCGGTAGTGCTCATCGCCAATCTGCTGAGCTTCATTTATGGACTCCTGAAGGAGAAAAAGAAAGAAGAGAACATTGAGTCATGCCAGTATATCAGCGAGGCTTTCATTTCTGGCACATAAAAAACAAACAGTGCAAATCCACAGCGTGGCATTCCGACACAGAGTGGCAAGCCGACATCTAACCGCGGGCAGTCAGATGTCCATACGCAAACAAAGTTTTACATCAGCACGGGAAGGATAATTGCAGGGCCACAAAGACTGGCAGTCGGGCCCAAGCGACGGCACAGCGAGGGGGAACACTAACAACTATTTGAGGGCTCAGTCTTTTTAGTCAGGACAACAGTTTTATGTCAGCAGTAAATATTGAACATTTTTTTGGCTCCATATTTCATGGATGGAAATGTAGTTCAAAGTTGTTCTGAATTATGTGAGACAATTATTTTTAAGGATTTGGTCAATTAGATACACATGAGATGTCAAAATTTACTAAGACATCAGACAGATATATTATTGATCTATCGAACATAATTTGTCCCAGACATGGATTAAATTAAAAAAAAAAAAGCACATCTCCATCACCAACTGTTTGTTTTCCTGTTTTCTTTTAAACTTGATGTAACTGGCTTTCATTACATTTTTTGTTTCAAAGACAAAACGACTCCATGGTCGACATCACACTAATTCCTCTAATCCATAAACACTAAGATCGAGTCTCTTGGATGTTTTTTTCTTTTTTTTTTTTGTTGATGATGAATGGTGCAAAATGATTGCAGGGAAAGCCAACAGCATGAGAAACAGGAGATGCAGGAATGTGCTAATTGGTTGCTGTCTGTGATGATGGATGGAAACCATTTTATTAAGTATACTAGAGGTGACCACTGGAATTGTTCTGGACTGTGTTAAAAATGTGAGATATATCACAAGCCTTTTGATCATTTTACACTGGAACAAGCACGTCCATTTTCTCTTATGCGAAATCCCAAGTTCTGAAATGTCAAAAAAAAAAAACACATACAATCATGACAATGTTTGGAGGGATATTTAAACTTTCAATGATTCAGTGAGTTTTTCAGTCTGGGAAAGCCCCACCAAAATTAGGATTCGGTTGGCCCACGAATAACTTTTTGATCGGGCGTAATTATGTTCAGTTCACTTCTGTTATTTAGCATCCCTTGGTACTTCATTATGATTTTTCCTTTTGTTTTTACAGAGTAGTTTGAAAAATTTAAAAGGCTTTGGCCACCAAAAAGTGGCCTCTGGCACCTTACTAACTTTGGCACTGCTGACATGGACTTACTGGCTTTTTTCCCTCCTTGTGTTTGAAAGAAAGACAGAAAAAAAAAGGCTACGTTAAATTATACCTACTACGTACTTCTATGTGATTGTGGGAAAGTCCCACAAGGCCTCTTTGGTCTGCGAGCTTTCTGCCTCGGTGAGCCGCCACACAAGCTGACAATTTATGCGGCCGTCGACAGCTCCCCCTGATCGAGGGCCAGGGCCCCGGTCGAGCGGGACTCTGGAACTGCGGCGACGGCGGCTACTGGCGCTCTATCAAAACGCGGAAAAAATCTCATTAAGGCCGCGACTGGATGCTTCCGACTCGGCCGCTCAACCGGAGCACGGGAACGCCTTCAGAAGTTTGTGTGTGTGTGTGTGGGGGGGTCACAATGCCAAAATAATGAGGGGAACCACAATGATAGATTGTCACTCAGTTGAACGCAGAGCACAGCCAAGGTTGAACTGTTGTCCTATTAGCAAGATGACTCCTGGTTCCCAGAGAATGACAACCAGATCATGTTTTGCCATAACGACTCGAGGATGTCGGACGCTTCCGAGCAAAGTTTATTTGTCCCTTGATCATAAACATTGGAATGATTTTTCTAGTTTTAATATGGCATCACTGAAGGACAGCTCTTCAATATTATGGAAAATTCACTTTTCAGAGCTTCTACAGTGTGAAATCAACTGAGTAAATATTTTGTCATTTTCTGAAAATGTGTCCTTGGGCAAGCTGTTGCATAACACCTGATATCAGGAAAGCAAAATGTAAATATACAACACATTAATGATAATCGAAAAATTGTCTGAGAGAACTGAATAAAAGTATTTGAATGAGGATCGATTTTACTGAAAAGAAAAGTCAATTATTCAATTTGGGAATAGTCTGACGAAAGAACAGCTGCGTGGCGTTCCGATTCTCGACAAAGCGCTTATCCAGCTGTAAAACATCGACGCCAAAACTGCTAATTAACGTCAAGGTGTAGTGTTACTAAACCTTCCAGAGGAAATACCTTTGCTTTTTCCACCGAGTGTAAGTTGAAGCGATTTCAAAAGGCCCAGAACCCGAAACGGCGCCCATCCTCCCAATTTACATCCCGAAAACAAAAACAAACCACCGTCATTAAACACCGCGGGGTCTTTTGCTTTCCCACCCCCAGAGTGCTCCTGAGATGAAGCCAAGATTGAGGGTGTTGATATGAGCCACAGCAGTCCGACTCGGCCGCCTTCAAAGGAGATCCGTTTTCCGCACATGAAATAACGATCTCAGATAAACACGTTGCAAAGCAAAGCTGATGCAAGCCGTGCGTGGAGGGAGGGAGGGAGGTAGGGAAGACTGATCGTTATGGCAAATAAATGTCTCCGTGTTGCTCCACGGTCCGAAAGATGAATCTGTTACTGACGCTTATTACGGTACGTTGGACCGGTTTCGGGAAACAGCAGGAGATACTAGCGAGATGTCAAAGTTGATACAAAGCAGAGATATGCAGGAAGGCAGTGCCAAGAGGAAGTTTTTTTTTTAATGTACTTGATAAGGAAGTCTTCGAAGTTGAGTCATTTTTTTTTTTTTTTTAGTCATTAGCCTGGTGGAGCTAATGCTAGCCTGGTGGAGCTCATCTAACCTGCGCTAACACTGCAAGTCTATTTAGCTTTTTGGCTTTGACATACAGTAATCCCTCGTTTATTGCGGATAATTGGTTCCGAAAACCACCCGCGAAGGACGGTCATCAACAAGAAGTACTGGGCAGGCTAACGAGTTAGCGGAAAGATGCTGCGTGCTAACACGCGAAAAGGACTTCTAAAGGAATGTAAACGAACCTTTGGAGCAATACTACATTGTCCTAAAGGTTAGACACGGTTCCTCAATTTAGAAGTTTTATTTTGACTTTTAAATGTTTCTTTTTTAATTTGGAAGATCGTGATGTAGTGAAGCCACGATCAACGAAACGTGAAGTAGCGAGGGATCACTGTTCTTGTGCTTCCAAATTCCGTCCACCATTTTGCCAATTCGAGACAGACACCTTCTCTGGAACAAACTTTGAGGCCCCACGCTTGAGATCCTTTCCGTCACGCCAACCCTCTCTTCCTGTGCCCCCGGGGAGCAAATTATAGCCACGGAGTCACCGTCCGTTGGCATCCGGGCGGGCAGTTCTGAGGAAGCTGCGCTGTGATTAAAGCGCGGCGCACGCTGAGCGACACCGGAGGCTGGACGTGCCAGAAGGGTTACCGTCGCGCCGCAGGTCGGTTGGCAAGTTTCTCGACGCAGAACCGCACACAGAGGAGACATTTGAAGTCACGCTTGGGGTTCAGCACGTTTGTGTTTACATTATGTTCTTAGGCAGTGAAAAAAAAATTGACACCCCACTAAACAGGTTTATACGCTAATTGCCCGTATCTTAAAATGCCAAAAATTTGTTCCAACCCAAAACTCAAACAACTTTTTTTTCTACGTGTACTAATAGTGGAGCTTTACGAGCCTCATTTGAGCGTCTTGCAAAACATGCCGATCTCAATGTGCCGTCCACTCCCCCTTTTTGTGTTTCTTGTGTGAAGTTGGCCAACATTTTAATGACCCGTTTAGAAAACTTTTACACCTGCAAAGATAAGCTTTCATACGCTTTCTTTTACAAGGCAGTCATCCCCTGGGGGTTGCGAACCCCACCTGTTAGCTCAAGGTAGGCGTCGTTATTAGCGCTTGAAAAACATACAGGCGCTGCAATTAGCATTTATCACACTGTTTATCAAAGCGCTACCACAGCACAGGGGAGGAGCGGGTTGATACGATACGTCAAGAGCAAGAGTTGAAGCGCATGATTGCCCCTGCAGCAAATTTAGATGAAGCGCAACCCTCAGTTCATGCGCAAGATAGAAGCACCTTTCATTGGCATGAAAACGTCTGCATCAATAGTAAAGAGGCGGATGCGCTCAACAGAATTCTTGGCATTGATGCTTGGAGTTGACATTTTTAGGATTTTCTTTCCCAATGAATTGTTGACTTAATTAGCTGATTTATTTATTATTTTAGTTAACTCAATTAGCTGAATTTGTTTTGTTAATATTGTGTTATATCATTCATATTATTTTATTGTTTTATCTATAATTTTATGTTATTTTAGTTGACTTAATTACCTGATTTTTTAAAAAATATATTTTGTCATTTATTTTATACTATTTTATTTATAATATTTTTTAATAGGTTTTTTAAATCACAGCCCAAAATGTGTATGTTGCCAATTGAGATTTTTTTTCAAAGGGCATCCTTCTGGGATAGACGGGACATCAACTTCGAGAAAGGTCCCTCAGAATTGTTTCTTTCTCTCAGAGGCAACCCGTTAAGGCTGTGATTCTGCATGACGCGCTAAGCTAAGGGTGTGGGCTAGCGAGGCGACAGACTGTCGCTTGGCCCCGAACTACAGGTGCTCCAAGCCTGCCAAAAGTGACAAATTATAAAATTGCTGCCCTCTGAATATTCCCAGTAAAATCGACTTCCAAAAGAATGACGAAAAGAAAAGACGGCGAGGGTGAAACGACACGTCTCATTTCCACAAGCCTCTTTGGATCTTGTTTGGATTTCGTCGGGTGTCCTCAAAAGGAAATGAGTCATCTCTGGAACTGTCCTGCTGCGAGGCGCCACGCTTACACGTGTCACACTCGCTAATGGAAAGCAGGACGGATTAGAAGAGCCCAGACGACTCTGTGGCAGCCTCGCTGATCTTTAAGTGCGGCAGAGCGCGCTTAGACGGGTCTGGAGGGCTCTCACAATTAGTTCTTCGTCTGACGCCAGTCCTTGAGTGGCGCGATGAGGAAGTCTTACCTTAAGGGCGCAGAGGAAGTGACAGGTACTTCAACCTTTCAGCGCACCAGACGGATGAAAGGAAACACTTGGCTGTGTCAAAGTCAAAGGATTTCCTCTTTTAACGCTCGCTTATTCCTCACGGGACAGGAGGCTCCTCTAAAATTGTTCCTATTTTTTGGGGTTCCTTGAGTGTCACGGCTTCACGATGCTTTAAGGATGTGCGTAATAATGAATTAACTGTTAAGACTTTACTTGATTGTGCAGATTTGGCACGAGTCACACCTGCAAAGACCTTCGCTCCTAGTTTCGGATAACACCAGATCGGAATCGGGTCTCTTTGACATGTCAATAAAAATCGATACGTGTCAATTATGTTGCAGCGTAAACACACAGTGCAAATGTGAAACGAAACTACAGTGAAATTGTAAACCGTTAAAAATACTACATATGCTATGAGTCAAATTGCAGCTGCAAAGGGGGGGTGGGGGGAACGAAGCTTCAAATTTGCTTCATGAACCAGTTGTATTTTTTTCCACTCCTCGAGATGGCACTCACTGCTCCACATTGTGCTGACTTGCTATTTCATAAATCCCTTGATTGAAACTAACGGTGCCATGTTGATGAGTCCAAAAAAACTGTTCCCTCAAACGCTAACCGTACAAGTGGTCTTCAGGTTCCGACAGAGTTCTATTGACACGGTCACAACTTGGTATCTCAAATTTGTATCCGAATGTGCCATATATCATGAACAATCAAACAACATACTCATTTATCACGCACTCTTTGTATCCTTGAAAAAGTCTTATACAAACATCTAAAACTGAGGAAATATCAAATCTTTTAAAAAATGAAATTCCTCTGTAAATATATAACAGAATCCAGATGCCTACATGCGATCCGATACGATTCAACGTGTTAAACGCTAACTATGATTTACAACCAACTCGTCTTATCTTAACTCATATTTCCCACACCTTGTAAACCTCTCAAGTGTTCATGTTCGACAAATCAGCGCCAACTTGGCCAGAGTCTTTTTTCCCCCCCTACTGTGTCCAAGACAGTCCTGCCAGCCGCCACCTCTATAAACATCCCTCACATCTGACCTTTTAACGCCGCGCCTAAAATCTCTAATTACAAAGACGGCCCGAGCTAGGCGAGTAAATGCCGACGTTCGAAATAGACACTGGAAGTACTGTACGCAAGCGCGGCCATTTGCGAGTGGCGCGTTTCTATTCATAGTCAGCCTGGAATTAATGGCTTGTCTATAATGAACTTGGAGCACGACGCATGACTGAAAGTTGCAACATGTCATTAAACCACACACACTGTTTTATGAGTTTCGAACATGAACTTTGAAAATGCGCTAGGTAGCAACCACGGGGACAAAAAAAACATGGGAAGGGAAAAAGTCTCAAGGAACTATACCAGGACCCATTCGCGTTACTTGAATATATTGGTATATATGTTCGTTTTTTTCCCCCATTCTAGCTAGCTGGCTAACTTTGCACTACAATCTATTGTCATGTGTGCTTTATGCTGCTTTAGGGAAAATGGCTGCTGTTTTCATATTCTTGTAGTTCTCTTTGAGTCATTTCAATTCTCAATTATGGGTTCTGTAGTCTGTAGCATATTGTGTAATATAGGGTGCAATTACGTGCTAACTTTAGCGCTAACTATACTGCGTATAACGTGACGATAGACACAACCACCGCAAAATGATTCTGAGCTTGTTTTGTTTTTTTCTTCAAATACAATACGTGCCAGAGAGTCACGATCCAACCGTAAAATTAACTCGGACCAGAATCACATCTGTCTTCCAGTTGCCCCTCAAATTCCGCCTGGCAACAAGTGACCAGTGCAAAAAAACAATGAGCATTCCAAAAACAAGGCGACCACGATGTATCCGCCGATTGTTTACGATATTGAATATGTTTGGATCAACAATCGCCATGAACTCATGTGTGATCTGTTGACGTCCCATCAAGAGTTTTGCTAGAACATGGCAACTTGGGGGTCCTTCTCAACGTTGAGTAGGAGGAGGTGAATTCAAAGGTCTTGAAGTGCACACACAGGGTGAGGGTCCTCCCTGGGCACCCGTGGAGCATAAACACTGGAGGAGAAGATGGTCTGTTTGTCTTTTCCCGCCTCCCAAAACACATTCCTCCAGACATGGCGGCACAGGAAGAGCAGAGGAGACCCTTTGGAAGCGCCGCCACAATGCTCTCCCGAATGTTTACCTTCGCCCGCTTCCTTGACTCCATCTACCTCGGGTAGCCTTTTGGCCTCTGTTACCGGCCCTCTCTCACACGTGGAGGATAAACACTCCAGCTGAGCTTACGGAACTTGGAGTGCGTGCGTGGAGCCGTCCGCTATGCTGCTTTTTTTTTTCTCTAGTGACAAAATTGTTTGCCAAAATCAAAAAATGTGACAATGATGCCAATAATGACCACGGGCAGTATCATATGCTGATTAAACCTGAGAGATAAACGAGCTAAGCGCTAACTAGGATGAGAAAATGAGAACATTCAAAAATCACATGACTTCATTGTTCCCACACAGATCTTGTCCTATTTGAGAGGCGCTTTATAGCGCTCAAAGTGAAATTATTCAGCATTTACATTACGGGCCAGAGAGTAATCCGCAAGGGAAGGTGGAGAGAATGCGATAAACAAACACGGGAGAATTATTCAGGGTTTAAACACTTAAACACCCACTCGAGTGCTGCCTTTTAAGTGGGTGATTAAAACGTGCACCGCGAGAACAACACGAGACTCAGAGGAGCATTCGGCGCATTCGCGGAACGCCGCTCACCTCGAGTTTGCCACCTTCCCCAGACTAAGACGCCAAGAAGCGGTCAAGAAGGGCTAGTAAAGTGAAGATTACTTAACCGCTGCCCACATTGCCAAATGCAGATGTGGGCGAGGGGGGGGGCGAAGCACAATCCCTTAGCTGCTAATCCCCGGGGATTCCACGCACATTCCACAAAGCAGACTTTGATCTCTAGAGTGTATCCGGATATCCGACTCCACACAGGACAAAAAAAAAAAAAGAACATGGGTATATTAACATATAGCATCGTTTTGAATCCGATCGAACGGCCATGACGTAGCGGAGTACCGCAAGTGTCAGTCGTCGGACCACTTTCGTTCAAACTGATGTTCTAACCACTTGCATTATTACTCCTTCGAATCAATCATTCCAGGGAATACTCTCCAAAAGTTATTTTCCCACCGTGCGACACCAACTGTGGCATTAAAGTGACCACCGCATCGCCCCGGGCAACATCCTTTCCACTCATCCTCTCATGGGAACACTTCTTTAAAAAATCACATGGCCCCCCCACTCCAGCCAGGTGCTACCCCTCGACCCGCCCCCCCCCGACTCCTCCCCAAAAGCCTGAAGCTTTTCTTTCCTTTAGAATGTGCCTAAGAAATTGCGCCCGCCGCCCCCTCCTTGCAGCCACTTCAAAGAGCAAACAACAGGCTCTCGTCCCATGGGATCACAGAAGGGGGAAAGCCTGCTGGGAGTCGGCCGTACGTCACACAAGAGGCCAGCCGGCGGTGGTGGAAGAAGGGTGGCGGGGCGAGGGTCACAAAAGCGCACAAAAAGAAGAGGAGCCCGGCCGCCCGGCACTTTCAGCATCCAGCTCTCAAAAACACAACGGCCAATCACATCCTGTCTTTTATTGCGCTCGGAGGCTGAGGGAACGGGTCAGAACTGTACCGAGCGTCGACGCTTGGCGGAAAGGCAGCTTTAAAATACGGGAAAAGGATAATAGCAAAGTGGAGCCTTGACTGTCAATAGGGAACAGCTCCCCCGCGAGGGCCCCCTTTCATACGGCGTCTCGTTTCATCCGGCAACACAAGGCCACCGGGTAAACGGAGCAAACAGATGGAGTCTACGAGGGCAGAAGGGAGCACCAGTTGGGAGGTGGAAAAAAAAAAGGGGGGGGGGGGTCTTTAAAGACGTTTTTTGCGGTAATATGAAATTCATCAAAACGAAGCGACACACAAAATCAGCAACAACTGAAATGAGGGCTTTGCTGTTGTGAAATGTTCAATGACTACACCAGGACATGCCTAAGGCACAACGTGATATTTATGGGGACGTTTGCCGGGGTCCACGACAGGCTGGACACGGGGTATCACATGACCCCAATGTCATATGTCAAGACCCACCTGCCAATAACACTCAGTCACTGCCGCACCATCATAGCTGCCGGTGAGTCAACAATGATCATTTTGTTTGGGAACGTTTACATTTTTTTTTTTTTTTGTTCTCACGATCCGACAACAAAGGGGAGTCCTTGGTTATGAGTCTTCTGGCATTCTTTATTACCGCCATAAACGGTGGAAGCTTGTGTATCTAAATTCTTATTTCCTGGACTAACAATCCAGCGTTCTTAATGAGTGTCAACAACGCCGATAACGACGCAAGGTTGAAAGACGAGCATAACGAAACACCTCAAAGGACTTTCGACTCAGCGGATTAGTTTGTCTTCTCGCCGCCACATCAATAAACGCTCCTATCGCGGGGGCTAATTTTTAAAAGCAACTACTGTGACCTTTACAAACCGTGGCGTGTCTCAGAAGGTTTGGATTCCTTCTCATTGGCAAAAAATAAAGCCGCTCTCGCAAGCTGCATTCAGTAGATAGACAAGTGTGGGCGGTGGTTGAACCCTATTCTGGTTTTCCTTCACAACGACCACCGATTTTCCCCGTTTGAGGACGCCGCCGCCAACCAAAGAGGCTTAAAACGCCTCTGAAGCAATTCCAAAGGATTTCCCCCTTCACTTGACGACAACAACAACAACACTGTGTGTGTCGACGGCAATACCAAAAGACAAAAACATTGCAGAGCCTGACCAACATTCCTCGGCTTCTACCATCCTCACATCACCGGGCTGTCAGCCCATCATGCTTTCAGAAACGTCTTGATCTATTGTTGTCTTTTTAAAAAAAAATGAAACATCAACTGGGCTGAAAACCAACATTTCATTCTCCCTCAGAGACCAAACAAGTGTTGAAATTCCCATTGTCATCATCAAACAACAAATAAGATCCCGATCTCAGAGCTGGATCCAAAATGCTGTCGCTTGTGATTGACGCTCTCAGACATTATGGCACTTTAACGCAGATGATTGTTTATGAGCGCGGTTAGCCAAAATGCTACTTCACCTATTCCCACGACACTTCAAGTTGAAAGGAGGGAGGTAATCAAGGGCTAAGGCAATTAAGGGCTAACGAAGACTTGATTGAATTTAGACAAGGATCTGGATAAATCATCTTGTATCATATTGCATGTATTTAAATGTGTGACTGTAATGTCATTTAATACATTGATACAACAATTTTTGTAGAGTGATTTTTTTTTAAAACAAATTTGTTAGATTTTAATATATCACTTAATTATCAAATGAATCTATTCAATAATAATAATTAGTTAATTATTCAAAATAATTGCTATTGTGTGTTCAACATAAAATGTGTTATATTGAATTATTAAATTGTGTTATGTATCTATTTTATATTAAATGTATTAATAATAAAATATTAATAATTGTATAAATATTTTCTATTGTGGTTGTAGTGCACCGCGTGATACCAAGAGTCATTTCTGATCTTTTTAAGCTCTTATGTAAAGTATAATGCAGTGCTGTTCAAAAGCAGGTATTTAACATTTTCACGAGTTTTCCCATCTGTTGTACCATATTTTTCTTCTCTTATTCGATCATTTAAATCGTCATGAATTTTAATATTTTGGATGATACACCTCGTGGACCATATGCAGCCCTCATTTATGTCCAGTGAAGGTTCAAAAAGAAATAACTTTGCGAAAAAGAACCGTTCATGCAGGCAGGATGAGAAAGAGAAGCTGGGGTGAGACTGGGATGGGGCGTTGAGGGGAGGTTAGGGGGGACCCTCGGTCGACTCACCCGGGTGGTCTTTAGATGACAATCCTGCTTCACCAGCCAGTCGTCCAGTCCCTTCCGAGCCAAACAGGCATTAACTACAAAGCTGTCGCCTGAAACAAAAGACGCCTTTATTATTGTGTATTTTATATGGGGAAAAGTGAAGGAGGGGCGGCGGGGGGGATCCGTGCACATGTTCCCACCACTAGCAATCTCCGTTCCAAAAAAAGTGCCTCAAATGTTCTCGAAAATCATGCTGCTCACCTTCCGGGCTCTCCCTTGCTTTACAAATAGCGGCTTGCAGTGGATGGAGACCGAGGAAAAACAAGAAAGTAGACAATGAACACACTCAAATACGACTCGTGCGATAGTTTTAACAACACCAAATAAGCCTCACCATGTTTCGAGTGCAGTTTACCCATCTCTCGGCATCGGTGCACACCATCAGACGGAGTAATATAGTCCGAAAAGAACCGTCAAAGTGGGTGGGCGAAGACAGCGGGAGATATCCGACAAGAGTCCGCGGAGAGAGCGGAGCACACTCAAACACGTCTGCACGCTTGGTGAGCAAACAAGCGTCTGAGCTGTCGGTGGGGTTCGCTAGGGTGATTCGAAAGAAGCTAGCAGAACCGCAACCGTCAACATCTGCTTAAGCCCTTTCACAATAAAAGAAATGATAATACATATTCCCACTACATCCGCTTGATAGACACACCCTTTGACTGTGGCCCTGAATAGGATAAGTGGTATAGAAAATGGATGGATGGGTATGTAATGGGATTTAAATTCAAATTTTAATGTACCCAAGAGGAAAAAAGGCAGTTTGAGTGGTTACTAAGAAAGCATTTAGCATAAAAGGTCCCAGGGGACAAGAGGGCTGTCACGGAGGAGGGGAGCTGTGGTCACTGCACATCTGCTCTTTGACATGAAAAGCTCTTTTTGGGAAAATCTAGTTTTTATTTTTTATTTTATTCTTTTCGGGTGGCTGCTGCAGCAGATGAAAGGCGGCGAGATGTTCTATTGAAGTCATCACTAATACATAATGAAAGACAGACGTCAGCAGAGGTGCAATATGATAGACGGACACAAATATGACACGGATGCTTCTCGTCCCATTTCTGTCAGATGGCCTCGAAATAGCAGGTGCCATTATTTATTTCACTTAGTTAAAAAGTGTGTCACATAATATTCTTCTTCATTCATTTTTTACATTTACACAGTGTTTCCTGTCATGGCTGATAGATCCTACATGTTAGATCGTAAATGAAACATGAATTGAGGGGCATGTTTGGTATAGCTTTGAAATAATAAATCAACGTCAACTTAACTTTATTCATAGCGCACTCAAAATACAATGCGTGTCCAAGCAGTTGTTTTACAAAAAAAAATTCCATTAAAAGTTGCAAAACATCCCTAAAAGTATTGCGAGCACCGAAATTTATTTTTAGCCCTTTAAGAAAAACACCCCCGCCCCAAAAAAGTTTCCAACGCCAAACACAATGGACCCAAACAGTTTTGTTTTCTCACTGAGATACCAAGTCCATTCAAGATCTTTCACATGGTATAAAAGACGATAGGCCACATGTTGTCCTCCCGGAGAGGGGGAGGCGGCATGGGGGATGCCACTCAGTGTTTTCCCACATCCTGACTCTATCATCACATGTTGTACCAAGAGGAACTAGGCTGGCCTTTGAACTAGACACACAGATGAGATGTTGTTATTCCAGGAATGGGCCCGAATATTTGTGGGAAAAAAAAATCTTGTCCATGTGACACACTTCCTGTCCTTTGAAAGGGGGCCAATGGAGGAGCGGCCTCACGGCTCCATAGATCCATCTTTGAAGCGCAAAGACTCCAGTTATGATTAATCACCAGAATTGCCGGAAGGCATTCTTAGGCTCTCACATCATAATTTTCTGGATATTATTTGAACGACTGAATCGGTATTTGTTATGTGGCATTATAGAACTAATCATCCCTTGTACTGTCCCATGACTTAAAAGTCAAATTCAAACTCTGTAAATTATTTTGCCATAAATGGCAATCAATATGTTCTATTTTTAAAGTTGTTGCAACTTAAAAGCCTTTTTTTTTTTTTTACTGTTTTATATTTGGATTTTGCCTCCAAAATATTTACTAGTTAGAAGCAAAACCAACATAAAACCCAATTTCGAGACAAACTTCAATGACCTTATAAGATAGGAGCGGGCCTTTCTTGTGACCAAGAGGCAAAAGCTTTGATGAAAACCAGAATCTGCTTATAATAAGCCCAATTTTTTTTATTTTTTTTTAAACTACATCGGCGCCGCAGTGTAAAACCAGCCTAATGGTTTGTCCATATAACATCGTAGGAGGCTGACGCATTGGGGGTGGGTTGGTCCGGGGAGAGGATGTGGAGAGCAGCTGCCGGGCGCTTAAAAAGCTCCGACATGTCGCTTTTATCCGCGGGAACAAAAGATGTTGTAAAGGACACAAGACAATCGGCGCTGGAGTACAGTTTCGGTTCCTGACTCGGGGCCCCATTGTGTCCACCCAGCGTGTGGCGTGTTAGGCGGACGGTCCGCATGGAAGGGAAAAGCTCGCCTGGCGTGCGTGGGTCCTTCAACGTGCCAGAAAATGGTGACAACAACTTTTAATAATATTACACAAATTATTTATAGGAAAAAAGTGTCAAATTACAACGCATTACATCTTCGGCTGGATTTTTATGTATATTATTCATGCGGCAAATATTCAGTAGCATCATTTGCAGTTCAAAGAGTTACAGTAAGCCGCTTTAAGCCTGTTCTGGCCTTAATTTGTTTTGTCACGTTGAGCGAGAAAATCATTAAGCTGTGGCAAAGGACAGTGAAGGTGGTGAGGGGATTTTAATTTATGCAAAGATCAAAAAGTAAAGCAAAAAAAAAAAACTTGTATACGGGATTAGTCGGCAAATTGTACCGTTGATATCGCCGCTTTGTAAAGATGAGCATGAAATGTGCTTAATACTTACATCTCAATGTATTGGTGTATTTTTAATCTTAGGAATAAAACACCCAACCGGGCCCAATTGGCGGCAACGTGTAACTCATCGTGGTGGTTGGCAGAAGTGAAGTCTGAAATTTAAAAGTCTCCTTGAATACAGTGCAAAAAAAAATGTTTTTATTGGTACTTGCCATCATTTTTGGTTAGTAATGGTGGCAAATGCTGCCGCAAACTCTGGCTGACAGAATCGATGCTTGGCTACTATTTGCCTTCAGCGCTGGCTGGCTTTTTGAAGCGACGGGTTGGAGGGGGGGGGGGGGGATTCCATCTAGAACGAGGACACAATTAGTGTATTCAGCCCAAAACAGCGGGGTACCCCCTTTGATGTGGGGATCAAATGAAGGAGCTGTGTGTTTTTGTCCAAAATGACAGCCTTGCCAGGTTTACTAATGGCGAGCTAATAGAAAAGAGAGGCTTTATGATGCTCATTAATTACACAGGCTGTCATGTGTTGCGGGGGTGATGATACGGAAGGCGGAACGGGGAAGGGGGCAAGGAGAAGCTCTTCAAAAAAAAAAAAAAAGCTTGCCGGGCCATAAAAGCTGACTCTAGTGAAAGAAAAGAAAGGGAGATCAACTAATGGCTTCCTGAGATAAGAGCAGCCACCAGGACTGAGAGGCTTCAAAGAGACTCTCACTGGAACGAGGGGTTAAAAAGGAGAAGAAAAAAATCTCGGCCATTATCTTCATTGCAAAATTCACACCCAACCTTTGGTGGATATTTGAGGCCATGACATGCAGATGGTGACGGAAACCGATTTTATCTTTTTTAAATACCCCAAAGATTTACATCATATGTCATAATCTATAATTGCCTCACTGAAATCAGACAGTTTTGAGGGGGGGCATCCTGTCTCCTCCCAACCCCACCTAGAACAAGGCTATTGCAACCATGACAACCAGGGGGCGGAGCTAGGGAGTTTTCACGAAGCGAGCAGCATTGGCCAGGTCACCTTGCATCACCCGTACAATTTCACAAGTGATTATAGGTAAGTATAGAATTTATAAAAAATGACTTACAAGCGCCCCAATTTTTATTATTTTTTTTAAGTTACGCTCTAACACTTTTGGACTTTTTTATTTATTTAATTTATTTATTTGTGTGTGTGTGTGTGGGGGGGGGGGGGGGTTTGCTTACTGCAGTGACAGTAAAATCCTTCTATTTATTTTTTTAAAACATTCTTTTTGTTCATGTTTCATGTTTTGTTTAATGTTTTTTTGTTGTTGTGTTTTTATGTTCTTTGGAGAGCTGGAACAAATTAATTGCATTTTAATGGGCAAAATTAATTTGATATACGAGTAAGTTACTCGCTCGCTCATCAAACAAGATTCAAGACTGTATTTCAAAATGACTCAGTGCTACAGAATTGCTGGTAGAAAGTCAGCCATATTCATATACGGTACACATGCATGTTTAGGGTTTTTATATATACGCTATATTTCCCCTCTGGGGAAGCTAGAACAATGTAATAAATAAATAAAAAGAATCTCCAGTGGTTGCTTTGAGCGAGAGACGCCAGTTGGAGGAAGAAAAGTGACGCCGCCAACATCTTTGTTGTGTTATTAATGTCTTATTCTTCAAGGCCGGCTCTCCACTTGTGCCAGAAAGAGTGCCGTAAAAGGAAACATGTGCTTTATTATTTATTTGTTCATTGTAAGAGGCATTTTCACAGCCGCTGAAGAAAATGTTGCTTTTATTGCTTTTATTCCAAAATACTTTTTTTTTTTGTTGTTGTTGTTGCCAAGCAGCTACAGGCACAAATCTGTGGGGTGGCCAAGAACACACACACACATAAATGTTGTTTTTTATTGTGTTGGGATTATTTTAAGTCTTTACAGTGTGCTGCTTGGGGCATGCCTGTTTGCAAGCTAGTTGGACTTAAATGGAGAACTTAGCAAAAAAACTAAAAGGTCGACCCCCCTCGCCGAGTCCGTGGATTGCTTTTCACAAGTCAAAAGTCAAAAAAAAAAAAAGTCAGTCTGTCAATCCCTTCATATGTCAAGACACACAAAGAAACCGAAATTCCGTTTCCTCTATCCCACGGTGACGAGACATAGTACACGATAGACATAAAAGTAGATGACACAAAATAAAAACAAGAAGGCACAAACAATAAATAATAAATAAATAATATGAGTGATGAATAAATAATAAACAAATAAAAACTGATTTACCTATTAGAGGTTTTTCAGTCCATGAAAGCTCCTCGCAAAAAAAAAAAAAATCCTGTAATTCTGTCAGCGACCACAAGATTGCGCTAAAGCCATGTCTGCATAGGAAAGTAGTAATCACTATCAAATAGATATGGTGAAGTGATTCAGTGTGCTGATCTCCCCAACTTCTTGAGAGTCTGCATCCAATGCATTATCCAGGTGTCTCGGCTCAGTGCTCATGAGAAATACGATACGGTCCCATTTAAGCTGAACTAATGTGTTGACATGTAACCTGAACGTCAAGGCGATAATTACATTTTCTGTAACGCCGTGTCAACACGCTGGCCGTGGAAATACGCGATCCAACACCGGCTGCAATACGAACGAGGTGCCTCTGCGACCGGGTTGCGGTCGAACGTGATATCAAAGGCTGCTCAAAGTATTCCAAACACCAACGGACCGTTAACGGCCCGCGGGTAATGAATTCCACGGCGGGCCCACGTCTCGGGGCTTAGCTAAATAAACTGTTGTCTGGTTGAGGGACTGGCAGCCGGCCGGGGTGTGGGTGAAAATGATGACCTGGTTTAGCCGCTATCCGACCAATGACGTTTGCACATTCAAGCACAAAGTCCTCCACCAAAGCCGCACCTGATAAAAGAATCCGATGTGTCCTCTGAGCGAGGTCAAACACATGGCTGCCATCAAAGACTGTGTCCGTGAATGACCATCAGTGAAGTCCTTTTATTGTCTGGGGGTCACACTCAATATGGAGGGCGTGGCGTACAGTCCAACCGGAAAGCATCCACAGTGCTTCACTTCTCCGAGAATAGCTTCAGAGTGTCAAAGTGTCATGGTGCAACGAAGAACCTAAAAGTCTTCAGCGTTGTATTATTTTGAATTGAAATGACCGGGTATGAAGTTTGCCGTTCGTGTCCCTCGTGTCGCTGGCGTGGCTACAGGAGAACCCTCGACTCAGAGAACCCGGCCAGTCAGCCCAGCGATGCGTTACGTGAGATGTTTTCCAAACAGAGGGTGTACTGACCCCTGAAGCTGGGTCACCGAATGATTCCCCCCAATGTCCAGCACCAACTCCGCCAGAGTTTTTCACAATAAGGCAATTCATCTCCACGTAATGAAGTGGTGTTCCCACAGACAAGGGAGGCAGGTCAGGGCCACCAATGTGGGAGGGGGGGGGGGGCGTGGGGGGGGGCAATGGTGATGTCATCCTGCATCAGGCACATGTACATTTAGCACGCCATTAATACGTGCCTTGTTAGGATGTAGCGGGATTGGATTAGCCAATATATTAATCTTCAAATATATATTTCATAATTTATATCAATTAATTCTAGTTCATACCAGTCTTGTTTTTGGCTTTACCGACTGACTGATCAAGCTAGCTAACTTGTTAACAAGCTAGTGAACGGCTAAGAGTTTACAGATTACCTATGTAACCTGCTAACAAACTAACTAAAAAAACGGAGTGATGAACAGATGTGTCAAATCTAGGTCCAGAAGGTCAAAAGGTTAGCCCCAGTTTGGCTTTAGCCACAGGTGCTTCTAATGAACCGAGCCGGCAGGTAAACGACAATGCGTTCTGGCCACGTGCACCCCGTCCTCGCTCAGCGTCTCCTCGCCACCATGTGTTTCCCTCAGCCGGGTTGACATCAGCGTGGAGGCACGCAGGGGCCTCCTCATCTGCTCCCAATTACAGCTCAACCCCTCGGCTGGGCGAAAAGGACTGGTGGGAAAATGGCGAGGAGCGAGCGGAAGACCTCCTCCGTGACAACCATCAAGACCCGACGACCCCCCCCACAAACAACCACCCTTCCCTTGTGGCCTCTGATACTACATCCAAAGTCAAAGAGTTTCCAAATTGACTTTGTCCCCCGCCTATTCCGTGCCGGCTTGTCCTCCCACCATTTTTCGTGAGAGACAGAACAGGACACTTGCGTCGATTCATCTCCATGGATGTCTCCAGCGTTGCCTGTGCCAAGTGCATATGTTTCTTACGTTACTGTACCGTATATCTCTTGACATATTTATCTGGCATTTCAAAGTGACTTGATTGATGGCCATTTTGTACTTGGTGCCTAATCTTGGAGAAAAAAAAACTTGCAGTTTTATCAGTCAGTCAAAGTTCAATAAAATCAGCAGCCATTTTTTTATTTTATTTTGACAGCGATTGAAAAAAAAAATGAAGGGAAAAAAACGTTTGGCAAGCGTGCTAATGTGTGAACGTAGCCGTGAAGGCTGTTTTTAGTATTATGGCAACGACACGTGAACTGTACATTCGCTAAGTACTCCACTTTGCACATGCTAAAGCCGAGCGCTCCCTTGACCCGGTAGTCGACGCATGTAGGACATTTGCATGGAAGAACCGGACCCCCCCCCCCCCCCCATTCCAAAATAAACATCAATTAAAGCCGCCAAACACCAGGAGGGGGGGAAGAAAAAAATAAAACAGCTGCAGCTTTGAAACGAGGCGACCGGCAGGCTTCAAACGTGTCTTTTAAGAGGGGCGCCTCACATGGACTCAAGGCCGGGCTCAAATTAGCAAAGGCACAAATTACAACACTCACTGATGGAGTGCGGAAAGATGATGTACGTCAATATATCCCGACATTTTACTCGTGATTGAAGTCGAAAGAGAGGCGTATGAAGGAGCCAGAAGAGCGAAAACAGTGAGTTTAGCCTTGGAATCTTTATTGTCGAAACTGTCCCATATTGGTGCAAAACACAAAAAGATTTTTGATTCAATGACAACGCTTGTATGGCAACTTTTCCCATTGAAGTTAATAGAAATAACATTCGAGTACTCGTAAAGTGCCGACACATGAAAATTCCACTACAGTAACAAATGACAGTATTTGTGTTTCCAAGCACTGGCATCCGTTTGAGAGGAAGAGAAAAAGAAACGGCGGGGGGAAAAAAAAACAGCTTTGATCTAATGACTTTGGGGTGGAATCTTCTTTGTAAAATGTTAATCTGCTCTCTACATTGCAGATTACCCGCCGCCGCCCCCGCCGCCCCCGCCGCCCCCGCCTCTGGAAATCTGACTGCTCTCAGACGGTCAAGGTAATTTTGACCCACTTAGGCCTCCTTTGATCCCGAAGCCTCTTTTAACAGATCCACCGCACAAGAAACTGATTTTGTCATCCCCTCCTCCACCAGCCCCCAGACCGCCGCCTCTCTCGCAAAGCTGCCGAGTCGAAGCTAAAGCTGCCTAAGAGCTGCCAGAGTTGCTGACAGCCAGCGGGAGTTGAAAGCGCCTTCTAATGCTGACGATCAGTGCGAGCGACTTGCTGCTAATGGCGCTCTCGCCCACTTCAGGGGTGGAGGGTAGGGGGGGTGGCATTCTGTCAATTTACTTCCAGACGGGAGAGTCTTTTTTTTTTTTTCCCCCGTCTACAAGGAAATTATCGAGTTGGCAAAAATGATCCCGTTTGCGCTCACTTTGCCGTCAGACCACAGGTCACATTTACACCTTCGGACCAGATCAGGTTCACGATTGTTTAATCATGTTCCAAAAATATACAAATAATAACAAACGCCTCCCGTCGGTATGACGAAAAGTGAAAAAACTCGCGTTACGTTTCTCCTCTGGGTCACATTTGTAGCTCATAAAAAACAATTTGCCACGCGCCCTACCAATAATTAATTGATTCATATAACGCTCCTCATGGCAATTACGCCGCCGCTACTTCTTCTTCCTTCTGTCGAGGGAGAAATGAAAGCCGGCGCCGACACGCGGCGCATTAATAGCTAAAATCGGCAATGGCGCACAGTGGGGGAGCTCGAAAAGAAAACATGTTGACAGATTATTAATGAAGTCCTCGGCCTTGTTATTCCCGTTAGGTAACCGTAAGGAAACAGGAAGACTAAGGATTGGCCGGGGAACACTGTTCATTGCCACTCTTACAAAAAAAAAACTGTTTTATGCTAATGTCAAGCTTAATTGGCGGTGAGGAGAATTGGCATCGCGCGGCGAGGAACGACGAGATTAGCCAGAAGAGAAAGAACAAGATAGAGTCTTCAAAAGGCTCGTTTCTGGAGGAATTATAGTTCCCTTTGAACGCCGTCCAACTTTTAAATGCATTAAAAGGCCTGTTGGCATACATGTAAATGAAGAGCTCAAAGGATTCGCATTGCACATCGAGAGAGAGAGAGAGGGTGAAGTGGCGAGAGTCCCCGCTCGGCCTCCTTTTCTTCTTTGTGTCGTTCTCGACACCGCCTCGGGCCAAGTGGCTTAACGGGGATGAAAAGAACAACGGCTCGCAGCTCGTTTGGCACCAGAACCCCTCGCCGGCCCATCCAAAAGTGCCAGTGATGGAGCTTTGTACGCTCGCCAGATGGAAGATGGAAGGGGAGGAAGAGAAAGAAAAAAAGCCTGTTGAGCACCAACGCGGGACCAGGACCGACTGGAATGTCTTTGCCATGTCAACAAAGAGTATGGAAAGTGAGGGTTAGACTGAGTGCGAGTTTCAGGGTAAGGTTTATGGTTAGGGCAATGGCGAGGTCAAGGTTGGGTTAAGGGGAGGGGTGAGGGTTACTCAACTCAGCTTTAGTTCACAAGCATAAATATAAAAATGACAAAATAATAATAAATGAATGTAATTCTTTTTTGTCCCTGTTGGGCAAAGGTCAAGTTCAAAGTCAGTGGGGTCAAGAAAGTGAAACGACCAGTGTGAGGGTGCCAGGAGGCAAAAAAAATGGTACTCTAGTGATGCGGCGGCAACTCAAGGTTGAATGTAAACAAACAACTGTAATTTTCTAACAGCCGTTAGCTTGTTTGTTGGCCAGTAACCTCACATTCCCCATGATGAGTAATGGAAGGAACGATTCAAATCTCCCGTCACATTTCGTTCTCCCTCTCTCTTCCTTCTCGTAGAAAAAAAAAATGTCGTGAAAACAAGTCGACTTACGAGTCGGAGCTGAGTTAGTTAGGACTGAGTTTAGGTCGAGCGTGATGGTTAGCTTTGTGAAAAGTTGTTTTTGCCAATGAAAGAGCTTTTAGTTGCGAGAAAGCCGTCGTTCTTTTGACTTTGTTCAGTCAGTTTGAATCCAAACGAACGGACGGACAGTCTTCTCAAGCCTTTCATCTCAGCGAGTCCTGCGTCCTACGCGGCTGTGAACTTGTGCAGCTTAGCACCGTGAAGGCTACGTGTTTTTTTTCCTTCACACCCTCCCCCCCTCCGTCCTGTGAGCGTATTTTTTTTCCTACCCTCCCTTTCTAACCTTTTGATCTAAATCTTCTTAAGTTTAAACGAAGAACTTCAAACTCTCGAGGATTCACTGCTTTCATGTCGTCTACGCACGTAAATCCTCTTGAGGGGCGCGGTGGCTTGACCGCGCTGATCAAATACGCTCGCCGTTTACTTTCAGACTCAAACTCGCATTATTTGGCCGCATTGGAAACAAGAAAACAAAGTTGTCCGAGCTTCACCTTTGAGAACATAATCAAACGTCGTCGTTGTTGGATGTTTGGGCTTTGATCCGGAGTTATACAACCAGCCCACTTTTAAGAGTAAAGCTTTCTTTAAAATATTTCTTGGTTAGGCCTAGACAAAAAAAAATACGATCACATAGCTTGTTAGCTCATTAGCTTAGCTAGCGTCACGGTGACCCAAAGGTCAGCTCGGATAATCTCCAGCTCACCTTAATGAGGACAAGCAAGTATTAAAAATGGATGGATGATGTCTTGCGAAACATTTTGCAGATATTTGAACAGACTAAGTCAGCAAAAGGACGATGTGTGTCTATCGCGACACAGTTGAAAGCATGTTGTCAGCGCGGTCTGGTTTGAGGATCACACACATTCCAAAGCTTTTGGCTCGGCGGCGAGCTTTTGAAAGCGCTCTCTGATAAGTTAGCGGCGTTCTGTCTTGTGATGCCGTGCCTCAAAGTGATCTGGAACTAACCGGAGCGCCTCCTGCTTGCGAGTAAACAATAATAGGAAACAATATTTGATCAGACGACACATCACAGAGGCTTTTGTGCCATCTTCAGCGTTTCAAAAAAAATGCGGGATGGCTTTAATTGACACGGGCCCGCTTCATCTTCAAACCCGGCGTGAACGTCGGCAGGCGTCGTAATGACATGAATAAAACATGACGATCAAAGCCCCGCTGCGATTCGTTTGATGGAAGACGACGGCGACGGGCGCCATCTTCCTCTACACGCCGCCAATTAGCTTACCGATGGCTTTTTACGCTCGGACAAGCGAGACCGCCGCTCAGACAGGCGGGACCGCCGCTCAGACGCACCCCGAGGGACGCCTGGCAAAGGAGGCGAGACCCCCGCTTCTGAGAAAGCATTGATGTTTAACGCAAAATATGTGTCTTTGGAGGAGCCATGTTTGGAGGGGAAAATGCAATGCAACAACCAAAAAACACTGTTGATTGGATTGTTACAGCAAAGTCGAGACTATGGAGTCAAATACCGATGCTAACACATTTGGTTGTTGTATAGCTACAACCAAGACCAGAGTACAACGTTTTGTCATTTGACAATGATCAAATTCGATCAGACAAGTCGGGTAAGCTGTTTAAAGGGACACGCGCACGCAAATTTGCGTCGTGAAAGGGGCTTATGTTTGCTACCGCACGTGTCATCGCTCGCTCGCACATCATCCCTGTTTTCACTCTTTGTTCACGCGCACTCGCCAACATACTGAAGACATCTGCGAAGCAAAGGCGCCGCCAAGAGATGGAGACAGACGACATCAATCAAATGCAGCATTCCTGGCATTGTTCAGACGAGGGAGAAGTGGAAGAAGAAGAAGAAGGCCAACCGGAGTTCATTGTTCGTATTTGGCCTTGGCCACTGCTGGTGTGCCTCATAACGAAGTTTGCCATTAGCATGTTTGCTAGCATGAGCATGTCAGCTCGGTGTGTGTTTTCGGCGAGATATTTTCCCGATCCAAACAGTTTCTATCTTCACTTTCCTCCTTTTGAAATCCTTTTAAATATTCCACACAGTGGGAGAAGACATATTAGCCAGCTCACCAAGCAGGGAGCATCTTTAACAAGGAAAAAGCATCAGTTACGTTACAAGTTAACAGCAGGCGGCCCCGTCACCCACCGAGGCGGCGTCAGGAGGCTTTGCTCAGTGCTGTGGCGTTTTCAAGACATCAGAAGCCACCTCTTTCATGTCCAGATCCCGTAGAAATTGGCCCATCGTGGTCAAAGAAAATCAGAAGAAGCTAGTATTCAGTATGCATGGCTGTAAACACATGCTAACACGCTATTTACTCTCCATGTTGCAGTTTTAAACTCTGCAGTCTCCAATTTGCTATCTTGCTCTAGTTTCTTGGAGCTCTTCATTTGAATGATTGAAAGGGTGTGTCATTGCAACATTCAATAAATAAAGACAGAAAGGAGCTCCAGGATCCCCCCCACCTGGAGCTTTATAGCGACACCAACGCTCCCGGTGGACTATCCAAAGGCGTCCATTGAATGCCAGATCCGCTAAATACGGACTTTGAGTCCAATATGTCTTCAAAAGGGGCTAAAAGGGCTCATTATGTGGGCTCGGCTCTTTCAAGACTATTAGAAAGAGAGACGTTAGTCACGGCTGCTTATCTCGCAACCTTATGAGCGGGCGGATTAAAAGATCAAAGGCTGCCTTCGCTTTTAATTTGATAGAAAACGTAAGCTTTTTTTTTTTTTTTTACGGATGTGCCTCGGACTACGATGTAGGCCTGAAGCTCGCGCGCTCAAAATTATAAAATTTATTTGATCCAAGTGTTTGCGTGAGCCAGACTTTGGATTGTGAAGGTCATTGAATCAAGAGCAGATAGAAGAGGGTGTTTGCGCCGTTGTGGGAGCGAACACAGCCGTCAATCGTAAGGATCGCATGTAGAAGATCTGTACGCGCAAATTGCATTCACAACTCAACTTGCTGATGGTGTAAAGTCGGCTGCCGTGGATGGCCACTCGAAGACCGCCATCCATCGTACATCCTACTTGTGTGCAGCGTAACAGCTAAATGCTGCGACACCATGTTTGCTTCTTTTCTTTGTGAAGAGGAGCTCATATGCACTTTAGACAGGCTCATTTCAGCTAGACAAGAAAAAATGTTTGTTTGTTTTTATCCTAAGAGTATTTTGTCGGATGCACTTCGTAGACATGTGACACCTGGTGGTAGTCTTTGTCTCTTCGAGTGCCTGGAGATTTGTCAGTTTCGCATGTTAAATAAAACATGTGTGTTTGAATGTCAGCACATAGCAGCAGCGCTCCTCTCGTTCGTTTTGATGTCGGCTCTATAACGAGCGTCGTCTGGAAAACGCTGATGGTCTCGAGAAAACGACGACAACGTCTCCCCCGTCGCAGGGACGCTGTTTGGATTGCCGGGTGTCAACAATCAAAGTGCTCCTCCAGCGACTCTTTCTGCTCCCTTTCAGCCATTTTCTTTTCATGACACTTTTGCAAACACTGGTTTTCTGTCGAATGCTCTGTTTAATAGTCAGCACTGATGCAATTTGAATGCTGGACTCAAATTGGGCACAGTGGTACTGAAATACAAATAAAAACTAGCTGAATCGACTTTTTATGTTTATAAAACTAACAAACTAAAACCAACAAACACAGCTAACAAAGCGAAATAAAAAAAAATGTCAATTTATCCGGTCAGTTTAGCACTTCCTGTATTATGCTTTTATTCTGAAAGACAACGAGCACCACTTCCGGCTTACTTGACGATTGTCGTACTAATTTTCATGACGTAATCGTAACACATTGGGGGACGACACGTAATGGCCATTGCAACAAACACTCTTAAGAACTTACATATTTGTGATTACTCGCTTTTTAGTTGATGGGCACAGGCAGACAAACCTTGTCGCACTCGCAGATGCTTGAACCACATAAATCCGACGACTGAAGACCGAATTAATAAATGTTTTCGGCATTTACAGTGAATTAAGAACATATTTCCATGAACAATAAATGACTTTGACCCGATCATGTGCTGACCTAACCAAAATACAAGTTGGGTTAACAATAGACACTTCATGGCATCCTACTTGAAGGTGTACCTAATGTTGTGTCCATCAGACAAAGAAATGGAGCATTAGAAATTGAGCACCAGCAAAAGTGTGAATGTTTGACATGGATGACTGACTCTATGACAGCGGGTGGTGACAGCTTGGTGATCTGTGATGGTGCATGGGTTGGGGGGGTCGTTCTACTATACAGTTGAACTAGTTCAGTGGAGCGAGAGTGGAGCCCCCACCCTCTTCTAGCTGAGAGATTTGTTAGCCCCTCTATAATAAGCAGAGCACTCTTCATTTCAACACCTTTGCCCCCCCACCCCCACCCCCGCCCCCTCCTTGACAAGCCACTAGCCTGTGCAAGCCTGTCAACACTGCTGGTGCACCTATTCCAAAAAATTTCATGAACTGCCTTGCAATATTACTCACAAAAACATTTCAGCTTGCCAGATTGAAATAGAAAACATTTTTAGATAAATATGTATGTGACCAGTAAACATTATATTTAAGGAAATTATCACACATGGTAATGGTTTAGAAGCCTTATGGAGGTTTGTGTGTCTGTGGGCGCGCGTACTTTCTTGTTCAAGCACTCTAATGTATATTTCACTTTTATCGTGTTGTATATATACGACATCATGCTCTACTTTTTGTAATGTATTATTCTGTTTCTGCAGACTCAATTATCACAAAGGGGTCCTTAAAAGGAGGCGGGCGTCATGTCACACACAACAGGGAGATGCGTATGTGTGCGAGAGAGAAAGGTGTGTGTGTCAATGTGTGTGTGTGTGTGTGTGTGTGTTTAAGACCAGGGATTTTTGACAATAACAGCCTCGATTTTCCTCCTGAGAATCTGAAGACGGGGGGGATGGGGGGTGCGTTCAAAGCGCAAGCGTGATAACGACGGTGCATCAGATCCTTTTGCGTTTGAAAATTTGATTTGAGGGCAGAAGAAAGCTTGAATGAAAAAAGTGAGGGGTCCAAATGTGCTGCCTTTAAAAAAAAAAAAAAAAAAAAACACTCCCCCATTCCTTCAAAGAGACGACCTCAATCTTTTGCAAACATTCCGTGGAGCCACATACAAAATTTTACATCTTAGAATTACAAGAATGTCAAAGTCTTACAGAATTAAGATGTAATTTTGATGGAAAATAAACATCTTGTGATGTTAAAAAAAAAAAAAAAATCACCAATAATTATGTATTTGTTGTCATGTTACGTCTTAAATCTCGTAACTTTTTTTGACAACTATACAAAACTGTCTGCTATGAGCCCACAGGCACTGACATCCTCCCCGCCGATCAAAATAAAAGAAGCTACGTGAAACTGAAATTCCATTACGGGAGGAAATGGTACATCAACGCCACGGGACGACAATAATTGTCCGCTTCGGGCCGAGCCAGGCCCGGCCGGCGGCTAAAGCTCAATTACCATCGACCATTATTGTACTGTGCCTGCGGCGTGCGGGAATGGCATCACAAAAGGTGCGACTGGACAAAAGCAAGGAGCGGAGGTTGGAGCCCCCGTCACGCTGCTTTTTGCCATCAGCCCTGACAGATGGCGAAGGCCCCGTGTGAGGCCGGCCTGCAGCTAAGAGTTTCTTCAAAGTGTCGGCGTAATGTGATGCGTCAAAAACACACGCATGCAAAAGCAAATCAGAAAGATCAGGTAGGCTTGCTTGTTTGGCTTCTCGTCCTTTGAAATTGTGATAAATGTTCCTTTTATCGCTAATGAAATAGAATGTCCTAGTTTAAAGGTCCCCACACTGACTTCCTGTTCGTCTCCATGCATGAGTCTTGGTGCCAAAGTTTTCGGGTCCCTATCTCCCCAAAACGAGCGGTGGTCGACTCACGTGCCAACAGTGCCACGTCCTGTGCGGAATCTGAATCAAAGGTTGTGGGAATCGTGTGGCATCAAAGATACTTTTTCCAGAAAGAAGATAGGAGGAGGAATAAGGGGGGGGGGGGTGACTTCAAACCCTCACTTGAAAAGGAATGAATAATTGCATGCGCTGTTGTTTTTTTGGTGCTTACGATTGAGTTTGGCGGAGCCGGAAAGCTTTGATTACACCTCACGTGAGTCCACTGAGAGGCGGCTAGGTAGGGGTTCTCCTCGCCTCCCAGGAATCCCTCATTCCTGTTCAAAATGTGGAGAGCTGACAATAATGAAAAGAGTGTGCATTAAAGAATTGATTGATGCTGCATGCTTGCTTTCTGACGGGAAGAAACTTTAGTCCAAACTCCAGAAACTGTGTTAAGGGTTGAGATAGGGTTAGGATTCCGGGACTATATTTTAGGGTTTGAGTTAGTGGTTAAGACAAACAAACAAACAAACAAATGCATGCTTGAGTTTAAAGGAATTAAAAAATACGCATAGTAGAAATCTACGTCTACACATCAAGAGCCTACCTCATGATTTGAAGACCCAAGTAGCACGCGTGGCGGATTGAACATATGGCAAACAAAAGGATTTTTAGAGTGAGTCTGCCCCCTGCTGGCGAGAAAAGCTCATGCGTGCAATCCCGCCGCCTCCCCTCTAAGCGGCGCTCGAGGGCTCAGGACTTCCTGTTTGCTGTCAGAAGAAAGTTGCTGGTGGGTGGTGACGAAATTGCCTGAGCAAAATACAAACAATGGGAAAGAAACACAAGAAACACAAGTCGGATAAACACGCATATGAAGGTATTTAATTAATCTTTATATAGAACATTTGACGACTCGTCAACGGCCTTTTAGGCTTTTTTTTTTTTTCAACTGCTTGATGACACGGTCCCTCACGACTTAGCTTCGATGCTAATATAATAGCCGGACTACTTTTCTTAAAATCAAGTTTATGTTATTATATTAAATTCAAAGACGATTTTAAATGGAAAAATTCCGGTGTGTATCTTATACACTTGGTAATTACTCATGTGTAGCTGCCACTGTTGTTGCTAGCAGGTAGCATTTGAATGGTCTTTTTACGTCACTTTGCCAGCTCGCTAGTTCTTATGTTTCCAAATCGTAATAATCGTGTTACTCTTGTATTATCACAAATGTATGTTGCTTATGTTAGGCCTGCCCAGTAGCGCAAAGAGTATCTTTAGTGCGCTGTAGTCGTGAGCAGATTTCCAAACCAAATTTATTGCCTCAGCTGCATAAGTCACAATTATATATAACTTAAGATAGTCAGGCTTTGTTTGCCAGTTAATTTGTGTAAGTAAATAAAGTTTTTATATTTTATTTTGAGGTCGTATTGTCCAGCACTTATTTGCATGTCTCTTAATGGTTGTTTTTGCAGAATATGCAGAGAGACCACTCAAGCTGGTCCTAAAGGTCTCCGGCAATGAGGTGACCACTGGGAGCTCCAGCCGCGACACTTTTTATGATGACCAGTCGCCGGACTGCGATAAGACCAAAGACAAGAAGAAGAAGAAAAAGAAGGACAAAGAGAGGAACTGTGGAACACCCGACAGCGACAAAGGAAAGAAGAAGGTAATGAAGCTTCTGTTGTCTTGGCGTGTTTAGTTGATTGATTATTTGGTGCCGTTACTGTAGGTGATCAAAAAGAAGAAGGGCCAAGATGGGGATGGGGAAGACGAACGGGAAAACTGCAGGACTCCCATCCGATCTGAGCTGGATAAACTGGAAGGTATCTTAAAAGAAACACAAGTTTTCTTCTCAGTTTACTATATTGTGTGGTTTTTTATGACATCATCAGCAGAAAAAGAACAAACTCCTCTACAGGAAGCGTTGAACCAGCTGATCAGACAGCTCCAAAGGTATTTCATCATTTTGCTGACACACACTTGGGAGTTATTGACTACAGCAATACCTTGACTTAAATAAAGTATTATAATATATAATATGTGCTTCTTGTGGGCAGGAAAGATCCCAGCGCGTTTTTTACCTTCCCCGTGACGGATCTGATTGCTCCGGGCTACTCGGCCGTCATCAGGCAGCCAATGGACTTCAGCACCATGAAAGACAAAGTCAAGAAACAATGCTACACTTCTTTGGACGAGCTCAAGGTTTTTGTCAGATATACTCCACATTGCATCAGAAGCTTTTACAGCTCATTTTTGTTGTCGTTGCAGATGGACTTCAGGACAGTGTGCGAGAACGCCATGGCCTACAACAAGCCCGAAACCATCTACCACAAAGCCGCTCGCAAGCTGTTGCACTCGGGCATGAAGATCCTCAGCAAGGTACGCTTAAAGAGATCCACCACACTGGGGCAGCACAACGCTTTGTAACATTCCTCCACCTACCTCGCAGGAGCGTCTGGAGAGCCTAAAGCAGAGCATTGAGTTCATGTCCGGTCTGAGTCCGTCTGACAAGGCCACCGGGAAGTTTCAGGTTCAAGGGCTGCCCTGCTTGGTGACCAAAAGAGAAGCCAGCACAGAGAGCAGCGAGCGCTCGCAGACACCAGGCACACCCAGGTTCTCTTTCACTACCATGTGTCTCCTGTTCTTTCTTTTCTTTCCCGATGACCCCTTTCAACGCTGCTTCAGGCCGAGAACGCCAGGAATGTCTTTGAGCGTGTCCAGTCTCGTTCTGTGACGTCTTTGGCGTTCTACCTCCTCCTTAAAACCCATGTGACCTCAGCCGGCTATCAAAACGGCAGATGTGCATTTACGTGGCAGAGCTACATACACAAGATTCCAAAGTTATTTACCGCCGCTGGAGAAATAGAAATTGAAGGCAGGACTTTGGAATTGGAATCTGTTTCACAGCCAAATGCCGACATACTGCTAATTGTTGGTTTGTTAACAGCTTACACGTGAGCAACTGGCCGACGCCTATTTAATCATTTGTCATTGACTTGCAAATTCAGGCTGCTAGCGTGCTAGGTGTTAGCATACAAATAGTTGGCACGCGACTGTACACATAGCTCTTGTTGAAGTCTGACTCATCGCGATACGCTCCCACTAATTACAGTACAGGTTGTGGCGAGCATGCTAAATGTCTGATGTAAATGTTCACATTCTTGATGTTTGAGCGTCTTGCAACCACAAAAGATGATGCACGCTGACTTCCGAGCAGACTGAAATACAGCACAGCAAACCAAAAGGCTCTTTTGTCGCCTTTCAATTGCCGGCAGACCAGACAAGGACGCCAAAGAAGAAGAAGCGGAAAAAGAGCTGGCGGAAATCCGCAAGGTCATCGAAGAGTCTGGGGGGAAACTGTCCAACCGAGTGCTGCAGTGCGACGTGAGCAACCATGTCCGACATAACGCACCAACTGCCTTGGTGGAGGTCTGTCTTAATTGCTTCATCCCCCCCCCCCCTCTTTCTCAGTTGGAGTTTCGCAGACAGAGGCAGTGTGATGGCTCCACCACTCTGGCTTTTGTCAACCCAGCCGATCCTTCTGCTGGAGGTAAAGGCAACAAAGACAATAGCGGCGGTGCTACGGCATTGGGAGATGGAAAAACATGTTGAAGCGGATCGTTACAAAACTTTGGTCTTTGCTTCCACAGAAGCGGGATATTGCTCCGTCAAACTGGGCATGATGTCCACCCGTCTGCAAAGCGGCGTTAACTGCCTCCAGGGCTTCCGGGAGGACAAGAGAAACCGCGTCACACCAGGTTATTAAAAAAAAAAAAAAAGTCAAGTTCTCTGCTGACGCTGACACACGACGTCCGCTTCGCAGTGTGCTACATGAACTACGGGCCGTTCACGTCTTACGCGCCCGCCTACGACTCCAGCTTCTCCAATGTTAGCAAGGACGACTCAGACCTCATCTACAGCCTCTACGGGGACGAGTCCAGCCTCCAGGGCTCGGACAGGTCAGTTATGACACTAAAGTCCAACTTGTAAAGTTTAACACAAGTTCCCGCTATTAATGAGAGCAAAATGTTTCCGTTACCGAGCAAAAATTCAGACTTGTTTAATACAAGCAATGACCCGACGTGGTTGATTTCGACCACCTCAACTTGGGACTTTCTGAAAACACCCACCTCTATTCCATAGCTGTTCTTGTCCCCCGTTAATGAGATCAATACGTGTCGTCGGCAGCTTGTCAGAGTTTCTGTCCAAGTCGGATGAGTACGTCTACAAAATGGCCGATAACCTTCTGGATGCCCTGACCAACGGCGAGCATTCAAAAACGCTGAAGGAGACGGAATCAGTAAGTTGTGTTTTTTTTTTTTTTGCAAATAAATTGTATAGTGTTCTAATGAGACGACAAACACAACAGGAACTTCATTTTGTTTGCGTGCACTCAGCAGGTGGAGGAGCTGTCACAAGAGGACAAAGCTGACACAGAAGTGAGTCAAGTGCATGTGGGTGAGGGGGGGGGCATTTGGAGGGTCCATGCACCTGTTTGCCGCCTCTCACATTCCAGTGCAAAATGTCAGTGAAAGTATGGGCGAGCCTCACCAGCTTGTTTGAAAGTCAAAGCGCATGTTCTTCTGAGCAGCTGTGTCAACAACGGTGGCTCGCTCACTGTGATCCAAATGGAAACATCTTCAGAACACAGCCGGCCAGCCGGCCGAGACCTCGGAGGGGAGTTTTGTGTTTCCGTTGGCCGCCTGCTGAATGGCCCCTTACACACTTAGTCTGTCTTGTTCGCCATTCTTGGCATCGCTCCAGTTAGCTCAGCTCGCCACTCACAGCTTGTCACGTGGATACATTTCTGCCAGCGGGGTTGCCGACAAAGAAACGGGGCGGGGCATCTTCAATTTGGTTCCAATTGGACAAACTCTGTTCACGGGGACACCTACAAATGGCCATATTGGCATGACATTTTAATTTGGATATGCTGTCTTGGTGTGATTTTGGTCATCTCCAAATAATCTACCCGTGTCTCTCGCTCTCCCCTTCAGGCATTCCAACCGGACACAGGCTGCAGTAAAACGGAGCCTCTCGCTGCAGACGAGCTCCCTGGAGGTATAAAAAAAAAAAAAAGCGTCAACACAAAAGGCAAAGAGACATGATGTGCCGCCTCATTGAGGATCAATAACATTGATTGTGTTGTCGTGGCAGCAGACGTGCAGCAGAAATTGGACGAGACCACGCGGCTACTCCGAGAGCTGCATGAAGCACAGAGGGAACGTCTGAGTGCCAAACAACCGCCCAACATGATTTGCCTGCTGGCGCCCAGCACCAAGGAGCTGGATCTGGGTAAAAAAAAAAAATTGCTACCACTGTAAATTCCACACTCAAAGTTGCTGCTTTTATCACACGTGTTGAGTCCCTACAGTTTAAACAACATTTAACGGACAAGTCTTACTGTCCAATTACTTTTTCAAAAATAAAATCACGTCTTTGCATATTGGTCCGCAGCCGAGAAGGTGACGGGCAACCTGGCCGAGTTGGCCGGCCAAGTGGCACCACGCGACATCAGCAGCGTTTGGGCCATTAGGAAGGCCATGGGCATTGCGCTTCCTCCTGAGAACCTCATTGACCTCACCACAGGTGAATACGTCCATCTTTTTTTTTCTTTTTTTCCCCATTCACAGCCGTTGCAGTCAGCATTCAGTTTGAAACTTACGTAAACGTCCCCGTTTTGTTTCAGTGCGTGAGACGATTGAACCCATGGAGACCTCGCCAAGTTGTCAGGATGCACTGCCGGTCACTGCTGTTTAGTAACTTCAAAAATGTTTTTTTTTTTTTGTACAAAAACAGAAAATACTCATTGTGTGACATTCAATAAACTGTTTTTAATTAATACACACTGTAAATAATTTATTTCGAGCATTTTGTTCACACGCCGAAAAAAAGGCCAATTCTACGACAGCGTTAATCATATTCAAACACTTACAGACAAAATGGTGGTGTAGTAAGGCCACGAGATGAATGCTCCGATCAGTCCTGCTCGAGAAGCAACATGCCTCACAAGCAAGCAAGTAGCAGGCATGATGACGTCACTCCGACATGATGACATGCTTGTCAATGACACAGCTATTTACATCGTCCTATTAAAAATATGCAAAATATGACCCGCCTAACCACAACACGCGTGCGTCTTTCTCATTACACAGTAACAAAGCCGACAAAATGATCCACAAACAGAATCTGTTGTTTTATCGGACACAAAATGCCTACCAAAAAAAAAAAACGTTTTAGTACAATAAGCATTTTTTTTAATGGTCATTAAAGAACAAAAGTTACAGGTGTTCTTCCCTATCGTAATCAGTTAAACAAGTGCATGTATGCTGATGTTTCAGGGGTGCGTGACATGACAGCCCAAAATCACCGCAACATCATGAAGGTAATGTTTTTCAGATGTTTTGTCCGTTTCCAGTTTGGATGGAACAAAATCCGCCTTGAGCTCAAATCCAGCTCAGTTCCTGTAGTTGTGGCACCACCGCAGGAGCACAGCTGCATTACAGTCACTTTTTGTCCTGGGGGGGGGGGGCGTAAACACTTGCCTGGTGTGGATAAGCGAGCGTCAAGTTTTTCAAGCGTGACCTCCTGACCTCAGCTGAGGCCCATGCCTTGCTGCTTGCTGGTGTCCGTGCATACAAAGAAGGTCTTGAGCTCTCCTTTGCCTTTCACGCTGATGAAGCCCCGGCACTCGCACGAGTAGCCCAGCCTGTGAAGAACGTCCGATGTCTCCTCTGTCACCTGCCGGGCAACACGTGCACAATTTGATCACTTTTTCTCTAGCTTGACGTCTGAGCTACAATTTTCTTTGTGTTCCGTCACAAAATCCTGATCAAGGGAGCTCGGACGTACTTGTATCTTTCCTAGCTCGCCGGTGCTTTCCATCCTGCTGGCCACGTTGACGGTGTTGCCCCAGATGTCGTACTGAGGCTTCCTAGCGCCGATCACGCCGGCGATCACGGGACCGTGGTTAATACCTGCAGAAAAAAAATGATCAACCGAGAAAATTTAATGCTCAAACACACTTGGGCTGCGGCCACACGGAATGAACAAAAATCACGTTTTGTCATTTAGAGTTTGCAGAGCCAGACATTTGGTAGGAATCAAGAACTTTCTAAAATGGCAGACTTCCCCTGTCAGTACTGCTTATTAATTCCCTACTTTTGTGATGGTAACGAACAGGAAAGAGGTGTTCAAGGTTATTTGAATTGATGAAAAAGGACAAACTAAAATCAAAACAAGCTGTTTAAACAGAACAGAAACAGAATTATCTTTTGGAAAACTAACATCAGTGTGAAAGAGACTTCCTCCCTCAAAAAAACAAAAAAAAAAAAAAAGAAGCAGAATGTGACGACGTAGTAATTCCATTCTGGATCGCTACCATTCATAAAGGACAGGAAAAAAGTAGGTAAATGATGGCTGTTACAGACATGATGATAAATCAAGTGCAGAATCGTAAAGTGCTGATGAAATTTGGCAGCCGGGAAGTCACGTGAGCTTAGCGTTGCCAATATGACGTAACCTTTCCCAGCCGTCCTCACTCACACACACACACACACACACACACACACACACGCACAGACTTTCTCTTTGGTTTGTTTGAGCGCAAACTCACCCACGCGCAGCCTGAAGCTGTTGAAGGAATGTCGGTTGATGCCCTCCAATTTGCCGACGAGCGCCATGGCAAATTCCACCATGATGCCGATCTGCGCTTGCTGACGTTCCCTGTCCTGGAAAACACACACACGCACACACGTTTGGACATGTAGACCAAATGGTGGGGGCCGAACTCTTCAATGACATACTCAGAAGAACAACACCCTCTAGCCACCCCACCTGGTTGTTCTCCTGACCGAGCGTCCCGCTGAGGCCCGCCGCTGCCATGTAGGTGCTGCCGATGGTCTTGATCTTCTCCACGCCGCTGAACTTTGGCTTGGAGAGCAGCTGTTAAGAAACGTCAGGTAATGATGATGATTCAATTGCACAGAAGGAAGGAGCGACGGGAAGCACCTCGTCAAAGTCGGCGATGATCTCGTTGAGGAGTCTCAGGCACTCCAGGCCCTCCTTGTTGATGTCGCACTCGGTGTAGAACTCCTTGAAGTCGGGCACCGAGGCGAACATCACGCACACGCAGTCGTACGACTTGTAGTAGAGATCCTGTTTGGCGGGGGGAGGGGGAGATTTCCTTATTCCGGCCGCCGTTCACAGCCGCTGTCCAGGTTATGGGCTCACCTCATTTTTCTTGTTCTCGCCGACAAAGAGCGAGGCCACGTGAGCGGGCAGCACATTTTCAAGCAGTAGGCGATTCAAGTTCTCCCGGGTCTCGATCTCGTCCTGCTCCGTGTGGTTCTTGTACTTGAGCAGGAAGTCCTGGCGGAAGCACGACTCGTTCTGACACACACACGCACGCAAATGCACGCGTTGATTTGGATACATGAGAACGCTGATGATGTTTAAGATGAGGTGAGCACCTGCTGAGAGATGATGAGCATGGTGACCAGGAACAAGGTGATGTAGATGCAGCTCATCACCTGGGGGTGCTTCACCAGGCCCACCAGCCTCACCATCGACTCGTCTGATAGGCTGCCCGCATCAAAAACACTTATTTGAAGGTTCAACATTTTCTTCGCTACATTTTAATATCCATCTTTTATTTACTTTTTTTATTTTTCCTCATTTTTAGTATTCATTTTTGGATACTTTCAGGAAAGTAGTTTTCATTTTTAGTTTGTGTTTCGAAATACTTTGAAATCATTTAGAAATATTTACCTGTAATTTTGTTTTCATTTTTTTAAATTCAATCTTTCACCAGGTTTAATTCATTGATTTATCTTTTTAATATCCATCTTTTATTTACTTTTTTTATTTTTCCTCATTTTAAATTTTTTTTTTAGTATTAATTTTTGGATACTTTCAGGAAAATAGTTTTCATTTTTAGTTTGTGTTTCGAAATACTTTGAAATCATTTAGAAATAGTTACCTGTAATTTTATTTTCACTTCTTTAAATTCAATTTTTCTCCAAGTTTAATTCATTGATTTATCTTTTTGTTACTCTCCGCTTATTTGTATATTCCAACTTTCATGCTTTCCATTTTTTATTGGTTTTTGTGTTTGCAATTGGAACAACACAAGACCTTTAAGGCTTGTTCCAGACCAAGAGTCCATCCCAATAAAGGTTGCGTAACACTCTTTTTACGTACGTCTCTAAATCCCCCCCCTATGTGACCGGATACTTGACTTATTATTACATTACCGACCTTATCGCGGTCGGTATCGAGTCCCACCTGCTGCAGTTGCCCTCTCCTGTAATCTGAGCGTGGAGGACGTTGGCGTAGGCCACAAAGAGCCGCTTGTTGGTGCTGAGGATGATGATGTAGTAGGCGCTGGACGACAGGGCGAGGAAGAGGACTTTAAGCTCCAAGCTGACCCGCAGGAACACGCCGCAAGCCATCAGGGACAGGATGCAGCAGTACACGGAATACTGGTGTGGTGGGAGGGCGGCAACAACAATGACTCCAAAAAAATAGAACAGGAATAAACACCGGACATTTTGATGATAATATTTTAAAATGATATTTCCTCTCTATTGTCCAATTTGGACGTCAAACTTCGATTTTGAAAGTAGCCGTAACATCTCACAGGCAGATAGAAGAGGCCTCCCTCGGATCCCAGTCGCTGGGAAGAATTTGTGTGACTCAGGGTGGGAACATCACCAGTGGAACATTCTGGAAAATGTGCCTGGACGAAACACTGCGGGATTGAAGGAAAAGAAGTTTGGAAAACGAAAATAAGCCAGGCTTGGAGTTTTTTTTTTTTTTTTTTGTTCACCAGGTTGAAGATTGCCAAGAGAACGATGACGACGGTGGTGACGGCGGCCAGGGGGAGGCGCACGCACGGTTTCTTCACCACCGCCTCGGAGATGGACGCCAACCACTGGCAGCCTGACAGCTTCTCTGGAAACATGCGCTACGCACGCACACGGGCAGAGAAGTTACTCGGAGAAAGAAGATATCTGACATTCATTGTCACGCGTGATATGTGAGGGTCGACTATCCCCGTCAAGGGCGCAGATAAGCTAAAGAAAGTCATTTTTGACGCCCCAAGGAACCCGTCCACATCTGCAAAGATTTTAGATATTTATTAGCACACTTAAAATATGAATTTGAGATGATTTAGCTGTGAATTAAAGTACCGTATTTTCCGGACTATACGGCGCACATTCAATGAATGGCCCATTTTGAAACTTTTTCCTTATATAAGGCACACCGGACTATAAGGCACTCTATTCATGCATCATGTCAGATTTTTAATCCAAATCAAATCATTCTCCATTTCCTCTTTTTTATTTCAACTTCAGACGCGACAAATGACTTTATAATCACAAAATAATGATCCATAGTCTTTTTGATTCATGATTCATAGTCTTCAGTGGGCCACTTATGATTGATTTCATGACACGATGCTTCGGGCCAGTTTAAATTTAGGAATTTGGTCCATATATAAGGCGCACCGGACTATAAGGCGCACTGTCGGCTTTTGAGAAAATTTTAGGTTTTTAGGTGCGCCTTATAGTTAGCATATTTATTTCGTTTTTAACTACGATTTTTTTCCGCATTGCGTACCTAAATAATAATAATGATTATTAATATGTCGCACCCGGCGGGTTTTCTGCACCGACCTTTATGTGCGCTGCAAAACAGATGGCCAAAGTCAGCAGCAGGACGCACGCCAACGCCGCGAACGTCACTCCGAGAATCTGTCGACTAACAGTTTGCACAGCAACCGGTTATCAGCCATTTTTCTGCGCTTATTTCATGGCTGCTCATATGATACTCACTCCCTGGTGACGAACATCTGGATGGAAAAGATGCAGAGGAAGATGACGGCGGCGCAGCCCACGTAGTGCTTGAACATGGGCAGATCCAAGGCCCGGTACTTTGGAGACAATAAGAGAGCATTTGAAATGAGGACAAAATGGGATTTTTTTTTTTTTTTGTGTGTGTGTGTGTGTGTGTTCAAATGACCTGTTTTTCAAGGTCTTTCTTTGGAAACCATATGGCTAAACTGCCGCTCTCCTCAGACTTGTACCACTGTCTTGGGAAGGAGGCCATAACAAAGAATAAAACATTAGACGGAGCAGCTGCCGTTTAAAATCAGCGCCATCGTATTGTGTCATAGAAGAAGGTGGAACCTGGAAAGCAGGAGGCTGATCATTGAAATGTTTGAGCCACATGTTTTCTGAGGTCACCTCTGAAATGGACCTACTTGCTGCCCAGTTCATCTATGGTGGTGGTCATTTCGTTGTGGAGCTCCTCGTCAAAGCGACTCTTCTGCGACTTGTTCCTGCGTCCCAGAAACAGACGCCATTAATGACAAAGACACACGAGGCGTTTAATGGCCGCTGTGTGCACATTAGTCAGGAAAAAAGTGCCTGTATAGATCATGCGTGCGGTGAACAGAGAGGGTGGGGGGGGTTAACCGGATGCTGGGAGTTAGATGAGCAGTTCAGGGGACAAAGGGAAGCCCCCTCGTGCTATCTGGCAGGAAGGAAGCCACCGTACAGATGCACACAGCAGATACATACACACCCCGCCCCGCCCCGGTTAGAGATCGGGAGAGCACGTCGACATGATCCTGGGAGGAGGTAAGCGGTGTCAGTGGTGAGTAGGAACAAGAGTGCAACGGCCCCACCGAGGTTAGTGTCGGGACGTTAGTACTGGCCGCTCACAGTCGTTCTCACCCAGCTTCAAGACAAATCGATTATTGTATAACCTCAAATAGTGGCCAGACCTCGAATACAGCGTTTCAGAATTTTTGTCGAGTGGGACGCACAGACACGACGCCAAAGACGTTTGAGATACTGAGCTCTCAGCTTCAGGCCAAGTCTATGTCTAATATCAATATTGCTATGGCGCCCTCTGGTGGCTTCTGAGCTTCATTTAGTCAGGTCATAGCCTTGTCTAATAGAAAAAAAATACTTTGTTGCCACCTTGTGGGATCTCTAGGCAATTACACAAATGAAGGGGAACACTGTATTCCCAAATTCGACAAAGAAAATATATCTGGGCCACGATTTGCGGGAACTACAATGCGTGAATCCAATTCACGGTTCAAGTGGTGTCCATTTCTTAATTTGAGGCTCCTGCACCGCGCCAGGGGCCCAAACTCACTTATGGCTGCTGAACGAGGGCGTGGACAAGGAGAAGCGCTCTTCGAGTGATTCATCAAAGCTGTCATAGGAGGAGTGCAACAAGGAATAACACAAAACATCAGGTATGAAAGTTGCCGTGTCAATCTAGGGAGAAATTGGTATGATGAAAACAAGTTGAGCTGGTTGACTAGCAATTGATTCTTTAAAGATCAACTATGCTGCCAAAAGATGGTCAAAATATATATTTTTTTTACCTGTCAGGTATCTTAGAGCTGGCTGCTGTTCGCAGTGGGATGTCCTGAAAAACAAACCGGATTAGCCAACGGTGTTTCTTGTCGGCTGCTAGGTGGCAATTCTTACAGATAAACGAATCATGAAGAGATACCGTAATTTTCGGACTATAAGTCGCCCCCCCCCACCCAAACTATGAAAAAAAACGCGACTTATAGTCCGAAAATTACGCTATTATTCGGCTTACTTTGCCGAGCGTCTTTCCGTTGCCGAGGGGGTCGGCGGCGAATCCCTCTCGGCTCTGCAGGTGGGCGAACGGTTTAACTGCCCCCCAGGACTCCAGGTAGCGGGTCATGCGCACGGACGCCCGCATCTTCAGACCGTCGTTGACGCGAGGTTTGGGGACGCTGCGTCCGCTCTGCGTTGGATCTTTGGACTTGTAGGTGTACAAACACAGGCTCTTTAGTTAATTGCGACCATTTTTTTTTTTCAAACTTGAGCAGAATATGGACACTCTCGACTCTCGCTCTACACATCATGAGACACACAAGGTCGTAAACTCACCCGAGGGTCAATAACAAGGTAGGTTCTGACGTTGAGCTCCTTGAGGTATTGATCTCGAAGCTGCCCGTCGCCTTCCTCCACTTCGTACGCCTTGTTCAAGTGCTTCAGAGTCGCCTCGGTGATGTGAACACGTCTATAATGACCACGATGACGTTTGCTTTTTTTTTTTTTGTCGCCAGTTTGGGCCATAATTTAGCAAATGATGCTACAAAAAAAAAAAAGTCGACACGCATCTACAGGACCGTGTGTCAGTCGCAGCGCTTACCCGGGAAGGCCTCCCGACTCCATGTGATTGGCTAGCGTCACGTCATGTGACCACACGTCAAACTGCCACTTGCGCAGGCCGATCACGCCGCACAGCACGTTGCCCGAGTGCACGCCCACTCGCATGTTGATGTCCACGCCGGTGGCTTCTCGTACCTGCCTGCCGCAAATAAAACCACAAGGCTACAAACACAAATAATACTCCAGAGGATTAATCCGATCAACTAATCGATTATCAAATGAATCGATAATTATTTTTGACACTCAATGAATCCTCATTATTTTATTTTCATTTTTGGCACTATAAATTTGGTTTTGAAAAAAGGAATGGCAATTTAAAGTATTTTAATTCCTCAATTAATCCACAAAATCATCACCATATTATTAAAATAATCCGATGTGTATTAATGGAGTCACTTGAGTATTTGAATGACTCACTTAATGGCTTCACACATGTCCAGGCCCATTTTCACACAGTTCTTGGCGTGTTTGGGCAGAGACACCGGTAGGCCTGATACACAATAATAGCAGTCTCCCAGAATCTTGATTCTCATGCACTCGTTTTCCTGGAAAAAAAAAAAAAGTGGACAAAGAACATTTTCCGACATGATCCGCAATAAGTCAAAATATGAAATTTAGACCGAATTTCTTTTCAATATTTTCACCCCTCCCACATGCTTGCATTACATGATAAAAATGACATGTGACGTTGCTAATAATACAAAGATCTGACCTTGGCGATTTGGTCAAACTTTCCAAACAGTTCGTTGAGCATGACGACGAGTTCCTTGGGGGAACAATCGCTGGCCAATCGAGTGAAGCCCACAATGTCGGCGTAGAGAATACTGCAAGGAAGAATATGTTATTATTAAAGACGCTAACATCTTAAAAAAAAAGGAGATTTATTAGACTTTGGGATGAGGCAGTAACATAAAATGTAGACAGAGCGAAGCACTGTGAATACTTTCCGTGAAACAAAAAAAAAAGTCAAACAATCATGTTACCACGGTGACAGTTCAACACCGCAATGACTTCATTCCATTTTTTCCTATGAGAAAATGTTTGACTCAACTGTACAGTATTCTAAAGTATACAGTCGATATATTGAAGTCACAAAAAAAGAAAAAAAAAAAAAAACATCACCTCTCAGAATGACTTGGACAAAACAAGCCAGGTGCTTGTAGATGAGACTCAACCAACGGCACAAAAGCCACGACGACTGCTTTCACCGGATAATTATAAGGCTCGGGGTCAGGGTTACGACCTTTCGCTCGAGATTGATGCCTTTGCGGCACACACATCCGGCGAGAAACCGTAGCAAACACAGACGCACAATGTCTGTCACCCACACTCATAAACATTGTCACAAATGTACACAGAGGACTGAGTGCGTTCTTTGAACGGTGATCAATCAAGCGGCTGAACATAAAGGAAGGCAGTAACTCATTTCCTAATGGAAAAATAAAAAAATACAGAAAATGAATGGACCAGTGAATCCTAATTGTGCTTTTTCATGAATGAAGCAGAGTAGAGAAGTCATCTTTGGAGAAGGGACTTGGTTTTCGTAAATGGATGGAAATCCCCAATCTCCAATTGTGTGTTCAGAAAAAGCGCCGCGTCAACGGTTTATCTCGCGATTGGTACCTGACGTTTTCGTGACGTTTGACGTAGAGGCTGTGGAAGTTGTTGTCTTTCACCAGCCGCTGTTGCTCCTCCTTATCTTTGCAGTCCTGCAAGCGCTCCATGATGGCCAGCTTCATCTTCATGGAGATGTAGACCGGCAGCACAGACTGCAGTAGGTTCTCCTAAAAAAAAAAAATCTTCACCATACTGTACATTTTCGCAAATATTTTTTTCTTCTGAGCTGAAGGTACATTTATGCCAAAGAGATGTGTGTGTGTTTCTGATTCGCAGGCACGCACACACCGTATCGTCTCCCACTCAAAAGACAGACACCCACCCACCCACACACAAACACACAATGTGGTAATAGTGTTGTTGGCAAAAATAGGGAAATATTTCAAAAGAAGACTCCAGCGGAGGCAGAAAAATTTCATTAGCGCCGACCGGGCATAAACATCCTGAAGCGAGGTCAACTGGGGGCCGGCCAGGGATGGATTTTCCCGGTGATCAAAGTAAACGGCGATGAAAATGAAGAGGAGCATAGAGACAACAATGCTCTTTATTTATACGCTGTCATGTTTGCTTGCCGTGTTTGCTCAGCGAGATGAATGGAAAGCTGTAACATCTATAAAAAGGAGAAATATTGTGTTTGATTATATGGAACAAAATTATTGGAATCCCCACGTGCTTGTAAAGATACATAAAAAAAAAAAAAAACTCATGAAGGCACAACTTCAATCACAAGTTCAGAATTAATTATTCATAAAATAATAAATAGAAATGAACAATGAATATAATTAAAAATTAATAATAATACATTATTATTACAGTTTATTTTTACTGTTATATATTTTCTTTTTTTTATTTAATTGAATTTATTTGTATCAATCATCATTATAAATTTGGGAATCCATTTTGCACCCGACGAGGAAACAGATAGGATTAAAAAAACAAAAACCGAACCTGTTGTCGCTTCTCGATCTCCAGCTTCATGCGCATGCTCAGGCATCGTAACGTATCCTGAAAAGTCTGCCTGAGGGTTTTCTCCATGAGAACCTTGTGGAAGGCTCCCACCACGCTACCACAAAGGAACACCACCGCATTGGACAGCAGCTACACACAAATGCACAAAAACAATTGTTGCATTTGTGTGACGTTTTAGTTGATATGCTAAAAAAAAAAAAAAAAAAAAAAGATCACGTATTGTTCACCTGGTTGGCGAGGTAAGGCGTGGGAACGTCGCTGTACACGGTGAGGCGAAGGGTGAGTGCCAAGATGTGGGAGAGCGAGGAGACCACGCCCAGCGCCACCGCGTACCACCACGGGAACGGCAGCATGGTGTATACGGTGAAGATGATGAACAGGAAGAACGGCACCTATTGCGAAATTCCAACTTTTATTTGTGGGCAACCTCAGTAAAGAGCTTTCTTGCAACAATGTCAAAATTCTTCTCATGGAATTTTCACCTGGTCCCACGGTAGGACGACAGGCCCGCTGAAGATGAAGGTAAAGCCCATGGCGAGGTGCGTGGCCCACACCAGCAGGCCCAGCGGACGGCGCCAACGTTGGGATAGCATTTCGGTGCACACCAGCACAAAGACGGCTAAGAAGATGCCCAAGGCGCTGCTCACCACGCTCACAAAAGCCCAGTGCTCCCGGGCGCTCTGAAAAATCAAGTTCACAGATGAATAAATACCTTGAAAGCAGGAGAACAATCAAGATAGTTGCAGACATTCTTATGTAAGAGCACTCAGCCATCAGCGTGGTTGCACAATCAATAATGGAGCACACGATTAGACTCCTAATGGCTTGGAGGATGTAAAGATCCATTCAATTGATGAAAAAAAAATGTAATATAATAACCAAACAAGCTACTAATACATCTTCCCAATGGAGAATATTTTAGAAATTAAATGTCACTGTCGCAGGTAGCAAATGAGCTTTGTCGTTTTAAGCCACAGGGGTTGTCAACCTGTGGTCCGCGCCCCTCTAGAGGTCCCTGGCGGTATTGCTGGTGGTCTGCCAAATTGGAAAATATAAACTTTTAAAAAATAAAATGGATTTATTATTTAGACTTGATTTATTTTTCCAGCTATCAATTATTTACTCATCCAAATGATGTCAAAAGTAGCTTTGAATCCCAAAATAAACGTACAGATGCAAATAAATAGCTTGTGTAGGTCTATCCTACTTCAGTGCAAAATAAAATAATGATGGAAGTGATTTAAATGATTAAGTCACAAAATAATTGTCATAAGCCAGTGAAAACTATTTGTGTTTTACTTCGGGGAGAAGACAAATATTTTGTCCGGTTAAAAAAGGAGATTCAAAGAGACAGCTTCAAGTCTGCGGTGATAAAGCTTTGCTTGGGGAAGGCCATCAACACATGGTATTTGGAGCTTTCTGGTTTCCATGGCAACCTTTTTTAAAAAAAAAAAGGGCCTCACATCACTGGCTGCTCTTGACGTCGCGCTGTGAGACTTTCCAAGGCAGGGGAAGAAAAAAAAATGCAATCGTTGTAGCTTAATGAATGAATGGATGGATGAACATGAAGCCACAAGAAAGGCCCCAAGCTATTTTTATTAACGTTGCGCAATTCTCCAAATTTCCATTGCGTAATTTAGTGTGTGTATTTGATAGGGGTACAACTGCATCTCATTTAAGCTTTAATTTTATTTAAAAGAGTGAACATCCAGTTTAGGAACCACTATTTGGGAGCTTAGCAAATGAGGCCCTATAGGAAAAATAAGCAGACATATTATTGACATATATTTTTCTTTTAACTATATTCTTTTCCATCTTTTCTCATTGTGATTCAGATTTACCATTCCGAGGGAGAAGAAGAGGACCAGGAGGAGCCCGCAGGAGAGCATGGAAAGGCCCAGCAGGAGCACCAGCGGCTGGTACTGGCTGATGCACGAGAACTTGCGGTACAGGGCCTCGTTCTTTAGCTCCTGGTCATTTAACAAATACTTCCCTTTGGCCGGCATGGCCTACCGCGGTTTGAAAAGATTGATATTTCCTCCCCCAAAAAAAATAATTAAAAAAAGTTGCTGGCTCTTGTTAGCTCATGGTACTTTGGTGACGTTTGTCCTTGGCATGGTGAACGTTCTTAATTCTTCTTTGCTATGTCCGATGTTGCCCGATCCTTCATACGCTGCCAGCTACGGCTCTCGGGAGTAATGAGAGCGGCTCGGGGGGTCCGAGACGCACAGGAGGGAGGAGAGGGAAAACAGAGGGCATCACAAGAGGTCATCAACGCCAGGATCGGGGGTCACGACACGGCGACAAGGTTGGCGGCTTCATGCTGCTGATGAAGCACAGTCGTTTGGACCTGGAGGGAAGAAATAAAGTCGGGATTGATTTTGAGCCAAAGATTTGAGGAGGGTATCATATTTTTACATTTTGTCTGATGAACTTTGGTTTTATTTCATTTTTGACTTGTTTCGGACACGCATGTGGCAATCCAGGTGTGGCAATCCACAAACAACGTACTGTGCTGGAACGGAATGACATACTATAGGATCTCAAAACGCACACGACTTTCCGTTACCCACGGCTGACCTGACAAAGACAAAAAGTTATCAACGCTAATGATGACCACATAGAACGTGACTTTTGACATTCTGATGTACCGTATTTCCCGGACTATAAGGCGCACCTAAAAACCTAAAATTTTCTCAAAAGCTGACAGTGCGCCTTATAGTCCAGTGCGCCTTATATATGGACCAAATTCTTAAATTTAAACTGGCCCGAAGCATTGTGTGATGAAATCAATCATAAGTGGCCCGCTGAAGACTATGAATCATGAATCAAAAAGACTATGGATCATTATTTTGTGATTATAAAGTCATTTGTTGCGTCTGAAGTTGAAATATAAGAGATGAAATGGAGAATGATTTGATTTGGATTAAAAATCTGACATGCTGCATTAATGGTGCGCCTTATAGTCCGGTGCGCCTTATATAAGGACAAAGTTTTAAAAAGGGCCATTCATTGAAGGTGCCCCTTATAGTCCGGTGCGCCTTATAGTCCGGAAAATACGGTATTCCCGCCAATGTGCCCGCCGTGACTTCGCTCCATGGACGAGTGAATGACTAATGGGTTTAAAGCTAACGGGAATAAAGCCTAGCTTTCTAGTAACACGGATTGATCGAGGGACTTTGGTGACAATCAAGAATGTCAAACAAAACGCAAGGGTCATGTGACTCACAATGACCAATCGTACACAAACTGTCGCTACCCCAAAGTGCAAGCTAGCTATTTGGCAATTGTGCCTCTCCAGCTATACATTTCCAAACAATTAAGCCTTGTTTTAAGAGCGAGGCAAGCAGCTTGCTAGCTCACCGAGGTGGACTTTGCGCCACTGTCAATAGAAAACTCATTTCCGCCAGCTGCTCATAAGTGTAAGACATGTTTGTCCTTCGCATAGCAACAGATGCTACGAGCCATAAAAAGAGAGATGGAGGGATCATGTAGTGGAACAATCTAGCGGGGTACGAGAATGACTACGTTTTAGTCGGCGGGGATGAAGCGGGTTGTCATTACGGAGCGCTTGATTGCGGGACGCCATGCTGCTGTACGAACGCGCGCAGTTAGGGGGTACAATATGTTCGGTCTTTGCTGTGTTCTGCATAAAAAAGGCAAATAAATGTTTTGAGACAGCATTGATGTGGCTCATTTTTGAGGACTATCTAGTATGAAATAGGCGTCCTGCTATTTACACTGCAGGAATCACTCACCCACTAAATGTCAAGTTTAATGTATTTTAAAAGGGACTGTTTTATTGTAAATGTCACCATAGAATACTGAGGAAATAGGCCAGGCGTGTGTTTACGATGCCATCCACGGGAACGTTGGTCAGGTCAGGCGTCAATGAGGAAATATATTTTGAATTGAATGTACAGAAGTCATTGGTTCCCTGGAATTTTGGGGAAGTGGTTTCAACCAGATTGTTACAAGTGGATATTAAGTGTACTGTAATTCGTCATCAGTTGTGTACATGTCACTAATTGAATCACAGTGGAGAACAAAGCCCCCAAAATATCAACTAGAGAGACTAAAAAACAAGGACAGGTTCTGTTACAGACTAATGTTACCTTTTGTAAAAAATAAATGAATAAAAAAAAAAAAAACACAGCAAGGGCCTAAAACGTACTGACTGAGAGGGGATGAATGAGCAAGTTGGGTTTTTTCATTGTGTCGTAGCCTTGTCGACTGGCGTCACCCAACCCTGGAGACAAAGCCAAAGAAAGTCAGCAAGCGCTTGTTGTCTGCTGCTTCATTAGTCGTAAAAAAAGAGAGCGAGAGAGATCAACGAGAGCGAGAGGTAGTGTATATGGACTATAAGGCGCACCATTAATGCATCATGTCAGATTTTTAATCCAATACAATTCATTCTCCATTTTATCTTTTTTATTTCAACTTCAGACGCAACAAATTAATTTATAATCATAAAATAATGATCCATAGTCCTTTTGAGTCATGATTCATAGTCTTCAGCGGGCCACTTATGATTGATTTCATGATACAATGCTTTGGGCCAGTTTAAATTTAGGAATTTGGTCCATTTATAAAGGCGCACCGGACTATAAGGCGCACTGTTGTTTTTTGCGAAAATTTTAGGGTTTTAGGTGCGCCTTATAGTCCGGAAAATACGGTACTTGGAATGACCACCATGGAAACAAAGGCCGATCAGTTATCGTTTGTTCACTGAGCAGATTTTCCTTTTTCTGCAATTGATGCAGACACAACGTGGCGAAGTCTTTCGCCAAATCTCAGCTCGGCTTTTTTGTTTTTAAACTGGAGGCACCGACCGCTTTGGCTAAAAGCACATTGGTGATTTTATAGCATCTCTTTGTGTTGGCATTCAATAAGGGACAAAAGGTGACCTCTGGGAAGGAAAGCCAAGAGACGCATTTCTCAGCCTGCGCTGAGCTACCTTCAAAAGGGCTCGACACCACGTCGTTAAAAAAGGCCATTGTCAACAAATGCCTCCGACCTCTCACGTCTTTTAGTGCCCATGTGATTTGGTGCCGTTGGATTTTCTAGTGAAGGCCACAACAGTACACAAGAAACCACAATTATTTTTCAGGCAACCTTTAGGTATCGAAATACCAAAACGGAGAGCCGCTTTTCATTTATGGAAAGTTCAACATTAATAGTTTTGTCTTTTTTTGGAGGGGGGGGGGGGGAAACTGGACAGACACAGTTTTCCTGTTTTTGTTTCTTTTTAACTCATTCAGTGACAGCCCAGTTCAAACAGAAATTTGACGTCTATAGCCGTCAATGGGAGTGAATGAGTTACCAAACAGAAAGGCCAAGAAGTGTGAAGCAGACGTGCCAAGTAAAAGTACACCGTGTTTCCCAGCGGACCCAGTTGACACAAAATGGCAGCTTTGACCACGCGGGTTAGATTTTACTTTCGGGTTTAGCTTCCCAGGCTACCTAATGAATCTCCATCAGCAGATGACTGATGGAAGTGCCGCAATGCAACGGGTAGATTCGATTAGGCCCCTTGTCCTTGCCCCATGCTGCTATCTCCCTGCCATGTGTACTGGTATTAAATTAGCCTCATTTGATGCTGAACCACAAACAACATTAGTGTGATGCTGTATCAGTGTCGATTTCAAATGCTGTACGCATCATCATCATCATAATATTAATAATAGATAACAGAAAAATCCTTCAGACTTTGCTTCAAACTAGAGCCAAGTTAGCCTTAAGTTGTTGAGTCAAAGAAGAAATGATCGATTTTAAGACCTATAGAATGGATTCTAAACGTATCAGCCGAGAGACAAATCGGATATTGAAATCGCCCTGATTGAATCAAGTCGGGGTCATTTCCTTCTCCAATGCTGTTTGGAAGTGAAAAACACTTGTGCGCTCGCAAAACAAACTGCTTGAAGCATCGCTTGTGACGCTACTCGACTTAACAAGCCAAGGACAAATTATAAAGTGTGGCAAGGGAATGAATGACTGATACAAAAAGCATGTTTTTGATTTGGTGCCAATTGTACAAGACTCTTCCAAAGAACTCGTCAATAGGCTAAATGGTATTTTCACAAAGGCGACAAACTTGCTATCATTTTAGCACTTTGGAAACTCAAATTACCGTATTTTCCAGATTATAAAGCGCACTGGACTATAAGGCGCACCTTAAATGAATGGTCCATTTTAAAACTTTGTCCTTATATAAGGCGCACCAGACTATAAGGCGCACCATTAATGCATCATGTCAGATTTTTAATCCAAATCAAATCATTCTCCATTTTATCTTTTTTATTCCAACTTCAGATGCAACAAATTACTTTATAATCACAAAATAATGATCCATAGTCTTTTTGATTCCTGATTCATAGTCTTCGGGCCACTTATGATTGATTTCATGACACAATGATTCGGGCCAGTTTAAATTTTGGAATTTGGTCCATATATAAGGCGCACCGGAATATAAGGCGCACTGTCGGCTTTTGGGAAAATTTTAGGTTTTTAGGTGCGCCTTATAGTCCGGAAAATACGGTACATCAAAAGTGAATTTGCACTGCACGGTCATCACGATAATAATCAAATGTAATCGAAGGCCTTGAGGGCTCTTCGAGAAGTATTGCCTACCCCCCCCCCCACGTTGTTGCCACGGTGACATTTTGTCATTCTATGACCTCACAAAGTTCCTAAAGAACGGCTTCTAAGCCTTTACACAACTATCAAACCTTCCTGGAAAGTATTCAAATAAAAGATGGCCTTTCTTTCCAGCCTTTGGAAAAGCACGCTCCTACTCTATGGGATGGCAAAGCAGTTAGTGGTCCACGTGTTTTTCGGTACTCTAGTGAAGCAGGTGAATGGCCTGAAAGACCAGATTTGGATGGTAAGCCTAAGGATGGAGCTCCAGGGCCAGAGGGTACGGGAGCTATTGCTTGAGGTGGAGCGAAAGCAGAAGGACAACAAGCCCCTGTGGGAGCAGGTTGAGTATCTGACCAATCAGCTCCAGGCCGAGAAGAACGACGCCAAGACGGAGGGGAAGCTGCGGCGGGAGGAAGCGGCCAAGTGTTTGGCGGAGGAGATGTGGCGGGCGGCAGCCCGACGGAAGCGCCAAAGGGACCACCTCGTCAAAGATCTCAAACTTTTCCAGATCAAATCCAGGCAAAACCAGAAGAGACTGGAGAAAGAGCTGGCGGACAAGGCGGCGCAACTCGACGCCTGCAGAGAATGTGGACGGCGGCTTCAGGAGACTCTGAGGAAGGAGAGGGCGTGGGTTCTCGGGGAAAGACGGATTGGATCACTTCGTGACGAGACTTTGCTTCAACTTGGAATGAAGCCACTGCCAGACGAGATCCAATAGAGGTGGCGGACTCTAGTTACATAACTAGTCAGATTTAAATCAAACTTGCTATTAAGAAGACTGAAGTGTAGTTAGTAGCGATACTCTACAAAAAAAAAAAAAAAAACTGCAGCATTTTCAAGATACTGTGCCTGTCACTTGTTTTGTTTTTGAAAGAAAAGTTAAAAATGTCAATGGTTGTTTTGTTTAAAAAAAAAAAAAAAAAATGGTGACATGTGGTGGCATGAAAGTGGCGACTGAAGCTTTGTCAGCAGTGAGTCATCATAACAAAGCTAAGCAGCGGTTGATATCACACTTGTTATTTCAGACGCCGACTCAGCAATGTTCTCTTGATATGTCCATTTCGGTCTGTTCCCACAAAAACAAAAAAAAACATCTTCGTGTCCAGAGTGTGACAAACTGTCCCACAGCCTGTGGCTTAAGTGATGAAAAATAAATGCATCTTGAAGTCTACCTAGCAACAGGATGTTTGGGCGGCATGGTGAGGTGTTGAAAAAAATATTACAGAATGGAATTTCTGTGGAAAGTGCGTGTGAATGGTGATGACTGAAATGTGGTGGAATTAATGGTCCTACTGTATAATGGGTTAGTTGGAATGGTTAGAAATGATCCAGAAATGTGGAAAGAGGTAAAAAGAAGGAGTCCGTGTCAATTTGGGAATGTTGCCATGGAAAATGTGAAATCATGAAAAATGGGAGAATTTGGGCGGATGACACAAGATGGCAGTTTCATAAATGGCCTAAATTTTGTGAAGTTCAAATGGGTACAATCAGTGGACGAAATAAAATGTCAAAAAAATGGAGCAAATAATAATAATCAAAATGTCCTGCTTATATAATATGGATTACGGGAGAAATATGACAGATGACCATTCTGTTTACAGACTTTGTGTGTGCGTGAGGGTGTGTGTGTGTGCGTGTGATAATTTGATTAGAGTAATACTCCTGATAGTGATGATGGCACAGAGCGATTACCTAAACAAATGAGTCGCCATTTTATTAAAGTCCATTTGGCGCATGCAGCTGTTTGAACAAAATCGGAGCCTCCATTTGTATTCAGTCACATCCATTTAATCAACATGGAACTTCAGAATGTTTTCACCTGTCATCGTTAAGCCATTTCTATCGACTTATAAATATTATTTTTAGGAGATCAGACTCGGATCAGACCAAAAGCTTCCTTCTGTGCAAAAGGTAACGCCCGGTCCTGCTAATACAGCTATTTTGGGCCATCTCAAGGTGAAACGAGTTTGGGAAATGAGATGGACCACAAAATAGGCTTGTTTGAAATAGACTAGATTCCATCACGTCCTATCACAATGGACAGCTCAGGAGATACGTGTAAATTAGTTTAGCGACAAAGAAGCGATAGCATGCGTGCACGGTGGATTAAATTGTCGTAAATATTTTAAGAGCGGATTCTCCGTGACACATGAGCGTGCTCATCTGATAACAGCTGCTTAAATTGAACGGAACCTCTTAAGAACCCGCGCTACTGATGCACTTTTGATAGTTCTTTGCACACTTATTCCAAAAAGAATCAAATCACAAGATCAGCAAAGGAGGAGTGTGTAATTTGTTTTGAATTAAGAAAAAAAAATGTTGAAAAAGTAATGGAGTAGATAAATGCTGTATGAACCGATTATTCCGATTCATTGTTGTAGCAAAGGAGTTGCTTAAACAGTAAAAAAAAAAAAATTAAAAAGGGGGGGGGGGGGGGGGGGAAGAAAAGCCCACTGTATGGATTCCGTCATCTGTGCAGGAGCCATGGAGTCAGCGGAACAGACGGATCTCATTACCTCAAATGACTCCTGGGAGTTATGGCTGACTGGAGAGGGGGGCGGAGCCAAAGGATTCCCATATAATAGCATCCTTGTCTTCACTAAAATGGCCGCCGAGGTGTATTCCTGTACCAGACGGAGCCTTTTTTTTTTTTTCTTAATTTCGTACTACAGCGGACTTTCAATGGAGGTTCTGTCCAAGCTTACAGCTTGTGGCCGGGATCGTGTTACACCGTCTTTTAAAAGGCCACCTTCTATGTTTTGCCGTCAAGAGCCAAGGAATGTGTAGGAAGGTGGAAGTTGTTTGAACAGTCCAACAGTTAGGAATGTCTGGACGCCGCCGTAAGCCTTCCAGAGGTTTTTGCGGCCGACAATTTGCAGCCTGAAGCCAAGTTCAAGCACCGCAGTCCAAAAACGAGCTGTTCTGAGAAGACTGTCGTAACAAGCTTCATTAAATGGAGAGGGACACTCACAAAAATGACCTTTGAACTGTAAACGGCGCTTTTAGATGATGAATGACGAGCATACGACTTGCTTTGTTTCGATAACGTTGGAATTTTTCAAAACACGAATCTTGGAATTCACCCTAAATGGCTACCTCAAACCATTTTTTTTTTTGTTCCTACTGTTACGATGGATATTTTGTGTCCATCTGATTTTATGTGTCTCCGATTTAAAGGGTAGAAAAAAAAAACGGAATAGGAACAAAATCTGACTCCACTCGCATGTATTTGAACGAACCAAATAATTGCCTTTTTTTTGGGGGGTTATCTTTCCATTTTCACGCGGCAGAGTTAACGAGCTCTACCGATGGTGACATTCAAGGCCAACAGTCGACCGCACGCGCTCTCACTTCCTTGGCAACCGTGACTCATTTCCCCATTCACGTTGCAAGGACGGCTTGGAAGGAACCTGAAGCCAGCGCACAGTTAGGGCCTTCGAGCTACGCAGGTTGAATGAAAAGCAAGAGTCTCCATTTTTGTCAGGAACACAGGAGGTCAACTGGTAATAAATGAGATTGCAAAGTTCTCAGTTCAACCGGTTTAAACCGGTTGAGATGTGTAAAGCACATAATTGCCGTAAAAGTTGCAGCGCTTGCCCAAACCACTTTAATATCATAGTCAACAGGTAAATAGATTTTCAGTGGTTAGCATTAGCCGACTAGCTTCTAATACGCAGCACGTACTGGAATGTTCTTGAAATCTGCCGAGATTTAATGACACTATTGTTGTTCGCGGTCCGTGAGTCCCCGTTTTACATCCACTCCAGTCTTTACAAATGAAATGTTTTGTACCAACAGAGAGGCTAATCACTCATTAAGCGGCTCAATACAATCAGCGGGCCGATTGAAAAAGACAACAAAGCGATGCTGAAAAGCATCCGAAAGAGATTTTTTTTTCCAAGGTCTGCAAATGCAATGGTTGCAAGAACAGCGTGGCGTCTTTGTGTCGACTAACGTGAACAACATGGCCGGTGGAAAACGAGATCCTGTTTTGCAACAACTCTATGTCTGACGCATTATGAATTTGATATTATCAGTGGGAATTGATTAGAAGATTTTTATTTGACATTTGTTTTCATTATTTCATATTTTTCAAGAGTGGCAGATGTTTTCTCTTATGTGAAACTTTGGTAAAATGCTTACATTTAAGAAATATTTAAAAATTCAATTCTAATTTTGGAAAAATTTCCACTACATTTTTGGATGAGAGAATTGCATTGATTTTACATTTTCTATGAATTATCTCTTCACTTTATTTTACATTATTCTGCAAAACGGTACAATTAATGGATTTTTTAATTACATTTTTTAACTTTTCGACATTAATTTTGTGATCTCTGAAAGTGCATATTTATTATTGACAACTACTTACTCCACTTTTCAATTTCCCAGGCTGCAAGAACTGTTTTGCTTCACACTTAAAACCATTATTCTTTCCATTTTTTTAATATACTAGAGGATTTCTTTGTGAAAAGGACGACCGATTGCACCCTGCAGAAAGCACAAGTGATGGTGGCCGTCCATTTTGGCGTCCTTTTCCAGCTATGTGAAGCTGGCCCTGGTGCAGATGAGCCTCTCACCGACATTACATAACGTCCTTGAGCCAAAGTAAGCGGAAAAAATAGTCAAAAAGTGGAGCGCTAGAGAGAGAGAGAGAGTGAGGAAGAACGAGACACCCACACATCTGCACTGCCTGTGCTACTCAAACACAAAATCCACAGGAGGCCCGCGTTGGCTTGTAGTGCGCGCTTCCGGCTCTTTCTGTACAAGTAAAAAGGTGTCAAGGTTCAATATAGAAAGTTGGAAGGAAGGTTATGTTTGTTTCTTGAAAAGTATATATTTTTTTTTTTTACTGAATGGTGGAAAGGTGAATAAAAGACTTGCCAATTATAAAAGCAAATTCAAAGGGTGATCAAACATCATAAAGCCAATGCTTATATATTTTTTTTTTTCCAGATTGCCGTCACTGGAATTTTTCTGTCGCCGTATCACAAAAAAGAAAAAGCAAATACATCTTTTGGAGCGATTATCTAACTTTGCAGCCTGGACTGAGAAATCTTTCCTGGTTGGCAAAAATAAATAAAAAAAGTCCTGGTCCATTGTTCTAACTATTCTTTTATTCCTCCATTACACAATTACCCGTCCACTTTACTGACACACTGGCTGGTACAATTTCTCAGAAACCCTATAAAAAAGATTTTTTTAAAAATTGCCAGAAAAAAAAATAATTCATCTGTACGCATAGATGGTTCCGGTCCTACTATGATGACGCCATAGCGCGTTCAAAAGCCTCGATGGCAGCTGGATAGAAGGCCGCATGCTGCCTGTAACATCTATTTGCCGAAGTGCTGCAATCAAGTGCCATTAGGAAAGGCTCTCCACTCACCATAAGGCGAAGGCCTTTGCTATTGCAGTTTCCCCGGGAGACCTTTCCCTCGCCCACTGTGTCATTATTACCTAATCTGCCTTCAGATGCACTAAGGGCCACGGAATGTGTTAGAGTGGAGACACGCACTCAAAACATCCATCCGTTTTCTGAACCGCTTATCCTAACGAGGCTAATCAATTATTTACAAAGCGCAAAATGTAGCATGTATACCATTCCTTCAATCTAAAGCATTTTTTTTTGTGAGGCTGCCACAAAAGGGCACTAATGTAGGCAAAGATGAAAACTTTGGCAATCGCCATAACGCAGAAGAAATTGACCTAGTAATGTAGGAAATGGGTCTGGTAGAACCGCCGAACTTTATTCAGCGGTAGGTTTGTGCTGTTTTCAATACAGCAAGAGATTGAATATGATTCTGAACACAGCCAAATTCCCAGTTGTAAGGGTGTGCACATTTATGCAACTTTGCTGATTTCTTCCCCTCTTCGTTATACAGTACTTCTATTTTCTAGTTGAGTTGCACGGGTTATTGGTCACGTTATAATTGGGAAAAATAAGTTTGGAAATTATTTATCAAGGGTCTCATTTGTTTATGCCCCAAACACTTGGCATTTATGGGATCATCACAAGTCATGCAGAATCAGATGAGAAGAAGAGAAGAAGAGGAACCATGCGCTTGCAAGAGAGGCGTTTGGCAACCGACAAGTTATCGCAGCAGAAATCGTGTGAGCGTATGAAGAAGGAAGGAAGGAAGCAGTTTACAATCAAACTGCACTGGGGGTTTCATATTCTCGTCGGACGCATCATTAGGTACACCTGCACAAGCTCAACGCGAGAAAATGGAGCACTGTGGAAAAGTGGACACTGTGGAGGATAATACGAGACATTATTTCTAAGTCGTGTAACACTCAAATGCGATCAAGACTTGGGCATCTTATTCAAGGTGCAGCGAGATCCTCAGCTGGTGCAGCAAAGTGGAGACTGCGGAGTACGAATACAGAGCTAACGTTGCCACATGTGTTAAGTTTGTGATTTTTCAGCCGGATTTCCTCAAACCTTAAAATGCAGCTTTTTATTTAAGATGATGTGAGAAAATTGATCTCATCTACAAATGTTTCAATGATACTAACATTTTATCCAAGAAGAGATTGAGGGCAGCATGAATACTTAGTGTATTCTTACATGCTATTCCACAGGAGACTAAGGGCGGAAGCATACCGAGGTGGCATGCATGCTTATTTTTTGTCATTTCCAGCCTCGAATGTTATCATGACATAACAATTTTACTCGATGAGACTGAGGGCGATAAGAAACAGGGGCTTTGCAGCAAAATGGAGACTGGGGATTAGAATACTGAAAGGTACACAGATTACATTAGAGTTGTCATAATTGCGAGCTGTGTAATATCAAAAGCAACAAGAACGCGTTAAATGTATTCAAGAAAAGAAAAACTGAACAGGATCAGCCATGTCTTTTCAAATGTTTTTTGATGACGAATTAAGTTTATAAATAGTTTGTTCTTCACATTTTTCTCTCGTTACCGCATCTTTTCAAATACAAAACAATCCGGAAAGTCACTCAGCACCTGCCAGTCAGACGCGTAGTGACAAACCACAAAGAACGCCAATCAAGTGGAAATTCCCCTTTAAGTCGTTCAATTGACACAGGAGCCTTTAAAAGTAGAATATAAAGCCTTTTTCAATTGTTTCTCTTTTTCTATGAATTCACGCTAAAGTGACTCACGTTTACGCAAGAACGCGTCAAACGGCGTGAGGGCACTCAAATCTTGACAAGATAAAAGATGACAAAAAGAGGAGAGAAGTCTTTCAAAACGTGTCATACTTTACACAAAAATGCAAGTTTAAAAAAGGAATTCACAAAAGTTCGGGGTTCTACCTTGGGTTCCAACGTCACCGACGCGTCGTGCAGGCGAATGCTCCCGAAGTACCCGGGATAGGAGGTGCCATTTTCGGGGTAGGCAGTAGCGAGCGTACGGTGTCCTGCTCGGGATGAGTGCGAGTGTACGAGTGAAAGTGAACGATTAAAGCTCCACTGGACGGACGGACGCGCGCTGCCTCTTTGAGAATTACAAGCCCCGCCCCCTCGCGCATGTCTGTCAAACACAACCACGCCCACCACCAAATCAAAACATTTGCAAATGAGGAAAGCGGCCATTTTGTGTCCAATTAAAATCATTAGCCTTTTGGATTTTTTTTAAATGTTGCTAGGTTCTGGGATCGAATGTTTCTTTCTTGATATTACAAAATAATAAAAAAAAAAAAATCACCAAGACTTTTTGTTGTTGTTTGATTTTATTGCATGAAACTGGTGAAAAGCAGCAAAGACGATACAGTCAGTACAGATGGGAACTTTCTTCAACGTCCAAGAGGGTTTCTGTTTGTTTCGAGACTTTCACTCTTTACAACCCTTTAACTTTCCATGATCAACCCCCTCCAAACTATCAATATAATCACATGTCCATGTCCTTATTTTCCGTAACACAAGTGTTTCGGTACTGCATTTAAACATAGTATTGCATTGAAAATGGCTGCCAAGACTTGGGAAAAAAAATGGAAATAACAGATGGTCTGTATTTGCTGGCTGTGATCAGGGTATTAAAAACAACAATCTATTTTTCAGTTTCGATAAGATGTGAATTTGATCATTTAAATGCAGTACAAGGCAAGGGTTTTCACAGCGGGGTACTAGCACCACCTACAGGTTAGACTATGTACTGCAATGACAAAAGATGTGGTCTAACCAGGTTTTCCCAATTTTGAGGGGTCTATAAGTACAATACTTGAATTTTTGAGAACAGTTGTCTTTGTTGTAGTAATAAATTCTCATGTGCTCTTTTTATGTTATTATCTTTAAGAAAAGTTTGTTACGAATCACCAAAAAAATGGTAACACCCCCAAGTAGACCCAAAAATTAAAATCACACATAAAAATCATGACTCGTAAAATGGTCTCTCACCCTTGGTCACAACTGCCAATGATCATAATTAGGAAGAAAGAATATTTGTTGTCGTTGTACCTGATTAAAGCTCCCACATCGCAGCATCTAAACATACAGTCTCCTCGAAGGGTTCATATGATCTATATTTATCCATATACTATCTTCATATAATTCATAAAAAAATAAATATATTTAACAAATACACAAGTTTGTCGCCACAATTGTATCGCTAACACGTTTTTAATGTTTATATATCTCAAAATCGCGGGTTTTCTTAGACTCCACCTGACAAGCCAGGGTTTCCCAAACGGTGTCGGGGCTGGAGGAACGTCTTTTAATTGATCGTCCATTTTTATTTGTTGCTTAGTATTTTTAGTATATGTACAGCATGTGTTGAATTTTCAGTAGGTTTGTGTGGAAAAGGTTGGAGAAACCCTGACAAATATGGACACGTGCGATTACCGTAAAGGTCAACATTAACACCGACAGTAAAAAGAAGGATGCTGATGATGATGATGATGATTGGTCATGTTGGCATGGCAACGAGACACCCGTGAAAGAAAAAATAAGCAGTGGGTGTTTTTTTTTGTAAAAAGATCATCCTATGAAAGAATTGTTTTTTTCTTTTTAGTGTTTTTTTTTTTCCTAGAAATTTTCCTAAGACCTGTTCCGACATAACAAAAATCATCGAAAAAAATCATGCATAAGTTACACCTCAACGCGGTCATTTTAAAAAAAATCTTTTTTTTTGTACATTTGAAGCCATTTCCACTATTATTTTTTCCTTTTTTATAGAAACATTTCCCCCCCCCCAACAGCGGAAGTCTGTGGCATATTGCTCCAAGAGAATATTCTTCTCCTGTACATCAGGTGGCGCTAGAGGCGAATAGAACAAAAGGCTGCTGGCTTGCAGGGAAAACTGGTCGTTGTTCTCCTTTTTTTTTCTCCTTTAAAGAGTCATTTAGGGTGGAGGGACCAAGGCTACTTCCTTATCTGCAAAGCTCCTCTGGCGCAGAGTCCCGCACATTTTTCCTCTTCTTGCCGTTGCCGTGGTGGTGCGGCCGGTTGCTTGGGTGATTTTTGCTGTTTCCGGAGGAGCGGGAGGAGCTCTGCTGGCCGCCCTTGTGCTGAGAGCGGGCCTGAAATGTCGACGGAGAAGGGAGAAGACATATGACGATTGCCTGGAGGCGCTGAATCAATTGCATTAGTTGACAACGCATTGGGGGAATTGTGCTTGGTGACCCAGGGGTTAACATCTTTGCCTTGTAATTGAGAAGTTCCGGGTTCGAATCTCAAACCGTTGGATTTCGATCAGCGTTCCGAAAAAAGCAGGTTGAGTTTGTTGAAAGAGGGCTAAATCTCCCACCATAATTGGTCATCGTGAAAAATTCAGCTTCAAAATGATCAATTATAACAAATCTGAAGCTATGAATCGATTAGGAATCGAACCCACTCTCCTTAATCACAGAAAATAGCCATTAAAGATGGTCAAAAACATTTTTTCTTAAAAGACTGTGATGTCGGCGGAGTATCGGCACACCTTTCCTCCCTTGTTGCTTGCGGGTGGAGTGCTGGTCGTGCGGTTCTGCATCCGGTGATTGGTCACCACGGCCGACTTTTCTCTGTGGGCACTGGTAGCACGACCCGATTGTTGCTTGGCTGTCTTGCACGGCGTACCGTCCGAATCCTGTTTAAAAAAAAAAAAAAAGACGCAGATTGACAATGGCGACTACGTATAAAGTCCAGTCGTCAACTAATTTTTCATTCTGGAGTCAATTATTGACGTTGAGTGACATTTTCAGGAAAGTTCTGTCACCCACTGTATTTTATGAGCAAGAATATCAAGCTGAAGATGAAAGACTGACCCCGTCGCTGGAACTGGAGGATGTGGTCGAGGGCGAAAGCGGGGATGAGGACGGCGACGAGTGCAGGGAAGGAGACGGCGACGACGACGAGTTGGACGACGAGGTTTTGCTCCTCGTCGGCAGGATCACGACGACGTCGTCGTCATCCTCGTCGTCCTCCTCTTCCGGAACGTTGTTGTTGCACTGATCCAGCTGTTGCGACTCGAACAGCGTCACGTCATTTCCTGCAATAAACACCGGCATTGCGGGCTTGAGGGCAATTTGAAAGCGATTTGATTTTTGTTTTTTTTAATTTAAAATGTCAAATAAATGTCAGTGTTACATGCTGGATTCTATTTCAAAACAAGATAGCACACCGAGTCTAAAAGGGAACGAAAAGAAATTTTGACAGTCAGCTGCGTGAACATTTGTTTCGGGTGACGTACGGTTGAGCGGCAGGTCCTTCTGGGATGGGCTTCCCCAGTTGTTCCGAATCCACTCCCTGTACTCGTCCACCTCCTGAGTCACGCGGATGATTCGGCCGAGTATGCTGCGAATGAGGAGCGACACCTCAGCACAATGGAATTTAGAGTCTCTTTACTAAAAATGGAGCCGCAGTAAGATTGGCGTGGAGAAACTTGCATTTAGAAATTAGACAATGAAAATCTCCTTTGTAAAAAATAAAATATATATATATTTTTTTTTAAATTAATTCTGCATCCTCACTAAATATTAAACAAGCGAGACTATTGACAATGAGACGCGCCTACCTCTCGGTGTCATTGTTGGGGTAGTGCTTGGCGATGGGCGACACGGCGTGGCTGAGCACCACGTAGGCGTAGTCAAACGCTTGCTTCACCTGCATGGCGCCGTAGGAGCTGCGGCCAACGTCGTTGTCTGTGGGATCGCAAGATTTCCTTTGAGGAGATGTGTTGCAAAAGAATGCGTGGTATTAATAAAAAAATAATAAGAATAAATTCCCACCTGGCTGCAGCGGGTCCTCGATGTAGAGCATGGAGGGCCTGTAACCGTCCATCATGTTCTTCTGAACTTCATCTTTGGCCACGTAGCAGCCGCCGTCCTTTATCCGGATGCCCGTTTTTAGGTAGTTGAAATGGCGCCCGTAGAGCTCAAAGAACTCGATGAGCAGCACGCCAAAGTTGATGTTGGGGCTGCAAACGTCTTCCCTGTAGTGAAGCTAGTGGAGGGAAAAGAGGAACGAACGGTGTGCGAGGATTGTAAATGGTGACGGATGAGGACAGCAACTGAGCTTGGACGTGCCAAATCATTTGCAGAAATGCCGAAGCCCCCTTCACACCTGCAGGAAGCTGACGGCCATGAGGAAGAGGCTGTAGGACCCGATCCCGCCGGTGAAAACCTCGTTGAGGTCCCTCTGTAGGAGGAACTGCTTGAGCACCAAGACCAGGTAAGGCAGCACGGGGTATTTCTGCACACCAGGAATATGATGTTGGCACATGGCAGTGGAGGGGGGGCTAAAGCGGGGTCTTGAAGCAAGAGTACCTCTTTGAATTCCTTGATGAGGCATGCCGCTTTGACGCCGCTCTCCACGTTGAAGCTGATGTCCACCTTGACCTCCGTGAAGGAGTCGGTCAGTTTGATGATGGGCACCTGGGAAGACAATGAAATAATCATCCTGATAAAAGTCAACAATAATAATAATACCAATTAACCCCAAATCTTCACTTATCATTTGTGGCTAATTGGGATGGCTTATTTGAAATAACAAGACGAGGAAAGTTTTCACATAACTATCGAGGGAAATAAAAACATCTGCGGCAACACACAAAGCAAAACAAAAACATTTCACTTTACTCTTCCTTTTCCAAGGACTGAGCGCTTGCAAAATACAAAGCTGGAATGTCTTGGAATTGGGCCAGCAAGCCATCGCAGCACTTTCCGACCGAGACGTCCTTCCCTGGGCTTTCCCTTGTCTGACAACTTCTCAGCGGCCGTTCTTTTGGAAGCAGAAGAAAATGACGCTCACCGTGGCTTTGTCCAGAACTTTGATGGAGTTCTTGTCGGCCACGTTCCTCTTGCGAAGAGCTTCTTCCAGTGTCCACAGGGGGAGCGTTTCCCACTTCCCGAATACCACCAAGTCGATGTCACTGTGGAGACAACGAAAACACTCAGAACTTTGGACAAAGAAACAAATATCGTGGGAAAGAGGAACATTTTTCATTATATCGAAGGAAATCCGACCACTGGTATTTATTTTTTTTTCCTCCTGGGAGACTAAATGTTGAAACGTATCCTCCCAAAAAAAAAACAAAAAAAAAAAACCACAAAGGTTGTCTAGCATGAATAAAGATATGTTGGTGACTCACCTTGTTGGCAAATAGAGGCCCGTGCTGAAGCTTCCAAAAACTTGCACCTATCGGGACACATAATGACTCATCACAACAGAATCGAGTAGAACATCTGTATGGCGCAGTGTGATCATTATTTGGTTTTACAATATGCCGCCAGACCCCCCCGCCCACAAACACACACTTCCCATTCCGAATGTTGTACAAATCAGACGTGACAAAAATACAACTTTAAGCCAATGATCTCATCCAACCTTCCACCTTTTAAATCCTCCTGTTTAGGAACACGCTGGTGACGGAACACAAATAGATTTAAGCCTGCTCTTAAATGGCCTGAAATAAAAATGTAGTGACCCTAAGCTGATTGCAGAAATGTGTTTGTGAATGAATGAATGAATGAATGAATGAATGAATGAATGAATGAACTCTGGCACGGCAGCGACTCGCCGGCTTGTGTTTTCTGATGATTTGCGTCATTTGGAGCTACGAATCCTCAAACGTTCCCAATATTGTATGGATCCAGCCGAGTGGCTATACCTCAGCGCTTGGCCAAAGGTTGTGAATGACGCCTTTAATTCTGTCGACCACCTCCAGCCTCATCTTCTCCTCCTCCGGCCGTGGAGAAATGTACGCGTAGAAGTCTCGGATCTCTTCGTGTAACCTGGACGAGAAAAAAGTAGAAATTGAGGTTAAAAAATTCCATCCTTGTCATACTCTAAAAGTCACTCATTGAGAAAATCAAAACATTCAGTCTCATCAGTTTTGAATAAGATTTATTGCTCGATGGGTCCAAAAAAAAAAACTCAAAATGCTCAGATGGACTGAGCTTTATAATGAGGACTACCAGCGCGCGTCCTTGAGAACGGGTCACCCTGCCCGCATCCGGCGTGGCGACCGACCGACCGACCTCTTTCCCTGACCGCATTTATCAGCGAAAACGGAGGCACGGCTGCAAAAAAACAGCCAATGGGAATCCCGCCACGATTTTCGAAGTAGTCACACGCTGCGGTATTTAAATGTGTCATTCTGCTGGACTGGCTTTGACAGCTCATCAGAATTCAAAGCAACGCCCTGGAGAAACATTGAAGTCTTTCAAAACCGAGAGAAGCCTGTTGGACAACATTGAGAAAGCAGAAAAGCCTTATGAGGTCGAATAGATTCAAAAGCTTTGACCTTTAACCCCGGCTGAAATACCAAAGGGAGTCATTGTTTACACTTTGTCTTCATAATTTAAAATGTGTCGTGTCGATTTTAGACGACTAGTGGCGCAGAGAACAGTCAAAAGGATTTTTCACTCGACTTTGGCAGTAAACAAACAATTTCGTTTTATTCCGCCCATCTCAGAGTGATGAAAAGTCCATTTTCCATGATAGGTCTCTTTTAATATGACAAATCGAAAAGCCAAAATAGCTTATTTTCAAGGAGAGCAGAATGGCGAGGTATATTTGTTTGTTTGAAATGGTCTAAAATTGCAAGCTGGGCAAAGTTCCAATGTAATGACTAATCTCTTATATTTATTTATTTCCCCCCCCCTCCCTTCCCTTGTGCAAAGGGCAGCGTCGCGGGACCCGTTAGGTTTCATTTGAGGAAAAATGAAAGTCAACAGCTCCACTAGGCGTGTTTACAACATGACTAGTTCCATTTAGCTTTTTGGAGGTAACAATAAAAGAACACAACATACATAACTCTGGTTCAACGTATTAAAAAAAAAGACTTTTGTCTGATTATTTAAAGGTTTTAAATTTGGAAGTGAATAGTGTCAACAGCCTAAATGTAACTTAAGTTTCATTCATAAATTTCACTTCGAGGGAAATGGGCCAGGCCACGGAAAGTCTCGTCGCCTACGCAAGAGCTCCTCGGATTGAGTTACAAGTCCTGTGGGTCCGCGGCTCCGTTTATCCGATTAATCCCACTTGCCTGGATTATAGTAAAGTTACGTAAACTTTTGCAGAAGCCAAGAGTGCTCCTGGGGGGGGGGGGGAAAGACAAGGGTTGTTTCCAAAACACCATTAGGCTCCACTTGATGGTTGTGAATGTTAGCATTTCTCTCCGAGTACCGTATTTTCCGGACTATAAGGCGCGCCTAAAAACCTAAAATCTTCTCAAAAGCCGACAGTGTGCCTTATAGTCCAGTGCGCCTTATATGTGGACTAAATTCCTAAATTCAAACTGGCCCGAAGCATTGTGTCATGAAATCAAGCATAAGTGGCCTGCTGAAGACTATGAATCATGAATCAAAAAGACTATGGATCATGATTTTGTGATTATAAAGTCATTTGTTGCATCTGAAGTTGAAATAAAAAAGATAAAATGGAGAATGATTTGGATTAAAAATCTGACATGATGCATTAATAGTGCGCCTTATATTCCGGTGCGCCTTATATAAGGATTAAGTTTTAAAATGGGCCATTCATTGAAGGTGCGCCTTATAGTCCGGAGCGCCTTATAGTCCGGAAAGTACGCTACTTCTTTTCAGGAAAGTGCAAGAGAACTCTTCAGTTGATGCTCTAAACATAAAATATCATGTTTGATAGCGATGATCAGGTTTGACAGAAGCTGAGCTGCAATGTGTTTGTGCTGATGAGGCCGTTCCAACTAAAACCAGTTTTCAAACCTTGGGAACACCGGTCTAAAAGTTTCTTTTAAAAAAATCTTACTTATTGGGGGAAGAAAAAAAAGTTCTTTGGCATCCCCGACGTCATGCCGCTATTTAGACGAACCAAACCTTTGCAACCAAATACCGCCAAGCGTCACGTGACACCGCGAGCCCCGACACTGGAGGTGAGAGAACCCGTACCACGGCACGTTGCTTCGTTCAAAAGCGAAAAAGCGGAAACAAGAGGCAAAGCGGTGTCTATGTCTCACAGATGGCACGTTCATGAATGTTTAACCTCATGAACTGATCCGAGGTGTTGGCCAAAAAGACACACAGCAGCGGTTCCCGTTACACCGGCGACTACTGGTTTTGGTCTGGACCCTTTTTTTTTTTTTGCTTCCAGCGCCTAACTAATTTCATTATCCAAGCTGCCAGGCAGGCTTAAAATGGAAATTTAGCGTATCCGTGTTCTACTGTAAAAGTTAATGGCAGTAATAAAGGCATATTGCTGAGTCATGTTTCCGTGCTGGTGTGTATGGAGAGTCGCGATCGAGCGCAACCTCACACTTTCGTTTCATTGGCCGTGCGCTAAGAAGTTAATTTTACATGGGCGAAAAATGCGGCAGAGCCAAAAAAAAAAACATAGAACCCATTCATTGCTGCACCAGTCATTTAATATTGTTTTTATACAGTGCAATATGATGGAGCGTTATTTTTTTCCCCTCACTGAAATACATATTATGGGAGAACCGATTAATGGGATTTTCACTCGTTTCCATGTAAAAAGCGTTTTGACTTGCGTCCACGCATGGTCACAAAGTTGAAGTCAAAAAAATATTGCACGCTCATTAACTAAATGACTCAAAAGTACGAAATTAACTTGTCTCGATAAAAGGTTGGGAAAACGCAGTACTCGACTCCTGCTATTATTAGCGCCGATACTTGGCGTCAGCACACTACTTCTAGCCAAAAATCCAAGTCATCCGTCACAACTCCTTGGAGGCATGACTACTCAATTTCACACTGATTTGTCAATTACAATGCCTCATCTCCAGTGGGCAATAAAACATGGAAACAATCAGCATGTGTCTGGTTCCTTGAACAAAAAAAAAAAAAAGCGTGAACGTTGATGGCTGTATCGGAGTGGAGCACATGCTGGCTGGGTAAGAAGCACACGGGAGGCCCGAGTGGTGACGTGCATCGGAGATCAAACCTGTTGGCTTTATGGGTGTGCTGATGCTGAGGCGGCGACAATTAAACCACAGGCAACTAAGTGATGAATGGTTTGGTACGTTAGTTCAGAATCACCAAGCAAGCGTCGTTGATTGCTTTTGTCTCAACCGCCATTTTAGGAGCCCAAACAAATGGAGACGCCCGTGCTGCGATTAGAATCCGACCCCCGGGCAGTTTTTTTTTTTAATTTTTAATTACAAAATGATTTATTTTGATGAATTATTCTGAAAATGATATATATATTTTTTTTAATACCAAAAATTTTTAATATCAAAACTGCCATTTGAGCTACTGGGGTGTGTTGACTTTTCATATGGCTTCCATGGCGTGTAAATTTGGCATGCTCTCTGTATGTAAGAGACACTTAACATTTTAAAGAGCTCTTCACGTCTTTTTCACAGATTTTAAAGAACGTTCAGATTTTAGCTTGGGAAACTCCCTGTAGTAAAAGTCAACGCTTTGACGGTGGGCCAAAGCCGAAGAAAACGGAAGAACTTTCCGTTTCCCGTTATTTCATACTGGGCAAAATCAAATCTGCTGGAAGTTCCTTAACTTGGACACAGCCGACGCAAGAAGCTCTCCGGGGCTCTGCCGACTTCCTGAACCCATATAAGGCAGCTCGACTATGGGGCTACATCAACTTCTCCCCCGATTGGACATCCGCAAAGAGGTCTCAGGTTTACGGAAGTCAAGTCCGTGTGGAGCATGTCAACAACTGCGAGACGGGAGGGGGGATCCAGAGAGCCAGAACGCAAAAGGAGAGTGTGGAAAACAAATAAGCACATGCCTTTGTCTCCCATGTCCAAATATAGCGTAGACGCTCCCCGGGGGAGGAAAAATGTATTCAAGACGCACGCCCACCATCACCCTGGCCTCCGCTGGCGAGGGCACAAATCATATGCTGCGACGGGGCGCAGTTTTACAACCAAACCGCAAATCACAGAGATGAATTTACGCACTGCAAAACAAAAAGCGACGAGAAGCAGCGCGGGAGGCGCTCGGTCGCTCCGACGACCGAGTCTCGAACGTCGAAGCTCTTGGGCTGGTTCAAATGACACCGTTGGGGAAATTGAGCTAAGGATAACGGCAGCATAAAGACCAAAATAAAAATACCCATGAGATCGGATATCTATTGGAATTATGTCCACAATGTGAAATTATAATCTTTTTTTTCCCTGGACTTATTCAACTTGACCACACGGTGCAGCAACGATACGTCTTGTCGTTGGGGTGCTCTCGCTTGACACCTTGACTGATGAACATCTTGCCCTGCTATATATACACTGCGCATGTGACTTGCTGTACATGTGCCCGAGGCACTTTCTACAACGGGATCTAATACGAGCACTATAATTAGCACCGGCTATTCCTTTGAATTTTTCTCACGGGTCTTCTAAAAGGTACGCTCGAAATATTCTAGGTGAGAAGCCAAATAATAATTCAAATCGTTGCAAAGAAAATTCGAACGAGGCCACTTACAATCATCTGAAAGGCCAAATCTGGCCCGCGGGCCGCACCTTGCCCTACCTGTACATCGAGTTGAAAGGCCGGTCCAGATTTGAGGAAAAATACGAGCCAGGCACATGCTGCTTGGAACGTACAGCATGTGTGTTCACTAGTGGGAGGATCACGTGACGAGTGTGTCAAGTACAGAGTGGAGGTGGGCGGACTCGGTCACATCGGGTGCACGTTGTGCTCATGTGCAGCAGGGCTGGCCTCGGCTTTGGCATGAGCCAACTAAGCACCTGCTTAAGGCCCCGCGACCCCAAACTTTGGCGTGTTGCGGAAGTGCAGGATAACAATTTTGCTGCCTCGTTTATTTTGAATTTTCAGACCAAACCTTTTGCACATTTGAAAGGCCTAGTTACTCAATCTCAGTCTTCCTTTTAGGATCGTAGCGGCGCTTGAAAGAATCGATTCATTCAAAACACACAATTTACAAATAAAGTAGAATACATTTAAATGGCGCGAACATGGGGCTCCCAAATATCTCCCAAAAACTATTAATAAATTCAAAGCAACGAGTCTGGTTTTACATTCTTAAAAAATAGACAGGCGAGTATCGATACCTAGTATCGTATCGATCTGATTTATATAATCAAAATTAGTCGCTGGATCGGTTAGTACCACAAAAGTGGTATCGAACATCCCTGACTAAAAACGAATTTATTAGGAATATTTTGAGATAGAAGAAAACTACAGAGACATTTCCACTTTTATCAGGGTGACACTAAATTGACCAAGTGACAATACTTTTTGAAAGTTGTCAGTGTCAGCCGAGAAAAGATTTCCAAAATGTTCAATTGCAGCAAAGTGTGCAGATTTTGTGTTATATATTTTTTAAGATTTGAAGAACATTGTCAAAGTCAGCCAAACGGGAGAATGTTTACTCTTCTCGGATATGAAGAGCCAGGTTGGCTTTGGGCCTTCATATGACTAAGTACGGACTCCAAAACCCAAACTTTCTCTTACCCCACGATCCCTTCCGAGTAGTTCCTGCTTTTCCACGGGGTGCCCGCGTACACGTCGCGGCCCTCCGTGCCGGATCCACCGTTCAAAAGGCTGGAGTTGAATCCGAAAGTGCTCGCCTTGTTGTCCCGTTTCCTCTTATTCGGGTGCCCGTCCGCCGGGCCCCTGTTGCTCGGCGTGGCCGCCCGATGGTTGCGGTTGCCGGACTCCAGCGGCAAAAAGTCCCGCTGATCTACGAGCTCGCCGTCCCCTGTGGGACTAGTCATGGTCGACTCGGATGTCCCGGTTCCAGCGGTGAGAAGGACGGCTCCCGACGGCGTGCTGAGGCTCGCTTTCAGGATGCCGAAACTGTTGTTGACGTGCAGGTAGCCGAGCCCTTGCGTCGTCTCCCAGATCTGCATCCACAGGTTGTTGGCAGGTCCGCGTTGTTCTGGTTGGAACCAGGCGATTCGCGGATCCATCAAACGAGAGTAGGCAAGAACCCCCCCACCCCTCCCCTCCCCTCCTCACCACCCTCCCGTGAACAGCTAGCCAAGCTAGCGTTAGCTCGCCTAGCTTTGCCCCCCGTTACTTCTTCCAATTTTGTCCCTCGAAGGCGACGAAACACATACGACAATCGAGCACAGAAAAGCGGCGAGAGTATCCGTAGACTGTTACCGACGCCTGCTACGGTTGTTAACCCCTTTAGAAGCCCACGGGGGAACACGAGACCGTGCCGTACCGATGGAGGTTCTCCTCTCTCTCTCTCCCTGACCCTTCCCTCGGAATCGTAACTCCCTCAATGGCGGAGCTTAGCTTAGCTGCTGCGCATTGCGCATGCGCAAGCAGATGGTGGGCGGGGTCACGTTACGTAATCGTGTGCTGTTTTTTTTCCCCTCGCTGTGGTTACGTAACGACGTCGAATTTCTGTGAAGCCTCCAGATGTGTTGAAAAATGATAAAATGATATGTGGATGCGTAAACATGTCAACTCAAATAAAGTTCGAAAATCAGTTTTTATTTAAAAGGGCAGTCATAAGATATAAACAATCACAGGTGCCGAGCATTGCGATCATTATAACGCAAGCTTACTAATATCTCCATTACGAAATTGCTAGTTGCTGTTGTCCCACCCCACCTCCTTAAGGCAGGCACATTTGCAAAACAAAATGGTTCATTTACAAAAACCACACATTCTTTAATAAAAATGGGGCATGCAAAAAAAAAAAACATTTTGAATATGTTTGCTGGTAAAACTTTGTCACCTTTAGAAATCAGCCAAGTTTCTTCACAGCAAAGAAACCTCAGATAAAAACAGGTCAACCCAAAAGAAAAAAAAAAAAAAAACGTCAAAGATAATAAATACTTCATATTTTTCACAACCACACTGCCATCACTTCTTGTCCAGAGACTGAAGGTAACCGATGAATCTCCTCAGGTTCACTTTGACGTTGCCGAGCACACACAGCTGCTGCGGGCTGTACTTGTCTCTTCCCGCCTTACGGATCTGATGACAAAAGAGAAGCAACAAACCAGATCTCAAAACTTTACCCTTGAGAATGGCTGTGGTTTTTGCGTGATGGTTTGAACCCCGAAACAACCCCCCCAAAAAATAAGATACCTTGGCCTTAAAAACGGGCTGAAGCGTCTTCAAAGCAGGAAGTAACTGGATGCTCCTGGCCGCCGTCTCCGCCTCCTCGCCGTCCGCAAACACGTCGAAAAGGGCGTCGAGGGCCTCGCCGTTAACCACCAGATCGCTATCGTCGGTTGCTACTCCCAGCAAGCCGCTCCCAATCATCTGTGGACGAAAAGCTTCTTTCAAACAAAGGCAAGGACGAACCTTTTGTCACATCCGTCAAACTGGATTTCAAATTCCGACTGGTGCAGTCGTCGTGAACCGGCGTGACCTGAAGCGTTTGAGCTGAGCCCTTCTCCTTGGCGAGGGTGCTGCCGGTGATACCCAGGATAGCGACGGCGTTGACTCTCACGCTGATGACATCACAGCGGGCAGCAGCTTCGCTGAGGCTCATAATCTGCTGCAGGCTTATGGACTAACACAAAACCGACAACACTGAGGGCCAATCTCTCGCTACACCACCAAATTAAACATTCCTGTTACCAGAGGGATGTTTTTCAAGGCTGTCATCTGCAAAAGAGACCGCATGGCACTGATGACCGCTTCCAGGAACTCCTCATCTTTAGGGATCTCTGTAAAGGTTTGGGCACCCGTGAGCTACGATCTGTACTCGAGGTGAATAACAGTGGTACCTGGCGCTCCAAAGAGCAACGTGGACAAATGCTGCGCCGCCTGCTGCAGCGCCTCCGCCCCGCCCAGAGACTCGGCGTCCATGCCGGACAAGATGCTGTGGAGGCACGTCAGGGCGCGAGACTGGACGCGCTGCATTCTGACCAGGGAAAAGTCCGCCGTCACTAAAATGGATATGGCGCTGAAAGGGAAAAGTGTGTTTACTTCTTGATGAGGCTTCTCCAGTAAGGAGTCTGGTGGCACATATCCACTGCTTCCTTCTTGGGGAACTGCGTTTTTTTGAGCACCTTTGGAATATAAAAAAAACCATTAATAATCTGTCCCCTGTCGGGAACACATAGTGAATATTTCTCAGCAGTTTTTGAAGGATTCTGGGGGTTCGTTATTTTTAGAAATATCCTCATAGCCCACCTCACCCCAAAAAAAAAAAAAAATCCCAGCTCCGCCAGTGATGCAACCACAAATTAGCAAGGTTTCACTGTCCCATATATTTCTCATAATTGCCTTTTCCGGGATGTTGTGGTTGATGAGAGCGCCGTGGACCTCCGCCGACAAACACAACGGCGACATGAGGCCACTAGACAACCCGTCGGCGGGCGCTTCGCTTTCGTCGCTGCTCGACGACTCCTCCCACTCGTCGTCGGAGGGATCTGAACAGACGTACGTCACAAGTCTCTTCAAGAACCTCTCCGTATTGTATCTTTTGCCGAGAGGAGCGAAAGGATGACCGTCACGTCGGAGGGAATCACGTCAGGGTGAGCCTCACCGTCAGAACAGCACATGTTGACGAGGATCTCCAGGGACGTCTGCTGGGCCGTCAGCAAGGCCGCCGCCTCCCTCAGCTCCTCCATCTCCCTCTGGATGCAAACAAGCCGCCTTGTGGGTCAACGCGCAGGCCAAGATTTATGAAGTGACTTAAATCACAACCCCACTGTGTGGATGTATGTGCGTGATTGGACACGCAAAAAGGCTGAATTGCGGATGCAGGTTTTGTGTGGCTGCAGCGCGCCAAACAGACACTTGAATGTCATCTATTTGGAGGTGGCTGAGGGGGACACTTTTGTCTAGCCAAGGTCGTGGTACTCGTGTCCCCGCCTGAACAGGACTTTTTGTCCGCCTGTCAGTCTGCTACAGAGTTGGAGGAAAAATAAAAATACTAAAAAATATATTGGGGTGTTAATATTTGTCAGTTTTGGGCTTTGAGACTTTTTTGCGATTAAGGCTTATATATTTGACTTGACTCTGCAAAAGCAGCCACTCAACTTACAGGCAAGAGATCGGAAAAGTCGTCTCCGCAATCTCCATTTTTCACGTGCTGTGCTGCTCCCTCTTCGTCCATTTCTTTCACAGCGCTAGACTGCGCCTCCATACCCGACGCGGCGGGAGCGTCCTGGGAGCGCGCCTCCTCCGCTCGGTGAAGTTGAGGGATGAGCTCGCCGGCGTCCAAATCCAGACTTTGTGACAAGGTGGCCAGCACAGCTGTAAGGGTCTGAGCCTGGCGGGCGGCGGGAAGGCTTGCCTTCATGTTCCATAGCGTTCCTGCATCAAATGACCACATTAACACCATGAATTAAAAAAAAAAAGTCGGCATTTTACACTATGGCGATTTCAGTACATGCTTTTGAAATGTTGTACATTGTTTACAACCAAATGCACCTGCAGCCAGTGTCCTGAGGAGAGTGTGCGCCAAGCCAGGCTGCTTTGACAGCAGTACGCCTTCGAGAGCTCCATGCACGTTGCCGTCGATGCTACACAGCAGTTCGGGGTTGTCCTCGGACACCGTGTGCAAACAGTGCGCTGTGAAACGACAAAAAAGTCAGCTAAAGCCGAAACTTTGGAGTTTTCAACCAAAGTCACCGGCGGAAGTGGCAAGCTCCACGTTGTGCGGGTATCTCTCCAGACATTGGACCACCGCGTCCAGAAGACCTGATTTGTTGAAGAGCGACAGTGCCTGGTTGCTGCTCTCGCTGGAAAGGAAAGACAAAAGAAGGAACACATCACTGATAAGTTATGAAAAGCCGGACAGGACAAAAAAAAAAAGAAAAACTTAAAACTTGTGGCACTTACCAGAGATTCCATAGCAGGTTCACCGCCTCGTTGGCAACGTTCTCAACACGGTTCTTTGGCTCTTTGCTCGGCATCGCGGCAAAACCCGCACAGCACTGTAAAGAAAACACGCAATTGTATCGCACGTATTGAAAAGTCAAAAGTATTTACCTGCCGCAATATGCCGACTACTACACCCTAAAAAAAAAAAAAAAATCTGAAAATTTCTTTATCTGTCTTTACAGGCATGGATATTTTTTCAGCATCAACATGCCTACTAAATTTCATGAGTTCAAATGTTTCTTTTAATAAAGAGGCTGAAAAATTTGGTGGCTCAGATTTGAAAAGTCACACGAAACAATGGCTTGGAGCAATCGAGTTGAAGCGCAAAACCCAGAAAACTGATGACGCCTTTTGTCGCTGTCAGCCCGACCGACGCTTAGACAAGCTGCTGAGCGGGAAGAAAAACAAGTGAGGCGGGCCGGCGGCGAAAAGCGCTCACCTCTCTGAGCAGCGCTGTCAGAGAAGTCATGACGTCGCGCTTCACCATGTCCTCGCACACCTCATGGCCTCCGCAGGCACTCAGATTCCTGTCAGCACACATGTACAATGTGCTTGTTTGTGCTTTTTACCAAAGGAATTTATGGAAATGAAAAATTAGAGAATGAATCAAACTGTGGTCATCCGAAAACCTGCAGGCACTGTCACAACTGTAAATGTAAATTCTGTACATATTTGTTGAACTTGCTCCTTTTGGAATTAAAGTCTTAAAAAGTCAAATTTGATGGTGATTTACCTTTATGTGACTGTTTTCCATTTGAAGTCATATTTCCTATTGGGCTAGGAAATATTTCTTATCGGTGGAGAACAGCGCTGCTTTTTTTGTTACATGGCGCCCTCTGTATAGTTAACCAGAGAATTACAAACAAAACGGTGGAGTCAAGTCAAGTTTTGTTTCGAAATGGTTGGTTAATTGATTTATTTAGTCATTCATTTGCTGAAGATGTGCAAAGACTCGGAGTCCGCCATGAGTTGCCCCTCTCCCACTAGATCACCAACTTTGTTTGCACCAACGTTTGGTATTTATCCTTACCTGAGGGCTCCGGCGGCCGTCTCCCTGACGGCCAGGCTGCCATCCAGCATCATGGGGCCCAGCTGCCTCACTGCATCCCTCTGTAGAAAGACTGGGATGCTTTGACTCTGCTGGACTACCCGAGAGATGCCAGCGCACGCACACTCTCTTACATCTGCGCTGGGACTCTGCAGCTAGAGATGGAGACACTTGTGTTTTCATCAAACCCTTCTAAATGATAGAATTTAAAATAACATGCAAGTAAGATAATTTGAGAAATACAGCATAACATTCCGGTCAGTATCAAATGATTCCAAATGTTTTGGATCATCGATTTTGTCATCGTAAACAAGACGCCAGGTCATTACAAATCAATGCATGTGTTTTTTTTTTGTGTGGTCCATTAATCCACAACATTGGTGACGTCACAGTTTCCCCCCATTGTTGGACTTTAGTCACATTGACTGACTGACACAAATCATGTATGACTTTGATACAATAAATATGATGGACATTTCTCAAAGGAGCACAATTGTGACGCTCACATTGAATGGCAGCATTGTCATCTAGTCGTTTCTGTGTTAAAGTCGTTTTGAGACTTAAATGACTCTACTCTTTCTCACTTTCTCCAGCAGTTCCGCCGCCGGGCAGCCGTCGTAGTCGTCCGCGAGTTCGTCCTCCTCAGCGGCAGCTTCTTTCACGGCGTTCACGGGTAGTCCGACAGCATTGAACTGAGGACGTTTGAACTTTGTAGTCTTACTTTTGCCCATTTTAAATTGTTTTACAGTGCGAGTGTATAAATTTTGCGTCGAGTTAGTCGGATGTTTCGGGCATCGAACACCAAAACAGACAACTAATCTAGTCAATGGCCATGTGGAAGACAGCAGCCGTAAAGTGCGAATGTGCTGTTGTGCCGTAAAGTGGAGGAAGATGTCGAAATCTCTATTGAGCTAGCTGACCATTGAGCTACTATAGATAATACTGGACTTTTAAAATGTAATTATTTAACTCTAATAAAGACTGTGCACAAAAAAAAAGAAGAAGTATAGTCGTATATTTATTAAGTATGCAGTTTAAAAAAAAATAATCCAGTTAAAGTAGGTTCTGGCTAGCTAAACTAGAACAACAGATTGATAATAATAATATATCCTAATCTTAATAATATATCCAGTACATAGTGGAAAAACCGTGATTCCAAAATTGTATTAAATAATGTAATGAATTAAAAATCGTGTTTCAAGCAACATCTTTCCCCATTCCATTCTTGTTTCATTGATTACCGCCCTTGTTACCTTCATTTCCTAACTTTAATTTTATTCCTGATTTCCTTCCTTTTATACATCCTTGTGTTCTTCCTTCAACCAACTCCCACCCACTAGCATTTTTTCTCTTTCCTCTCCTCTTTTCATCCATCCATGTTTTCCTCAACTTACGCTTTACACTATTCTTGTTGAGTTTCTTATATACATTCCTTTCAATTAACACAATCCTCCACCTTCTTCCTACTTTTCCTTCATGCCTCCTTTTTTCCCTCACCTTTCATAACAGCCTTGTTTCCTTCATTTCATACTAGTCCTATAATGAAACAGAAAAACTATCATAGTTTTAAATTAATACACAAGACATTTTTCATATATGATATTATTTATTAAGTAAATAGTTTAAAAAAAATAGAAACTCTTACATAAAATACACAATTAACACAACACACAGAAGTACTTTTAGTCTTTTTGACAAAATGGCATCGCCACGATGACATCAATGTCGCCTCGACGCTTACGGATCGCCCACAATCGAACACTCATTGGATGTTTGGCCGCGGCTTGAGTATAAGTTTTCCCGTCTGCGAAGAGCCACAAATAACGAAAACATCAAATAAGCGGGAAAACGTGCAAATATAAGCATATTGACTCACATCGTCACAGGACATGTTGTATTCCGCTAAAACTGTACGACACCTGGCGGCTATGCTGTGGATGAAAAGGGTCAAGGAAGAATGTGATAACCACCCAAGAGAAAAACAAAAGTTTATAAGGATACATTGACGGCGCCACCACTCGCTTGTGTATCCCAGCAAAGAAGAGTGCGATAAGAGTGATGCAGCTGATGGTGAAAAAGGGGTGATTCCACAGCGATGAAAAAAACGACACCTGCGGGGCGGCAACAACTTTACTGACACCGTTTGCTAACATGATGAGGTAATGACAGGGACTTTTCTGCCATTTTAATAAAGCTACTGCCCTGTTTGGATCTAAAAAGCATCTGTTTTTTCTTCCATCATATCTCCCTTTTGAAAGATGAACTTTATGCATACCTTCTGTGTATCAGGGTCTATCAACCAGTTCCATGCCCCGGTGGCTGTGCAGACGGACACGACGATCAAAATCACTGAGGGAAAAAAAAAAGGCATTATTATTAGATATAATCAATGTATGTATATTTTGCCAGACTTACTTCGCCACCTGCCAGTTGCAGGTTGTAAACAGGAGACATATTCTGTCAGTCTTCTCTCAAAGGCTTTCAGGTCTGAGGGAGGAACCGAGATTAATAATCATTAGAATTCCGAGCCAAGCACATAAATGTCATGCAGCGGATTGTGTGCACATCTGGGTTGCCCGAGGTAATAGGTCAGCCACAATGCTACATGCTAACGTCGGAGCTAAACGAGTCGGTTTAACTTCGGCGTCGCGTTCGCTCTCATGTCTTCGTCGGATATCGACATTCAATAAGTGGTAACTAAATAGGCCGCTGTCAAAAGCTGCTCACTGTTGAATAAAAAGTATTTTATGGCGTCTTACCTTCGGCCTGCTCCAGTGAGTTCATGTTTATTAGTCAAAGTCACGTGGTGGGCAGCCGGTTGTGGGAAGTACCGTTCGCTTCGCTTTGCGTGAAAGACAGGCGGAATGGACCAATCAACATCAATTGATTGTCGCCTGATTGGTTGTTTTAGTGCGATGAAGCCCCGCCTTTTTATTGCTATGGTCCAATCATCAAACCTGTTGTAGTTCCAAATCTCGACGCTACACGTCACTGTTTGACAATGCTGGGAAAAAGAAAAGAAAATAATGCCAATAATTTAATACAATAATAACAAAAATAGAACTGTATTGTAAAATATGAAAATAAAACATAATAAAAGCGACAAATAGGAAATAAATTATCTTCAAGTGCAATAAAGCCGAAAGTGAAGCACATTAACACACTATAGTGCATGATGTGATGACGTGTGTCTTTATCGGGCTTGGTTTGTGACGTCACGAGCCGGTCGCGCTGGGAGCGCCTCATCCATGCTTGTTCCAAGTTTTTCATTTTGGATTTGTGTGCTCGACTGTCTCGCTCACTACTGAAAGTGCATTAGAGACATCACTTCTGAGCATATTAGTAGTTTCAGTACTGGTACTTCAGTACTTTAATAATAATAATATGAATACTGTATAATAAAGTGATCCTTTGCAGATTCCAAGCATTTAAAAACTTTTGAAGTAAGCATCGGAAACAAGCAAGCAATCCTTTTTATTCATAAATATGTTTCCAATTAAAAAAAAATGCAATTCCACATCTGTGTTTATACTACAATGCTTAAGACCTACATCATAGCAATAAAAAAAAAACATTTTAATTGTCCATATCGAAAGGTGACTGCTTTATTGTTTTGTTTTGTTGTTTGTAAGAAAAAATATATATTTTATCGACCCCTGAGTTGAGGTGACTTCACTGTAGGTCCAGCCGACCAGGGCCCGGAAGCCTGTTGGCATTTGGACAACACCCCGAAGCTGACGTCTTCTATGTAGGGCAGTGGTTCTTAACCCGGGAGAGTCGGTACCGCTCAGGAGTTCGGCAGAGCCTCCACCAGGTCCGAACACACCTGATTTATACGTTTGGGTTCGGTACCTCCAAAAAGGTGAATGGCTTCTCGTCAATCACCACTCAGTGAATGAATGAATCTTGATTTAATGAGGTGAGCTTCCAAGTGCTTTCCAAGTCTATTCTCAGAGAAGGATGACTTGAACATGAATTTCCACCTGGTACCAGAAGGCCTTTTCGAAAAGACTCAACGTCACGTCCGAGTTGTTTCAAAGTCTGCTGACTTGCCAAAGAGTTGAATGAGAATTTTCACATTGTACCAGAAGGCCTTTTCAAAAAGACTCGACGTCCCGTTCCGTCCCGTTCCCTCAGCAGGCAACATCATCAGGCCCTTTGTGACGACAGCAAAGGGGCAGGATGTCAAGTCTGCTGTAGCTCTGGAGTTTGCGGGCGGGCCATAAATATTATCATACATACTCGGAAGGCTCACTTGGACCTCCAACTGCCCAGTGCCAAGCTCTGCTTCTGCCGTGAACGCTGACCGGACCGCCCGGATGGAGCTCGTCGTGGTGAAGGTTGCAATTGTGCCGCTCACGTTGACATATGCGCTTTTCTTTGCCAAGTCCGAGTCTCAAAGTCAGGACTGTTTGTGATGTGTGATCCCTTCCGTTTTGTAACCTCAACCAGTCAGTTAGAAGGGGCATTGACCAATCACTCAAATCAAATTTGCAATCAAATGGGAACCTAATTGGCAAGGGAGGAGAAGAATAGAAGGTGCCCGCGTGTATGCACGTGTATACTAACTTTGCATTCTTTGCCATTGAAGCCCGAGACCGCCGCCGACGTGCCAGAAGGACCGACTGTGTCTGAGGATGCCGGCCAGGCAGACAAGTAAGTCACTTTCTCAGTTTGTTTTGCATTGGCCCAAGTGAAGAGGAGTGAAGCAGACCACCACCAGCACCACCGGCACGCGAGAGCAAAGTCTGACGTTTGGAGCCGTCCTTTTTTGACTTTGCTCGGTCTTCTCCCTGTCTTTTCCATCCTTTCTCCTTGTTTGCGCGTTCAGTTCGATGCTAAACGACAACTGGGCCCAGATGAACAAGCACACCGAGAAGCTGCTCGGGCCCAAGGTACCTGCACTGATTTCCGATCGACCTCGTCAGTCGAAACGTTTCGTCGGGTAGCCGAGCGCTCCGTCGGGATCCGCCGCCCTGACCTGCTTTGCCCCCAGAAACGCTGGAGCTTCCTTCGCCATGCCCTCCCGATGGTCCTCGGGGTAGCGGTCCTCATGCTAACAGTCATCATCCTCTACTGGATCACCAGGTACACGCGCGCACAAAAAAGTGTCCTTCACGTTTTTTGAAGGTTTGTTCTCAAAAGAAGAAAAAGGAAGAAAAAGCATACATATACAATATAAATGCATAATCAACTCAAATTCATGATGAACTCTTTTATCGACTCTGTGTTCCAAGGGTCCGCGTCGTCTTCAAAGAGTCGGACACGGTGGTGACCGCGTCGCAGGCGATCTTGGACGAAGCCCCCGGCAACTTCCTGGACCCCAACTGTACCGACTTGGCCTGCCGCCGCCGGAAGGCGCTGGACGCCTCGTCGCTCGTACAAGAGGTGAGCGTGAGCAAAAAGTGGAAGGAGATGCACGGCGACAAGACAACGAGCTTTCGGCACAGATGCTGCAGGCGGTGAACGTGAGCAACGGCAAAGAGTGGAAGGAGCTTCGGCGCGAGCTGTCAGAGGAACACGCGGGGTTCCGCAACTTCACGTCGGTTTTCACGGATGCTGTGAACAGTCTGAGCCGTCAGGACGCACAACAGAACGCACAACTCAAAGGCAACTTCACTTCGGTTTTCACGGACGCTGTGAACAGTCTGAGCCGTCAGAACGCACAACAGAACGCACAACTCAAAGGCAACTTCACTTCGGTTTTCACGGATGCTCTGGCCTTTCTGCGGAAGGATTTAGACAGTCTGAGCGCACAAGTCAAAGGTAAGCAAGCCGGTGTAAGTACTCCGACCTGGTCAAACGATCCACGCCTCGTACTGCTCTTTGCGTGTGTCCATTTTGCGCTCTCACTCTCTTTACTCGCTTCAGCTCTGTTAAGGCCCAGAGACTGCAGTGAGGTCAAGGTGGTGGGAAGTATCCAAGATGGAGTCTATACCATCTACTCCGGGTACAACCGCATCAAGGTTTACTGCGACATGACCTCGGACGGGGGAGGCTGGACTGTAAGTGCTTAACCCCCCCAAAAAAAACAACAACCCAAAGTTCCCGTTGTGATGCGTTCACCAATAAGCTTGGCACTTTTCTTCAATGTTGAATGTCCAAGTGTGTGTCTGTGTGTGTGTGTCCAGGTGTTCCAGAGGAGAAAGGATGGCTCTGTTAATTTCCATCGTGCTTGGGACCAATATCGAGATGGCTTTGGAGATATTACAGGAGAGCACTGGCTAGGTCTGAAGGACAGGCACCCAACACACGCTTGCATACATAGCCACCCAAAAGACAAGTCTTGCAGACAAAGCCCCCCCCCCCCACCCCCCCCTTTGTGCGTTTTCAGGCCTGCGGCACCTCAACGCTCTGACGGGTTTAGGCGGTTACCAGTTCCGGGTGGACGCAAAAACACATAATGGTGTTGTATGCTGGGCTGGCTACGACAACTTTTCAGTGGGCCTAAACTCGCTCAACCCCGAGAACGACGGCTACCCATTGCGTATGACCGGATGGGACTCGAGATCCAAAGGTAGCGACTCTGACCGGCACCGCGCACACTCAAGAGGCGTTGCCGCCGCCGCCGGCTTGCAGAGTGAGCGGCGGAGCCTGCACGAGGTCAAAAGCAAGTTTGTGTGCTTTGCAGGCAGAATCGACTACTTTGCTGTGATGAGGTTCAGCACCTATGACCGCGACCAAGACCCGAATCCGGACTTTAATTGGGCCAAGCGGCGAGGTGCATGGTGGCACAACAGACACCCTAACATCCAACCGAACGGAAGATACTATCAAGCAGACCGTTACCGTGACTATCATGATGATAGAATCTACTGGTCTTACTGTAACTACGGCACCATTACATTCATGGAGATGAAGGTCCGGCCCGCGCCCCAAAAAAACAAATAAGCTTTGAGCCCGTCTAGCCTCGGAACCGTATGCGCTGGGCCTCGGCTAAAATCCGCCTGCGTTTAGACGCTAGGCCCAATCTTAAAACATTAAAGTAATCGACGTCTAGTTATAGACGTGTCAAGTTGGACGCTTGCCAGACGTTTGCACGAAATTGAAACCCCATTACTTAACCTTGACGTGGAGTAAATGTGGCTATTAAAACGTATTGTTCATGGCAAACGTGTATACTAAAAGATTGATTTGGTTAAAAATGGAGTCAGGTTCTCTTTAAAACCTTACCTTGTTTTTGCATTTTTTAAAAAGCTTTCGGTAACACTGTCATGTTATGCGTAGATATAAATACGTACGCTTCTTGATGTTAACATGAAGCAAAACGAAGGAATCTAAATGGAATAATAAATGGAGTATCTTTTTTTTTTTAATATTTGACCAGTTTTTACTCGTTTGATTTGAAAACGAGTTTTTTGTCAGTTTGTTTTGTAGCTTTTACTGTATATAATATGAGGTGCACATACATTTATTCATAATGGCCCTCGGAAAGAAGCTATGAGTTTGACACCCCTGCTGTAAACAATCATAAATCAATAAAGACTGAGCAGAAGTCTGCCATTACTTTGTAAACTATTTGGAATCAATAAAGTCTGACCTCAACTATGTTTTTATTTATTTATTTTTATTCATTTATTCATTTATAAGTGCTCAAACTTCTAATTGTCCATATAGAAGGGTGACTGCTTTATTGTTTGTTTTTTTGTTTTTTGTAAGAAAAAAAATATATTTGGTGGACCCCCGAGTTGAGCTCTCCTGACCCCAGTTTGAGAATCACTGCTTCAGAGGGTGTACTTAAATTGGTTGTTCACAGGCTGTAGTTTGTTAGGCAAACAGATGTTGAACTTGTCTCTCAGGAGGCTCTCTATCTCCTCACCGGGCACATCCTTCATATCATAGACATCCACGCCCCGGTCGACCTGGAAGGTGACCTCACTGTAGGTCCAGCCGATCAGGGCCCGGAAGCCTGTTGCCGTTTGCAGCGAGCAAATCGACTTGTTTACGAACAGCGAGGAAGGGTCCGTCTGGAGACTGTTGCTGACCTCCATAAAATATTCAGCGGTGCGGGGCGTCAAGTTGAAGCAGTATAAACTCCTCTTCAGTTGACTGTTTACCAGATTAGAATTGGCGAACTCCGGATTGAGAATCTCCGGCTTCCTGTTCGTCTTCTCCAGAATCCAGAAGTCTTCATTATCCATGAGACGGAACGTACCGGGCGGCTGGACCTGCAGCTTCCCGGAGACGAGCTCCAGAGGCTCCCACAGTTGGGACGACACCCCGAAGCTGACGTCTTCTATGTAGGGCTTCCCGTCAATCACCACTCTGTTAATGAGGTGAGCTTCCAAGGTGGAAAAGTCACCAGTGGTGCGGTTGAACACCCTGGCGGCCAACACAGCGACGTCATAGCCCATTTCGGCGAGCACCCAGGACAGCAGGAAATTGTTCTCCATACACCAGCCACCACGGCCCTGACGGACTATCTTCTCGAAGATGACTTCCAGATTCATGACGATTTTCCCACCGCAGTGTATGTCGAGGTTTTCGAAAGGGATGGACATGATGTGCTGTTTGTGGATCAGCTTCAGCGTGGCGAGATCGGCTTTGTCATACGTGCCCCGGAACCCGATTCTTTGGAAGTACTCCTCAAGGTTCATCTTGGCTGCAATAAAAAGCACTTGACATGAATCCTTGACTGTAGATGACCACATATACAATGACTTGTGAGTTACAGGGGGAGTTACAAGTATGATGTTAATATTAAATTATATATGGCCACCCTCTGCAAACCAACAAATAAAAATTGCAGTGGTGGTTATTAGCATTAATTACCAGCAATAAAAGTGATGGGATATTAACGTTCCTGTAGATTGGATTACATTAAACATAATATGTGTGTTTCATGTTTAACTAGCGGTTAAAAGAAAACTTTCGAAGTTGCGCGATGGTTCTCTGCTCATTTTGACCACGTCAGCATTTCAGTTCACGGCTCGAATAAACTGTCGTGCTACGCAGAATATTTATTCTTTATTTTCAGAAAGTCATCTTACCTTACAGTTTGGACTTTACGCCAGTGTACGTGCATATGATTGTAGTTGCACAAAGTATTGAGTTGTAGTGGGCGCGGCCAAGGTGAAGCGCCCAAACAAAAACACAACATCCGCTTTTGCCTTTCAAAATAAATAATTGGTTCACCTGAAACAAGTACTGGATGCGAACTTTACTTCCTGGTGTGTGTCGGTTTTTTTTTTTTAAACCCTTATATTTTGTCATATTTGTTACACCTTTTTGCCTATTGCGTCACATTATTGTTGGACATTATATTACAGATTATATGTACATCTGTTTACGGTATCGCCACTTTTCTTCCTCCGAAACTGACGTCACAGCGGAAGACGTCATCTCGCCGCTGCCTCTCAAGCAAACCGGTAGTAAGGGTTACTATTCACTAAACGTGGTTGTCTAGTTGACTTTCTAGTTATTTTGCCTCGTGTTCTCTATACGGTCGGCGCCGCTATAATTTGGGAGGTATAGAATTTTTATTTTTTTATTTCACAGCCAATGCTACACGGTTGAACTTGCAACGTTTTGCTAGCTAGAGACGTGCAATAACTATGCTTGCTATGCTCAGAAGCGTCTACGTAAAATTAGCATAACCGTAAAGTATATCTTTGTCATATTTTTGCACAAATTTGTGTTTAAAATGCCTTGTTTTGTGTTCTTAAGACTCTCGTGATGGAAATTGCACGCGCGGAAACATGCTTGATAACAGGAGGCTGTGGATACTTCGGCTATCGGTAAAACGTGTTTTCAACCTTTTTTGCTCTTATAAAAAAATCCATTGGACGTTAAGTTTTTCTTGATCTTTTTGTTTCTTATTTTCCTGATCTTTCTTTTTTGCAAGTCGTACTGGTCCAGTACTCATCACAAGATGGCGCCACCGTGTCTTTTAAAGCTTAAATGGTTACAGGTAGCTCAAATCAATCGATGTTTATACATACAGGAGGAAATATACCTTTGAAAATGTAATGAAAGTAAACGGTTTTACATGACAAAAAAATACCTATGAAGATTCAATTAATTATGAATAAATTATTGCCACAATTACATTGTTGTTTTTTTTAATCCATTTTTAAGAAATGATTATTTGATAGATTTCGACTAACTTTTTTACCGTTTTGTTGGAAATGACCTGCACACTAACCATTTGTCAATGCGTCGACCTCCCACCACAGCCTGGCGGCTCATCTGCATAAGAATGGTGCCAAAGTCATCCTGTTTGACGTCGTCCCTCCGAAGAGTGACGCGTTGGAGGGATTTACATTTGTCCAAGGAGATATCCGAAGCTACGAGCAAGTGGTGAGTGCCGTTTCGGGCGTGGACTGCTTGTACCATGTGGCCTCCTACGGCATGTCCGGCCGGGAGCAGCTAAAGCGGCTTCGCATTGAGGAGGTGAACGTGGACGGCACCCGGAACGTCCTGGACGCCTGCATTCAGTGTGGCGTACCGCGACTTGTTTACACCAGCACTTTCAACGTGGTCTTCGGAGGTCAGGAGATACGCAACGGAGATGAGAACCTCCCGTATCTGCCGCTCCATCTCCACCCGGACCACTATTCCCGGACTAAATCCATAGCGGAGATGGCTGTCCTCAAAGCTAACGGGACAGCGCTTAAGGACGGTTCCGGGGTGCTGAGGACTTGCGCCCTGCGCCCGGCCGGAATCTACGGGCCCGGGGAGCAGAGGCACCTGCCCAGGATCGTGGGCTACATCGAGAAAGGGATCTTCAGCTTCGTCTACGGGAAAGCCAGCAGCTTGGTGGAATTCGTCCACGTGGACAATCTGGTGTCGGCGCACGTGCTCGCCGCAGAAGCGCTGACCGCCCGGAAGCGTCACCGTGCCGCTGGACAGGCCTACTTCATTTCTGACAGCCGCCCTGTCAATAACTTTGAGTTCTTCAGACCCCTGGTGGAAGGTTTGGGGTACCCTTTCCCAACGCTGCGCCTCCCCGTGACCTTGGTTTACTTTGCCGCCTTTCTCATCGAAACCATCCACCGCCTGGTGGCACCGCTCTACGATTTCCAGCCGCTGCTGACGCGAACCGAGGTCTACAAGACGGGCGTGACGCACTACTTCAGCACGGCCAAGGCCGAGGGCCAGCTGGGTTATCGGCCCAAGGAATATAACCTGGATGAGGTGGTCCGTTGGTTCCGGAGCAGGGGACACGGGAGGAAGCGGCAAAGCTCCCGCGCCGGTCAGCTGGTAGTGAACGTTTTGGTTGTTGCTGCTTTTATGGCGGCGTTGCTCTCTTTTCTACCAGTTGTCGGCAACTGATGATCTTTTCTTTTTTTTTTTTTTTAATATATTTTATACACTTTCCTCCCTATTAGTATCAAGCTAATGCAATTGCACTTTTGCAATGTTTTGGCCTTGGTATTTTATTGAGTTCAGAATATCACAGCTATCCAATTTTAGCCATTTGCTTGCGATGTTACAACCCAGCTTCACCCCACACGAAGCTGGCTGGCCGAAGAAGAAGAATTAAACAGTTCCTTCTAAATGTGCCTAAAGGATCTTGGCTGTAAAAAAAAAAAAGGTGTTTGTTTACATTCAGTGATTTGTTGTATTTATTTGGAAACCTAATGGAATCTTATGTGATATTTTTACACTCTTTGCTTTGGTTGAGGAAATAAAAATGTCAAATCAGCCAGGGATATCTATGATGAATAAAAGTCCGCTATGCAAAAGTGCAATTTAAATGTTGCTCGATTGTTTTTTTTTCTATGATTTACGCACAGCACTTTGTCACAACTGCGGTTCTTGATGTCCTCTAGAAATAAAAATGGAGTTGTCACAGGCGGCCGGATGAAAAGCTTTCTTGGGCCGCCATATGTCCCCCGAGCCTCATGTTGACCTCCACCCCCCCTGCTCCACGCTGAGGGCCGGCAGCCCCTCGCTGAGTTGGTCGCGATCATTGTTCCTCCGCAGCATTAACCACATTCCATAGGGGCGCAGCGCATCCCGTCTCCATCCCCCGCATTCCGACGGCGCGAACGAGTCCCCCCCCCCCCTAGATCCCTCTTTGGAAAACCACATTTCTGCTTCCGTTTTCACTCTTCCACTTCTTTGTGACGTGTTTTTTTCGACCTCCCCCTCTCATATTCTCTTTCTCGTCGGCTCATCTCTAGTCCCCGCTCACTTTGTTGTCCGCGTAGGGAGAAATGTAAGACGGCCAAACTCCAACCGGAGAGGTGAAATTCCTCCGCGCAGCGCGCCATTGACTGTAAGGACCTTTCAACTTAAAAAAAAAAAAAAAAACTCAAGTTGACAAACCGTCGGCGAGGAAGCGCGGATGAAATACTTTTTTCTGCAGGCGCCGTAGGAGCGGAGAGGACGGACATGCGGCTCACGACGACGCGGAAAAACACCTTAGCGCCACCGCGTTTGGATTTTTCGCCGTGTTTTGTGCCTTCCGAATGAACCCCGCTAGTGGTCCGCGCTAACTTGTTCCGGACTACAAAAACAACAACAACATGGACCACTACCAGCACGACGTGGCTCTTCGTGCCGGCCAAATGATGGACGAGCTTTCCCTGTACGACGCTTACCGCCGCCAGGACGCCGCGGGGAGGAATTCGGACTCGACGGCGACCGCGCTCCGGCAGCAGCATCACACCGTGGAGAACTTCACATCGGCGAACAAAGTCTACAACGCGGCTCCGGTGCGTCCGGTTCAATGCGGCCGGACTGTCCCTGTGGATTTCTGCACCCCGCAAAGGGAGGCGGGCTACGCCGAGGAGGGCTGCTGCAAGTCCGAGGTGGCGCTGCCCTGCTACACCGGCGCCACTGAGAGGCAACGGCGTTACTCGCTCGAAGTGCACCGGTACAGCACCGGCTCCGCGTTCGACGCCCTCCACAAGCCCTTGCCTCTGCCGGGCAACAGGTCCAACAGCGTGTGCATGGACGGGAGGCACCACAGCCCGCGTTCCAGCCTGGCGTCCTCCTCCGTCTCCTCGCAGGAGCAGAGCAAGCACGCCAGCCCCCGAGCAAGCCTGGTGGTGGCGGTACCCGGCCTGGCGCACTGCGAGGGCTCCAGCGTCCTGAGCCCCAGGTCCAGTTACGCGAGCACGGCCAGCGACACCAGCAAACACTCGAGCCCCAGGACCAGTCTGAACAGTTGCGACTGCTGCAGCAAGCCCAGCAGCAACCGGACCAGCGGTATCAGCATGGGATACGACCAGAGGCACGCCAGCCCCAGGTCCAGCACTGCCAGCCAGTACTCCTTCACCACCAGCCCCAGTCCCAGGTCCAGCTACTCGGACTCGCGCTACGGACCCCACGTCAGGGACGATTTCGAGGGGGGCGCCCCGCTGGTGGCTAGTCCCAGGTCCAGCATCTGCAGCCAGGATGGCAGTGCCAGAGCTCCCGTTTGCGTGCTCAGTCCCCGCTCCAGCATCTCCAGTCACAGCTCGAGGAGCTCCCGCAGCTCCAGGGGTTCCATGAGCACCTACCCAGACCTGCAGCTACCCTCGCCCAGGGCCTCCATGCTGGGGGGACATGACGAGTCGCTCCTGCAGGAGCTGGGCGACCCCAACGGCGTGCACCCGCGCCTCCACGTCCAGGAGCATCCCTTCCCCCTGGAAGTCACCTCCAAAACGCCCACGGCGGGCCAGAGGTTCAAGCTGCCTTATCAAGTGACCCCGAGCCGGGAAAGCGGGCCCAGTCAGGCCGAGCGGCGGCTGGAGGCGCTCACCTTGGAGTTGGAGAAGGAGTTGGAGATGCATATGAAGAAAGAGTACTTTGGTAGGTGCTTGCTTGTGCGCTGGGAACTTGACGGCATGCACGTAATTATGTTCTTGATCTGAAAATGTTGAAGTTTGGGCCTTTCCAGTGTCAAAAGTTGTCATCTTGTTTATTGGGATGCTGGAAGATCTGTATATGAACAGCTGGCTGCAAATGAAGCCCCCCGCCCCAAAGCCCTTCATTATCTAGTCAGCGTGGACAACAGTCTAGTCAAGTCTGCTCACCTGGCCTGGTGGAACATTAGATCAAGAGTTTTGATTAACTTTCTCAGAAGAAGCATTCCTTGAACAATATCGCCATGCAACTGCTGTTCTGTACTTGAGTGCAAAGGTGCAGGAAAGGAATGTAGTTTATTTTTAACACCCCCCCCCATCTTCTTCTCCCCCCCCCCCCCCCCCAGCCTCTGGTTGAATGCTCAACATTCTGTGCTTGCCACACGGATGCCTTGCGAAATGGCCACACAAGGGATTTGGCTTCCTGTTTTATTTGATTTTAAATGCTGATTTTAATTTTGACTCCCGGACATCCTCATTGTCTTGTTCAACACTAAGCAACATTTTTAGAGAAATTCACAAGCAGTGATGAATAACAACACACCTTGGACTCAAGGTTAAAGCCTCGTAAAATAGGTCTGTTGTAAATACCGTAAGTTGGAATAATGCGCATTATCGGAAATACATTTTTTAGTTCCTGATATCGGCCAATGTTCCAAGTTCCGATGCCGTGAAATAAGGCAGGCATCGCTATAGATACCGACCGATACCCGGTATCGGTACTCGCCCATCCCTATTTGTTGATTTCATCTTTGATATCAGAACGTGAGCAGCACAATGAAGAAGAGGACTCCATAAATATCAATTATTATTGAAGCGGAACATTTATCGGTCCGTTCGTGGAGAAAACACTTGTTGCGAAATATCTCTAAACTGGAGTATATTAAATAGAATATCTCTAAACTGGAGTATATTAAATAGAATGTATGATATCAACGTCAACATGGTGGTTTGTTAATGGTTCTTTGTTTCAACTTCCTTATCTATATAGATCTAAATAAAAAAAAACAGGAAACATGGGGAAACCGTAAAAGTGTGTAATAAAGCCAGGAAGCTCGACTTTTCAAAGAGGAAGTAATCATTAAAGCAAAACGTGTGCGTACTTTTATGATCTAATATAAGCAAAGTGTATCCGCGGCAATCCGACTAGGTCTGACAAGTTTTTATTTTTATTTTTTTTCATTCTACTAACATTAAGCTTTTTTTTTTTTTTTTGGGTGGTGGCCGGACGCATTCAAAGTAAACATTTAATTGACATTTTTATCTGTATTTTGTTCAAGCCGTTGCTTATAAAAGGATTCAACCTGGTGCGCTAAAAAGATCAATGAGGATCGATCAATTTAAGTGGAAGATATTGAATAATCAGATTTCAAAAAAAGAATGTCCTGATTTTTTTTTCACATTTATTTATTAAATTTGTTTTTGCCCAACTGGGGGCGGGGGGCACACGTCCCGTCGACTCGATGACCCCGGGCTGACCCCGACCAGGCTTTGATCTCGCACTCCCTGAGGAATGTCACCTCAGTCTTGTGGAGCTACTGTTGCTTCCAAATACTTTGGTTTTTTTTCTTCTATACCACAAGGTCAATGTGTTTGTCCTCACCTGGGTGTGTCCACTCTGCTCATCCTCGTCCGTGTTCTTTTTCTCCAGGTATCTGCATAAAATGCGGCAAAGGCGTGTACGGAGCCAGCCAAGCCTGCCAGGCCATGGGGAATCTTTATCACACCAACTGCTTCACCTGCTGCTCCTGCGGTGAGTGGAGAGATGGAGAACAATCATGGCGATAAAATGGGCCACAAAGTGTTGCCGGCGTGTCGAGTGGACCAAACGCATCCACATTTGCCGTTGCCATAGTGACCGATGGGATCGTGCTTCGACGCGCTCGCCCAAATGCATATCTCAAATGCCAGTGTGTGTGTGTGTGTGAGAATTCTTTTCATGTTTATGCTTATCCAGGAAGCGTCTGTCTTAAGACACTGCTAATTTTAGCATTTATGTCTGGAGATATTTTTTTGTCGTAAATTATGCGCTGGTGCCAAATTTTATTTTTAGATAGCAATCATATTGAGCCAGGTCATTTAAAAAAAACAATTAACTAAAAAGGACAAATTAATTGAATTTAAAAAAATATAGAGAGAAAAAAACTTTTTAACTTACAGTGTAATCGAGTATAAATTCTACGTAAAAAAAAAAAGGAGAACATGTATAAGTTGCTTTGAAGTCCAATTTTGGGAGGGAGGGGGTTAAAAACAGACCAAGAATAGTTGGTATAATAACTCAGCGACCCATCGATCATTAAAATCAAATCATGTTATTATTAGCATTCATTTCCCAAATAACTCCGAAAATGTCAACTCGGTCTTTGTTCCGCGTCCAAAAATTCCTTATCATCACCCCCCCCCCCGGCTCGCCGCTTTGCAAATTCCTCCACTTTCCCAAATTCCACTGACATTATTTGTCTTTGAGCCTGTAATGAAATCTCCAATTCAGCGTGCCGAGTGAATGTGTGTGCGGTATGGACGTTCCTGTTACCCGAGGGGGGGGGAAGATGTCGGGAGAAAGCCTTTTAGCCAGGTTGCTCCCATTCATACGTCTGCTCGGCACGGATACCGATCCGCCTCTGGAAGCGCGGCCCGATAAATTTACACGAAACCAAAGCTGCAGACTTTCCTGTTTATTGTGTAGGCAAACCGTGTCCGGTTGCTGAGATTGTGGGATTTTTGGACCGAGGCGAGAATTACGCTCGCGTCTATTGGGGGGGGGGATTAGCGAGTGGTTCTTGTTTGAAGCTCGGCAGGCCACAGATGGTTTATGGCTCATGTAAACGCTTCTGATGTATGATTTGACCTCAAGTTGAATGGGAATGTTTTCTTTTAAGCGGCAGTCTTGTCATAACACCCTCCAGTGATAAATTGGGAACCGCATCCGTGTGACTGTATTTGTTTTTTTTTTTTAAGGAGGGGGGCTTTCTTTTGATTTTTGTTGTTGCCCGGACAGCTTGGGCTTTGTTTAACCATGCATAATTGAGCTCTCCTTTTGGCTCACTCCCATGATTCCATCTTTTTTTTTCTTTTCTTCACAAAATGGCCAAGAATGTCAAAAAAATAAATAAATAACCTCCTTCACTGGAGCCTTCCCGGAGGACCTCACTCGGATGATCAGGGAATGTAACCCAAAAAATGGCCGCCGCTCCACCGTTAGCTTTGTGAGGATACACGGCTAATATTGCTAATGCTAATATTTTTTTAACGCCAAGAAGTGTTTGTTCAAGGTCAAGGTTCTTGTCCGCAGTTTGTTTCTTTTCGACCAAGCAAGTGTTACAACTTCACGCCCACTATCCGATTATTATTATTATTATTTTCCGCGGGACTTCTCTCCATGTCCCCGGATGCGCAGACTATCACTTGCTTATCCAGAAGCGATGACTCATTCCTATTCCAATCATACGATGAGCTTAAAAAAAACAAAAAACAAACAGTCATACCTACCAGACGGCGGCAGAACAGGAAACTGGGGACAAAAGTACAGAATGCCCAATGTTTGGATTACATTATTAGAAACTAAAATAAGGTTAAACGCAATAACATTCTCAAATGAAACAAATTTTGGTGCCTGTTTTTTTTTTTTTTCTTTCATTCTCATTGAAATCACTCCAAATAGTTTTGTCCTGTTTATTCCAAATGAGGCGTTTTGATTCGGTTCGCACCGCTAACTCGACGCTAACGGCAATGTTAGGCTATGGTTTTCTAATCGTGCCAGAAAGAGATAAGGTTGGGAATGTTGATATGCCGTATCACGATTAAAAGTACCAAACTATTCCGGGACTTTTTCATTCGTTCTCGATTATTCTCCGACTAGAACGTCGGATAAGACGGGATTGGAATGTTGTTTGGTTCGGACACTTCCCCCTGAAGGGTGTGGCGACAATTAGCGGTCAGAGCTATGGTCGGGGTCTTTAAGGGCGAGGAAGCTAAAATCAAACCTTACATCAAAATAGCCTCAGACGTATAAATGATCACGTTATCAATGAAATAAAATCCACTTTTAATACTTTGCTTGCCCGATTGCCGAAAATGCAGCTGGCGCTTTGCACCTTTGCCTGGTTTGTCTGCCGACAAAAGGCCGGAGGAGAGAGGGGGGCAAACAGGGATCCCCCCCCGCGCCCCCCTCCACCCCATCTTCCCCCTATGCTCGTTCGGGGGCGGGTTTGAATGGGACCAGCTAGTGACCTCAGGCAGAAGGAATGTCCCCGTTTGCTCAGTCGACCCGCGTCAACGTCGGGGCCCTTTTGTGTCCACCACCTCCCAGACTCCCAGAAACCTTCCAACCCCCCCCCCCCCCCCCCTCTATAATCTCACTCTTCCTGCAAGGTTAGGCCTTTTGAGGACGCGAGGGTGGCTTCCTCCCTCTGCGCTGGCTAGAAATGCTAATTGCTCTTCAGTCTGCTCCGTCTTAAAAGTCTCACCTATTGTGTGCGCGGCATTCCTGGCCTCCTCGACCCATTCGTGCGGGTGTTAACATATGACCGTCTCCCGGCGTCGCGCTGACGTTTGAAATATAGCAATTGCATAAATTTCGCTGTTAAACCAGAGGAGCTTTTTAGTCATCAAACTAACGGTAGCCCGGGACAACAATTAAATCCCGACTAACGCTGCAGATTTACGAGCCGCGACATTGCCCGGGGGGCGGGGGGTCGCCGGGCCGAGTGAAGTCATCGCGCTGCCGCAGAGACGCGGCGCGGCGTTAAATGAATTCGAAAGGGGGTGGGGGCAAACCCTGAAAGATGCGGGGTGGGCACCAGCGGCCTGTTGCACATTAACCCCCCCCCACTCCACCACCTCCCCTTTAGATCGGACTCAGGCCTCATGAATCAAGACTCCATCGTGGGAATTTAGCTCGACCTCAGAGCAAAATGAAGTGGTTCAATCATGTAGCGCTATTTAGAAGCAATAATAATAATAAAAAAAGAAACTTTTCAAACAGTCAAGCTCTTGAGATTGACCACATTGAAAACACACACCTTTTCCAGCCTGTAGTAACTTTTTTTTTTTCTGACCGACTGCCTCCATGTGTCCTCCATATTTGATCGGCTACGCTAAAAGCATCACAATTTAGTCTCTTGTAGGAATTTGTCAGTATGTCATGACAAATGTTCAGGAGTTGTTTTTTTTATGGGTTACACAAAATGGCTTCAAAGCCTCCCCGACATCCTTTTGCATGTCAACGATGGATTTCCTGTCGACATTGGGCTATTACCGGCGTGTTTTTGAGCAGCTCGCACAATGCACGGAAGAGGAGGAGGATAAGGGTGTGTGTTGTTTTTTTGGTCAGTGGGGGATGTAGAGCAGTTTTCTGTATCGATCGTGAATGGAATCCTATTGAGATCGGTGGTCAGAGCAATTAAATTGAGGCACAATGCGGGTCGCTTCGGGCCGGACCATCTGCTCTACACCCGAGCTGCTGTTTAAAATAGACTCAAATGAGTATGTTTGGAAGAAAATGTGTGCGTTCAAAGGTTTTACCTGGAAAGTAAAATGTCTTCAAATGAAGGGGGGAAAAAAAGACCTATTGTTTTGACCTTTTTCCCACAGATATAAACCGAGACAAGCAACAGTAATAAGTACAACCTTGAGTCTCAGTAGTTTGAATACTCTTTTTTTTTTTTTTTTTTAGGGAGGAGGTTGCGAGGTAAAGCCTTCTATAATGTCAACGGGAAGGTCTACTGCGAGGAAGACTTTTTGGTAAGTCACTTGTTCTGTCAACCTGCTGCTGGTCATTTTTAACGTTCAGACATACGGTAATAATATCAGAATATAATCATAGAATGTAAATATAGTATTAAATTATTAATGAAATGAGACTATAAAATATGTAATAGAATATAGAATATCAGAACCCCTTTTCACAGGAAAAGCTGGCATATTATTTATTTTATTTATTTTTATATTTTGATTTATAAAATGTGTGTGTATATATATATATATATATATATATATATATATAAACAATTCTGAAAATGTGATATATATATATTCTGAAACCATGATTTATCCCCTTGGGACACTACTGTTAAAATTTACCCCCCCCCCCCCATCCCCCCGTCCAATTAACTCAAATGACCCTACTTCCCTGAGGAGATTATTTAGCTTGCCTCTCTTGTGGAGGTCGGTGACAGATGGTAAGGAGATGCACACACATCCTCAATGACATCTTTTACAACGGTTGTGAACATCTTTATCCTGGGAGTGGGCTACATCCAGATCATTGGCCCACTAGTTCACAAATAAACCTCCAGCAGCAGCACCAAAGTCACAACTAGGCGACTAAAGTCTTGCCTCCATTCTCTTTCCCAGTATTCCGGTTTCCAGCAGACGGCCGAGAAGTGCTTTGTGTGTGGCCACCTCATCATGGAGATGGTAAGCTAAGTGACGTGAATAGCGGTGAGACTATTTTCCGGTTTACATTTTGAAAATGTGGTGTGATCATTTCGGTCAGGATCGTTTTGATATAAAAGAGCAAATCGCATCCAAGATTTGATAGCTTCTTGGTTTCCGCGCCTTGAGTCCATAGTGGTAAGACCCTTCTTATGTGATGGTGAAGATCCTCCAGGCGCTGGGCAAGTCCTACCATCCAGGCTGTTTCCGCTGTGTGGTGTGTAAAGAAGGTCTGGACGGGGTGCCCTTCACTGTGGACGTGGAGAACAACATCTACTGTGTCAAAGACTACCACACGTAAGGACAACTGGGATTAGTTTTCATGTCCTACAATAACTTTGCTTGATGGTCCCTTTTCCAATGACAGGGTTTTTGCTCCCAAGTGTTCCTCCTGCAACCAGCCCATTCTCCCAGCTCAGGTAACCAAAGATCCAACCCGTTGGAGATGTTTTTCAAACATCTAACACCTCACGGGTTTTTCTCCTCAGGGCTCAGAGGAGACCATTCGGGTTGTCTCGATGGATAAGGACTACCATGTGGAATGTTACCACTGTGAGGTGAGGTCACACTCGAGCGCACTGACGCCTCGCTTGACTGTTAGCGTGTCATCGATCGGTTTTTCGCTTCCTCCAGGACTGCGGGCTCCAGCTCAACGACGAGGAGGGTCAACGTTGTTACCCTCTGGATGGCCACCTGCTGTGTCACGGCTGCCACATCCGCCGACTGCAGTCCCAGGTTCCGGGACCGCCGTCCCCCAACTACCCGCTCCACGTCACCGAGCTGTGAAGGGAAGGTACACAGTTGGGTTGACGTGCCCGGGTCGGGGATTCACCAGCGCTGGCTGGACCGGTCAGTCCCGGTGGCGGCCGTGTCGTGCCACCAACCTGCTTTGAGGTGTGAAGGCAAAGTGGGAGGCGACCCCCCCCCCCCCACCTGTAAACCCCGAGGTGGCCGGAGATGCCGACCTCCCCCGCCCTCTCAGAGTCCATCTTTTTTTCTTCCTGTGACCCCGGCAACATTTTCACCTGCGAGGTGAAGCTTCTTTGCTCACCCCCACCCTCGCGGGATGGACTCATGCTGCTCCCACCCACCAATGAGGTTGGTTTCACTTCATTCATTCCTCGAAATAAATAACTGCCGCTCAGAGGGGGCCACCGCCGGCCGGAGGGGATAAACCCAACGCGGCCATGTTGTGCCTTTTGAGCGCGATCCTGGCGTCGCCGCTAACACCGAGAACGGCCAGCAAGCCAAGCTTGCCGTTAACGGAAAAGACCTCCAGAGATTCATTGTTTGCTCACAAAAGACGAGACTGTGAAGTGTTGCTGTCCTTGCCTCATTTCAATGCGAATGAAAGACCAGGAAGTGGTTCGTCAATGACTTTTAAAGCCCGGAGCTGCTGGTTCCGCCCGAGTTTTTCCAAAGGAGTTGTTTCCGCCGTTTCTGCAGGGTGGCGCTAATGAGCTTGGAGTTTTTTTTTTGTTTTTTTTTTGATTGGCACTTTCCTCCACCTCCAACCTACAGTTTGTGCTCCGGTGGCTGGACCACTATGAGCACCCGGCTGTGGTTGCGGGACAGCACAAGCAGCACCCCAAAAGCCCACCCTTGATTTCTTTTGGCCTCCCCGGTATGAATAATGAATACAGTACATTCAAAATTATGAATGGTGAATGCTGTTCAATTTTTAAGGTCCACTTTTATTTGATGAAATTTAGCTGGGAAACAAATTTCTAGCCATCATTATTGAAAGGAGGAAAAAATACTACTGACTCGATCGTGCCCGTAAAGAACACACTGACCACGACTAACTTGACGCGAATGTAACGCAGATGATTGTTTTGACCCGACATCGCCTTCCCTTCATTCACCTTTATTGTTATTATGATGATGATTATTTAAAACAGTACTAGCACACGCCTAGCATCCCTTGTACATAAAGAGTCTAGTTTTGTATTTTTGTCACACGGGAAAGAGACGGCTTCTCCTCCGACTGGTTAGTTGCCATAAAGCACATGTCACATGATCTTTTCTATCTCAATTGTTATTATTATTATTATTACCTAGATGGTTCATTAAAAAAAAAAGAAAAAAAAAAGACTAGAGCTATTTATCTAAACATGGGGAAAGAGAGAAATTATTTAATGTATTAAAATCAAATCAGGATGTATCGTTTTAACTGTAGAGGACATAATCTGTTATTCAATAAAGTGGTTTTGTAGCTAACTACAACAGTCTTGTCGTTGAGATGGTTGGAAAAAAGCCGTAGCACAGAAATCGCCGCCGTAATACTTGCATGAGGTTATACGGTGAATATTATTCAAAACCGGTATGACTAACATGTGTGTGTGCGTGCGTGCGTGTGTGTGTACCAACGTCGTGGGGTAGCGCTCTGGTGTTCGTTGACAGTTTGGCCATTTATTACACAAAGCATCCTTTGTGTGTGTGTGTGTGTGTGTGTCTGAGTGTGAGAGGTGAGCTCTGTTACAATGTACAAAAGACTACCTTGCTCACACACTGTCAGGAAATGAGAGAAAATTCACACCATGGCCACCCCTAGCCACCACATAGCTCCGCCCCTGTAGAGAGAAAATGTAAAAAACAAATTAAAAAAAAAAGGAATGTGGTGAAATTAAAAATCAAAATTTCTTTGAAACAAAAGAACAATTACAAAGTTGTAAAAAAAACATTTGGATGTGGAAAAAAATCGATTTAGTTGAGGTAAAACTAATTACAAAATTGGAACACCAAATTTGACTTGTGAAAATGTTCCTGTTGAAAAGATATTTTAATATGTTGCATTTGGTAACTTTGTAGCTTGTCCACTCCTGGCATGGAGCCTTGGGCCAATTTGATGTTTACTTTTCGATGGTGACTCTCGGATGCTCGGAAAGGCTGCCAGTGAGTGACGTGGGAGCCGTAGTGTGGAATTCTGACGCAGAAGGGAGGGAGTGTCGGCGCTAACGTTGGGGTTGGGAAGGAGCACTCTTGGGACTTTGGTCTTTATATAGCTGTGGGAGTCGTGGGAAAAACCAAGCCGAGGTCCTTGTTTTTCCAGGCCTGCATGGGAGCTTTCACTCCAAAGGGAATTTTTTGATGACTTTCCCTGAGGTACCCCGAAAACACCTTGTCTTTCGGTGTGGTTTGAACTTGGGTGGGGGGGGACTGTCCGGGTGAGTTAGAGATGGGAGTGGGGGTCCAGGGGGGCGGGGGTGTTGTTGCTATGGAAACCAATGACAGCCCACAGCGCCTTCTGTTAAAAAAGAATTGGAATGTGCGGTCATGCATTGTTGAGCAAACATCTCAGGAACGCACACACACACGCACACACACACACAGAACTTTTTTCAAAGCTGCCCATCTGACTTCCTGGTGTGCACCTGCAGTGGATTCTTGGCACCATTTACAAAAGAATAAAAAAAAATGTACTCAGTAATAACTAATATACAAAACTTGAGAAACTAAAGCACAAAAGTAAAAAACAAGAAAAAATACAGTCGCAAAAATTTAACAAAAGTAAAAGGACATTTACAAAAATGCAGAGTTAAAAAAAAAAAGTGCAAAGAGACAAAAATCTATCCGCAAAAATGACAAATAAATGTGCAAAAGCTTCAACTTTAATTATGGAGAGCGTAGCAAGTGTTTCGTTGTTTCCGTGGCAGACATAAAAGGACAAGTTAGGATTCATGCTAAGTATTGTTGCCTGGCAACCGCCATGGGGGGAAAAACACTAGCCGAGTCTGCCACAGCTTCTTTTCTTCTTTTTTTCTTTTTGTTTGTCCTCACATTGGCTATTCTCTGCTGCCACGGGAGAAAAAAAATAGGCTATTTTATTGGGCACACCTGCATGATTAACAATGAGCTGCATCCAAATATCTCACTTTGCAAATATCAGATAAATCAATTGAACAAGACTGAATGTATTTGTGAATTCTTTCTAATAACTCAAATGCTAGCGTGCTAACAAAAAGTCTGCTAAGTAGTAAGCTGAGAATGGAAAACAATGCAAAAAATGATTTCTCGGATCTCCTGTATAAGATGAACATTTAAATAGGTCAAGGGATCTGAAAGGGTTAGCACATTTTGTGAAATGTATAAATCTGGAAGATTTGTTTTGGAAAATGTGAAATACTGAAAAATATTTTCTTATTCAGAATACCATAACATTTCTGCATTCGTTTCGTAATTTTTTTTTTAGAAACTGTGATGATTGGAAAAAAGTGTAAATTAAACAATTTAGATCTCAATGTTGTAAAACGAGCTGAGCAGTTTTAAGTTTGAAACATTTGAATGGCCAAAGTACAACTAATAACTAAAAATTCCCCAAAATTATCCATTAAATGGATTAAATGAAATTTAATCATCATAAAAAATAAATAATAATGAAAAAAATATATAAGAAAAAGATTTTAAAATTATAAGAAAATAAGAATAAAAATTTGAATATTAATCATTAAATGAAAATTTAAAACCCTGATAAAATGACTGACAAAACAAACTACTGGCTGCTTTACTGTGTTTTACTGCCATCTAGTGGTTATATTGATGTATTATTTTCGAAAAAATGTAGATAGCATGAAAGGCCTTTAACGCGTGACTTGATTTGCTTTGCTTCAAATTGATTGCTTTTAGTTTTAGTGTTGATTCATCATCAATAAGTTTGCGCTGATTTTGGAAAAAAAAAAGACGCAGCATACCGTGCCTCGTCCATGTGCCAATGGAAAAGAAACCCTTTTTTAATACATCGTACAATCATTGATAAATTGATATTATTAGTTATGATAAAAACGACGACGAGTGCAAGAATCTCAGGCGAAGTTCTTTTTGAGGAAGTTGATGAGTCCGTTAGTGGACCCGTCGTGGGAGTGCACCTCGGTGGCGTCTTGCAGCTCGGGCTCGATCTTCTTTGCCAGCTGCTTGCCCAGTTCCACGCTAGTAACACACATTAGTAATCAATAATATTAATAATCAAATCACATAGAATGAACTTTAAAAGAGTGGAATTTAAAAAAAGCCTCTGACCCCCACTGGTCGAAGCTGTTAATCTCCCACATCAAACCCTGGATGAAGATTTTATGCTCATACATGGCTGAAAAAAAAAAATCATTTTATTATTTAAATGTTTGTTAGTAATAATAGCTGCTACCGTAATTTTCGGACTATAAGTCGCGTTTTTTTTCATAGTTTGGGGGGGGGGCGACTTATACTCAGGAGCGCCTTTTTTTCACTTTTTTGGGCATTTTATGGCTGGTGCGATTTATACTCCGGTGCGACTTATAGTCCGAAAATTACGGTAGTAATAATTTCAACTCCTCGCCTCTCACCTATGAGAGCACCGAGCGTGTAAGGGGTCAATTTCTTGAAGATGATGGAGTTGGTGGGCCGGTTTCCTTGGAACACCTTGAAGCGCACAACAATAAGAATGATGCACGAGTTACGACATGTGTGGTTGTGACCCACTTTGTGTGGCAGAATCTTCTCCAGAGCCTCCCCAGAAAGGCCGCTGGCCTCCAACTCCCTGCGAGCCTCCTCGGTGGTCTTCCCTCTCATGAGAGCCTCCGTCTGGGCCAAGAAGTTGGCCACCAGGATCTACCGGTCCACAACATTATTTAATATTCTAACACCATGAGCTGATGTGGGCTGACTTGCCTTGTGGTGCAGGTTGTCCCTGACGGGGTGCTGCGACTGGGCCGGGATAAGGAAATCGGAAGGCACCATGCGCGTTCCTGAGGTACAAGCACAAATGATAATCCAAAATGGTCTTTGTGATTAAGCGATGTGTTAAGTTGGGGTACCTTGATGGATAAGCTGGTAGAAGGCGTGCTGCCCGTTGGTGCCTGGCTCACCCCACACGATGGGCCCGGTGTGATAATTTACACGAGTGCCATTTTTGGTGACGTACTTGCCGTTAGACTCCATGTCACCCTGGATCCAAATAAATTTATGTTACGGTCAACTAGTAGATTGAGCTTTTTTTTTTTTTAAGGAGTTGAGGTATTAACCTGCTGGAAGTAAGCGGCAAAGCGATGCATGTACTGGTCATAGGGCAGCATGCCGTGGGTTTCCGTGTGGAAGAAATTGATGTACCAGATGCCCAGTAGTGCCAGCAGCACCGGAGCATTTTTATCAAGGGGAGCTGTTTGGAAGTGCTTGTCCTGCAGAGATGAGTTTTAAATTTTGTAGATTGTTATTATTTTGTAGGGTGTGTAACATGGACGTCCCAGATGACGTACCATCCAGTGGGCGCCTGCCAGGAGCTTCTCAAAGTTGTCAAAGCCTGATGATAAGACAGAGTGTGTGTGCGTGTGGGGGCGGGGGGGTGGGGGTCAAAACAAGAGCAGGCATGTTGTCAATAAAAAAAAACACAATCTTAAATTCATAACAAATTATCAAATTATTATTTAACTGTGTAGTGATGAAATAGGTAGACTAAAATATGTTTATATAGTAGAATAATAAATCAAATGAAAATATATGGTTAATAACTGCCTCGTTGCTTGATATGAATACATATTTATTTTATATTAGAAGAATATATTCAAATACTTATTACTTTTAAAATATTTTTTTTCATTTAATTAAAAGTGGTATTATAATTGTTCATATTATTTATAGTACACTAAAATATTATATTATAAAATTTACAGTAGACTAAAATATGTTTATATAGTAGAATAATAAATCAAATAAAACTATATGGTTAATAACTGCCTCGTTGCTTGATATGAATACATATTTATCCTATATTAGAAGAATATATTCAAATATTTATTATCTTTAAAATATTTTTTTTTCATTTAATTACAAGTGGTCTTATAATTGTTCATATTATTTATCGTACAACTTTTCATATATTTATTTTTATATTTAACATTTTATTATATTTATAGGTTCCTTGCCCAGTGTAGGGCCGCAAAAAAAACTTTTAATGTACGTACCAATGTGCAAGGCAATGGCCATTCCAATCGCTGACCACAAGGAGAAACGCCCCCCAACCCACTAAAAGAAGAAAACTTTTGTTAAAAAATTCATTTCGAGCCAAATCAAAGGTTACAGCCAAAATATAAAAGCCATATTGTATCCACCGCACTTAAAATAGCAAGCTCTGTGACCTTTATCAGCCTGTGCAGTAACCTCCGCACGGGAGAAGGTCGCCACTAATAATAACCGAGGGGAGGCACCAACGAAGGGCCTCTGATAACCCGCCAGCTGCAAACTCAAGGGTCCAGTCCCGGTCAGAAAGTTCCACTTCAATATAGCTGCCAAACAAAAAGAGCACTCACATCCCAGAACTCAAACATGTTCTCGGTGTCGATGCCGAAGTCCTTCACTTTGGGCTGAAAGACAGAAAAGTGTCCGTTAGACAATTCGATATATTGGCTAGCTAGCTATCTTTATGCTAGCTAGCTATCTCTCCATCTATCTATGACTTACGCCATTGGTGGAAAGAGCAACAAAGTGTTTGGCCACAGCACTTTTCTACGGAGAAATGACAACATTGTCAATAGATGTTGAGAGACAAGGTTAACCTTCAAGCTCACACTCACGTACATCTTTGGCGTGCTCCAAGAACCACGCTTTGGCCGACTCAGCATTGGTGATGGTCTCCTGAGTTGTGAAGGTCTGACAAAAATCAGCGTTAAACGGAAAACACGTTAGACATGTGGACGCTAGCTACATAGCCTACCGGATTTTCCGGACTATAAGGCGCACCGGACTATAAGGCGCACCTTCAATGAATGGCCCGTTTTAAAACTTTGTCCTTATGTAAGGCGCACCGGACTATAAGGCGCACCATTAATGCATCATGTCAGATTTTTAATCCAAATCAAATCATTCTCCATTTTATCTTTTTTTATTTCAACTTCAGACGCCACAAATTACTTTATAATCACAAAATAATGATCCGTAGTCTTTTTTGATTCATGATTCATAGTCTTCAGCGGGCCACTTATGATTGATTTCATGACACAATGCTTCGGGCCAGTTTAAATTTAGAAATTCGGTCCATATATAAGGCGCACTGTCGGCTTTTGAGAAAATTTTATGTTTTTAAGTGCGCCTTATAGTCCGGAAAATACGGTACACATTTTGAATTCAGATTGCATCTGAGGTTTAGGCAAACAAGTTCGCTAAAATTGTCTTTGCCGTTCAGTAAAACTCACATTCATGGAGCCCAAATAAATTTCTTTGTAAACCCACCGTTGGTGCCCTCCACTACCTTGGAAGCGATGATGAAGAGCGTGGTCTCAGCGTTGAGCTGGGCTAGCGTCTTGGCGATGTGCGTCCCGTCGATGTTGGACACAAACCACACGGCCGGCCCGTCCTTGGAGTACGGCTTTAGGGCCTCCGTCACCATCAGGGGCCCCTACCGTTCGGCGAATCACGTTAAAAGAAGTAATGGTTTGATTTTCACACTTCTCCGCGTGTTCAAAATGATCCAGTGTTTCAATTCTTTTTGAACATTAGAGACGAGGAATTGTCTCGACTGAAACACTGAACAGTGAACTTTTCAAAAGCTCCAATTATATTCACTCGTGAAGGTGCATTTTAGGTTGTTTCAGGATTGAGAACAAAACTCACAAGATCGGATCCTCCTATCCCAACATTGACGACGTCAGTGATGCTTTTTCCCGTGTAGCCCTTCCACTGACCGCTACGAACCCTCTGCAAGAAAAAAAAAAAAAAAAAAAACGACACTGGATGTGACTTCCCCCCTTCACATATTGTTTGCTATGTATTTACTCACATGACAAAAGTTCTTCATCTTGTCCAGAACCTTATTAACCTCCGGCATCACATCTTTGCCGTCCACTATTATGGGGGTGTTGGAGCGGTTTCGCAGAGCCACATGGAGCACAGCGCGACCCTAAAATAAATTTTCTTTTTAGCTCCTTCCAGAGATGTTCACGAGGGTATGGGTCTGGGATGATCACAATTTTGAAAAAAAAAAAAGAAAAACCTCTTTGCTTTGAAATATCATTGTACCCTTTACAGATTTTAGACCAGTGCCTGGAGGAGCAAAGCAGCCCCAGAACAGACGAACGGTGTAAAAAGTAACTTGTGAGAAAATCCAGCTTGTCACATAGTGTCACCCTGGCAAGTTGTCAAGTCAGGATGAGAATGACAACATGAACATCAAGCACCTCAGTGAAGTTGATCTTGTCTCCGGTGAACATGGTCTCTCTGGCCGCTTCCATGCCTCTCGACTTGGCCTGCCAAAGAAACGATGCATCTAAGGGAATGCTGGGATTTTCCATACATGACGAATCCGACCTACCAGTTCGACCAGCATCTTCATCACTTCTTCGGTGATGAGGTTCTTGGAGTAGTCCAGCAGGATGTCTCCGTCGTCGGTCTGCAGCGTGAGGCTGCACAAACCAGAGTTTGAGAACAAATCACCTTCTCATTCATCCTTGTTTATTTGTCTTAGGTCAGGAAGGTCTCTTACCTGAATTTGTGGAACCTCTCTTTGTCACCGTCAAACATGTGCCTCATGTTGAGGTTCAAGGCGTGGGCCGTGTACCATTGCTGCAGCCGTTGGAAGACGGGGTCCTGCGTGAGTCCCATGTTGCTGAGTTCCGAGGTGGGCTGAGTGGGGCTGAGGGGGTGAGGGCAAAAGCTTTTTGAAGGGCCACTTAAGCTCCTCCTACTCTTACTATAATCAGGGCTGCTGCATGCATGTCACACCTCCTCCCCTCTGTGTGTCCTCCATGGTGCATATTTGGCACGGGTGGCTAAAATACAGTACTCATACTTTGTAGTTAGGGAGATTAAAAATATACTCAGGTTAAAAGAATACCCATTTTTAAACATTGGCACTGTGAAAAAATAGTCAATTTAAATTAAATAACTAACTTCAATTAACATACAGCTATTATCCACAGTATGCCTCATTAACGTTCTAAACAATTAATATTATTCTTATATATATAGAATCTGAAAGTCTTGGGGAGATCAGGTGCCAAATGATGCCTTGTTGGAGGAATATGTGGAATAGCACGCCCCCTATTGACCGTCTGGCGAAATAACATAAACCTGGTGCAATAGTCTTAATCAACAATAGAGGGCGACAAAGCCTCAGTCTTTATGACGACATTTGGTTTCATTCTTATATCAGCCTCGGTTTTGGTATATCACTAACGTGATTCTAATTAAATAGCTCACATTAATGGCTCGGAGTTCAGTGAAACAACAGACAGTACCAACCAAGCCTTTGTTTTGTTGTGAAACATTTACCGGAACTGTTTTTGTTCTTTTGATTTTCATGACAAACTTAACACGCTCCAGTCACGCGGACGGTAACTTCATCCGCTACATTATTGTGAAACGTTCACCGGAAGTGTTGGCTTTTATTACAACGGGCTTGACATGTCACACGGACAGGAGATTCGCTGTCAAAGAGGGTGGATGCCAGAGATGGTAAGCAATGCACCTTTTTCCCCTTACTATCTTAACCTTTGCCTTCCATTTTATCACAGTTGCACCTCTCTATATTGCATCGAGCCGATGTTTGTGGAGCTTCAATGTGTTTTTATCGGTCACGCCTCAGTAACGCTTTTCAGTCGTGTCGCAGAGAGGCTAGCGGGGCAAGCTAACGTTAGCCCCGCGGAGCTATGTCGCTAAAGCCACTGAGTACACATGAAACATCCGTGCGCCCATTATCGGACGCACACCCCCCTTTTACCGATCCCCGTACCTCACGACGATACGTCTCCGTGACAGGCTTCAGCGGAGTTCCAACGTGCTGTTATGCAGCTAAAGCGGCCAATTATGAACATATTTGTCTGTCTTCTGCGAGAAACCACCCCATTTTGGACTCGAGAGGGGAGGAGCAATTCCGCGTCGGTTATTTTTATTTTTCCACGCCATCAAATCTGCTTCGGTTGAGCACGTCGTCTTGACAACGCCATGCTGTGCTTGACTAATGAAGGTAAAAGCGTGTTATTAATCAAGTTTCGTCATATCGTAATCGGTTAGCGACTCGCGTGTCCGATAATGGACTCGTCTACGTTTACACGTACATATTAATCCAAGTTGGCGCACTCGTTTCGATGTTAGCTTCCTAACTCGCAGCGGTTAATTGCTATTAAGTCTTTGTCTTTACGACCCTTTGTGGAAGTTTTGTAACGAAACAAAGGGCGACTTGGTTGTTAGTATTTCGATATAGTTATTAATAGCTGCCATATAGTGCTCCCAACGCCCGGAGTTTCGATGAAACCGGCGAGTGTGTGTGTGTTGGGGGGGGTGTTCCTGCCAAATAGTGATCTAGCACGCTTCTAAGCTACAGCCAAATGGAAAATACACAATATTTTTTGTTTTCATTCCATTTTGTAGTGAGCCAAGATGTAGAATAATGTAAACCCTCGCCTGTGAGCTGTAAACACAACGCTTGGGCCACCTGAAGATGAAATATGCCATGAGAGCATGTGGAATGTGTTTCCTGTTTGGCTCTTGTGGAGACAGACCGAGAGAGAATGTGGAGATACGTATAGAAAGGCACTTAACATGTAGGGTGGAGTTGTTGGAATTATTTTGCACTAAATGTCAGATTGTTTTCTGACCAGTAGAGTGAAATTCATCTTGTTTTTCCCCATGAAAAACAACTTTATGAGAATGTTTCAACAAAAATTGCTCCTGCAAACAAAATGGCGTTTTGTTGTTTTTCTTTTGACATTGTGCTGCAGAAATTTGCTGAAGATGCCGAACGGCGTTAGGTTTTTAATTCCCACCTTTTGTCATCTTATTTTTGCTGGCTTTGCACAGGGTCCCCACTAAAATCTGTGTGGGGGGGTCACGCATTTGGCCCACTTGTTGAGAACTGCCGCAACTCCGTCACCGTGGAAATACGCGCTTTGCTCGGCAGAATTCCTGTCTCGCCTTCCGACCGACGGGCTGATTCAGCGCTGCGCTCGCAGTCCCGCCCGTCGCTCTCGGCGGTTGAACACGTGACCCCCGCGGAGACGCCCGCCTCATCCGTGTGCAGTCACAAGCTCATTGTTTGCGCCACGCTGTGTCATGGGTTGTGCACCTGAGTGATGTTTGCTTCCCAGGCAACCCTCCCCTCTTGTCTGCACATTATTCGTCCGCGGCAAGGCTGGGGGAAGGGGTCCGCTTCGCCCCGGGGCCACGATATTATTAGAGCCAAGGAATTCCAGCATTTGCAGCCCATGATCTCAGCTTTCACAGTCCAATTGAGGCTGGCGTTTTTGCGGATGTTTTGCCTTTCTGCTTTGTAGGCTGGATTAGCTACAAAGTATCGGGCATAAGAAAACAACCACTCGAAAGAACAATAAAGACGCTTTTTTTTTCTTTCTTTTTTTTTTTTCCAACAACAACAAAAGGAATAATTATGATTGATCTACTTCTTTATGAAAGCAGACTGATTTATTTGTGTTTAATCAAAATAAGACCTTTGCAAACATCTGCTTTTATTTTGGAAAACAATCACTTCTTGTGTGATATTGCTGAGCTCAGTTGTTTTGATATCACCGAATAAACCAAAAATAATTGGGCATAAAAAGTTTTTTTTCGATTGACTAACGGAATAAAGGATTCTAAAAATATTGAATTGTGACAGCCCGACTTAGAACAACCTTGACAATCTGTCGCCTGGTTCAACTCGGCGCTGATGTAAGGTGATCTTTATGAATGCAAACGGGAAACATCTTTTCTTCTCGCTTTTCCAGGCGGGGGTCAGAAATCAGGGCAGGCTGCCATTTGATATCTTGTCCGACGCAACTCGAGGCGCGCTTGGAAAAGCGCGACTCGGGCTGGAACATGTTTTTGTCTTACTTCATTTTTCCATGAGCCCAAGCAGGTATCAAGCGTTTGTGTTATTCCACGAAGGAATTCCTCTTTTCCCGCCTTTGCTCTTCAGCTTACTTTGGCGAAGCCGGAGGTTGCCGCTCGCACTCGACGCAACGCGCCGGCCGTGCACGCTCGCCGTACTCCAGTGCGCTTCTATTCTGGAGAGGCGAGCCGAGATAATGCTCGGTGCTGACAGGCAGGTGCGCTTTGTGCGAGGGCTTCCGCGGATCACGGCGGACGAGACTCATTTGTCGGCGCTCGCGTGACCTTTTAACGCGCCGGCGCTGCTGCTGTCCCACTTTTCACTACTTTAGAATCTGTATCAGTCCAGTTATTCGCAGGACTCAGGAACCAAGCCCCGCCCCCTTCTATAGGTGGTGACGCTGACCTACAGGCCCCCACGGGCTATTTTTATCGGAGCCATAAGCTACTTACAGTGGCTGCTCTGACATGACAGGTTAGCCTAATATTATCCAGCCCGGTCAGCGTCTCGACTGATCCCACCCGGCGGCGTCCAAACGTCACAGACCAACCTATAAACCCGACGCCAGTTATTCCGGAAGCAACCCGACACTGACCACAGACGCTCTATTGTCGCACGAGTTTAAATCGTAGCGAGGAGGCCTTTATTTATACTCTCGCGCGAGTCGTACAGCTGCGTGTTTTGTCTTTATTTTCGGAGCGCTGGAATGCGGAGACCCGCCACAATACGCTCCTTGTGTCGGCCGGGCGAGAGGAGCTCAGTTGCTCACGCCACTTGTCCCGGGTCCTTTGGACTGACTCAACTCGAATGTTGGATACAAACTAGGGTTAGGCTGCTTTTCCTGACCTTCTTTTTGAAGCTGAGTTGAGTGAGGAAATAACATTCCTGTGCTTCATTGGCAACAGATGTAAGGGAGAACACCCCCCCCCCCCCCCCCCCCCCCCGTTGAGCCCAACCTTTAGTAGTGTCTAAAACCAGTGCGGCATGCAGCTGTTTTTTTTTTTGGCCCACAGAAGCCAAAATAGTCTTCATGAGCGAGCTAATGCCCAGCCTTGCGACGGGAGCGTCGCTGCGGATGGTTAAGGAGCTGTCAGCATGTGTCACAGCTGCCACGTCCGCCGACCCCTTTAAAGTACCAGATTTTTCCAGACTCGGCTTTGGAGGGACGGACGGCCAAGTGGGATTGAATGAAAAGGGAAGGTAAAAGAGTCAAACCAATGTGAGGGTTTGAACAGCTCCATCACGGAAGTGAGTCAGGATGTGTCGGAATGCGTTTTAAAAAGTGCGGGCAAAATGTTTTTGGGGATCACCCGTCTTAGATGATGTTTACATTTGTAGTCATTTCAAATGGCAACGTTCTGGCTTTAGAAAGGTTTTTTGAAAAAATGTAGAAAAAAAACGGATGGGCTTTTTTTTTTCTCCAAAATTGAACGACCCAATGAACATCTTCTGACATCGGTGATGTCATTTTTTTATGCCAGGTGTTTGAATATGAGCGACAATGCCGTACTTTGGCGACAGGCAGGTCGCGCCAGGAAATTTAAGCCCCTTCCCATCGAAACGGAGCAGCTGACGTGAGCGAGGGGCTAGAGCTAACATTAGCCACCGAGACCCCCTGCTGTTTCGGTACGATCTCCAATACAGCGGGGGCCCGTTAGAGGATGGGCGCTAGGCTGCTACACTTAAGATAAGTGCTTGTCAAGTAGGACGGGTCAGTCGTGCTTCGGAACAGTAAATCGATCAAATGCAAAGCACGAGACTAGGATAGAAATGTCTTCAATGTGCTCATCAGATACTTCTCGATTCAGACCCATTCCAAGTCTCATTGGGCATCATGATGAAAGAGCAAATATTTGACAAAGTTCTCTGACGCACGTTTCATCAACTCACAGTCGAAGCTGTGTTGTCACAAAATGTCACCACCTCCCAACTGGCTCTCAGCAAGTTGGTGATTTCCCGGACTGGATATTCCCCAATTCCTCGTCTCGCCACCGATGCTTTGAGGACACGTCTTTAACAAGCTGAGCTTAAGCTCGGGCTCACGCTGCATAAAAAAAAAAAGTGTGTTGACTTGCAAACACAAGAAAAGCCACCTGGCAGCTTCCCTGTGGCGCTAATCTCTTTTGAGACTCCCAGGTCAGCCCAGTTTAGCCTCGTTAGCTCTCCTACGCGGGGTTAACGCGGTTAGCATGCGCCGGCCGACCTGCAAATGACCGTAATCAGAAATTGAAAACATCTAACAAACTGATAATGGAGAGTCATTTAGGTATTAGTATTTTTTTTTGTTTTTTTTCCCCAGTTTCAGGAAGCGCAATGAGCGTCACTTTTGTCCCTTTTGAGCTGAGGTCACCAGTTTCCCTCCGAGCTCTCTCTTTCCACTCACACGGCAACAAACGAGGGCTGTTTGGGAAAGGAAGCGGGGTCGGAAGGTCGGCGGAATGTTGTCGGGATGCAGTGTGTGTGTGTGTGTGTGTTAGAAAGCGGCGCGTTGACGGCAACGTGTTTATCCCGCTCTCGTCTGCGAGTTACAATCCATCCCAAAACACAGACGCTGATACCAGATAGCGACGTCTGTTCCACAGACTGATAGAGAAAACAGCGACGGAAACGTTTGACCCGGCAAATATGCGTGCCATAGGATTCCTGTGACATCACCAACAAGGCGGCGTATTATTTTCCCAGCGCGCCAAACAAATGTCCACAAAGGCATTCTTGGATGTATTTGGTGTGTAGGAAACCCACAAAGACAGCTTTTGTTCAAACCAGGCCATTCACAAAGACACACCCTCCAAATTGATGTCAATAGAAACGGAAGCTTTTCTGTCCCAATACTTTTGTCCATGTTGTTGGATGTCAGTTCATATTGTTTCTTCGCTTTTTTTTGGGATTGTTTTAATACCCCTCAAAAAAATAAGGACATGATGTCATCTGTTCCTCTGAAATTGTCACGACAGTTAAGTCCACACCAGCGAACAAGCGAATACATTCAGTCCAGCGGCAAGACCCGGTCGCATCTGTCCGTTGAATGACACGATTGTGACCGGGACAATTTGTCATCTGTATCGTAAAACAATGGCCTCGTCTCTGGCACGAGGGCATCGACACGCGGTTACGGTTTTGAAAAGCACAACCACAAGTCACAGCAGTTTCCGAGCAGCGAAACAACGGCGTGACTACAGTTAGCCATTAGCGATGAGCTGTTACTGAGCTTTCTGTGCATCTTAACGAGCCAAGTTGACACTTGGCTAATGTTAGCTTAACTTGTAAGCTGTGCTTATGGAGTATTGAAGTCCACGGTGGCCATTTTGTAGCTTACCCTGTTAGCTTAACTTGTTAGCTGTGCTTATGGAGTATTGAAGTCCATGGTGGCCATTTTGTCGCTTACCCTGTTAGCTTAACTTGTTAGCTATGCTTATGGAGTATTGAAGTCCACGGTGGCCATTTTGTAGCTTACCCTGTTAGCTTAACTTGTTAGGTGTGCTTATGGCGTATTGAAGTCCACGGTGGCCATTTTGTAGCTTACCCTGTTGCTGTACGGCTAATGTTAGCTAAACTTGTTTACTGTGCAGTATTGAAGTCCACGGTGTCCATTTTGCTGGAGCACTTTAGCTTACCCTGCTGCTGTACGTTAGCTACGGCTCGTTAATGTTCCATCTTTTCCGCCATCTTGCTTAGGCACATTGTAACCTTTAAAAGTAGATAGGGAATCGATTGGCGTATCAGTTATTTTATCGATTTTAAAAAGGAAAACTTTTATTTTGCAGCCCTTTCTTCAAAATTCAAATTTGACAGTGCAGCAAGTACACAAACAAATCGATGAAGTCCTTTATGTCATAAAATGTTTTCCAAAGTAAATGTTTTTTTTTTTTTCGTATTCAACTCCAAGTAGCATAAATTCAACTCATCCTTCCTCTGCGGACGCGTTGCTAACCTTGTCTGTTTTTTTTTTTTTTTTTCTTCCCCTTCCTCCCTTAGGAAATGACCTAGAGGCCTTACAGATACATTTGTGCTCTTGTCGCCGTAATCTGCATCCGCGGGCAAGTCCCACCTACCTCAGCCTGCACACGGACGGGAAAAGCAGGAAGCCCGTCGGGTGGGGCTGCTGGACACACGGAGCCAAGTAGCGCTTTTGGAGAGGAGCACCTTGAGACGGACCGGATCCGCCTCATTCTCACAGTCCGGAATCTGTTTGTTGTTGTTTTTTTGTTTTTTTTAAACATTTTGTAACCTCCATGCTGTTGACCAGTGTTAATTTTTTGCTTTCAATCTAATATTTTTTTTTTCTACTTTCATCAGTGAAGGATTTCTATTTGTACAAAAGCTCCGGAACGTATGAAGAATTCTTTTTCCCCCTCTTCTGAAGGAAGGCTAAGGCACTTTACACCTCGGCTCTCGGATCCGTTTTTGAATCTCGGAGACATGCGTGTTGATATGCAGCTGGCCTGCATGTGAGCACGTCACTTTCGATTCCCGGCCCTCGCCGCTCCTGCCTTCGGATTCCCTCAAGGCGCACTGAGATGAGCCTCCGGCAGGCAGCATCCCTCAGTGGTCTTTTTACGTGACCTGGACTGTCGCGGTTCGAGTCTTTTCCTCGTGCGGTCGACAGGATTCTTTTTTTTTTTTCCAAGGGTCGGGGAAAGTTAAGCAGGAACAGGATCTTCAGGTGCCGGTGCACCACCTATGTATTGTTGCAGTGTGCAACAAAGTAAAATGGACTACAAGCGTCGCTTTTTGCTCGGCGGGTCCAAGCAGAAAGTCCAACAGCACCAGCAGTACCAGATGCCTGAGTTGAGCCGGACCCTTAGCGCCTCATTGGCCTCCTCTTGCTCGGCCTCCTCTTCGCCGATGGGGCTCCCCGGCGGCGGCGGCGGCTGCCACCCGCCCCCCACCTCCCCCACCACGGCGGTGGCCGACATCCAGCAGGGCATCTCCAAGTACTTGGACGCCCTCAACGTGTTCTGCCGGGCCAGCGCCTTCCTCACCGACCTATTCAGCAGCGTGTTCAGGAACTCTCACTACTCCAAAGCGGCTATGCAACTGAAGGACGTGCAGGAACACGTCATGGAGGCGGCCAGCCGGCTGACGGCGGCCATCAAGCCGGAGATCGCCAAGATGCTGATGGAGCTGAGCGCCGGGGCCGCCAACTTCAAAGATCAGAACGACTTCAACCTGCAAGATGTCGAGGTACCATTTGGAATTGTTGCTTTGGATCTCACGGAACAAAGGTTTTGTCCTGTTACCGAGAACCAGGACGAGCAGAAGCGTATTTGGTCACCGCCGTTCCTTTTCACCCCCTTCGAGCCTTGGCGCGAATATGCTGGGATGGGATGTCTGGCTGCTCTCTTGCCCAATAGCTGACTTGATGAATCACTGTTTCCCAGCTCAGGTTCCCCACCCTGTCCTGAGAACCCGAGCCCGGCCGGCGCGTGAGAAAAACAAACAAACCGTGTGCCGTTCTGCATGATCTTCACGCTCGTCGCTGAACTTTCTTACTTCCTGTTTCCACACGGGAGCCGCCGAAAAATAGGATCAAGATGAATCTGATTGACAAAGTCGTATTTTGGTCCGCGGGAATTGCGGTCGGGTAGCTTTTGGAGATTGCCGCACCTCTCCGGCGGGATCCGGCTTTGCCCAAAAACAGGAAACCCTTTCGCACCGCTGTCGGCTCCCCAAATATGCCCTCGTGAATATTAGAGGAAGCGCGAGTCTGAACGTTTTGACCGCACGCCGCGACCGCGGAGGGACGCGGGAACGCAAACCTGCGATGGGGTCTTCGATGCTGCACACTGATCTAATTAGTGTGTTTTGATCGTCAAAGGGACATGCTGGCTTTGAAAAGTGAATCGTAAAAAGAAAACGTGAGATTCGAAACGGCGAGGTAGCCCTTAGAAGACAGAACGCGGTCTCCGAGGAAAAGCAGCGCTAATCTAATAGCTGCTAATAGAGGAAGTCTTTTTACAAAATGTATTTGGGGCTGAGGGGGAGTTTTTTTTTTTTTTTTTTTTTTTTTTTTTTTTTCTGCCTGTCTGAGAGGATAAGAATGCAGTCTGGCAGCAGTTTGTTCTATTAGCTCCTCAAAAAAGGAAAAAATGAGGGGGGGGCGAATACAATAGTGAGTTGAGGGAGTTGTGGTATGTGCGGCTTTACTCCATTCTTCCCCCCCCCCCCCCTGACTGCACTCACGCCGTTTTTCTTTCCTTTACATCCCTGCCAAATTTCTGATCAGCAAGTAAAGCACTTTTTCCCACCCAAATCTGAACGGATTCAACTATTGGTGGAGTTTGTGCGGTATTTAAAAGCGGCCATTTTAAGCCGATGTCCAATTTAGGGAACTGCACCTCCCAAATGATGGAAAGGAAGTTTCTTTAAAAAAAAAAAAAAGAAAGAGCTATTGGGGAAAGAACTAAGTAGCCATCTGGTTCGGATTTCAAGGTCTCGGCCCGTTTAAGGAGCTCTCCATCCTCCGGCTTGCATCGTGGCGGCGACAGCGCAGGTGTTCTCTGACAAATAGAAGGATACATGTTGATGGCTTCATGAGTCACCTTATTTGGGCTAAAGTTTTTTTTTTCTTTTCTTCTCTCATATTTCTCCTGACTTTGGGTTCCCGCACAGCCAATCACATGTGTTCTCCATTATCTGGAACTGAGGCTGTGTAACATTACTTGTCGAGCTGTTGTTCAAATGATGACGTATGCTTGTTCTGGTTGGAGGGGATCAGTCCAAATTTTGTTGGCAGGTCATGCGTCTTCTGCTCCGATCCGCTTTCTTCTCATGGCTTTCATCGTGAACGTTTTTGCCGCCTCATAACACAGACGTGAACACGTGCGAAAACTTTTCTTCTTCCCTTCCAGGTTCTGGGTCGGTGCTTCTTGACGGTGATGCAGGTCCACTTCCAGTTCCTTTCACAGACCCTGCAGAAGGTCCAACCCGTGGCCCAGTCCTGTCTGGCAGAAGCTCTGGCTCAGGCCCAGGAGCGCTCGACCAGCGCGCGGGCCCAAAGCGCCGAGCTCGGCCCGCTCACAGAGCTGGAGGAAGCTTCCCGCTCGTGGAAATGCGCAGCTGAGGTATACCAACATGAAGATGAAGGATTGAACGGACGGTCTGATCCGTTCCCAGATTCTGGGAATATAAAACAAAATTGCAAAATCACGTCAACATTGCAAAACCTTTGGACCGCCGCGGGAGAAATTTCTGAAGAATGTTGCTGCACCCTCAGGCCATGTCAAGGCTGCGGGAGAGAGGTCGCGACGGCTGCCTGGCAGGCCTCCAGGTCCAGCAGCTCTTCTGCGTGCACAACACCAACATCCCCGAGCACCAGCTGAAGGAGCTCAACATGAAGATAGACAGCGCTCTACAGGTGAACCTTGGATTTCACCATTGCTGCTTCGGCAGTTGGCCTGACTTGAGTGTCCCTCTCGTCCGCAGGCGTACAAGGCAGCGCTGGAGAGCCTGGGCCACGGAGAGTACGCGCTGAAGGCCGGTTTCCATCTCAACCCCAAATGCGTGGAGGCGGCTCTGCAGGTAAGCTGGCAAATCATTTTTTGAATGGTTGCCGAGACGCCCGACATTTTTTTTGCTTCTTCTCTCCACAGGGCTGCTGCGGAGAAGCCGAGGCCCAGCAGGCGGGCCGGATGCACACCACCTCCCAGCCCATCCAGTGCGAGTTACCCACCATCCCCGTGCAGATCGGCTCGCATTTCCTCAAGGGCGTGTCCTTCAACGAGTCGGCGGCGGAGAACCTGAAACTGAAAATGGTGCGTCCGCTTTTTCGACCGTTGCCTCCAAGAGGACGCTGAACGCGTGCGGTGTCTTCCTCAGCAAACCGTGCTGCAGCTCATTAAGGAGGCGCTGGGCCAAAACGGGCTGACCTCCAGGGACGACTGCCCTGTCACCGAAGTGCTCAACCAAGTGTGTCCGTCCAGCTGGAGGGGAGCCTGCAAGACGGCCGTCCAGCTGCTGTTTGCTCAGGCCGGTCTGGTGAGTACCTCGCTTCAACGTGTCCTTGTTTGAATCTTAAGTCACACGATGCCTAGCCAAGCAAAAGTGGGATGCTAATTTGATTGGTTGCTAGCTCTTGATGCTAATACACACAGGTTGGGCAAAACTCTCGGCATTTGGAGCGGATTAATTATTGGCTCAAATATTGCCTGTAGCAAGGAATACAATCCATTTTTCCATTCTTTTAAATGAAATTCCAATCCCGAGTTCTATATTTTGAAAAAGTGGAGCTCACCCAGGTTGCTCTGATGGCATCTGAGTGGTGTAAGCCAATACTGGTGAGACACAAAAGGGGGGGGGGGGAACATTCCGGCTACATCTGGATGGATAGACTTGCCTGGGATGGGCCCCTACACTACCCCCTCCTCCTCCTCCTCCTCCTCCTCCTCCCCTCCCAGAGAGGGTGCAATCTTTACAGAGTAACACCAGCGTGTTTACGCTTTCATCCGTGTTTATTTCCTCTGTGCGGTCTGGAGCGTTTCCAATCGCGGCTCATCGTAAAACAATTCGAGCGATGACGGATGAGGGCCTTCGCTTCTTATCAACCCCGCAAAAAACAAAAAAAAACAAAAAAAACACGCGACTACAATAATACACCCGCGCGCTACTCGCCGTCACTGCAATCGTACACCGGCGCCATTTTTATTCTCGTGTGCGAGCTTTTTAATCGCCACGGATAAACCTGCTCCCCTTCAACAACAATGGAGCGACTTCCTGCGGTGCAGCAAATAGACACACACGTCCCCCCCCTCCCTCTTTTTTGGCCCAGCTTGCAAAATTCTCAAGGAGCAAAGGCCTTTCAAAGAACTTGTTTGTTGTCACGGGGCGCCAAAAGCCCCCTCCTTGTCTTTCTTTGTGGGGATATTAATGACCGAAAGTGGGTGAAGGTCGTTGCGTTCTATTGAATTGATTCAAATGGAACACGCATCGACATGATACCGTTAACTGTACGTGTCAAAAGTAACGTGGGCGCGTTTTCCTCCCAGGTGGTGGTCGACACGGCTCAGATCGAGAACAAGGAGTCGTACGCGCCTCACATCAGCCTCGAAGGAGCCAAGCTGGTGGTCCAGGTTCCTTCCACGTGGTGAGGCCACACTTTCTCCACTGGCACGTTCACTGTCGTCGACGACTTTAGACGATCTGTTTTAAACGGGCAATGAAAATACAACTTACACCGAGACGGACGAATGTCAACAAAAGGGCTTGATGTTTGATTGATGTGAGCCGCACGTTTCCATTTAATTATTATTATTATTATTTTTTTTTAACAGGGGAGTACGATTTGAACTAGAGGTGTTTGTTTTCCAGGCTTGGACAGTCGTAATGATTAGAGCCGGTAAAAACAAACACAAAACCAGTCTGAGCTCCCCACGTGGAAGCTCTTTCCATCTTCGTTTTGAATATCGGCTCTGCATCTGGCGCCTCGGGGGGCCCGGCACCACAGAGCAGGATTTGCCAGTTTGGGAGTCAACTTGAGTGACTCCAGCGTTTGACGCTTCTGAGCAAACGCCTTCAAAGATATGGTTCATGTGCAAAGCAGCTGAAAGAGTGAAACAGTATGAAAGAAGGAAAAAGTTTTTTTTTTTTTTGTGTGTGTGTAATGCAGGTGTCTGAAGGAGGACCCGGCAACCATGTCCTTGCTCCAGCGTAGCCTCGATCCGGAGAAGACGCTCGGCCTGGTGGACGTGCTCTACACAGCCGTGTTTGACATCAATAGATGGAAGGAAAGGAAGTGAGTCATGTTCTTCACATCTCCTCCAAGGTTGAAATGTTCTCAGAAAACCTACCGTCTCTTTTTCTGTTCTTGAGATGTTCTAATATTGTAATATCGTTCGACCAACGTCCTAAGTTGACCGCGCTTGTCTCGCTCCCGTCCAAAGAGAGCAAGCTTTGCCGACCATCCAGATTCAGCTGCAGCGGGAGAGCCCGGACTTTGGCGGCCACGCGGATTTACCGCCGGGCCCTAACTCCAAGGCCTCCAGCGGCCTCCCCAAAACCATCTCCAAGCTGACTTCCAAGTTCACCAAGAAGGTGTCGTCCGGCTCCAACAGCGGCGGCAGCTACTCCTTCCCCAACACGCCGTCCCGCGGCATGCTGACGGGCTCCGAGGACAAGGCCAAGAGCTTGGGCCGCAACGAAGGCCGCCTGCACAGCTTGCTGCAGGCCGGGGCTCTGTCCGCCGGCCCCGAAGCGGGCCCCCAAAACCCGTTGGCCAACGGTTTGGCGTGCGACGAGCAAGGCATGAACCTCCCCACCGACCAGGAGATGCAGGACGTCATCGACTTTCTCTCAGGGTTCAACATGGGCAAGTCCCAGCAGGCCTCCCCGCTCGTCAAGAGGAGGAACTCGGTGGCGTCCGCCAACCCCACCGAGCTCAAACCCCCCGCCGGACCTTCGCCGACCTCCCCGGTTATTTCTCACGGCACGCAGACCTTGGCTCAGGCCCAGCCTCCGCCACCACCGCCGCCGTCATCACAACAGCAGCCAGCGGCCCCGCCTCCGCCCCAGCAGGCCTCCTCCCAGACCCTGCAGTACTACCAGCACCTCCTGCAGCCCATCAGCCAGCAGCAGCCGCCTCCTCAACTTCCTCCCCCTCAGCAAAGGGCGTCCAGCAAATGGTTGGGCACGTCCAGCCAGCAACCCCCGCCCGGAGGCTTGTCCCCCCTGGGCCCCATCGGCCAGTGGGGCGGCTCCCCGGGGTTGCCGGACCTGAGCTCGGACCTGTACAGCCTGGGCCTGGTGAGCACGTACATGGACAGCGTCATGTCCGAGGTGCTGGGCCAGAAGCCCCAGGGGCCCCGCAACAACACGTGGCCCAACAGAGAGCAGAGTGACGGCGTCTTCGGGGTCCTGGGAGACACGCTGCCTTTTGACCCCGCAGGTAACACCCGCCACCTTCGTCTGATTGACAGCATGCTCAACCATTTTCATGGGTCCGGAATTCAATCGTCTCCTTTCTCTTTCCGCCAGTGGGCTCAGACCCCGAGTTTGCCCGCTACGTGGCCGGCGTGAGCCAGGCCATGCAGCAGAAGCGTCAGGTGCAGCACCCGCGTCGCCTCAGCAACCCTCGCAGCAACTGGCCCATGCCCGACGACCAGCACAGGACGTGGACACACCCCGAGTACTACAGCGAGGGGTACGGTGTTTTTTTTTTTTTATCCATCTGTTTCTGAGGTATTAAAAAGACAAACGTTAAAGGAGTCCGTAAAAGAGCCGTCGGTGTCGTTTGCTTTTTCAGCGAGGCAGTCAACAGCAGCTGGTCAGCCAATCAGGGCGACTCCGCCAGCTCCAGCGACGAGACTTCTTCCGCCAACGGAGACAGCCTCTTCTCCATGTTCTCTGGACCCGACTTGGTGGCGGCGGTCAAGCAAAGAAGGTATATGCAGCAAAAACGGTGACGCTTGAGTCTCCGATATCCAGGAGAAGTACATCTTAGCCCGAAAATGGCCGTCACCAACTAAGATTTTGAATGTCACATGACAAAGTATTAACCATAATACAATCCTAACAAAAAAGTGAAACTAAAATGCGTGTGCAGGAAACATAGCTACGGTGAGCCGGAAGCCTGTACGCTGCCCTCGCCGCCCCTCCATCATATTGCTGATGACAACCAGGTAAGAATCGCTCACGCCACAAGGGGGCGTCAGACATGACTATTTGTTGTTTTCTTAGGGGGAAATATTTATTTTTTTTACTTGGTATTATCGTAAGATTACAACTTAAAAATACTTTTAATAATGACCTTATAATCATGATATAATAAAAATATAATAGTTAAAGTAAGTCACAACTTGTGACTTATTTTTTTCTCATCATTCTCAATATTGCAATTTTATTTTGTCCTTCATATTACCAATTTATTTTTAAAATGTCACCATTTATTGTAAATTTGAAAAAATACATTACAACCTTTTCCGAATGTAATTTTACGATCTTTCTTTTTTGGGGGGCATCTTCCTCAGGACAGCAAAACAAAAACGTGGCCTCCCAAAGCGCCGTGGCAGCACTCGGCCCACGGCGGCGGTGGCGGCGGCGGTGTGACCAATCCCAGCTCTTCCTTGTACCACCAGATGAATCTGGCTCCGCCCTCGTCGTCGCAGTGGAGCGACTCCCTGCAGATGCTGCAGTCGCCCGTGTGGGCGGCCGGCGGCGGCGACTGCTCGCCTTCGGCCGCCGCCATCTCCTCGCCGTTCCCCTTCGGCCAGCAGCAGCAGCAGCAGCAGCAGCAACTGAAAGGCATCAAGGCCTTCAAGTCGTTCCCCTTGAAACACGAGCACAGGTCCTCCTTCCTGCACCAATACTGAGCCGGCCACTACACACGCTACACGCTAACAGTAAACACACTGGCTCGATCTACTCCACCTTTCCGACGTACTTCCACACACGCTACTTTTGTACAGGCGTTATCAGGGCCACGCCGAGGGGAAATAATGCAGCTGACCACCATGACGGCTCGGTAACTCGTAAGAGAATGAAAATTAAACTTCATGAGCAAAAAAAAAGTCGCAAAAATTTAAGTCAGAACTGTACGAGAAAAAAAGACTTTTGCTCGTTTACAGCCTCGTTCTCGTCACATGACCGCTCATCTCCCGAGACTTTACGACTTTTGTGTAATTGAGCATCTTTAGGTTTTGCTCGCTACATGACAAATAATTCTCGCAGCATGACATATTTGTCTTGTGTGACGATGACTTTTTTTTTGTTTGTTTGCAACTTATTTTGCCTGTAACTTAACATTTTTCTCAAATGACGACTTTTTACTCGCTACTGTCCAATTTATTGTAATCCACTCCCCCTTCAGTTTAAAACTTTATTATTATTTTTTTGCTCATTACAACTTTTTTCTCATACATTTACACTTTACCATAACGTAACGACTTGCTTTTGCACATAACAGTGACTTTTTTTTGGCTCGTACCTTAACAGTTTCCCTAATGATTTTTTTTCTTTTTCATGCCATGTTGCAAACCTTTTGATTGATTGATTTTTCCATTTCCGCGTGGCCCTGATACTCCAACGTATATATCACACAGAGACCTATTTTTACATTTTCCTTCCTCTGCCCTAACTACTTAAGTTACTCACTACTATTATTATTAATATTATTACTACGAAGCGGTCATTTCTCTGCCTTACGAAGAGTGCGGCCGATGCCCGCCCTTTCAGGCAAGAGCTGGAGTACCGCTTGAGAAAGAAAAAAAAAAGTGTGTACAGCGAGCTGTAACTGCCAAATGTACAGCTAGCGTGTACGTGAAATTTCATTTTTCCTTATATTTTTAAAGAGGCTCTGAGCAGGCTCAGCACGGTTAACACACATATACTACTTTTTTTAAAAAATTTTTTTATAATGGTTTATTTTTTTTCCCTCATCCACAACACACAAATATGATACGAAATGTGCCATTTTGCCAACGAAAGCACTTGTTCCCGACCAAAGCAGGAGACGGAACGGTGGTGCATTCGCTTGGCCCCCGCAAAATTGGACGCCACGACTCCTTGTTACATTTTCGCAACAGTATTAATAAATGTAGTGAACGGCTATTTTCCACTTTCCCATTTATGTGAAAAAAAAAGGAAGCACACATAAGTTCATCTTTACCAAATATGCTTAACAAAAGATTTATTTGGTTTTTACGGCAAAAGCCCCGAATGTTATCTTTTTGTTCGTGATGTTTGCAGATGCCAATGTTGCCTGTATTTATAAAAAGACACCAGATAAAAACTAACACTTCAAAATGTTTACAGTTTTGCTGTACATACATATAAAATATATCTTTTTATAGTTAAATGTGCTTTGCACAATCAACATAGAGGTTCTGCTTTTTTTGTTTGTTTTTGGGCTCTGTTCACTTCCTTAGAAGCCTTTTTTTCTTTCCTTTCTACTTTTCCTAAGACAGACTTGTAACTGTTGGCTTATCATTACTACCCCCCCCCCCCCCCCCCGCTGTGTCAAACGGTTAAACTATAATGGCGGCAAGGGTAAACCAAAATAATATGAATTCATCTAAAGGGGGCGGGGCTGCTTGGCTTACGTGTTCTTTTTAGCTGGCAACTAAAAACTACCAGTGATGCAAAGAGAAAAAAAAACATTAAAAAAACTAGCAAGTTCATTTGTTTGTTTTCTGTTTTATTCTTGAATGTTAGTGACATCATACCTGGAAAATATTAACTACATACTTATGAAAATGTTGAAAATGATGCCTTTAAAAATTTCCTCAACCATACTGATTTATAAAATGTTTTTTTTTCTCCTGTAAACATGACAAGATAATTACTTGTCTCATTTTATTCTGTTAAAATAACATTTGAGCCCCTGTAATCTTAACACTAATATTACAAATTGAGTTCCATTCAAATAGAAACATTTTTCTTCACATAATCATGACTTTATTCGGGTAAAGTGACATTCTTGTACCATTTCAACTAAATCATTTCAGTGTGACCCCGATGCTCCTTCAAATGATGTGCAAAATAAATCTAATGAGGCAGAAGGATGTGGCATGACATAAATAATAATACATCTAGGGTCAGTATCAACTTTCTTCATTGGCGCTCGGCTGCATGACGGTGGAGCTTTGGTCGGACTGCAACAGAAAAACAAGAGCAGGTAAGCAAAGCAGGTAAAGAAATTAAATGTTTCCAAACTTGCCGTACAGTTGGCCAAGACGAGGAGGAGGAGGAAGGCACGTTGTCTGGTGGGCTGGCGTCAGCCAGGGTTGCCAGGTACACGATGTTACGGTGCAGGAATTGCTGGTACCTGCCATCAAAATTACCTTTAAACTGGCAACAAGGTATTTTGAAGCTGACGTCATAAGCAAGGTTTGGAAAATGGCGGTCCTTTTAAAAACGACCTGATTTCAGCAATCCAAAGATTCTTACTTGACACACTCCACGGCTCGTCCCTTGTGCATGTACTCGACAATGCATCGTATAAACTGGTCGTTTTCGTCCAGCAGCTGGAAAAGAAGAAGACGAAAAAGGTAAAATATAAAGTGTTTTATTGGTAACAACAGTTAGCTATGACGCGGCTAACGTTAGCATAACGGGTAATTGAGTTGCGATAAATCTAACACGTTGAAGTTTTTGTAGCCTAATGTCACAATTTACCCTCTGTATGGTTTCCTGGTTGATTTTGGCGGTACCGCGAAGTCTCTGGGGCACAAAAACGATCGACATTTTACGCTTTCATCGAGGAACTTCTACTTCGTCTGAGATTGTCGTCTTCTTCGTTTCCTACTCTTCGTCGTTTCTTTTAGTGGCGAGTACTAAACTTCCATTTTGCAAAACTCACAGCGCCATCGGTCGTACCGGCGGTGGTACCGATGGTATTAAATCGTTCAGAAAAATAAAATTGTTCATAACATTACGGATGTTTTATTGTCCAATAATTTTGTCGTATTTTATTACAATAGAGACGGTCGAGATCATAAATAGACCTCTTTATACACACTGGATGTTAATCCAGTGAATTGACCCTTGGTTAGTCTCAACCAAATTCTCAATAAATATTGTGAAATATTTTCAAGTAACCCTGGCCTTACCAGCGATCTTTGTCATTCCTTTAAATTTTCATTTAAATATTTAAAATTTATGTTAAAACCTCTCATACCAACCAAAGTGCATTCACTAGGGTTAGATGAACTGTTCTAATAATGATTTTTAATACTTGAAAATATTCTTACGGCATGACCGTAACTTGCCCCGCATTTTACATGTAACCTCAAATAAAACAACAGCAACATTATTAAATACACTTTTGAATCCTTTATTTTTTTAATTGTAAAAATTCAATTTTTACTGATGCTTTCAAGGACAAAAAAAAACAATTCCTTGGTTTTTCAAAATGTTCCAGAAGCTCAGAGGAAGTAACAAACTTACGAAACTAAACAGTTGCAGATGGTTCTCAATGGATGTCCCCCGTCTTGGGCTGGTTTCAAAATAGACGGAGCGGTCGGTCATCATGCAGTGTCGGGCTCAAATGTGCAACATTAACTTAAACATAATGGTTTATTTGCTCTTCATGTATTATTCAATGTCCATTCTTCTAAGTTACATTGTTTGCAACATCACCTGCTCGTGCTGTTTTATCAATACACTTGCTAGAAAGCATCAACATTAAAGGGAGAGCTGTAGAAAAATCCCCAAAACACCCACCCACCCCACATTGAAGGCACTCCCTAATACAAAGTGGAGCCGAAAAAACGAAAATACTAATCATTCACGTCACATATCCAGTTGCTGTCCCTTTTTGTTTGAGAAAAAAACGAAACAAAAAGCTTCACAAAAAATATTGAACTTTTTCTGAGTGAAAGTGGCTTACCGAGGAGCAGAATGCAAACTTTTTGGCTAACTATATTCAAAGCGCTCTTGAAAGGAGGAGGAGGGGGGAAAAAAAAAAAGTTAATAGTGGACTGCTCAGCACGCATTTGGCCAAGCAAATGCGCTCAAAATTTGGTTTCCTTCAGGCTGTCTCAACAGGATGTAATGTTCAAAATGGAATTGAAACGAAAGAGGAAAAAATAAAGCTATCTAAGGCCGGTCGGCGTACCGACCGACTCCACTTATTTTACACCGCTCGTAACTCAAAATGGAAGAAGAAAAAAAATGAAGCTGGCACGCCGCCGTGTCTTCTCCCTTCCTGGCAAATGTTGGGACCCAAGAACATGTTTTCAAAGAGCTACGATTGGTCGTCATCCAAGTGGGCAGGATTACGCCGCCACCTTGTTGTCCTTCTGAAACACAAAATAACAACGGAATCAAACTCCATTTTGTACACCGTCAAATTCAAACTTATACTTCCATTGTAAATGGGCTTTTTAATACACTAATTCTACCGTCATGAATTTGAGATCTACCGCATATTCAAAGTCGGAGAACTCGCGGCCTCCTCTTCCGCCACGGTAGCCGCCTCGGAATCCGGGCGGCGCCCCCCGAGGAGGGCCAAAGGAGCCTCGGCCGGCTGGCCGGCCCCGCCCCCCGCGGGGCGCCATGTAGCCTCTTCCGCCGCGGTACCCTCCTCGGCCGCGGTGGTGCCTCAGCGGGATGCCGAATGTCTCGGCGTTCATCCGCCGCTCCTCCGCCCAGGTCGACCTCCGCTCTCTGCCACGCAAAACGCACACCATCAGCGATATCGGGGGGGGGGGGGGGGGGTGTGGGGGGTTAACGACTAAAACGCTACTAAACGTGCCACTTACCTTGAGAATCCTCCATCATGCGATTTACTAAAAAACAAAAAAATAAAACATTGGACGAGTGTATGAAGCAAAACAGAAATGTTTGTGCAAAACATTTTTGCTGTTAGTTCTAAAACAGAATATATTTTTTGACATTCAAAGAAAATTATACAGTGTGACTTGCACGTGACACTTTTCCGATTTGAATTAATGGTAAAATTGTGAACTTTTTCGGTCAGATGATTAAATTTGGTAAGATCGTATCGTTTCTTAATTACTTGGAGTCGTTGCAGGACAGGTTGTCAAAGAAGGACTTGGTCTTGTCGTAGTAACAGGGAGGTATCGCCGCCTCCTCTTCCTCGACTGGCGCCTCCGTACTTGGATGTTCCGGGTCGGCTTCTTCGCCGTTTGGCGTCTTTTCTACCTTGTCGTCTGCGGATAAAAAAAAAGAGATAAAAGAAAGATAGCACAAAAGAGCGTGTTTAGTTGGATTGCGCACGTCACCTTTAAGCTTGAGCTTGGTCTGCAGTTCTTTGTCGATGTCGTCCTTGTGGAACTGAGCGTTGGCCGTCTCAAAGTCAAAGTCCTCCTCAAACTTCATCATCCCATCCCGGCGCACGTTCACTTTGCCCCTGCTGCGGCTGCCCCTGCCGCGCCCGCGACGCACCGGCTGGGCGCTCGCCGACAGGTAGCACTGACCTGTCAATCAACACGTGGGTCGATACGGCAGACTAACTGATTATGCAAAGTACACACCTCCTTGACGCCTGTTCGGGTCGCGGTTTTCAACGGCAGTATGCTCATGATCCCCTTGAGTTGCCACTTTGGCCACTTCGGGAGCTAAAGCACACAGACAAAACTTTTGTACACCAGAGACAACCTCGAAGGACTCAAGTGCGGCGATTTCAGCACTCACCCTTCCTCTCCAGGAGGTCGGGGGGCTTCAGGTTGCCAACGGAGGTCCCGATAGGTCGAGGTGCCGAGCCTGCCACCTGACTTCTATGTCCGAGCGACGACGCAGGGGCGGCCGAGGAGGGTGCCTGCGTGGCCTGATTCAGGGCGGAGCTCTTTGCGAGAGGGTCCAACTCAGGACTGATGCGCCCTGTTATAAAACAACTTAAATTTCTTTCTAGTTTTAATGGAAATATTTGGTTTTACATCTCCCTGACAGCACCTGGTTAATGTCATGCAAAGAAAAAAACATCTCCTTACCCCCAGGTGCGCCAAACTGCGGAGCACCGCCAAACTGTCCATAGCTTTGCACCGGGGCCCTGCTGAAGGGAGCGTACGCACCAGCAGACTGGAATGGCGCCGACGGGCCCGCCGCACCGCCCGATCCGAGGGACGACTGCAACCGTAAGTGCCGAGATTGTTACATATGATACTGCCACCACCTGCCACCACGGACGGATGCTGTTGGTTCACCTGAACGATGGCTGGGTCTTGAGGCAGGCTGCTGGTCGCCTTAGGAGGCTCGCATACAGTCAAGTCCTTAATGTCACTGCCCCTGAAGATGATGTACTCAAAGACCTCATCCCGGGGTGGGATGGGCCTTTCAGTGGGCCTGTCTTCAGTCCCGAACGAGCGAACTGTTTGGAGAAACGAGCATGGTCATTTTCAATGAACCCAAGTTGCGCAATTTTGTGTGCGCGTATAGCGCACAAAATGTCATCATAAAGCAAGTCAAATCATTACGGCTAACCAGTAAAACTACTCAACCGTTTGGAGTCCAAAACCTCCTAAAGTTGTTCACGAGGCGCTACTTTGAATGTGGCTAGAAAGTTTCCGTAAGTCATTTCTGACTCGGAACATGAAAGATAGCGCCAACACAACATAAACAAAGGGCACGCATTAGCTGGTGAGCTAGCTGGCTAACTGCGAGAAAACCCCTCGACATCATTGCTTATCAATGTCGACTAAGTCGGTTGTTTAGGTGACTTTGAGAAATAAAAGACGTGCGTTAGATAATCGGGTTTACCTTTGGCGAGAGCTACGGTGGAGTTCTCGGTGTCTATGGTGTACAAAATTCCTTCGTAGCGAATCTCGGCCTTGGAGATGAGGCTAATTTTGCTACCGATATACGGCGTCCCTCCTCCGCTCATTTTGACACCCTTGTAATCACTCGCGCACGCGTTTGGCTCGGAAATGCTTCTCTCTCAATAGAGGCGTCGAGATTACAACACGCAGGACGGCGATTCCGAGGCAATTTAGCCGGAGAGAGTAAGTGAAGAAATGAGTTTCTCTCGTCCGTTTCCAAATTGATTTCTACGACACGACATGGCCGTGTTAGTTATTTTCAACCACCGCAAAGGATTGTGGGAGGAGAACTGGCGCGGCTTCCAAAGTGACACCCACGGCTTTTTTTCTTTTTTTTTTCCTTTTGCAACTTCATTAATTTCCACACACTAATGAGAACTTTAGTTGCACCGGATGAGTATTGCGAAGACAAAATAAGAAGAAATAAGAAGGCAAGATTCAAGCTGTTTCCATGTATCGCGACATTCTACGAGATCCCTTCGTCCTGCCCCCATATTGTCTGCTCGCAAATACAGAAATAAAACATTGGTACTATATGTATATTTACGAACATTAAAAGAAACCATTCACTCGTATGACCGACCGCGGTATCGGTACCGACTTTTTTCCGACATTTTAACCGCGGCTTGGTAGCATCCCTTCAACGTCCGGGAAGTGAAGGAGCTGACAAGGGACTCTTCCCTCTGCTTTCTACCTTTCAATGAATCAATGAATCAATGAACATTATATATACTCCTATGTGCATCTTTCGGCTGTATTAATACATCAAGAGTGGAAAAGAATCAGAAATACGACCATTTCGCCTCCAAAAAATAAAAATCTAATGACGTCAGACTCATTCCCACAATGCCTAGTAACACGCATGCGTACAGTAAAAAGAAAAAGACAGCAATCGGAGATCAGAGATGGCGGGCGCCTCCGATCCCCTGGAAGATATGCTATTTTCCGAGGTAGATGAGAAGGCTGTGAGCGACTTAGTGGGCTCTCTGGAGTCTCAGCTGACCGGCCAGAGCAACGCGACGGCAAAAAGCGACGAGAGCCGAGGCGCTGGCTCAGTTGCCCCCGCTAACCATCACTTGGGGAAAACGCTACCAGCTCCGCTGGGCTCCACAACAGTAGATCAACAACAACAAGGGCGCCGTAATAAACCCGACATGCGCCAGGATCTAAACTCCACGGAAAAAACTGTCACATCTCCTTCCCAGGACAGCCCGCTTTCGTCCGGTGAGACCCCTGCCGCATCCGCCAGTAACAGCAGCTCTCAATCACATGGAGCATCCATCACAACACTGCCCGCGTCTGGCGTGTCAACTTCCCCGCCGGCCAGCAGCATCAGCACCGCTACCACCTCCGACCAGCCCACGAAGTCTTCCCCGGACTCCGATGAGCCTATCGCGGACGCTTCAAAACGACGCTTTGGCGCCCCGCGACGGACCTTCTCGGCTCGGATTAAGAGTTTGAACGGTGCCGCCGTGACCAACCGAGGCAGCGGCAGCAGCCCCGCGGCGGGGGGCGACGATGCCTGCGGCAGCCCCACCGACCTCCCGCCGCCGGCGAGCACCTCAGCTAGCAGTACGCCGACTTTAACAGTCGCCAACGCCAGCCTATCTGCGAGTCAGTCGGCCATTACCCTGGATCGAGGCACCCCCACCATCGCTTTGCAGAGACTCCCCAGTCACATCGTGGCCAGCATAGCCCAGAACGGTACCAGTGCGTCGGCGTTGTCTCAGCAAGGTGCTCAGACGCCCCCTGTCACTTCGCCCCCAGCGGCCTCCTCCTTAACCTCCTCGCCACCTGCACAGGAGAACCACACTAAAAGCGCCACAGAACCTGCAGGGACTCCCAACGAATGTCAGTCCACAAGTGTCACTACGAGCTCTGTTATAAACACTGTTTCCTCCGTTGCCGTGACAACAACACCGACCGCCAGCACTACCGCAGTAACTCAACCTTTAACCACAAGCGCTACTACGGCCACCACCACCACCACTATCGCAGCCGTCTCAGTGACGACAAGCAGCGTCGGCGGTCAGACCACATCAGTGACCACCACGATCAGCACGGTCCGACCCACCAGCGCCGCCCCCACGACCCCTGCCGTCACTGTCGCCCCCGCCGTCCCAGCCATCCCAGTCGCCCCAGCCGCCCCAGCCGCAGCCTCGCCAACCACGCAGGCAGCCACCCGGCCCGGTCTGGCCGCACCTCAGAGGATCGTTGCGCCCCAGCTCATTGTCAGACCGCCCCAGCAGCAGACCACCATCCAGCTGCCACCTGGGTTCACCATCCCGACCGGTAAGGCTCACAGCATCCAGGTGCTTGAACATCTAGCTTGAAACAGGCAAGCAATAGGAAAGGTTGAAGGTTGTACTTTACTCGCCATGCCTTTTCTTTCTCCATATGCAGTCATATTTACGTACGAGTATGACATCGCGCCAAACATATTTTGTTAGCGAGGACATCCCATAGTTAGAGGCTGGCTTTGTTGATGTAGCTAATTCGCTATGCGCAATGGTGTTTTGAATACGACTACATGCATGTACGTGCTGTTACTTCACAAGTAATGTTTCTGATGGATGCACGTCAACATTTTATTTCCCCCAAATAAAAGGCCAGTTCAACCTGGGATGCGCAATAATGATGGAGGCTCCACGGTTCACAACAGAGTAAATTAAAATCATGAAAATTGGGGGAAATATCTTTTTAGTCTTAGAATCAGCCCAAAAGCCTATAAATAAATAAAAAGCTACTCATTAAATAAAAAGATGTTTGGATTTCCTCAATTTGATCTGGTATGGTTGTGAGTGCATACTAGCTGCTGCCCCCCCCACTGCCCCTCCAGCTTGTCTTTGCACCCCCCAATAATTTTCTCTAATCAATGTCCCCGTGCTTCCTCAGGCATGGTGCTGGTACGGACCGAGCTGGGCCAGCTGGTGTTGGTTCCTCAGCAGGCGTTGGCTCAGGCACAGGCGCAGGCTCAGGCGCAAGCTCAGGGTCAGGTCCAGGCCCAGAATAACATCACTCCGCGGCCCGCCACTCCCACTACGGGGCCATCCTTCAGAGTCAGCACTCCGCAGGTAAAGTGTACTTTTCATTTTCTCAAATGTTCTCAAAGGGAATACAACAAGTCCAAATAATGAGTCATAATCGAGAGGTAACATTTTAGCATTCCTTTAGCATTCTCAACGTGGCTGCCTTTTCATTACTCTGGGCGCGGCACTTTTCCGCCCTCTAATTGTGATATAATTATAGCAAATTAATATTATTTTATGTGTCGAATAAATAGGCTGTGATTAAAAAGAGGATTAACATCACGGGGGGACCTTCTGGGGTTAACCGCTGAATTATTGATGGAGCTTTACTTATCACCTGTGGAGACAAGTTAATATTGGGAAAAATGCTTAAATGCTGTTGCGTATTTAAATGAACTCACAGGTATTAAGTAGAGCAAAATTCACCTCACTCAGCCCCACTTGTTTCACAATAAGCAAGACATGTGTAAGGATTCATGTTGAGATTAATTTTGCAATCAGTGATTTTTAAGGCCAAGTTTCTAAATTTCTCATTAGGGCCATTCATTAATGGAAAAACAAATTTATCGCGACGGATGAAGTACTTTGGCAAATTAATCCAAAATGGAGGTATTAGCTGAGGTGAGAGAGGGAGGATTGGTCTGTAGCTCATTTAAATATTATTCTACTTTCAGGTCATGCAGACAACAACAAAAAATAAATACATTTAAAATTTGCAATTGTACATTTAATCGCTGTGAGCACATGCAACCGACACTAGAGGGCAGCATTTTACCGTTTTTACCTCGTTTGGCACTCCCAACTGAACTACTGTACTCCACATGTTTCTTATAATAATGATGATGATACACCTTATGGCATTTAGACTACCAAATGACAAACAATTATTTTTAAATTTAGTGTATAATTGTAATATAATGCCAAAGTCATACCCCAGCGACTACGTCAATAAAATGCTTTTTTTGTTATGCGTGACTTCTTCGGCAACATGACACCAAGCCCGAATAAACGTATTGTTAAATCGATTATTTTGCTAACAATGAGAGGGACAATATAGTATGCTACATTATATTACTATTTGTAAACTCTGTAACAGTGTCAATTGAAATGTCCAGTTATTAAATTGATTTTATACAGAAATGTAGGAGGATAAAAAAATCGAAATAATATTATAGGTGCCTAGTAATTAAATGGCCATAAATAATAAATCCTTATTGTATTCATCCCCTTGGTCTCTTTACGCAATGCAAGTGTGCCAGGAAAAGCACGAGCAGGGTCGAGGTTGGTGGGAATAAGAAGGGTATGGTGTTTATTCCCTGAGCTGTCAGGCCTGTCAGTCTTCCCGCGACGCCCGAGGGGAGAAGAGGAAGGCGTCGCAATCTTCCTTCCTTCCTTCCCTCCATCCATAACCTCCTCAATCATTCATCAGCCTGCTGCTTGATTATTTTAAAAGGCTCAACACTGAGGTAGAAGCAGCGAGACGCGGCGACAGGGTGGCGCCGCTGGCGGTGGGATGCACACCATCATCATCAACCCCACTCGTGCAAACTTTCTCCGGGCGCTTTTGAATCCTGTTAAACTTTTAGCGGAAGGGGGGGGGGGGGGGAACTCCCTCCTCCCTCACCATGCTACTTCTTCACCGTGCCTATTTGTGTGCACATGAAGTAGATCCATAGATGCCACAAACTGTCGTGTTGAGTATAGGCTTAACGTGGGAAAGTACGCTAATTGGTTGCTTAGCAACAAGTGGCTGTAGTCTTATCGAGTACTGCAAGCGAGTTTGCAAATGGGGTTGAGTACAATGGCTTACTGTCCGCGACGGACATCTTGATGTTTCTCCTCTTTCTTCCCTTGTCTCTCCTTCTGCTTCTGACAGTCTCCAGCAACCTCTCAGACCACCAGACAATGTGCTCTGACCCCAGCCAAGGTGGCGGCGTCTCCCTCTCCTGCTCCTCCCAGCCCTGCCCTCCAGACCACCTCCTCTTCTTCTTCTTCCTCTTCCTCCGCTCCTTCCTTCGTTACCTCCTGTCCCGCACTACGTCCAGTGAGAGAACTGTCTTTATGTTTCGACTTTGAAATTGTCGGATAGGTTCGCAAAAATCTGAATGTAATAATAGAAAAAAAAAATGATACAGCGCAATAAATGCATGCAAATGATTTTTGGACCTCCAAGCTGCGGCTCGTGGATCCCAGTTCTGAGAAGCACCGTGTTAAGTGACGTCCAAGAAGTCGCCGCGCCAGATGTGACAGGAACGCCGCGGCGTCCGCCTCCTCTTCTCCGTGGCCTTGCCGGCAGCCAGGCGTCACGTCCTATTTATCTCCTCTCTCTCGTCTCTTTGCAGAAGGGCCCCGTGGCGCCGGCCGTGGCGGTGACGGCTCCGCAGCAGACCCCCGCGGTTTCCGCACCCCAGGCGCAGCCGGCCCAGACCGCCTCGCAACCCCCGCAGACGACGGGCATCGCCGTGGCCCCTGGAGCTCCTGTCGTGTCCCAGGTTCTCTCACTGCAGACTCGTCCCATAAAAATGACATTTCATATTGTAAATGAAGGCAGGATAGGATTTTTCGTGTTTTGAGTTTCATTTTCCGTTGGGAAACATTTTCTCTTCAATTAAGTGTCACGTATTCCTCCTTTCATCCCCTTTTTCCTTTAAGCCCACTTCGGCAGTGCTCTCTCTCTTTCGCCTTTTTTCTTTTTCTATCTCTCCTGTGTGAGTGCTGTCACAGCTGCCAGCAGGCTGGCTGTGTCACAAGCCCCCCCCCCCCCCCCCCTCTCGCAGCTGGCCGCACACAAAGGGTCTCACACGTGCCCACGCGCGTTTGCGTTTGTACATTCACACGAGGAACACCAACCCAAGGATATGTTGAAGCAGACACACACACACAGACACACACACAGCCTCATGCGGACGACAAACAGATGTGCGGCAGAAAAACATGGAGCCGAATCATCACAGCACGGATGTCGCGCAACGTAACCGCCAACGCTAACATACGTCGACATTGTGTTGCGTAACCTCATTAGAACGTGAAGGATAGTATAACATACGTAGCATAACATTACAAAATAGCAACGAAAAAAAAAAAGTCAACAGCATTGCATGATTTAATTTTTGTACAATTCAAAAATTCCAATGGGATTGTCTCGTGTCCGTCCGACAGGAGATGCAGGAGAACGTGAAGAAGTGTAAAAACTTCCTCGCCACGCTCATCAAGCTGGCGTCGCACAATTCCCCGTCACCGGAAACCTCCAAGAACGTCAAAGCTCTGGTGCAAGACCTGCTGGTGAGAAGATATTGAAACCTGAAAACTTTTTATGACAAGGCTCTCTTGTCATTGAGTTTTACGCACTGAGCACTTCTAACCTGTAGATGGCGCCATAAAACTGTTTTTTTTTTTATCATCAATACCTGATAAGTTGGAAGAGGACAATATGAGTGCTGGGATTAAGATCTTCCATGTTGACATCATTTTGTGTGTCTCATTGACATGTGATTCATTGTTTTGTTGCGGTGTTAAAAAAAAAAATCAGGATGCCAAGATTGAACCGGAGGAGTTCACCAGCCGGCTGCAGACGGAGCTCAAGTCGTCGCCACAGCCTTACCTGGTGCCCTTTCTTAAGGTGGGTCCGGCATTTCGGACTAACTCTCCACCACATGATGGTGGACAGCATTTTTTTTTTTATAAAATATATATATCGATATCAAACAGTATTTCATACAATGAAGTGTGCAAACCCTCTTACAAAATGGGGACGTGGATTTATTCAGACTTCCCAATTACATTCAGTCGGCACCTACCTTCAAAGACTACCTGGTTCCTCTTTTTCTTCATTTGAAACCCCCCTGAAGTAGCATTCCCTTTACGCTAAGGCTACAAATGGCTAAGCCTGACACACACACACACTCAGGAACATCGGCACACAGCCGCCCCCTGGCCTGATTTCTGACTGTGTGTGACAGTCGGCCCGGCAGCCGTGCCTGCCAGTCGCCGGCAGGTTTCTCCAGCCAAGCATGATGAGCGTCACATCAAGGCAGCCGAGCGCCCGATCCAACTACAAACACATGTTGTCATGCAATGTTAAGTTGCTGGCATCCAAAATTTGGCCGGAAAATACTTGTGTGTGTGTGCGCAAAAAAGATAACACAGCGATGCAACACAACTAATAACAAACAGAGCGTATCAAAACACAAGATTGATAGATTTGTTGTGTCGCTTTGTTTTGTGGACGGAAATCTAGTTTGTTCTCGTCCCACCCGTCTACAGAAGAGCCTCCCAGCCCTGCGGCTGTCTTTGCTCAACAGTCAGCAGTTGCTGATCCAGCCGCCGCAGCAGGGCATCAAACCAGCAACGACGGCCATCGCAAGCGGGCCGGCCGTCCACGTACGGCCCCCCAACAGCGTCGGGCCCACTCCGGGGACTGGTGCGCTACCCCATGGGACCATGGGCCATGCAGCTGCCACGGTATGAATATTGAACGTACACCTCATTCAGTACAATTGTTGGGGTGCCAAGTGAGGTCAGACTGGTCTGGTCCGGGCAAAGACAGGGGCTTCTCTGTCGGTCTTCCAATTTTACCAACGCACACACACACTTGGGCTGTATCTTCTCCGGCATCACTCGCTCATCTTTCTCCCTCCCTCCATTAAGCGGCGGTAGGTGAAGCAAGGTAACTAGGTCAGCCCCGGGTCAATTTTAAAGCAATGTGGCGGGCCGCAGTCCATGTCCAGAACATGCCTCTGGTCTCTCTATCTCTCTCTTTTGCTCTCACTCTCTCGCTCACACACACACACACTCACATCCACCCGATAACACCAATACACAACATAAGCTATCACACAAAACAGCAAATGACCGCCTGCGGCACTTCAGTGGTTGGTTGAATTAGGCCAAAAAAAATTCTTTCTCTTCACACAGTAATGTGGGGATCCATTTCTCAGGCACTTGGCTTGAAGTCGGATATAACCTAACTCCATTTTTGTTTTAATCAAATGTTTTAGAAATGGGTTGACACACTCCTATCTGCTTCTCGCATCTCATTAGTTGAAGGCAAAAATAAAAAAGTCGAATGGGAAAACCAGGCAGTGTTTTGCCTCCCTAGAATCCCTGCCAAGGCCTTTATTTATTTATTTTTTTAAAATATCAGTTTTTCTTGTTAATAAGTAAATCTTCCAATAATTGCACAGGTCATGTTTTTCTCAATTATTTGGAAGCGTGAAAGTAAATGAAATCAAAAATCCAACATGCTGTAGGTGCACTAAGAAGAATACGTGTATATATGATTTAAAACGCGGGAGAAAGTATAGTTGCTAAGCTTTGTACCTTGTAAGTGTGTCGCCGGCTGACCCGAGGTGCTTTGCTTTCTGTGCTGAATGAATTCCTTGCCCACGGTGCATCTCTGGGAAAAATGGCCTTTGCTTTGTCGTCTTGTTTTATTTATTTATTTTTTTATTATATATATTTTTTTTACCCCCCCCCCCCCCCCTTTCACCCCTTTCACCCCTTAAACAGTAATATAGCACATGTCAGAGAATGGAAAACAAGGCGAAAAAAAAAATTGCAGTGAGAAGCAAAGTGCTAAGGAATGGATGGCTGAGCCCCAGGCCTGACCCGTGGCACTACACGGGAAGGAAGTGTCTCCTAACAACCCGCCATTGCAAAAATGCCCGCCTGCCTTCCTCCTCCTCCTCCTTCAATATATATATATATTTTTTTTTACCATCATCTTGATCTCTTGTTATCTTGCCATTATTTTATGTAGAGATGCACACAAATCTTCAATCTGCACACCCGCCCTAAGTCCAGACTTTCCAAGATGTAACAAACGACCAACTAGCCAACCACCGATTAACTTAACCAAGTCAACCATCCCACCAGCCAAACAAACAAATAAATAAAAACAATGAAAAATGAAAAATTACCCCCTCAAATTGTAATATTTGTGATAACAAAGTAATGAGTTAAATGACAACATTTTGCTAATTACATCATTACTTAGTCATTCAGTCTCATTTTGTGAGTCTGACACTTAATTAGCGAGTTACGAATGCCGCACAATAAACTCAATGAAATGAAACTGATTACTGATTTTCATTTGATTGTTGTTAAATAGTTGTTTTCTGAGGTGAGTGCAACTATGGCATGTTCTAATTTACATACAATTTCCAGTTAGGTTGTAAAAGCTGACTTTGAATAAATAGAAATAAAGTTATACCCAGAATAAAAAAAAGTTTTTTTTTTTTTTTGGAGTATTCTCGACAATTTTGCTCCAATTAGAATTTTTGCAACGTCAGAGGTTCCACTGTAATTTATGACCCCACTTTGTAACTGTACCTCTGTTTTTCATCATCTCAAGCAAACTGAACGTAACACTTCACTTGTCTCCTCCCAGGGTCTGAAGACCACAGGCGCCATGGGCGGACAAGTCCGGATGCCCGTGATGATCACGCCGTCCATGAGAGCTCAAGGTGAAACATCCGCTTCACTTATCAAACTTGTCACCTCCGTGTTTTCAACGCCCCGGAAGCCCCGATTTTGCATTCTTGCTCAGCCGCCGCGTTGTGACTCAAAGTTGACCCGACCCGACGCCACGGTGGCGAGGGAGGCTAAACGGGCCATTTAGCCATTAGTGAAGCGTCCTCTCGGTGGGCTTGCCGAATGTGTAACGGGCGAAAGAGCAAGCGAGAGAACAGGTGCTTTCCTTTTTTTTTTTTTTTTTTTTCTCGCCCTCCCTCCTCCGCCTTTACTTACTCACACTGATTCATGGAAGCCCACTAGCGGAGTCCTCTCAGGTGCCGTGGACGTAACAAGCGCACGTTTACCTATTTTTGTGTGTGCGTCTATGTAATCAGGGGGCGCATACAAATTTGATCTACCTCATACAAAATGGCCCGCAGTGAAAGGATCTGTAGGTCGTTTTATGCCCGCAAATTGGAATGCGGGGTTCGTTCTAAAAATACTTTTTCTCTGCCCTACGGCGAAGAACATGCCTGTTAAGATCAAGTTTGAATTCACTCTGGCAGTCCTTGTGCATCGCTGGGGAGGAGGAGGAGGGAAGAGAAAAAAAATAAGTCTCGGAGGTGGCACGCGGTTTTGAAAGTGCGAAGAGAACCCGTTCAAGTATTGTGTGGTCATAAAATACAACACTGCACCAACTTGAAAGAGTGCGACTAATTTTAAACCGGACAAATATAAAGTACCCTTGAAGAATAGAAAAAATATATTTATTGTCATTAAACAAAGAGCACTTTATTATTTTTAAGCATATGTGGTTTTAATTTCTAGAACTAGATAAAAAAAAACAATATATAAATGTTGAGTGTTTTCTAATCTTCACTGACTAGGCACAATGGGGAAGGTGGGCACCTTCCAAGCAGGGAGGAGTCCGGTGGGCTTGGCTGTCCAGATCTCCGGCAATCAAAAAAACAAGCTCAATGACCCCGGAGGAGGTTCTTTCAGGTACCACTCATCCCCCTTCCTCAACTATCCTACCGCGTAGTCTCCACGTGGGGGCAGCATTTCCCTAAATTGCCTTACGAAGCAAGACTCGAGGCAACACTCAGAGCAAAAACTGCGTGGGAGTGTTTGTGCCACCTGGTTATGCGCACACACACACACACACACACACACACATCATTTCAGAATAACATAATTGCATCCAGATGGGTGGAATTTTTGGTAGCAGCATAAAAAAAACAAAACCTTATAAGCCGGGCCATAGTGTCGCTGGATAAAAGGCTCATGACTGTCCACATGCTGGCTTTGTGTGTCGCTGTTGCGTGTAAACGTCATGAGAGGCAAAGAATGTGTTGTTGCATTTGCGTAGGAGCTTCGGGACTGTGCCCCGGCATGACCAGGACCGGGCTGAGGCATGTCTGGGTCACATGGGCCAATGGGTTTGCGCTAATGCCCCCGCCTCCTGTGTCCCCAGGGCAAAAGGCAGTGCCCCGGAGCTCTGATTGATAAACCGATAAATCTTTAGCTTGCGTGGGTAATTAAGCTGTCAGGCGGCGCTTGTTACATGACAACCATGTTGCCCCCACCCATCCAACCCCCCCCGTCGTGATCACCATGGGCCAACACACAAACACACATTGCATACTGCTTTCATATAGCTCCTCCCTCTTAATTAGCCTTGAAAATGACACAAATACAAATCCGCCTTAAAATGATTTAAAAATGCCACACCTGAACAAAAAAAATTGCCTCCATTCAAATTGATGCCCCACTTTTTGCAATTTTAGAAGCTCTGCCCCAATTGGTTACTGGATTTGTCAACTCTGAAACAAATAAACCAAATGTCCAGCTTCGGTACTCGAGGGCCGCTGTCCAGCATATTATAGTTGTCTCTCAGGTGAGCTGTGATTGGTCATTCAGCTGAGCCTGTGATGTCATTTGACAGCAAGTGGCTTTAAGAAAAAAAAAAAAAATAACCCCCCTTAAAGCACTTTCGAGAAACTTGAGAAATAATGTCATTTTATTTTGGTATATTCCTAAAACTGTATTGATCTAGAAATAAAAATGGGAAAATATGATGAAGCATTTGAACGATTTAATTCACCATTTTCTGTTCTTTGTTTATCCGCACATATGATGTAAGGCAACACCAGTATTACATATCTGGGACCCCCTCGGAAAAGAGATCACGCATCTCAAGGGGTTATTTTTATTTATTTATGTATTTTTCTCGTCTAGTTTTGCTGGGCCGCGGGCAATTTTGAAGCATTTCCGAGTGTTGCGTTTGCTCGTGTTGTCTTGTACACTTTTTTTTTTTTTTTGGTGTTTGCTGTCCTTTCGTTTCGCTCGAGGCCAGCAACGTGTCTCGACACAGACCGGCGCCACGGGGGCAGGTTTGTCACAAACACGCAAACCCGACAAAGGCGACATAATACAGATAGGATTGTCTTAATCAAACAAATGACATTTTATTCCTAAATACTTTTGTGTTTGTGTGGAAATAATTTCACAATTATTTGTCAATGAAAATTTGTCATAATAAAATCCCAACATTAAATTTGACTTTATATGAATAAATTCAATTCTTCCATCATTTTGATAGAATAAAATTGTCCCATTGTGACTCGCTAATCCAGTCTGTAGATTATGTTTGTTTTTCTTCCCTTTTTTTTTTTTTTTCTACATACCGGTACCTGAGTTGGTCCTGTGTGGTATAATGAACTCTCTTTGAGGTGTTGCTTTAATTTCTCAGAGTGTTTGGCAATTGCCAAGGCTCCAAATCAAACGCCCGAGACAGGTCTGACATTAAAAGGAGGCAACGAGATATGAAATGCAAAATATTCCTCGACTACAGCTGGGCGCTAATAAAGCCGAGATGTAATTAGCGGTCCTCTGGAGCCTCTCGAGTTATTGGATTGCCTTGGCTCGGGGGTGGGGATGGAGGTGGTGGTGGTGGTGGTGGGGGGGGCGTACAGCCGGCAGCCACATGCATGCATAAGCGGCGTTTCTATATCAAGCTTGTGTTTCAAAGCCAGGGCAAGCCATAGGTGATGATGATAGGGCAGCGGCGCACCCCCTTTTAACAAGGAACGGGGGTTGATTGCTCCTTCTTTAATGCCTCAACTGCTTTTTACCTTTATGGTGGCCTGCAGCGTGAGCAGATTTGAATGTGCCCCCCCACCACCACCTCCCCCCCCCTGACTTGGAAGGACTTTATGTTCTGAATGTAATTGAGTCGCGTTTTATTTTGAAAGCAGTGTGTCATTGTGGTAGGCAGAAAAAAAAAAACATCCATCCATTATTCTGTATCACTTGTCCCCACTGGGGTCGCGGGAGGAAAGAAAAAAAAGAGCTCTAAGAGTGACACTTAATTTAAGACCAAGCTAAAACACCAAAGAGAAATCCTGTAAATGATCTCAGACACTTTTTGAAATATATTTTTGTCTTATGAGGTGGTCTTAAACATTTTTTGTAGCTTTTCTAATTTGAAATGAAAGCAAACATCTTTGACTCCCTTATTGCTTAAAGGTTTCGCCAACGTTTGTGTTTTATCTTTGATTGCAGCCCCCCGAGGGCGCGCTTGGTTTTAGGACAGGTCACGTTATCCGCCTGGACGTGGCGATGGGTAGGTGCACCGCCAGAGGCGGCATCAGAATCAGCGGGTCCGCTCCTCCCCCGTGCATCCACATTCGCCGTCGTTGTTTTGCACGCTCTCTCACGTAATTAGAGCGCTCGGAAGAGAAGCACGAGAAGGTGGAGGTGCGCTCTAATGGTCTTTGTCAACCTCCCGTCGCTGTGTCAACTTTCATATCGCTTTGGAAAATGGCGGACCGTCGGGATGCGCCGAGTAGTTGTGGTGTCGAGGTTATGTGGTTCTTTTTTAAATTTTTTTCGTTGAAAATTAAATTCTTGTTTCCTAAAATCTTCATCAAACTCTAAATTGTTCTTGGTTTCCATAAATCATCAGAATTTTTTTTTTTTGCATTTCTTGGCAAGTGAAATTGCAGGATGAACCTAAAATTCATCTTTAAGGTGAACTTCATTTGACCTTCTCAAAACTTTTTAACACTCGTGTCCAACTATTTAGCATTTTAGTACTTTTTCTTTTCGAGCAAAGAGGCCGAACGGCAAAATTCTCAATTTATTCCGTGAGGCAAGCAATTGATTTTCACATTTTTGACATCATGAGACCAAGACGGCACCTCATCGCCAATCAAAAGTCGTTTGGCATTGTGAGACTTCAAACAGGATGTTCTCACGGATTGCAACAGAGAGAAGTGAACGTGTCAGTTGGGCGTGGTCGATCATCACCACTTTTCTCTCGTTTTTTTTTTTTTCCCAGGGACGATGACGACATCAACGACGTGGCCTCCATGGCGGGCGTCAATTTGAACGAGGAGAGCGCCCGCATACTTGCCACCAACTCGGAGCTGGTGGGCACGCAGATTCGCTCGTGCAAGGATGAAGCCTTCCTCCACCCGGGGCTGCTCCACCGACGCATTCTGGAAACAGGCAAGCGCGCCGCAACTTCAGCGTCGAATGGCATTTTCCAACTTTTGTTGCCGGAAAAAAAAGCGGAGAATGATGAAATGGCTCGAGCGGTTTATAGGGAACATGTTGTATCTGTATTTAAAGTGGCGTCACTCAGGACGATTTTTGATATTCTCGCCGCCCGCACTCGTTTGAGGCCGTCGCCCTCTGTTCTTGTTTGCCCTGGGTTAAAAATGCCATCCACTTAACAATTCCTTCACCTCCTTTTAATGAATTCTTCAGTGGCTGTCTGTCAGAATTCACTGGACCGCGGGCGTACACGCATGAATACTTGATGGCTTTGTCTTTTTAAAGGCGGCCCATCAGATTTGTCCTGTGGACCAAAGCGGTCCAGTTGAGAAGAATCACACTCGGCAGGGGTATTTTTTTTTTAAGTCCCTCATGGTGAAATTGATAGAAGCCAATATTGTCTTCATTACATGGTCATGTCACTAAAGGTTCTCCACGTCACCTTCAGTGGTCGTATCAATTAGGCGTTTACATGTCAAACCGTACTTATAGGTGCCGTCCCACCTCAAATGGAATTTTTCACACTGATACATTCATCTTTTTGCGGTAAGAGGACACAAGGACAAAAATCATGGCGTCCATCTTTGTGTGCTGTCCCGCAAAAACACCCAGAAAATCAAGTGCGGCCCTTTTTACACTTCCTGTAAACAGGAGCAACAAGAAAACATCAACAAAAGAATGTTAGTTCTCGTAGCCCGCAGTGTGGGGAAAAAAAAAAAAAACGGGATAACTCAAAAACATCAACATCATGACTGGACAAAATTAAACAACAACACGTCATTTAACGCGGCGGGGAGCCTTGCGACCTCATCTTGTTTCATCTCCGTTAAAGTATCTTTGGGTCCGCGGGCTGAGTGGACTCCCGGCACGATTCTTATCCCGTCACCTTTGGGGCGCAGGGTTTTCTTTTTAAAAATACACACTTTCCCTCCGGGGGCGGCACAGCGTGATACGGTGGGGCAGGAGGCGAGGCCGCCCCCTGCTGGGCTAGTGGCACCCGGGCAGCTTTGTTGTGTCACTTGATTGGCCGAGCCACGCTCCCAGCTGACAGCAGTTCGAGGGAGGCACCCCGGGCCTGCCAACTCCGTTCAATCTGAGATTGTGGCGTGTACACGCAGCAGCGTCTTGGTTTTACTTGGAATTGCCTTTAACCTTTTTTGGCCTCAGCTTTAGCCAGAAAAAGAGCAGTTGACTACCAGGATGCTTCGCTGGAGTATTGTCATGCACAGTTTATGTTATTGACTATTATTTATTGTACAGGTTCCTTGAAATATTAATTCATTCCTAGAAAAGATGTTTTCAGAAAGCAAGGGAAGCCCATTAGTGTTTTCCCCCCCGACCTGGTGACATTGCTACATTTAAGCGTGTGCGCGCGTGTGTGTGTGTCGCCACGGTAATGAGGAAAGAACCATTTCAAAGCTGGAGCGAGCCGGTGCTATATGTATTGTCGGGCTGATTTAAATAATTGCTGTGGTTTACTTAAAAGGCTGCCAGAGAGGAGAATTATGCTAATGGAGTCATTTAAAAAGAAGTTGGAAACGGATCGCGAGTCTTTTTGTTATGACTCGCGATGAGTTTTTGGCTCCGAGGAAGCGAAATGATCCGGAGTCTCAAAGAGACGGTCAGTGTGGTTGACTGTGCTTTGAAGGAGCTTCTGAAGCCCTCGCGTCGGGATTTTGCGAAATAAGATTTTAGCTGCACGTTTGAATTGTGTTTTATACGTATATTCTGTGTACCACCGTAAAAAAAATAAATAAATCTGAGATTCGTGTACCTAAACAATGTTGTTGGACGTCTGCGCGAAAAGGTATTTCCAAACAATTGCCGCCAAACTAGCAAAGTGTGAAGAAAGGTCACCAACTTTTAATTGCGTCAAACCCGTTGAGCGGATTGAGACGTGGCGGCATCCGGGAAAAGCCTCTGTTTAATTCCGTTCGAGATGAATGACTTTGCGGCGGTTTCATTTCACAGCCAAGAAGTTTGGCGTCATGGACGTGCCCATGGAGGTCGTGACGTTCATCTCGCACGCCGCACAGTCGCGACTCCGCACGGTCGTCGAAAAGGTTTCGGCCATCGCTCAGCACAGACTGGACTCCTGCAAGGTATGACATCATCCTTGTACATCTCCACCAATTTTCATGTTATCACATCTTTTGCAAAATAATGGTAGATTTGAAATCCGATGTCAAGGATAGACGTTTGAAATATTTTGGTACAGATTTTACCAGGGGTCATTGAAGTTGACCGGTCCGTTTTGCTTTCACGGGCCACATAAAATGATCCGTCGGGCCGGATCTGGCCCCCGGGCCTCGACTTTGACACCGGCGATCCACGCCATGTGGACAAATGTATCCCCCACCATACATAAATGCGAGTTTCCTGTCGAAGAGTTAAGTTGATAAAGTGGAATGTAGGGTAAAAATAAAAAGTTAAGCTAGAAAAGAACACCAGTGTGCTTTTCCATATTAGCGGCGACTTGTAAGAATAGAAGCACATCTAATTGGCCAACATTAAAGCCAAAGCATTTGGGAGAACTTTGAAAAGGTGTTTTTCCTGACACCGAGGAGGAAGCTACCTCCTCCCCGTCCTGTTTTGCACTTTCATTTCTTCCGTTTTTTGTCGTGGTTTGGCAAACGAGGTGTGAGAGCGACAACTCTGTGAAGCCACTCTGTTGACATCAGCGAAAAAGGGAGAAAAGAATTAAAGGGGGTGGGAAGATGAAGCGGGCCTTAAAGAGTAACTGGGCTCACTTCGTCGGCGGTGGCAGGAGAGTGCAGGCTCAGCGCTGCAACAAAGGCTGGATGAGAGCGAGAGCGCCAAAATGGGGAAGCGCGAGTGCCACGGGAAGCCTCTGATGTACGCGCCCGCATTCGCTCTGCTCAACGGAAGCGGGAGCGCATACTCGCACCTCGTGCAATTATCTTATTAACTTTTGATAACCTGCAAAAAAAAAAAAAAGTTGTTTTCTTTGTCTTTAAGCGCACCTTTTTTTGGGGGGAGGGTTTTCCCAAGCGATACGCGATGCGTTTTATGCAAAGAGAAAGGGCTTAGTCTGTAAACAGAGCTTTTTAAAGCAAGCAACTTGGGAAGTGTCTCTTCAACAAACGCACGGCAAATGAACGGGGAACGTTTGCGCTTTGTGAATTCCACAGTCCCGAATTACACATTGAGAAAGGAGACGATTTTGAGCTCCATTCCCCGCTTCAATACTCAAACAGTAAATTTGAAACAAAATATTGGCTTTACGTGTCCTTAAATGTCTTTTTGTTGCCAATTTCAAAATCGGTTTCACTTTATTCGCATTATTTTTATTTTATTTCTTTTTATTTGATGTATTTATGATATATTTTATATATTTTTTATATTATATTTATTATATATATAATATTTTATATATTATTATTATTATTATATTTATTTTTGGATATTTTCTTTTTTTTTAGTGGAAACTACTCCACAGGTGAGGACCAACAATAGAAAAGTATATCTACTCAGACATATTTGACAAATTAAAAACTCGCTTGCCTCACGTCAGTGTGACTAAATGTTTTGATTTGAGAAAAAAACGATTTGTCACGATATTAAAATGACTTTCCACCTTCCACAGCTGCTAGTATTTACGATTTTCCACGGACTGATTGCACGTTCGAACCGCGCCGTTGTTACACAGCAATCTAGCAGGAATGTGTGTTTGTTTGCACTTATTCGATTGGTCAGATTACATCGCGTTTGGTTGCTGTCCAGTGCACGGCCCGCCGTATGACCCAGAGCCCCCCACTGTGTCAGCACACTGACGAATGAAGGGGAACTGGAACATTTTTTTTTTCCACACTGGACTGAAATCGATAAGAATTACAACCCTTAGGGCGGGTGTGTCTTTGCAAGTAAACCAGAAAAGTACAAACCTCGAAACCTTTATCCACCTCACTAAAATCCTTTTTTTTAATGACACATGCTGACATTGCCACATTTTTTATTTTTTTTATTTAGGATTTGTCTCCAAGAATTGAAATTCCGACAGCAATCCATACTATACACCTTGGAAAAAAATTGATTGTTTTTGTCTAATGTAAACACCTGGAACCAGATTGAATCCAGATTTAGGCCCCTTTCGAAACAAGGGGGCAAGAAATTCTCCCACAGCTACTTTACCGTCCTCCAGTTTGCATCTTCTTTTCCTTCCTCTCAGGGTTAAATCAGGATCAAAAACTGATCTTAGTTCCGGTTTAGACACGATGTGAACAAGTCAATATAAAATGAATTGGTTGATCTAAAAAGACTTGCCGTTCTGTCATCAAACCTTTGAAGCGAGTCTTGAAACTATTATTTGACATCACAGGGAGTTCATTATTACAAGATGAATAATGTAATCATCTTTTTTTTAAATATCTATACAGTAATCCCTCAATGTTGGCGGATAATTAATTTTTCTTAAATCTCTACCTTCCCCTCAGGACGACGAATGCTACGAGCAGTCGGCCGACGTCCGCTCTCAGCTGCGCTTTTTCGAACAACTAGAGAGGATGGAAAAAGCCAGGAAGGACGAGCAGGAAAGAGAAATTCTCTTGAAAGCCGCCAAGGTAAAGTCGACTTCTTACTGTGTGTGTGTTGGTGTGTGTGCTGTTATTATGTCCTGCTGTGCCAAACAGCGTGCGCCTGTGTACTGTGGGACGTGTGTGTGTGCTCTTGACACCAGTAGATGAAGTGACCTTCCTGTGTCCTCCCGGGCTCCTGGCCGCAGGGCTTCAGTGTCCTGGCTCCTCCCCACCACACACACACACACACGCACGCCCACACACACACTCGCACACAACCAACTTGCAATATTATTCCTCCATCTTCATTCTTGACGGTGACTAAAAAGTGAACTTCAATTTGAAGCCAAACATGGAGCGGCTAGCCTTTATTAAGCATATGGCCGCCAATATAAATAAGAAATATTTCAAATTGCGCGTTATATGCTCTACAATCAAACTGGAATCAACCAAGTCTACTAAGTCAAGGAGTCGTGCCATATTGGTAGCTGTTTCTAATATTTTGACCTTCCGCTGTAGCCTCTAAATAAATAAATGAATAGCTAAATAAATAAAAATACACTAAAAGAGCACCGCTGACCGAAAAGAAAGTGGAGACAATCCTCGGCAAATGAAAATGCCCCGCGGCAGCACATTAGAAGGGCGAGCAAACGCGCTAGCCAGGGTTCATTTAATTAATTTTGAATGGGGACAATGTCCCACACTAAGGATCGTCATCGGCGCGCACCTCGTCGTCTTAATTGCGTTATTACGCCGCCGCTCCCGCCGCGCATGATAATAGGACACGGAACTTTTTGTCGCTCGGCTCTCCCGATTCGAACGAAACCCGACTCGCCGTAAAACAAAACACGACCTCGGAAAGGGAGAAACATTACTTTCAAATGTCCTTTTAAAACTGGAAGCTATTAGCTTGATCACTCAGCGCAAATGACTCCGCTGACGGCATTCAAATAACAACAAGTTTCTAAATAAAAAAAAAAAAGAAAGGTTTTAGAATGGCCAAGTTAATTCCCCTGACATAAACCCTATAGAGCATGGTTTTAACATGCCATGGTAAGACTTCATTTTAAACCACGCAGGCGACGTCCATCTTGACGAACACGTGGTGCGATGCTGTAATGTAGCGGCATGGCCGGCAGTGGTCAGCCGTACACACGTTTCATCGCGGCGCTGAAGGATTTCCCAGGGACGCGCATACTCACCCACATCTCGGCCGCTTATTAAAATAGAAGTGTGGTTACGCCAGGGACACGCACGCACACACACTCACGGATCGCCACACTGGCTCACAGGGACACTGTCACTGATACTCACCAACATCCTTTGCCCCTTTTTTTGTGTGTGAGTGTGTGCTGGCTCATGCAGAATTTTTAATAACCTCTTTTGATTAGCGTTCCCCTCCAGCGGCTTATTTAGGGCTGGATTTGGAGCGGGTTTAAAGGCCACAGCCCCCTCGGGGGTGGGCTCCGTTGCACTTCTGCTCAATTCAAACACGATGTCCTTGACACCTCCGTATCCTGTTCCCATTTTTGCACACTTTTTTTTTTTTTTTGCTGTAGCAGCAGCAACAGATGAGTCGGGATGTCGTAGATGTAAGAAATGGCAAGTCAGTGTAATTTCCTCTGAAGGAGTCGAAAAAATACGGCAAATTCATGAAGCAAATTTAGCGCTTAATTTTTCCCTTTCGCACTGTTCTCGCTGCGGCAGCAACAGATTGCAAGCAAACGCGTTATCGTTACGAGTGGAAGGGAGATATCTTAAAACCAGCTGTTAACCTATCCTCCCCCCCTCCCCTCCCCTTCCTCCAAACCCCATCACCCACTTTTGACTCCACAGAGCCGCTCCAGGCAAGAGGACCCAGAGCAAGCTCGACTGAAACAGAAAGCCAAGGAGGTAAGATCATTACCCTTGACATTTGCCAGACTCGTGTGTATGAATTTTTCATACGCTTGCCACATATGTAATTCCGTTTAACGTCAAATTTAAGAAAAGAGAAGTTGGAGAAATGATACCCGCCCCTTTGACACCGACACCCCCAACCACCCCAAACAGACCATCATATTTATCAGCTTTTAACACTGTTGCTCCTCATGTTAGTAGAAAGGCCGTCAAATGGGGTCACCCAATTCAAGCTCAGGGGGATTCAAGAAATATCTATCCAGCTACAAGGAGACCGTACAAATTCCACACTGGGAGGCCAAAGCTCGGATTTGAACAATAAAAAAAAAGTCATAAAATAAAATTTTAACATACACATACACTAATTAAAAAAAAAAAACAGCGACATTTACGTAAAACTATGCCAGTAGTAAAATTACTCTGTAGTTACTGTAAGTGAAAGTAAGTTCATTTTTATAACCAACATTTTTCACTTTTAAGTTTCCTTTTTTTAGCAATACTTCTTATAAGTATATTTATAATTTAATGATATATAATTTTATAATATCATAATTTTAGTAGATGTAGATGTTGCAGCAATGTTAACAACGATATTGTTCCTTTACAATGCTGTATTTAAAAACAAAAACAAAAAAAATAATCCATCTTGATTCCTTTATTCCTTCCTATTCTCCCCAAAAAATCCGACTTTACCTTTGTAGCTTTTCTGGAAATATTCCTAATTGTTTCCCGTCTTGTCATTACTCCTTCCCTTGTTTGCCAAACTTTTGACATACTTGATCTTACCACTTTTCCCTCTGCTGTTCATTTGGAGCCAAACTTTTTTTGTTCGTGGCAGGAGCCTTGTGCGAGCATAAAAAAAGGCCTCCCAAAAAAAAAGAAAACAAGTTTACCCTCCGCATAAGCGTTTCAGACGCAGCGATTTACTCCCCGCATTAACTTTTACGGCTACAAAGGAGCGCAACGACGCATTGTCTCTTGCGTGTAATAGGCTAAAGCGCCACGCTAAGGCGCTTTAATCTGAAACGGAAGCTGCGTCTCGTCTCGTATAGGACACATTCCCAGCGGAGCTCACAAAGTAGACCTCTCTTCTTCTTCTTGGTGTTTACGAAAGAGTTCTGTCACAGCCCGGGTTTGTTTTTGTCCTCGTTTGCCACACGCTAACTTCTTTCACTCAATGTGGGCAGAAGGGGGAAGAAAAAAAAACCGCGCTCACCTGTTGTTGTTTGCGATAGCAAACTTAAGCAGCACATTTTTTTTTTTTTTTAAATATAGTAAAGTTCTGTGTGTGGACTTTTCCAAGTTGCATTTGTATGACGTTATGATCAGAACCATTTTTGCCAGTCCATCACAGGCTCAATCACCTTTCACACCGTTTGGATTGACATTGATTATCAATGATTTTGGGGTCAAATTGCTGTAAGCAATGACGATCAATCAATAGACACTTGCCCCCCCCCCCCAAGTCCTCTTCATTCTGGAATTTATTTATTCCATTTCGTTTTGGATCGGGACACCCAGCTATTTCCCAGAGTCACTCTCATCCCTGAAAAATACATGACTCTACTAATGTAATATATTACAATAATCTGAGGTCTTATTTTTCATTTAATTTAATATATTATTATTATTTTTTAATTATTTAATTATTTTATTTTTTATTTTTTACATAGTCATCCCTCTGTCCTTATGTCATAAAAAATGAACAGGTCACAAAATGTTTCTATTTACAGGTATACAATATAGTAAGTCAAAATGTGTCAAACTACCAAGGAAGATTTTTTTTTATTTTTATTTTTTTCCAGCGCTGTATAATTCTGACCACCATTGAGCGTGACTGCCGGCCACTATTGCATTTCATTTTAGCAGCAGCTCTAAGTGTCTTTCTCAAGGGCACCCGCCATTGTCGCAGGGCCAAACGCTTTCATTTGGGGGATTTTTCCTTGGCGTTGAACTCGTGACCTTCAAAAGCAACCAGCCCCGTGTCCGCCGGCAAACGGCGCCACTCGTCGTCTTCTCACCCGGTTGCCTTTTTATCCCTCCCGTGCCGGTTAGGAGTGTTCGCGCACAGATCTCAGCCCTTAACCATAAGCCCCGTATATGCAAATGAGCCCGTGTAATAGGCAGCGCGACAGGTTCGGACCCCCGAGGGGGGATCCGTGTGATCAAAGTGGATCTTCTCCCTGTTAAGTGGCAGTGCGCTCGTCATGTGGATGTGGCCAGATTAGCGCCGCGCACACATACACTGACATTAGACATTATAGCAAGCTCCTTTTTTGGAAATATATCAGTGTTGCATTTTTTTTTTTTTTTTTGCTGCACTCAAATATATAACACATAAATTGAAACATGCTTGGAGATTCAGTTTCTTAAAAGTTGATATCCATTTAGTGTCTAAGGAAGACGTGGGTGAAGGTTTGGCTTGCCCGCAGTTATCTGAACTGAGCGAATAAAGGAAAGTCGATCAAATCTGTTTTTCTTTGACAGAAACAGAAAAGATGCGTGCGTCATTTTTCGTAACGACCGTATAAACGGAGAAATCCTCTTAAGACGTCGCTTCCCGTGCATTCTTGAAGTAATATTTAGAAACACTTTTTACGACATGCTCCAATTTTTATCGCAGCGCCTGAAAAATGCTAATAACAAACATTTACTGTATAAACTGAAACATATTTTGCGATTTTGTCATTGTCAAGGAAAATGCAACAACAGGGCTCACGCAACCAAATATGAGTTTGGTGAGTGATTGGCAAAGAAGGTTGTTTGGACATTTTTTTAGTTTATATTTTCTTCGAAACGGTGCATATTGCTTTTTCCCCCCTGTATAACACATTTGATATACTTTCCTTCATGAATACAATTTGCAAAATAAAGCTATTATGGGAATTTGGAGCTTTACTCAGTGTTTTCGAACACGCTGCTATTATTCGGAACTGTACGCATATGTAACCCCCGCCCCGTCTTTTTTTTATGGCGCTTAATGGCCATCGTTTCTCAGCGCTCGTGCCTCTCCCCGTTTCCATCACCTGCCCAGCTCAAGGCAACAGAGCTGGCTGTTTGTGTCACCGCCCGAGTCTGTCGGCAGCTCACACATCTGCGCAAATTTCATCAGGATAACGAGGGCTCGGACATTCCGCCAAGAACCACCCCCTCCCCCCCCCACATTGTACTAAAAAAACACCACCGGAAAATTTTTACAAATACGATTTTAGTCGTGTATACTTTTGCTCGCGTTTCTCTCGTGTTTACATTTTTTAAAATCATAATTGTAATTATTATATCAGACGATGGACTTTTGAAGTTTTGTCCGTGAGGTGGGGGTAGCACCACATGCACGGATCAGCGACACTAATCTGCCGCTTTGGTGATGGAGTGCTGAGTGGAAATGTACCTTGATTTTCCACTTAATTTGGACTCACTTTTCTCTTCAGACACTCTGGGCTATAGCCACTCTCCTTGTCATGACGTTCTTTCTTCACGGCGTTTGGTCGGCATGGTAACTAAAGCTGTTCTCGGCATTGACCCAGAAGTACGACGAGTGGCTCATTAGCATAGGACGAGATCAGAAAGGTGTTTAGTATTGATCTTTTTTTCTTTTTTTTATATATTAAAAGCAGCCACAACAATGTCACAATTTGACACCTTTTAAATGAGATTCAATTCAGAAGCTGTGCAGGTGTACCTAATAAAGTGTCCCCGGTCGGAATCCAAAATTGCGGTAATATTTCCATCCACCCCTTCCTTCCATCCAAGTGCTCCAGGCCTCTTTGATACGAGGCGGGAACATGAAAAATTCAGCAAAGGCGCTTTGAGCGAGCGAGGCGCCGCCCCGCGCTCCTCTGAAATGTTGCCGTGTTGTGACAATGATGAACCGAGACGTTAGAACTTCAGCGTCAAGCTGTCATAAGAGTGATTAGCGCACCGTGTGACCATGACGTAAGGACAATGCAACGGTATCGTTTAGCGGACGTTGTCAAAATCATTGAAAACCACTCGTATATTTAGCATAAAAACATTGCGTTGCTAATTAAACGTGTCACCGGCAGCGTGCGAGAGCCAGAAAGCGAGAGCGGGTCGGTCTAGCGCCTCTTCTTCCTCCTCCACCGTTTGGCCGAAAGGTCATGGGCTATTTCCAAAACGCCCGGCGGGGAAAATCAATGGGCAAATCGCGGAGCTCGCTTCCTGTTTGTTGTCGCCGTGTCTGTGCGTTCTGGCCAGAGAAAATGGGGAAGGGGTGGAGGGTGAGAAGGCCAGTAGAGATACATCATCGTGTCGGCGGCACGAGACACGTCGCAACCAGAGATTCATCATCGCCGCGTCTGCAGGCTGCCAGTGGACAGAGGGAATCAGAGGAGGGGGAAAGAAAGTTGAGGCGAGAGAGAGAGAGAGGAAGAATAAAAATAATGCAAAGCTGAAAAACAGGAGGGGTGTCAAAAATGTTTTGTGGCGGGCCCCATTGTCGTCATCGTTTCTTTTGGAGGCCCATTATAACCATCAACCCAAATAAATGTCTCATTATAGGCTACACAACAAACCGATGAATAACTATTTTTGAAATCCGAGACTAGTAAGAAGTCTTCAAAAAGATGAATTGTGATTAAAAAAAAAACTCTATTTTTCAAAAATGAAGACAATTTGCAATTTTATTATCAAACACATGAAGTCCATCCACATATTGTCTTTGCGGGCCATAAAATGATGTGATGGGCCGTATCTGACCCCCAGGCCTTGAGTTGGACACCTATGCTCTATAAGATATATTGAAGGAATATTTATCAAATCAATTGTAGGAATCATTCTTTCTTCAAATGTTAGGTCATTTTCAAAGCTGAATAGTAATAAGGAATGGCTCGAAATGTCACATTTGGCCCGCAAGCCAGAGTCTGACCCCCTACTCTAAGAGGTCCCAAAAAGTGGCTTGCCAGCTCCTTCACAGAATTACGATGCATTTTTTGTTCCTACCGTTCTCGCAATAGGCGGTCTTGTACAAAAGGTTGAAGGTAACAAGATGTTGTGAGCCAACTCGCACACCAAGGTGTTCATCACGAGTGGCTCAGTGCACGGAGAGTCCATCTCTATTCTTTTTCGCCCACAGTCATTCCTGTGTGTGAGACTCTTCTCTCTCTCTCAGGCCTTTGTCGGAATAATTCTCCTCAAGTGTTATCTTCCCCGAGGCTGCCCGGCGATTCCTTTTGTCCATTTTGAATCACCAGCGAGGCTTAAAATGCCTTGAACCTCCACCGCAGAGTTAATTCTAGTCTGGCTCAACTTTTAGACCTCTCATTTTAAATCGCCCCGCTGTTTATATGTTAGTCTGCAAATTGGCACAATTATTACCGTGACATTTGCCAGGGTTGAACACATTTAACTTTGTTCCGCACGTAATGAACAGGCGAGATTTTTTCTTTTTCTCCTGTTCTTTATTTGGCTCAGCATCCTCCGCGAGTGACGAGGTCAGCTCGATCCAGGACCCGATCCCACCCACGGCGCCGGCCCCGTCGGGCAATTGGCCACGCTCCTCAAGAGGAATGAGGCTTCGGTGTGTCAAAGGACAACACGTCGGCTCGTGATGTTTTGTGGTTCTTTTTATTAGGCCGCTTATACGCGCAAGTTCAGAGGTTCGACTCCTCTGGCCCGGCAGAAAACCGCGAGGCGCGCTTGCTCCTGCGAGGCGACGCCTGAGGCGGGAAGGCCCGAATGCAGGCTGCCCTCCTCCTCTTCACTCTCTGCGCTGACTTTCAAAGAGAATCCCTGTTGTTTTGCATATCCTGCTTCACGGATCGTATATTCCGGCTTCAACGTCGGAAAAACTCGCGACCTCCCTCGCTCGCCTCACTTAGGCTCCGCGTTCTCGACTCAACCAAAGACTTACTTTTGAGTGATTCCCAAAACGTTTTGGAGAATATTTGATGGACTGACAAAATATTTGTGTCCTTCTAAATAAATGTAAGAGAAATTTTTGGCAAAAGAAAATCATACCAAGGGTGGTGGTGGTCATGTTATGGACTGGGGCTGCTTTGCTCCTTCAGGACCTGGATAACCTGCTGTGATTGACTGTGAAAATCCTGAGGAAGGGTTATTACATTTATGGGGGAATATTTTTTTCTCACAGCGCCATCTAGGTTAGGATTTTCTTCTCCCTTTAAAAAAAAACCCCAAACCTTCGTAAAACCCAAGTTTTGCGGGGCACTTAGTCAAGTCATTGAATCTTCATCGCAGCGCTCCTGAAGACCACCGCTTCTTTATTTTTCTTCCTTTCTTGTCATCGTATGTTCTTGAACTTGATTTTCTTCCTTTCTTCTTTACCTCAAGTCATGTTGTAAAGCCCGGAAAAGAGCAAAAAAACAAAAACAACGCATCTTCTGGCTTCTTTTAAAACACTACCTTTGGTGTTGCTGTGTGTGTGTTTTCCTCTCTTCCAAAAGTGGCGTAATGAGAAGGAAAACAAGGAGATTCTCTTCTCTTTTTCTTGCCTCAGAGGGAGAAGGCGACACGTCTCCTCGCCTGTGAGCTTCACTTTTGTCTTTGCGGCGCTCCTTGGGAAGCGCCGGCGACCGGGGAATTGGGCGCGCCCAAGCGACGCTGGTGGCGAGGTGCCGGGGATGCGTTTCAATTAAGAAAAGGGGGCTACGTTCACCTTGCAATACCCCCCCCTCCCCTCCCAGAGGAATTCTGACCCCGCACCAACTCTTGTCCCATCTTTGCTTTTGTGGTTGAATCCCAAGGTGTCGTCACTGCGGGCGTCCGTACGAGGGAAAAGGAAGGACAAGAGCGCTCCGGCATCGTGCCTGCGTGTTTCCATTAGATTGTCATGTTGGGCTAATTAGAGAACGGCAACATGATTCACCTTGTTAATTAGGAGCGCTCGCACACCACGTGCCCACCCGGGGGGGGGGCACATCGAGAAAGAGAGAGAAGCTCAGAGGCTGCTTAGTCGCCCGCCCGCCCCTATGAAGACCCCCCCCCCCCTCCCCTCCCTTATTTCTCATCTACCTCCTTCTCTTTCTTGATTTCCAAATGAATAAATCATTGGCTCCGTCCTCTCTCCACGAATGTGCGAGTTTTCATCTTTCCTGGATGCAAATTAGACGTGATCAATAGAAGGAGAGAGAGCAAGAGGGGAGAGGGGCGTCGAGCATTGAATTTGAGGAAGAAAAAAAAAAAGGCTGACGGCTTGACGACGAAGCGAAGAGACGACGCGGAAGGACATTTAAAGCGGGAAATTTTCCTTACATCAGCGATAATTTTAATGATCTTGGAATGGGCCTGAACACCTCCCCCCCTTCAGAGCCTGTGCAGGTCATGCAAATGTTGGTAAAAACAATCCTTGTGCCGAATCGGGCCGATTTTTGAATCAGATTCGCTTCCTTTCGGTGAAAGTCACCAGACGTTCTCTAAAGATGATCCTATGCTGTGGCACCATGCTGCCCCTCGCAGGTCAGGTGCTCCGATAATTGGGCCAATTCGGAAACGGATTCTTTGCTTCCCATCAAAGTCAGGAAGAGCTCTTATGTCTGTCTCTCTTTTTGACAACCGTTCATCCATCCATCCTTCCATTATTTTTAAAGGACACAGATTAAGTAATACGATAACAAAGCACCAATATTACATAACAAGAATAATGTAGTAGTGCATTTATATAGCATATTTTTAAAGACCCAAATAGAAATAATAATAAAATAAAAATAACAACATATTGCTTGTATTTGATATTATTTAATAATAATAATAATAATGTTTTAGAAACCCAAATAGAAATAATAATAAAACAAACATAACAACACATTGCTTGTATTTGATATTATTTAATAATAATAATAATAATGAATAATGATGATAATAATAATCGATTTGACAGCAGATCCTCACTATGTTGTATAACTCTGCTCAATCCTTTTTTTTTTATACCCATGAACTTTAGAGCTGATTCCATGCCAGCAATGTCCTCCCGGGCGCTTCATATTCTTATCGGAGGTGTTACTTGTATGGGAAACAAGAGGAACAAGTACAGTAGACAAAGTGCAAAGGTGACTTAAAACGCGCTCCGCCAAGGAGAACCTACCCACTGTGTCCTGTCGGAGAAAAAATGGGGGAGGTGGCCGAGGGTCCGGTCAACCTTTAACGGCAGCGTCTTCAGCCGGCGATTCCATTTAGCGTCGTTCGCAACCCCGCAGTCGCTTGTGACGTCAAGCAGAGCATGTTGTGCTCCGCCAAGGACATCTGTCTGTAAGCGTCTGGGAGGCCGAGAGCCTCCCCTCAGGCCATGGGGGGAGGGAGGAAGGGAGGGATAGATGGAAGGAGAGGGGAGTGGAAAGGCTTTGTTAAAAACAGTCAAAGATGGAGAAGGGCAGGTTGGCCGTCACGTTTTCGTGTATTCTAAGCACGTTTGCTTCCATTTTGTTGATTTTAGTTGTTTAAATTACGGCAATCTTTTTGGAATCGAATGATCCTATCAATTACTCCATCGATTATTTTTGGGGGGGATATTCCGTTTTAGTTCGCAGTCAATAACCGACATATTCTCGAGTCCATCACAGGATCAGGCAAATGCTTTTACTCAAAGCTCTTTTCAAGCTACATTGATTGTAAAACTCTTTTTTTTTTTTACACATGCTGACCTTTTTGTTAATAATTTGGTCGCCACGCTTCAAAAGGGCACGGCTGGATTCGCCGCTATTTAAAACAATTTTGCCGTCACACACATACACACACACAAACAAAAAAGAGAGATGGAAATTCCTCATCAAGAGTTTTAAAATGATGTACGACACAAGTCGCCGAATACATTTTCCAGAATCCGTGTGGTGATGTAGCATCCCTCTTGGGATCGCTTGCCGGTTACAGCCTCCCACCCGACAGCAGATCCGACTTTTTTCGATTTAAGTGGCCACTTTTTGGCAAATGACTGGTGTCCTTTAACTTAAGCTGTGGTCAGTCGCCACCAAATCCACCCACGTTCTCGACGTAGCCTTTACAGTGAAATTCTATTATTGTCAGTTTGAAAAAAAAAAATGTTTCCAACCATGGCTACTGTGGACGGGGCGCGGCGGCACCAGATTGGAATCAGAAATACGCCTCCCCGGTGTCGTCAGTGACTGGAAGCTTAGACGGGATCGGGGGGGGGGGAGATTGCAGATGGCAAGATGGAGGTCTTCATCTATCGTACGCTCATAAATCTAAAAACGCAGGCAGTTGCTGTGGGCGCTAGGAGCACATGCCTGGTGCCAACTGCCAGGCCGGGGTGCCGGCATCCTGGTGCCATCAGTAAGATAGCCCCCCCTCTCTCTCTCTCTTTCTCGCTTTGTCTACTCTGCTCTCTCGCCCATATTGCAGCGGGATCCTTTAAGGTCAGGCCTATGGAGATTTGCTTATTGTTTGGGGCAGAAGCTAATATGGTTGATCATTGTTGATTCTTGGTTTAAGTTGTTTTGGGTGTTGGAAAATGTATTTAAGTGTTTTTAGATTAAACTTGTTGGGAAATTATTATTACACATCCTGAAATCAACATCAAATATGACAATAAACAAGGGCGGACTCCTTTATTGGAGGTCAGCGTTCTACTGGGTGCCGCCCATCCCTCTGTCCATTTGTCCGTCCAGCCATCCATAAAAAAAGTTTGTACACTCTTTAAAGGGGTCACTTTAACACCCAGTCCACTGCCATTGGTTAAATCCACGCAACAGCCTTGGCCAATTTTTGACCTTATGTTGGTGGATTTTTGGCAAAATACTAGTTTGTTTTGAGGCCGTAGGCTGTTCCACTCTTTCCAGACAAGGCATGCTAATGGTTTTTTTTTTTCTGTCTTGATAATCGTAGCCTGTTTCTCCTCTATTTCACTACCCATGAATTCAAATTTACATGAAACGTGTTTAGTCTGGTTTCTGTGGAAAAATAAATCACATATAGACAATCACATACATCATTGTGGTGCCCAAATATTTTTGTTGGCAGTATATTTATTTTTTACACTTGTAAAAGCTTTTTTTTTTTTTTTTGAGGGGGGGGGGGGATTTTCTGCTGGTCTTCATCGCTGCCATTATTCCGCCCTGACGTTGTGTTGTCAGTGCGTTTGAATTTCTCAACAGTTCCGCCGTGCTAAATGTGAAGTGGCAACACCCTAAAGGCCAAGCCTTGCCGGCGGGCTTCTAAGAGAGAAATATCACAGGCAACTGCATGCACATTTTAGATCCTACTTTCCACCCAAAAAAAAAAAAAGCAACCTTTTCCACGGACTCCAGCATCTGAAAGTAAATCCCCCCCCCCCCCCCTTCCTCCACGCCTACCGCCTCCTCCCGATCTGATCAGACGACGTGTACAAATAGCGTTGCCCGGCCAAACACATGCTGGGAGATAACATAAAAGAACATGGGAGACATGAAAGCGCGCATTGATTGTCCCTGTTCGCTTCAGACCCAGCGGGCAGGCACACAGGCAGGCTGGTGGGTACGCATCCCCCAAGTGCTGTGGCCAACTTAGATACAAGAAGCACGCATGTGTGTGTGCCTGCCTGCCTGCCGCACCCCCTGTGCCACCGCCCCGGGCCGTCACACATCCAACCAATAGAAAGGGCGGCTTGTAGCCACGCTGGGCCCCCCCTCAGGCCTGCGGCTAGACGTGACATTACTTTGGGCAGTGCCCCCCTCCTCGCACCAATCTCCCCCCCCCCCCCCTTAAACCTCCCCTAAACACATCATGTGACTGCACATGCGCACAAATGTGTCCCCAGTTTCCGATGGCAGTCCTGTTAATGGCTGCCGCCATTTCCTCGCCATCCGATATGTTTCGGGGAAATTCAGCCCCCCGAAGCTTTCAAACATGAAAGTGTATGAAAATTAAATGTCATTTGTGATTTCTACAGATAACATTTTACATACAGGATATGAAATTATTTTTTTTCTCATTTGTTTTTTTTTTAGATGCAGCAACAGGAACTAGCCCAGATGAGGCAGCGGGACGCTAACCTCACGGCACTGGCGGCTATCGGACCCCGCAAAAAACGCAAAGTGGACTCGCCGGGGGCCACCCCATCAGGGACTGAGGTAAGAACAGAACCGGGTTAAACCCTAAATTAAAAGTATATGTGAACTCGTCACTTTCTTTAGAAAGAGCAAAATGAATTGGGGAGCGTAACGTAGAGCTAACAGTATATCATTGCAATCCGCACTCTCCAAGCTTATTACGCCCTCAAGGCCTGCGAGATGTAAAGGGATGATGTTAAAGCAATTTGGAGGGATGGTGCGAACATGCGAGCGATGCTGTCGTCCAACTAAAATGCGGAAGAATGAAACACATTTAGAACCACACCACGTGTCTCTGGGTAAGATTGCGAAATTGCGGGAATTTTCAAAAGCAAAAACTTTCCATGAGAATTGATTCGACGAATAACTAGCTTTGAAATCAGAGTAGTAAAAACTGTTCGAATATTTAAAAAAAAATGAATGGTAATAGAAATTGCTAGCAATGTCTGTAGTTTTTGAACGGGAAGACAATTTGCAATTTTATTATGAATGAATGGATGAATTATTATTATTGACACATGAAGTTGATCCACAATTTGTATTCGCGGGCCACATAAAATGATGTGATGGACCGTATCTGGCCCCTGGGCCTTGAGTTTGACACCTATGCTCTGCAAGATTCTGCCAAGTAGCGTAATCAATGTCAAGGACGTCCGGTATGTTGAAGGAATATTGATCAAATCAATTGTAAGAATCTTTTTTTTTTCAGATTTAAGGTCAATTTTAAATATGAAATGTTTTGTGAACGTACTTGACAGCACACTTTGAATTCTTAAATAATTTGTCTCCATTTCACTCGAGCGGCAAGTGTGGGATTGTGCGTTTGTCTATTCACGAATGGGCGAGGGTTCACTGTCGTCCCCTTAATGGGATGTTTTCATGCTAGGTGGTAAACAAAGCGCAGACATGAGTGTCATATTCCGGGTCATACGTGAAGTCATGCGTGGCTGCCGCTCCGCAAAAAAAAAAAAAAAAAAGGCATTTTCCCTTCGGGCGCTCCGTGGAAACATTTGAAATTCCACATATTCTGCCCGTACGTCTGATTCATCTCAAACGAGGCCGAGTTTTGAATGCAAAATCGGTCATTTAAATAACCCACTCGTATCGAGCCGCGCCGTGTTGTCTCGGCGTGCCGGGGCTGTAGTAAATGTGGCCGGTAAAAAGGCATAAATAATAAAATAAAAGCATTACTTCTGCTCCTTGAGCGCAATGCCGAGCTCTTTCACAATGTTTTAGCCTGATGGGTATTAGCCTGCGACCTTCTGCTGCAATCCAAAAAAAAAAGAAGAAATAAAAAAGCTGCTCTCCTAAATACAGCATTAACATGAATATACATTGTTCTTTTTTTTTTTGTATGTGTTACATTTCCTGTTCATGTTTAATTAGAGAGGCATAAGCACAGTCCTCTTAAGCGTTTGCAAAGAAGGACGAGGTGGTGGTGGGAGGGGTGGGGGGGGGGGGGGGATCTTAACTTATTTTCACTCGGAGTTCACCTCCTCACATTTCTTCATTTCACATGGGCTGCGAGTGCCGCCGGCGTTCTCTTTCCTTTCTCCAGAGCAAAGTGAATGTGACTTTTCTAAGGGGGTCACAGGATGCCTGCAGGCCTGTGGGTGTTACTGGACTGTTGCCTGCTCTCAGCTTCACTGAGGGGCTTGTCATAGATTTCATCTCCACAGAAATGAGCCGGAGGGGAAGGGGGGGGGGGGTCCCGCGGCCAGGCGGGCGGGCGGCCCGACGTTGCGGAGGGCCCACGCTGATTATTTCCCTCTGACATCGCATCCTGAGCTTTTCCGCATGAATCCCAGACAAAGGCGGCCCTTCAGTGCCATGCCAGCGCTTCAATTATGAGCCGGATAATGGCGCTGTTGAGATCCTGCCTCCCGCAATACTATCCCCTTCCCATCCCTCCCGCTTTGCTCATTTCCTCACCTCTGTACATCTTACCTAAATAGAGGAGTTGAGTCAGTACTTGTTTTTTTTTTCTTCTTCACAAGTATCTGTACTACTTAGTAGTGTGAGTACTTTTTGCAACCTCTGCTGACCGCCAAGGGCGGCCCAAAGCCCAGTCAAGACTGCAAACGGGGACGCAACAAAGGGGGCCTTACAGGACTCCGCAGGGAAGATTAGCTGCCAGGACCCAGCGGTGGATCTCAGTCGGGGGTCGCTCAGTAGTCCCCCTCCCGCTCAACCATCCTGCAGCCTCAACACCCCCCTAATCAGCGCTTTTGAAGTCGGGCATAAAAAGTCCAGGGTAAAGCACCTTGAGGAAGAAGGAGGGATGGAGCCGAGTGACAAAGGGGCAGCCGAGGGTCGTCGGGGAGAAACCGAACCTTTTGTGAGCACTGCGACAGGGTGTCTTCAAAAGTCCGAAACGGGGTCGGCGTGGTCGATGCGTCTGCTTTGCAGGGAGAGATTCTGGGTTAGAGTCTTCACTTCGCATCTCCCCTTTTTTTTTTACTTTATCGTCTTCCCATATCGGTAGAATCTGTATCGACTGCCATAGAAATGAACCGAGCGACTAAAATTAAGAGCTACGGGCACCTTGTTTGTCATAATTGACTAATTTGATTAATTTTATTCGCGATAACTGTTTATTATTCATAGGAGAACCGATTATTTGCGACAACAGCAACCTCGCACAATGAGAGGAAAAACGTTCCCTCCACAACTCCGCTTCGCTACGAGCATCCACGGCATCCTTGACACACTTAAGACTCATTTAGTCTCCCGTTTGTTTGTTGACGCTAAAAAAGCAATTCCGGGGCGCCCGATCGAATAGCTTACATTTTACCTTCTTCCTTTGAGGCCGAAGATCAGAAAGAGCGAGGCAATAGTGTGAGAAGGGTGGCGGGGTGGGGAGCACAAGGAAAACTGATGCCCTTTCCTCCAGCTAAATTAACAGGAATCACGTGGAAAACAATCTGAGTCTCCAATGAAGAAAAGAGGGGGAGTGGAGTCGAAGGGGGTGTGGGGGGGAACCATTAAAATGAGCCCCGAGCTATGGACTGCACCCAATATCACTAAAGCTGCACTCACTACAGATGTGGAGGCTGGCCTACAGGCAAAAAAGCACGCTCTGTTCTATAGCTACAATTAAAATCAACCTCACTGCCAAAAGTGGGAGGGGCGGCTGGTATGGGGAGGCTAGAAAGGCAGACATGGAAACATCAAAGACAGATTGAAATGTGTAGTCAGTAATAAGAGTGGTCTCCCAGCCCCCCCCGAGGTCCTCGGCGGTCCCCCCCTCCCCTTGTTAATGAGAAATTTTGACCTCTGGTTTGTAAGTTAAACTTGTAATCTCGGTTAATGAAGTAAATCAATCCCAAGTCGGGAGTGTCTCGCTTCCTTTCCGCCAGCCTCTCGCCACTGTCCCTCCATCTTGAGCCCTTCTTCTTGAGGTCTTCCGCCAGACAAACAGGAAGCTAACAGAGCGCAGAGGTTTCCGGAGCTGCAGGGATTGGGGGGGAGGCGGGAGGAGGACCGGCCGGGGCGGGATGTTTTGTTAAGGGGACCGGTTGAGTGAAAGCGGGGTTAAACGCGGTTGTTAAGTGGGTTCCCCCGCCCACCGCCTCAATGTCTTTTCGGATGATGTCACGCCTACCGGATGGTTCTACTCCTCCTACTCGCCTCCAATGTACCAGGATGGCTTTAACCGGTTGTCAGTGTGGCGTAATTGGAGTTGTTAACACATCTGCCTCACAGCTTTGAGGTTCAAGGTTCAAATCTTTGCTCCCGTCTAAATTGGCCAAAAGTGGGATAGTGCGCCTGAGCGTACCCCGCAACCACGACCCTTGCGAGCATACGCGATATAGAAAATTGATTCACGCTTGCTGTCAGGCATTTAAAATAAACGCTTCCTTTTTGGTATCAGAAAAAAAAGAATTCCATTCACACGTCATAACGCCAAAAATAGTATAGTAATGAAAGGTCTCGAGAGTAGGATGCTTACTTTTGGAAAAATCTTTTTGCATCCTTTACGTTCATGCGTCTACATACTAAATATACATATTGGCGCTTACAGTGTTTAGATAAGACACTTCTATAGATCCATATGAACGTCGCTCGCTCATTTCGTGGTCGTGCAATAATGGTTAAATATACAGTTTTGACAACAAAGTTGAGCCCGGGGCGCTTCCAAAAGATACCAATCCGAAAGAAATTAATTACCTCCCTTGTTAATCTTGATATAATTAAATTTCTATGAGAATGAATTCGTCCGCCGAGCCGCTACGGAGGCGTGCTGACGGAGGCTGGGCTCTCCAGCTGCAGTTTGCCGGCCAGGGGAACCGGAGAAGCGCAAGACCCACTCGTCGCGGCCTACGCCTTCCGCGGGAGAAAACTGTTCCTGAGGGGAACGGGACTGATACCAAAACCTCCCGATTTCCGAGAACTAATGAAGTCGTCAACACGACGTCTATGAAAGTGACGAATCTCTCGAGACATCACGCCGCCTATTTTTTACTTTTGTTGGAAAACCGGCTAGCTTGATTGCGTTTCGTCAAATCTTATGCACCTGAATACAGAGCATGAAAAAAATCCATCTTGTCTTATTTAATAGTGTTTTTTGGTAGTGGCCTTTATTCTCCAAATCAGGGGTGTCAAACTCATTTTTTTCGCGGGCCGCATTGTCGTCATAGCTTCTTTCGGAGGGCCATTATGACTGTTAACCCAAATAAATGTATGGGCACCTTAGTAAAAGCTACAAAACAAACTGACAAATAACTCGTTTTCAAATTACACGAGTAAAAACTGGTCAAATATTTTTAAAAAAGTTATTAAAAGTGAAGACATTTTGCAATTCTAGTAATGATTCACGAATTTGATGCACAATTTGTCTTTGCGGGCCATATAAAATGATGTGGCGGGCCGTATCTGGCACCCGGGCCTTGAGTTTGACACCTGTGCTCTAAATCTTCTCTTGTTCATACACACAGATTTGTCCATTTTCTCGGAACAAAAAAGCATCTCAGTTAGTTTATAAAAAATAGTGGCCGAGAACAAACAAGGCGGTCCATTAGAGAGGCCCGGGTTATTGGCTCGCCTCTTCTGGTGGCGGCCCCATTAAAAGTGGTAATGTGCGCCCGCAGCCGTGCCCGGGGAGCCACGAGGGGGCCACGCCGGGCATATTTCACATGCATCACACACGCACACGCTGGAATTAAATAGAGCAATGTTCCCCTAAAAAAAGACTGAAGTACATCTCTTTCTGATGTGCGTCCCGGGCAAAAAAAAAAAAAAAAATTCATTGATCTCAGAATGTCCCTTGGCAATTATAAAATATTAAATCCAAGTCGCACTTTTCGTCTCAGCTTAATTTTTTTTCCCTCTCGCGTTCTCCCCCTTCTCTTTTTCACTCCCTAGCTTTTCGCTGTTTTTGACCAATTTAGAAAAAAAAAGTTATAAATGATCATTGCGGTGAGGAAACAAAAAAAGAACTTTTCGACATTTTCATTTTGTTATGATTCTCAGATTGTTTCAGCGCATCGTTAAATGAAACGCCTATTCCAGTTTCTCTCACACATGAAAAAAAAAATCTACTTTAATCACGCAACAGCATCAAAGCTCCGCCTACCAGGAACTGCGACGTCTAAAAAAATTTTTTTTTTACCTCCGATGTGCTTTTACCTGCGATGTGCCTTTCATGTCTTTATTTCCCTTTTTCCGCGCACTTGCCATCTTGACCCCCACATAACCTTCACAGATCCTCCCCCAAACGTGACACGCATGTCGACAAACATCATCGGCCAGCTGTTTGACACCGACGTGGCTCATTAAGCTCCTTTGCCGTTTTGCCTAATCAAGACGACAAATCTGTCGTCGAGCGCGGAACGTATACCGCGTCTCCCGCTCGCCTTTACAGAGGCGAGGAAAAAGAGATGGCATCCGCTCGCTAACGCTCCGCCATTTAGCACAGCGACTCTGATGTGGGAATTCGACATCCTGTGCTAATTAGGGAGGCCAATTAACTGTGAAAGTCAGCCGCTCTCTTTTTTTTTTGGGCAAATAATCTCAGCAGAATACAGACATCATTGAAAATGTGATCATCAGTCTTCAACGGAGAGAGACAATAAGCCTGCCCCTTAGCATTAGCTTGTTAGCAATGTTTTTAAAGCTCAAAATGGCTTGAGATGTTAAAATGATTGTCTGTCTAATTTCTTGATAATCGGCAATTTTGGGCAGGGCTTGATACCTAATTCCGTGTGGGGTTCATTTCAGCAAACTCCTCCAAGGGATTTGTGAGGCTTGGAAGGTTCTCAACAGGCAGCCATTTTGAGAAACTTTAATGTCCTACATCCTGTTTAATTTGTGCATGGATACCTGAAACTTTTTCATGCGTCCTCTTACGATACACAAAACTGGTATCCGGGCCTGATTTATTTTATGTCTAGTTATATATTTATTTATTTTGGGAGCGCGGGGGCGTCATTTTGAGGGAAATACATACATCAAAGTTGCTGGTTTCTCGGACACATTGAGGTCAGAATAAAAATAAATAGCGCGAATCCAAGAAGGATAATGTCTGCGTCTCTCATTCCCATTCTGATCATTTTGATTCATGATCACATGTATATTTTATGTGATGTCATCAATTATGGATTTGCTGGACTAATGAACCACTGATAGAACTTTGACAGGGTAGTTGGGAATTGCTGGACCACGGCTTCTTGTCATTGGTTGGAGCAAGGCTCAAGTCAAAATGAAGCAAAATGCACCAATGGTCCCCAGGGATGATTGATTGATTGATCTATGATTGGTTATCTGTCTATACGCGCCCTGTGATTGGCTGACGACCGAATCTTGGGTCTACCCCGAATCTTGGGAAGGATTTCAAATGACTCGTGACCCTAATGAGGATAAGTCCTATAGAAAACAACTAGCTTGATGAACTTCCAAGCCAACTCCCGCTAACTTTGCACTAAGACCGTCCATGTGGTGGCGCTCTCTGCTCACTCCAATAGAAAACCGCCATCAAAAAATAGCCGAGGGTGTGTTCCCGAGCTGTTTGGAAACCAGGCGTTGCTGGAGGTGTGTTTGCCAGGCCGCCGTTGGGCAACTCCCCTGCAGCGTTGCCCGCCTCAGGTGCAGGAAGCAACACACTTCATGTACAACGTGTAATTATTGTCGCAGACAAGGGTGTGGATTTAAAGCGAGTCAATATGTAGATAAGCCTTTTATACACACACAGCTGCTTGCAAAATGATGCACGGTTGCCAAAATGCTGCGCAGGTAGGATGGAAGCCTTCCGGGCCTGCGATGGAGGAAAAGCGGGAGGGGACGGGCGTTCCGGGGAGATGGAAAACCGGAAGGCTTGCACTAAAATCTCGCATCCGCGGAATCCAAGCCAGGTTTTGTCTTAACAGTTCACCGGAAGGACATTCTTTGCTCACAAGTGGCTCTTTGTGTGTGAGTCTGGACAAATAGACATGGCCGTAAATAAGGGGGGACAACTGGGGCTGTTTATCTCCCTTGAGCTAATAACAATAATAATAATAATGAGACAAATAAATAATAATAATAAGTTAAATAAATTGCAATTAAGCTATTTTTTGTCATTTTTTGGGGGGTCAAAAACCTCAAATGTAATCTTTAAGCCCCTATCCCATTGAGGGACAAACATCTGTGACTGTGTTGTTTACCAAAACGTCACTGTGCAGTTTTTTGCCATAGTACCAATATGAAAAACCAAGTTTGTGAATCTAACGTACGTGTCTTTAGCTACACGTTTTTGTACCCTGGTAAAAAGTCTGGCTAGACAGAAACAACTTGCAAACTTCCAGACGCAAAGGACTAAACCAAAATTCCCAAAAGCCTTTTGCTGTGATTTTCAGCAAGGCACGAAAATGAGGCCTCGAAAACTTATCGCTTGTGAAAAAGTCAATTTAACAAAGCCGAAAAGTTGCGACGATCCCACGCCGGAATTCCTTTTTGAACAATGGATGACACCAAATGTGGCAAATGTCAAATCAGCCGGGATCTTTTGTCTGAAGCTAGTTTATCTCCCAAAACCAACGCCGCCTCTCGGCTTGGCGGCATGCCGGATAAAAGGCCTGTGACACTGGGGGTCAAAAACGGTGGAGCGCACCGGCGAATATTTCATCACATTGTCGGTTCATCTTTCTGGGCCATCTATATTAAACATGACTCTACGACTCTTCTGGTTCCCCCAGTAGGGCCTCGGAATTTAATCAGAGCTGTTCTTGTTCAGACGCAGTCAAGTCACATCAGGTGCACGGGGACCAGCTGGGGCGGCGTAGATCTCAAGCCCTGTGAAAGCTAGACATTGTCAAAAATGGCCCCGTTTATATCGACTTAAGATCAAGGATCACCAACTTCTAATGTCTGCCATCTTCATATTTATCAAAAACCAAAAAAAAAAAGGGGAAATAAAGGCATCACATTTATTCGGGCTAAAATGTAATTGAAAAACTCAACTTTAAAAACTGAAAACATTTCTGTACCTTTTTAGGTGTTTCAAATTGTTTCTTTTAAATTGTCTCCTTTTTAATGAATGTAATTAAATTATATATTTATTTGAACAGAATGCATAAAAACAGCAATTACTTTTGAATTATATTTTTCGAGATATTTGTTGATTAATATGAATAATTCCGATCCATCTATTCTCTACCGCTTATCTGGCGTCGGGCCGCTGCGGCGGCAACGTTAGCTAACGTGCTAATGAAGCCTTCTCGCGTCGTCACTCACATCAGGTGCCAGGGACTGGTGTGAAGTGTGAAGTCTTAACAATATCAAACATGGCCATTTATGCTCATTTCAGATCAAGAACCGCAAATGTCTGCCATCCACATCTAGCGCGGCCACGTTTCATTTCAGCCCGCCCTACTTAGCTCAAGCTAGCATACCCCCGTCGCTAATGAGCCCGTTTTTGGACGTGCTTGGTCATTTCCGCACGCTACCTTTTGGACCGCTAACTAGTCGTAGCGTTTGTCATGAAAGACATCAAAGGGGCGGACCGCCTGCCTCAAAACCACCACGCCGCCATTATTAACTGAGTCGCCACCCTCTCATTCAACTGAAATTAAAAATTAACAAGTGACGGTGCGCCATTGGACGCGCGGCGGCATGCGTAAAACCAACACGGGCTCATTAGCCAAAGCGCTTCTGAAGACGAGTGTTCTGACTTGAGACTCATTACGCTTCTTCTGTTTTATAACTCTTAATTGGGTTCATTTTCCATATGAAACGCTTTGAATATTTAATGCGGGCAAAAAAAGTTGTACTTGCGATACTTGGCCTTGTGTTAATCGTCCAGCTCGGAAAGCCATTAGTGACTCGGGAGTAACTTTTTTTTTTTTTTGCGACTGTTATTTGCGATGCTACGTTCATACGAGAACAGCTAAGAAGAAAACAATGGACTCTAAAGGAATATCTCATGACCAACCCGGGTGCCGTTAAACACGATGCTGCTTGCTAGCGCTACCACCATTAACGTTAGCGAGCCGCTGTGCTAAATAACAGCTAATTAACGTGGCTCAGAGGGGTTTTAAAAAAAAAAAAAAAGTGTTTCCAGGCAGGGGAAGTTTGCTTTTGTTTAGAAGGCAGGTTCGGGGTGTTTAGCTGCGGTGACCTCGTGACTGTCTTCTGAGGAATTGTGTGTGCGTGCCGCTCCCCCTTTCCCGAAGCCGCAGGAGAGTTAGCGCCCCCGGGCCGGGCCTTTCATCTTGGCGCTAACCTGTGGACTTTGAAACTCAGGGCGATGGAATTGCAGCTTTGTCAGTACACCGCTAATTAGAAAATTCCTGACCCGGAGCGAAGATGTTTTAATTATGTGTTGTGTCAACGAGTTTGCAGATTTAATCCGCCGTTGATACACACTGCTGCATTGTGGGAGCCAAAGTGGAACTGCGTCTTTCTTCCTCGTCGAGCCCCCCTCCTCCTCCCTCCTATTCCCGCCACCTTTGTCAAACGCCATCACACGCTCAAGTGGCCGACTAAGACAAGCAGCTAATGTGCTAGCTGGCGAAAAAAAGCTGGTCCGCTTCGTCGTCGTCGTCCCCCCCGAACACTTTTCCACAATATGACAGCGGCTCTGTAGCAGTGAGTCAGAGCACGGCAAGGCAGGAAGGGGTTAAGCAGAAATTGAGCGGGGGATGCTGGGGGGCAGCAACGCTGCAGAGCACAGCAGTGTTCGTGCGAAGGCAAGTCATTTCCCGAAACACTGCAGACACATGGCCTGCGGCGCTCCAAAACCTTTGGAGACCAAAATGGCTTGCAGGAGTTAGAAGTAATAAGGTGTTTTTTTTTTTTTCTTTTTGCTTTTTTGCCTTCTTTCTCCTTGACTGAAATTCGGCACGGTTGCTATGCATTGCCATGGAGCCGCCGAGATGTTTTTGTGATTTATGGACGTGCTTTGGGAGCGGCCATTTTCAAACATGTGCTATCTCTTTACTTGCGGAATAAATAAGAGTAGTTTGCTATGGAGTTAGTTCGCTAAATCCCGTCAACATTTATTTTGTATACGACAAGACGGTGCTGTTTGTCAAAGTTTGCTAGCACCATCGAAGGGAACCTGTCAAAGCAACAAGAGGTCTTTTGTCCATTCCGACATCTCGGTAATTACGGGCGGGCCGAACCATTTCGTTTCCTTCCCCCCCCCCTTTTATTTTGGGTTGTGTTAATCTTGGCATCTTGGCTCGTTTGCTTCAAAGAGAAGCTCTGTCTTATAATCTGCTCGTGTACATCTGCGAATTATTATTATAATTCTTGATACATTTATTAGAGCTGAATAAACTCCACATCAAATACATCACCCTGGCAATGTTGGATTGCCCGGGGACAATCAGCCGACATCTGTTAACTCTTTCAAAATGGCCTCATCCAGCGTGTCTGTGGGCGTTTGGCAAAGAGGGGAGGAGGGAAGGGCAAGGCAAGAGAGCGAGAGAGAAAATAAGTCTCTGTTGCTGATTAATGGCGGCCGTAGGAAAGACGTTTTGGGCCAAGTGCAGAGATTACTGCAGGGGGGGGGGGCAGGGGCAGAGGAGTTGTTGCGTCGGGCTTCGGCACCGTAAACACCGCTGAGGGACGAGGCGGCGATCCTCCGCTCAAATGCAAACATGTGGGAAAGCTTTTCCGTTTGGCATTCACCCCGTTATGTCCCGATCCCATCAAGAGTTCGCTCCAGTTCAGTTTGGTCCTGAAATATCAAACCCTTCATGTCTTGACCCAAAGTTTTCAGCGAGCTGTACATTTTCTGGGATTTCAATTCCCAGCTGTATTTATCCTTCTTCTTGAAATAGAGTCAACGTAACAATGTTGCATCATCAAATGCCTCATGAAGGCTGATCGAGTTCTCAGCCAACATGGGCGAACAAAGCTCTTTTTTTTTTCCATGCAGCACAGCATTTTGCAACCATCATGCAACTAGCTACCTGGAGAAATGTGTGTGTGTGTGTGTGTAGTGATGTAGTGCTGAGGCAGCAGGTTGGCCGGGGCGGGGGCCGAGCTGAAGTGTGTGCCTGGCAAAGCGGGCCATTAACCCAGCGCCCTGAGCTGTGACCTGGGCCAAATCCAATATTGGCTCCGGCATCAAGGCACAGGTGCCACTCAGGGTTCAAAGCCAGTCATCATCAAGAACCCCCCCCCCCCCGCCTCTCCCCACCAACGCCGCTTTTCACCCCATCTCCACCCCCCTCACACAATAAAGCGCTCAATGTAAATTCCTTGAGACACCTACGAGCATCGCTGCCGCTCGCCTGGAGAGTATTGAAGAAGACGTGAAATATCGTAGCGCTCTCAAAGACACGGAAGTCGATGTTCCCGTTCCTGCAAACAAGTCAAACGTCTAAAGCGATGTATCGAAAGTATTCCCGCACGTTGGGTGGGATGGATATGTCATGTGACATGACGCCCGGGAGCGCCCATCAACCGATAAAATGACAGATGCTGATTTTTGCCTCGTGGATCCGACTTCTCATTTTTTTTTCTCCCGCCCTTCTTCTTCGCCTTTCCTTTCACCCGCTTTTTTACTTTTGTTTTCAGTCCACGGCATTATTTCCTAGTTTTGCCTGGTTGCCACGGATACCAAATCTTAACGTCCTTATTTTGGTTTTGACAGAATCGGGAATTTCCCGTACTGACCTTTCCGTGTGCATTCGTGTCACTCGAGGCTAACGTCGCCGCCGCGGAGAGCTCTCGCTCGTCGCCGAGTTTAACGTTTCTCTTGCCCCCCCACCCCGCGGACAGTCCCTGTCCATCCGTCCAGGTGGACGCATGGCTTTGATTGGTCGTGCTGTCAGCACGCTTCCTTGTGATTGGTAGTAATTGATGTAGCCGTGGGCGGGCTCATCTTTCACGTTGACTGTGATTGACAATGAGACGCGCCCCAAACATTCATAGGGCAAGAAACCCTAAAAAAAAAACAAATTCTGTACTGTATTAGAGTCACATTTGGTAAGCGATTTACAGTACGGAACGTTGTAAAGGTTGTTGAGTCCACTGGTAGACATGTTTTGAATGTGTCACATGTTAACAATTAGGTCCTGTCTGCACCCTGTGCTGTGTTTATACAAAGTTGCAATCATTGGAATGGTCCGCACTCTGTCTTGTTTACCCACTCGGACTTGGCACCGGACCACCTTTCTTTTCATGCGCGCTAATTGATTCCCCATCAGCTGCTTTGTGAGCGCCATTGTTCATTTTTCATTTTTTTTTTAAGAACAAATACAAAGAGCAATGATCAGTAGCATCGATTAATAGCGGCGATTGCCGACAGCCATCCAAGCCTGAGGTTTTTTTTTTTTTGCTGTTGCCAAGGTTTAATCTGAATAATCTGACATTTTAGATATGATTTTAATAATTGGACATTGCTTTTCACGAATACTGCTGTGATGTAGTGAATAGTGAAGTCATGTTTCCGCCCCGGTGTTGCGGTTCAACCAAGGAAACTATCCCAAAGACAATAAAATCCAATCGTATGAGCTAACGCAAAAGGAAAAGCCAACATGGAATGTTTTTTTTGTTTAGTATCGTTTTAACTTTTCATCTGATTGTATACGCCGGAAGCCAAGGCTGTGCATAAATGAAAATATTTTTTTCTTGAATATCACTCTTTTAAAAAAATGACAATTCAACTTTGAGCTGATCTAGTTTCACGAAAAATTGGCTTCTTTTTTCATGAAGTTTTTAAAAAAAATGTACCTGAAAAATATGACTTTTTTTTTCTTGAAAATTTGGATTTTTCTAGGGGGGGGGGGGGAGAAATCAAGGAAATGGGACATTTTCTCGAAAATAATCCGATTTGTTAAGAAAACAATTGAAAATTTGTTGAGGATTTGCTGGCGGATTTGAAAGTTGATTTTGCAAGTAAAAATAAACAACAGATTGAGTGACGATTGCACAAGTCTACACACCCTTTTATAAGTAAGGATGCGGTTGTATTCCGAATTGAAATTAAGCCACGCACCTGTCACCATTTACAGTGAGACTCTCCTAAATCTTTCACAAATCTTTCACTTTCTTATTCAATGACAAAACAGTGACTCTAATCGTCTTCCTGGCTTCTCTTTCTCGCCAGCTGTCGGGCAGTACGGCGGGCTCCCCGGGGGGCTCGTCGTCGGCGCCCTCGTCGTCGTCTCGCCAGTACGCCCGTCAGCGCATCACCCGCGTCAACCTCAGGGACTTCATCTTCTACATGGAGCAGGAGCGAGACACGGCCCACTCGCTGCTGCTCTACCGCGCTCTACTCAAGTAGACTTCCTTCTTCCTCCTCTAGCCACGTGCCTTCACATCAGGTGTCAGCTCGCCGTCGTTCGTCCTAACTCGGCTTCCGGATGCATTTGCATAAGAAAACGCTAAAAAGAAAATGTCCGGGGAAAAAAAAAAAATGCATCCATTGTGTTTCATGTTGCGTAGCGATGATTACGTTTGAAGGCCTCCGTGCGTTCCAAACATTTTAACAGCCAATTTATTGACCACGTGTCAATAAAAGGACATTTCAACAACACCATTTCCCCCCCTTCGCCGTAAATGTAAATAGTTTGGTTACATTTCCTTTTTTTTTTTTTTTCCGTTAATAGCAAAGAGCGTGAGTTTTATGAAAGTGAATCTTTAATGTCATCGCATTTCAAATCCATTTTACAAAGGTGTACTCGGGCCACACTGACAAGAACAATAGTTTTCTACTAAAAGTTGTAATGTTACGGGAATGGAGGATTCATTTTATTAGGATGAGTTTGCTCCACACAGTTTTGTGCAGATATGAATTTACACTTTACACAGAAATGACACTTTGCTTTGGTGTAAATTGTACAGTAGGTTTGAACCTTTTCTAAAACGTTCTTAAAAAAAAAAGTCTCATTTATGACATTTTATCATGAACTATACGTAGTTTCTTCCGAAAATCCCCACATAATCTCATAATGAAATTTCTGTGGCTGAAACATTTATTATTTTACAAAAAATATAAATATTAGAATTGTTTTGAACAATTATTTAAAACAAAAAAGTGAATTAATTATTATTGATAAGCACTTTTTTTTTAAAAATATTATTATGAAGTGAAACTTTATTTTATTCAGACAAGGTCTAACAGGACAGTTTTAAGACTTTATTTTCGTAACATCACACTTGTATTCTATAATTTGAAAAAAACAATCAAGTCAGCGGCCTCAATACGCCTTTGTACACTTTTTATATTGTTCACCTGTTAGTGTTTGTTATGAGGTGGGCTGGTTGCCGTAGTTACAAGTTCAACCCACATACTTTGTTTTTATGACTTCAGACATGTGCAAATGTTTGAAGAGCAACCACAAAAAAAGAATGTTTCAAGTCCATCAAGTGTTTTTTTTTATTTTTTAGTGTTTCAAAACAGTGAAGAAAAAGTGAGGCATTCAATCTCGTTACACATCATGTTTCATTTTTAAACTCTTTTATATGTAAATGTAGAAACACAAAGTCATTCTTGTATGTTAATGTACGTCCTTTGTTTGTTTGAATGACTGATAATTTAAATTGAATATCTCGGCCTATGCAGTTTTTGGTGAATTGAAATATTTCAAACCCTTGGTTGCGCTTTGTCGTGAATTTTGACAGCACTTTTATTTTATTGTATTCATTGATTTGATAAAGTCCCTGTTTTAGCTGGCTTCTTAAAGCTGTCGGTTTAATATTGCTATGAAATGTAAACTTTTAAACAGTATTGACACTTTCCTTCTAAAGTCACATCTTGTAAAATACACTATTTTATTATTATTATTTTTAAATATATTGGCTTTTATGCACATTTCCCTCTTTTCTGCTCTTTGACAAGCACAACAGCATAGATCTCAACTGATTTTTTTTTTTTTTTTTTTATAATAACAATCTCATTTACTTTGGCATTTTTACCGCTTGGAGGTTTTTTAGCCCAAACCTTGGGTCAATATAAAAATAAAAAAAAAGAAAGAAAAAATGGGAAAATAAAACTTTCACTGTAAGGATATTTTGTAAATACTGTTTACAAGACCTATGTGTTTATTAGAACCAAGTTATTTTTGGTAAACTCTTGTAAATATCTTGGAATTTTCCTGTTTGTGTGAAATGACAAAAAAAAAACAACAACAACCAATACTGATGTATTTGTACCTATTTTATAAAGGAATAAATAAGCTGTTTACTAAACTGACAAGATGCTAGCTTTTGTTCATTTCTTCCACATAAAAATGTCTAAAGCGTGACCAAAGCCAGGGGTGTCCACATTACGGTTCAGGGGTCGATTTGTGGCCCACTGTCCATTTTTACCGGACCGTAGCATATATTTAAAAACAAATAGGGGCCACTACGACTATTTACATAATTCGCAACAAATTTTAAGAACCATGATAAATTTGTATTGACAGATTTTCGCTTAAAATTATTTTCTAAGTACGGAAGGCGCAAATGACAAAGACACACTCAGCAATACAGTACATCCTTTTATTATCGCAAATATACCAGAAAAGTTAAATGAAGACACTGCAAAATGAACACATGCCCTTGAATACCACAGTCTAATTGTTTTTAAACACTTTAAATAATATACGTTATTATCATTAGTATTAATATTATTATTACAGCCTTTAAAACGCTTCAGTCTGTATGTACACAATGTGATGCTTGGAATTCTTTTTTTTGTCCTTATTTTTTTCAATCGTAAAAACATGAATCCGAATAATTGGGTCCGCCAAGCACTGGCCCATGACTTCATGTGGTTCTAACTATTCCAAGGGGTGCGAGCTTTTATTGCTGCCAAAACAAATAAATAACACCCCACGGAGAGGAAAACAGCATCCTTAAAATTGAACCCTGGAAAAAGTCATTCCCAGAGGAATCTTTTTGGAGTCTTCATTTCCACTGGCGCCAGAGCCCAACACGCTGAGCTCCAAATCCCGGTGCTTCCATTGTAAGAGTGCCCCGTGTGGAGAAGAGCCAGTACTGCTTGGTCAGGACTGTGGGTGGCCCAAACAAAAAAGAAAAAGCATCCACAAACATCCAATCCTTCCCATCAGTGTGTGTGAAAAGCAACAAAGAGCATGTGGAACATGACACACAGGCCAAGCGCTTTGATGGAGAGAAAACACGGCCCGCCCACGACCGCTTCTTTGTGGAGAGCGTAACTGCACCGAAAAAGAAAAAAAAAATTCAACAAGACGGAAAGTTGGTGGCTGTCAGTCGTTTAAGCAGCGAGAGACCCGCCAGGGGGACAAAAGAGCATTAGAGCCAGCATTGCGCACACCCTTTTGGATTTTATTTTATTTTTTTAACACGCTGTTGAGAAAAAAAAATCTTTGTACAATCAATAAAATACGCACCCTGTTAGCTTTGGTACCTGCAAAATGACTTGAGGAGGCAATGCTCAGTTGTCCACACTAACACAGGTAGTTTTTTTTTTTTAGTTTATGAAATTAATTCATTTCATATTAACATTTTTGAATTGTTTTTTAACTGATATTTTATTAGAATATGGATTTATTATGGATTTATGTATATATTTCCTCATTGTTTTTTTTGTTTTACTTACAATGAAAAAAAAATGCATTCATGCTTTTTATTCGATGAGAACGTTTTTTTGTCGGTGCAAAAAAGTATTTTTCTTTAAGCAATTGGTTGGATTTTGGTAGGAAAAAATAAAAATACTACTAGTATAGGACCCAAAAAAATCCCTATGTATATGTAGACATGTCTGGATGACAACATGGGCAGTGATTAAGTGCAAAAAAACAAAAACATTTAGAGTACACCTCTTGTTTGATGAGACATACTGGTAAACTATTGGCGCCTTTTTTTTTTTTTCCACATTCATCAAAACTGCGACTTAAAGTCTTCTGGAGATATGTTGAACGAAAACATTTGCGTGTCAAAACTCAAAAGAACCAAAAAAAGCAACCCTATCGAGAATCCACTGGCAGCCGCTCCCTTCCAACAAGCTCGAAGAGTGTCCATCCTTCATATTGGACAAAGGAGACGAAGACTGGGATGGTGTCCGTCCTCTTCCGGTTAAAAAGAAAAAAACACTCCCAAAAAGATGTGTGGCGGTGGCTCCGGTGGTCCTAATAGTTCAAGTAAGCTGCTCGCGTTTGTTTGCTCTTTGGCCGGAATGCCAAACTTTTTTTTTTTTTTAAATTTGCGTCTACATTCCCCACAGAGGGTTAGACGAGCCTCTGTTAGCCTGGGCCTTCGTGGATGAAGGTCTGCGGAGGGGGACTTTTTCCCAGGCGGTCCCGTCCCCGTAGCTCTAGTCCAGAGGTTCCTGTTTTATCCTGATGGGCGTGTTGATGGAGAGACACCGCCGGTCCTCGCGGCACAACACGTACTCGCTGAACTGTGACGAGTCCACGCCGCCGCCGCAGGACGCCGCCACGCTGAAGCCTTTCTGGAAGAGACGCTCCAGGACCTGCGTGCGCAACCAAGACAGTCAATAACAGCCAGATCAGGACACGTGTGTAAATTGGATTCATTCGAGACACCCCGCAGCCCTCCTAAATCCATTTGTGTTTTAGTAAAAGACAGCAAAGGGGGCGTGGCCTAATGAGTGACATCACTTTGGGCTCCTTGCGAGTGCATTCATTTTATAGTCCTGTGCTTGAGGGATTTCACGTTGGCTCAAACTAGCAGTCGAAGCGGGAAGTTACGCGCATCCTTATTCCCGACACGTGCCCAACCGCCCACCCCCCCAACGGCGGCTTACTCGTCTCACCCCGACCTCCTCATTACCCAAATGAGGAGGTTCAGTAATCACCTCACCGCGTTCGCCCCACCGACGCACCTCGCCTCGCACTCTACGCAACCCTTTGAGCTCGTGGCCTCGCTGCGCCCGGCCAATCGGGCGCCGGGCGGTGTCATGAATAGTGCAAGCGGCGTGCTGTCGGTCAGGCTCACTCCGTGAATTGAGACGCCCGCCTTAATGACTCAGATCATGTTTGGACTGATCTAGATTGTAAGTCATCTTGGAAAAATATCTGGCAGACTTTGGGAAATACGTTGATCATTAACACAGTGTTAACCCAACATGTCCGCCATTTTAGGGGGTTGGGTTGTCACGGCAACGAAAGAACCCCCCCTAAAGTCAACTCAGGGGCCAGACATTCAATTGTGGTTGACCTTTTGAAACTACCTTCACTGCTTTAATATGAAATAAAAACCGGAAAGACAAAAACCGAACATATTTGTCAATACACGCACGAGTGTTGCGAAACAGAAGGGACAGCGGACAGTTGATGGTCGCGATGGCTAATTAAGAGACCTGCCACCATTTTATGTATTTTCTAAATCCATGACAGGCAAACGATTATGGAAATGATATTACATTGGCTTCTTTCATGGTTGCATCACATTGCATTTCTTCTCCCTCCGCGCGTCACCCTTTTCGCACATGAGGGACTCTCGCTCGTCTTAGGGCCCGATCAATGAAGATAGTGTGGGAAGTTTGAGCGCAAATCCGTGGCAAGACTTGAGGATGTTATACATCCCAACACTTGAGGATATTCTGCTTTTCAAAGCGGCGCATCCGTGCCACGGGAGGATGAGGTTTAAACATTCGTCTCTGATTGGCTCATATGTCGGTTCTTCTCGTCAAACTGCTTTTTTGGGGTAAGGGGTCGGCACAAGGCGGGGTTAAATCCCTGGAAGTTTCGACGTTATGATATTTTCACTGGTTCCCCTTCCATCCTAGTATAGAAGTTTTTAAAACGCAGCAAAGTTCATAAAGGCTTGAACGTCTCGCCTGCTTTTCGTCCTCAGCGATTTCTACACATCAACCGCTTATTCCCAGCCACCCGCCCCGAGGCCACCTCGCTGAGCTGTCACTCAAACTCAGGGTCGCCGTGGGAACGAGGAATACTAAGCTCTTCTAACCTCTCAGCGTTGTTTATGTGTATTTCTAACGTAGCAATCAAAGACTGGAAAACAGAGCGCCATGTAAAATTGATGGCCACCAGAGTACACACGCACGTCTTGGCGGAGGGTTGATTGAAACATTGTTGCCTGGGATTTATCACACTTGACGTCTTACAGAGCTGGGCGTTCCGTCCCACCGACGGAATAGTCCGTCCGTCCATCCGTCACTGACACGCACCCGTTTTGCAGACAAAGTACGGTCGATACATTAGGAATAATGACGGATTGACGATGACGGACGCTTGTCCATGGGCCAATGGCATACCGGAAAATTTTTCATCGATTGCTCAGTCTTGAAGCACGTCACTGAGTAGCTGTAAACTTGAAGTTATTTAGGTGTGTTGGCCAAGACGGGAATGCAGCTGCAACCCAACCATCACCCTGCCCTCCAGCTTGCCCTCCGGTAAAAAATACTTTGCAGGCTTCAAGAAGGGCATGTCCACACACCGTCTGCATGCGTAGCTAGCTAGCTAGCTACCTAGATAGATAGATAGATAGATAGATAGATAGATAGATAGATAGATAGATAGATAGATAGATAGATAGATAGATAGATAGATAGGTAGGTAGGTAGGTAGGTAGGTAGGTAGGTAGGTAGGTAGGTAGGTAGGTAGGTAGGTAGGTAGGTAGGTAGGTAGGTAGGTATGTAGGGAGGGAGATAGGTAGATAGGTAGATAGGTAGATAGGTAGATACGTAGGTAGATACGTAGGTAGATACGTAGGTAGATAGGTAGATAGGTAGATAGGTAGATAGGTAGATAGGTAGATAGGTAGATAGGTAGATAGGTAGATAGGTAGATAGGTAGATAGGTAGATGCGTAGATAGGTAGATACGTAGATAGATAGATACGTAGATAGATAGATACGTAGATAGATAGATACGTAGATGGATAGATACGTAGATGGATAGATAGATAGATCAAGAAGCAATTTTTTACGTGTGTTAGTGTGAGGATTTGTCTGAGCGCTATTCCAGATTGATGGACTTGTAGTGTGTGTAGTGTGACATGTCAAAGGGTGTTGCGGCGAGTTGCGTTGGTCGGGGCGGTGGCAGGGGAGGGGACAAGGGCGCCTTCGCCGCAACTGTCACATTGATGAAGGACGGATTGGCTGTGCTCTGATGTGAGCGCTTCATCACTGTGATGGATGGGCCATTTTGTGTGTGTGTGTGTGTGGTGTGTTTGTAAGTCTGCCTGAATGTTTTTCCTCCGTTAAGCGCCTTTGCTGTTCTGTGTTTTTCCTCCCACACTGGAACGACATCAGAGTGCAGGTGGTTTGCATTATTCCGCCGAAATTCCGCTCATGACTTGACGGAGAATCACGAGCCGAAGGCGCAGCGCTTCACTCCAATAAGGAGACGACAAGCGTTGACTAGACACAGAATTGTCGGTACTACATCGAAAACAACATCATGTTGGGAGATTTTTTAAAAAGTCATGATACTAGGAGAAAAAAAAAAAGTTTGACATTCTACGAGAATACAGTCAGGATATTATTTGATGAAGTCGTTTTGAAGAAAATTGTAAAATGTGTTAAGCGGTACCACATTTGTAAAAATAACTGCGTCGGTGGGACGAACCGCATGAGGTGATCGAATCCAAACGCTTTACCGTCTCTCTACTGCAATTATGACCTGCATCAAAGAAACACCACAATTTCCCAAACCACTAATTCCTTAGCCAGATGTTTGGATCTCCAATCTCCCTGAACATGCCATCTTTCCTGTCAAGACAGAAACACTTTGTTCCAGACAGCAAACCCCCCCTCCCTCCCTCCCCTGTGGGCAGGGCGCGGTTGCGTGCCTTGCCCTGGGTGGGGGGTCCGGCACTGTAATCAGATGACAAACATATTGTCTGCCGGCTAAGACCGGGATTACTTGGCTAACCTTCTCATAGCCCGTGGGAACAATGTTTGGAAAGATCTCCCCTTACACTGAAACCTACTGTGTATCTTTGACTCCTTGAGGCCAAAGCCGTGACTTGGCCTTACTGTATGTTTTTTTTGCCAGCGTAAAAATAATGGAACCTAAATGTGCCTTCTTCGGAGGAATCAGCAAAAAATGTTTACATAAAAAAATGAAATAAAATAATAGAGCTGAATATAAAATTAAAAACATATATATAAATAATTATAAATATTTTCGGCAAACCCCTCATTACTACCTGATGCCTCAACGTAATCCAACTTGTTGGATCAAACGAGCTTCTCAGCATTAGTGTCTTTTTACGGGAATTGGATCCTCGCTCGCCGCATCTACAAAGCTACAAGCCCTTTTCAAAGCGCCATTGCCGTAATCACGCTGGCTGGTAAACAGAGTGGGGGAAATGTTGTGTTAGTTGATGCCGCCAATTAATTATATTGCAAGTCATTTAAAAATCTATAAAAGAAGTATAAACCGGTTGAGGCTGTTTGAGAAATTGTAAGTATGGTATTAAAAAATGCAATACGTGTATTTCAATGGCCTTGGGCGTTGTTATATTGGAGCCTTTTTTTTTTTTATTATTTTAAAAAAGGAGCTCTGTCTTAAAAAGGAGTAAAGTGTAAATTATGCATATCATTCCTCCCCTGCACCAACTTCCTCCTTCAGCCTTTTGCTGTTTTTTTTTTTCCGGAGGAAACATGGCCGCAGTCCACGCGTGCTTTGTCCCGCTCGTTCCGTTCTCCTTCCCTGGAGGTGGTGGAGTGAGCGAGGTGGGAAGGGGAGGTGGAGGTGTCAGAGTGTTGCCTGGGAGAGGCTCTCTTTGGGTGCTGGAGGCGCCCAAAGGAGCCTTGTGCGTGTGTGTGTGTGTGTGTATGTGTGAGTGTGTTGCATGGAGCCTGTGGTGTGAGGCTGATATTTTGCTCTGCGGGCAACACAACTGGAAAATGACTCCCTCCCCACCCAAACTTGCTACTGTGAGTACACTGAAATGGATTTCACGGACGGGGAACTGTGGACTGACTAACTCCAGTCGTATTCTTGGAATTGCTTTTGCAAAATGTTTTGAATTAAAGTATTTTGCGGATTTTTCATATATATATGCTGAAATCCTGTAGCATAGTTGCTGACACTATCATTTGACCATGTGCCACATGGATAAATCTGCAAATATTAATTGAGGGTGTGATTAGGTGGCTCAGCCATGAAGTGCTGCTTGCACGAGTGAAAGTCCAATGATTGGTCTTGTTTGGACTTGATTTTTTTTCGATTCTAGTCTCAAGACTTGGGTCGTCATGGTAACAAAAGCTGTTGGTGAGTTTTGGAGAGGGGTGAAACTTAACTCATTCACTGGCAATATCTTTGACGTCTATAACCGTCAATGGCACGGAATGAGTTAACTGAACGTAGTTTACTGAGGAGAAACTCGCATTACCTGAACAGAGTTGAGCCTGCAGTAGCCGTTGAAGGGGAAGCGGATGACGTGGGTGGGGTCCTGGTTCCACCCGGCGTTGACCGAGTTGCACATAACGTCTCCCGTCTCCGGGAAGATCTCCTCGATGAGGACTTTCTCGCCGCTCAGAGTGATTCGCTCGCCCAGGTCGGGCGCGACGCGCACCACCAGGCAGTCGCAGGGCTGCGCCATGCGCCGCTGCTCGCGCTCCTGCTTCCAGCGCTCGAGCTCCTTGATCATGGGCGTCAGCTGGTAGTAGCGTGCCTCCTCGTACAGCAGCTGGAAGTCCTGCGGAGGCGAAGCAAGTCAGGCCACTTCATTAGGTACACTTGCACAATGTCATGAGATCCAAATATATTCCTGAAAATACTTCCATAAAGTTTGCTGCAACCTTGATATGTCAGCATCCAATAAAAATAAATGAAGCTCTCAGTATTTGGTTGCCCTTTTACCTGAGGTGACCAGGTGACTATCGGTCAGTAAAAATTTTGTAAGAATTTCTCCACTTTTATCTGAAAGGTAAATTTAAAAAAAATATATTATTTTTTTTGGACATCCATTGTCTCCGGGCAATATTTTTCGTTTCTCTAAAACATCAAGAAACGAAAAAGATTATTCAAGTCAAAATGTCCAACCAAAACAAAGCAATAAGCAGGTGGCATCTCTCATGCACGTTATCCTTTTAGCCTTTAGCATGTTTCAAAGTCCATCAAGGCCATCACGGTGCATCACGCATGCAGACAAGTTTTGCAGCAGATTGCCTTCCTCCATTCCCCCGGCGGGTATCGCTCGCCAGGGGCGCTTTGCCCCTGCGCATTTGCCTCTAATTTCCCACTAGAGCAGATGGCGCCATCATTCAACGAGAAGAGAAGGGATGCGTAAGGTTTTTTGCGTCGAAAGCAGATGGAAGGTGTGGAGGAGGCCATGTGAGGGAGGGCAGTCATCAGACGGGAGGGGGCGAGGGGGGGATGTTTTAATGTATGCCCAATGTATGTTAATGAGGTTGAAATCCTATTATGAACAGATTTTAATTAGGTTAAACCTAGATCCTGCTGCTAAACAATTAGTAATTAATACGTATGTTTTCGGATTAGCCGGGACTGAGACTGACAGCTTCATTCGCTCTTTTTAAAATCAACCACTAATGGACGTTCATGTTGCTACACTGCTAGCTAGCTAGCGATCTAGCTAACTATCTAGCTAGCTTTTCATGTTACTATGACTTAAAAAAAAAGAATTCTCGTAATACCACAACTTCTTTTCCCCAAACGATATGATCAACAAAAAAATGTAAATATATATAAAAATAAATATATTATTCCTGATTTTTTTGGGGGGTTAAAAATATTTTTTTTTTTCCCCCCAGAAAATATGGCACAATTCTCCTAAATTGTTTTCTCGATAAAATGTAACACATATATCCTTCCGCCCTGATACTTCTTGATAATATCTTCGTATAAGACCAGTAAATGGCACAAAAAATCCCAAATCAAGTGATTGTCTTCCCGCAACTGCCAAAAAGCTGCACTAAGACGCTTCCCCTTTAGGCAGCTCTCCGTTTCAAAGTGCCTCATCTGTCCCAGCTCTGAAGCCAGTGGATGGATGTGTTTTTAACGGGGGGGGGGGGGGATTCTGTCTGCGAGGCACTTTAGTCATCCCCATTCCAGCACAAAACAACAGAATCATCTGCAGCGCCAACGTGAGGATGAGGAGAAAAAGACGGCGGCCGGCAGCGGCTTCGTCCGTCCGTCCAGGCGGGCCGCCGCAAGCCCTACCAGACAACTTCATTCCCGGAAAAAAAAAAAAGTCGGACAGACAGCCCTTTTTGAGCTTCAGAATAATGGCCGACCTGATTGGCCGGCGGCAAGGCGACATCTCAGAGGGAGGAAGAAGAGGAAGATGATAAAAATAGTCTCTCGGAGGAGGACAGATAGAGTGGCCGCTTGTCTCGAGCAAATTATTAGACACAGAAGCGGATTTGAACATCGTACGTAATCGTGAATCGGCATTTTGACACGTGTGGTCAAACAGCAAAACAAATCTCGCTGTTTTTTTTACCCCCACGTTTGTTAATGGTTTGGTTACGGCTGAAAATTCGAATTACCATTCGACCGACCAGGCTTTTTGACACTATGTCATATGACAATTATTATGATGTAAGTGTGTGGAAACGTTTTAGCGCAAAAATTAGGCCAGTAGCACGGTGACTTGCAAAATATCCAATACAAGTGAAACACCAGTGAAACATTTAAAATACGTATGCGTGACTTCCACATGATAAAAGTACAAATAATGGAATAGTGTCTAAGTATCGTTGATTCATCGAGCTAACAGTGTTGCTTACTCCTGTGGGATTAATTGTGCGTTGAATAACAAAGCTGGTTATTAATAGCGAATATTTTTTTGTTCCGGCAACGTCGGCCCAAGTCTTTCTTTTTGCTATTCTGCTCAGACTTTCACATTGATTTAACAAAACACACAAGGCTGCGTCTGCCAGCAGCAGAACAGACCCAAGCCTGAGGCGACGGCAAGCCTGATTGTGTTCAGATAAGGACATGCTCAATTTTGCCTTGCACTATTTGCATTTTTTTTTTTCTTGCTCATCCAGCCTTTTGCTGAGGCTTCACGCAAATTGAAAGGTATGCAGATCAACACAAGCTTATGCGAGGGGATTGTAACGAGTGGAAACAATGAAGTCGGACATATTCTCCTCCAGCGCGGTCGCCTGATTGGACTGTCAAGATTTCACAGAAGGCGAAGGCAAAGCATGAATAAAAAAAAAGCGGAAAACTAATCGCTACTGAGTCAGATCGTCGTTTGCCAAAACGTGTGCGGCTTTCATGTCATGTTCTGTTCTTTGAGACTTGGATCTGGTTCAGACTCTCTGTGCCCCCCCCCAAGAACCACCCCCAGGGCTCGGTCGAGTCGCCGCGTTCCCTCGGAATGATGTACAAGGAGTCCGTGTGGAAAGGTCATTTAAGTTAAAGTGGATTACAGTGATGAGAAGAAGAATAAACAATATCGCGCAATAATCTTTCAACAGGAAGCAGCCTTGGATGAAATAAACATCGTAACAGAGCCTTGAATGGCAATGTTGAGTCATACATATTTTGGCTAACTGGCTGAAGTTGCCGTCAATTTCATTTAAATCTGATTTGTTTTACCAGTGGATTAAGCTTTCTGTATTTGTCTTTGCAAGCGCGCAATCTCATTAGTAAACAAATGATTTTTTTTTCTTGACAGCAAGCTAGCATCATGGAAAAAGTAGCTTCTGAGAAATTAGCTGTAAGCTAACTGTAACCAAGAATGTTTTTGCAAGACATCTGGTAGTTACTGAAAAGGAGCAGTTTTTATTTGACACAATTTAGTTAACTGTCCTAGTTAATAGAAAATGTTCAAATTGTGCAACACGCAAATGAAATAAGCGGGGGTTGCTAAATTCAAGACGAATAGGGGAAAAAGCTCTGATAAGCTAGCGGCTAACTTGTTCCATGCACTGCCGCAAATAGCAAAAAACGGGTAAAATCAATAATATTAAGTTATTATGTCTAAAACTATCCATTTTTGTATTTTAGTCAAATGTCTTGTGTCGAACTTTACCTGTAAAAACAATCAAAAACGGAAACGAAACTAGCTTCATGTAAGAACTAGCAGAAAAATGGACATATGCTAATGGCTAAAGTGCTAAACATGTTTTACAGGGAATGCAAGGAGTCGTTTCTTTTCCGCCGAAACAAGTCGGCTTTGAGTGTCTTTAAGCAAACACTACCAAAAAATGTAATAATACATTTTCCTTTTTTTGAATGCCGACATTGATGCCTTTGATTTTTTGGCTGTGGTGACAACACTCACCTTAAAGTCTTCAGGAAGCAACAACTTGCTGGTCCTGAGGAAGCTGAGGATGTAGCGGAATATCTCGCCGTCGCGATCTATGAAGTAGTGCTGCTTCAAGCTGTCCAGCACGATGGGCTCGGTGCCATTGAACAGGCGACTAATTCTGCAAATTGACACGAGAGACACACACGAAAAAACACACACACTTAATGAAATGAGCCTAACTCCACTCGGATGCATGAAACAATTACCCTCCATTTATTTTTCAATTTTATTAGCTGCCAGCCTGGAATGCTTTTTTTTTTTAAACAAGGAGCTCAAGGCAGCATCCCTCCGCTGTAGACTCGTTTGAAGTGTCCCACTGTGGACAGATTGCACACTCGCCGCATGTACTTACAAAAATTAATGGCGTGAATGCGGCATTTTGCCGCCTTGATTCCACCTGTTACTCGACGGCAAATGAAACTGAAGCGGGGAATGAAAATGTTGACATTATGTTCCGCATGAAAGTTTTGATGGAGAGTTTCAAATAACTAAGTAGGACGGTTACTAATATTCTAGGTACCGTTTTTTTCCATGTATAATGCGCAAAATTTAACTAATTTATTGTCCTAAAATCTGGGGTGCGCATTATACATGGGTACAAAAATGCTCTCGTATCAGACGCTTGCTCGATCACCTGCTTGTTTTCTGTCACAATGTACCCTACACAAATCCGAAACATTTCTTCGCTATCGAGTTTGCTAGCGCATGCCTAGTGATACTGACCGGCAGAATAATATGCGGTTGTTCCCAAAGATGATCTTTTTTCTGAAATAATTTTACGTTTACGGACTTAAGTAGGAGTCAAAATTTGGGTGCGTATTATACATGGGTACAGGCTTTTTTCCAGCATCAACATGCCATTTTTAGGGTGCGTATTATACATGGGGGCGCATTATACACGAAAAAAAACGGTACTTCCTATTTAGAAAATTGTGCAGAATGGAAAATGTTATTTTTTTTTTTTTTTTAAATAATTACCTCCATCATATTTTGGCTGGAGTGATTTTTGTGTGCGTTGACATATTGAGATATAATGACATTTTATTTCATCTTAAGGACACAATTTAAGCGTAGAGTATGAAGGTGTTCCCTACTGAGTGCCACTCCATTTAATTTTTGTGAATATTTAACATGTGCTTTCCCTCAATAATTAAAACCACTTCTCATGTTGGGCTCGGGGCTGCTGTTTTTCCTAATGCTTCATCTTGTTATTGCCACGCTAAATGTGCTTTATTTTAGTACAATAGCGAGTTGTGCGTACTGGCAAGACAATTGGCACTTTCCATCATTTTCGGAGCAAAACAACTGTCAGCTAAGCTTTGTGGTGTTCATTTTGTTTTTGAACGCAATCAGCTCTTTCATTGTAGCTTGGCATTGGGGGGGGGGCAAAAGATAATTGAGTTGACCCTTACGCCGGTTTGGAAACATCTAAGGGACTCTTTTGACTGAAACGCCAAGTGGTAAAAAAGTATCACGTGTCAAGTGACCCCAACGATTGCCCTTCTTCTCTTTGATAGAGTGAGGAAGCAAAAGATGACTCCTTCTGCTTCCTTCCTTTCTCCTCTCCTTTCTTTCTTCCGTCTCCATCCCTCGCTCGCTTTTCTCTCTGGAAATCGATGCAAAATGCTTTATAAAAAACCAATACTCATCTCCCTGTTTGGCCCCGGGTGTTCCTTTCTCATATGGTCTTGCAATTCTTCCAGCTAGAATTTCACCATACGCCTGCGGGCTAACTCTGTTTTTCATCTCCACTTTTTTAAAAAGCAATTAAAATGCTGCCTGTTTTTCTTTTTCTTTGCAGCCCACCACCACCACCCACCCCCTTCCTCCTCCTCCCCTTCCTCCCCTGCTCACTCACTTCACTCACTCGTTCACGCTCGCTCGCTTTCTGTCTCTTCTCGTGTTTTTGCCCTTTTCTGTTCAATTGCTTGCCAGGTTTAACAGGTAGTTTGATGCTCGTAAGGAAAAAAAAGGATTGCACTCAATGAAAATATGCAGTTGGAGCCCTCTTGGGAGATTCAAACATGTAAGGTTAACTTATACAAATACTTTTTCTTCTTCTTTGTATTATGCCCTGTGACGTTGTGCTGCCTCTCACAGGTCAGTCTCGGTACTACACCGGACAAGCCTAGTTTAAAATAAGACGGGTTAGCGCTAGCATTGATGGTAACATTCCGAGTTGTGTGTATGTAAAGTTCTTGTGCTAGCGCTGCTTAAATGATAGCACGATGTTTACTCCTAGATATATATTTTAGCCTTCGATTATGCTTTATAAGTGTCCATTCGTATGCACCACAATGACTTGAAAGTCAAAAAAACACGTCACCATGCTAGGATGATCCCTGGAGGGGGGAAAAGAAGCCCAATTATTCCCTACTGATATTTCAAGGGCTAGTATTTTAACATATTCACATTGTTATTTAGATTTAGGCCAAGAGGGGTCTTACAGGGGGGGGGGGATCCTAGGGCTATTTTTAAAAAATGGTTTTTCATAGAGAAAACATACTAGCAGTCAAGCAGTACGGTTCCATGTTAATTAAAAGGCAGAAAAATAATATAAGTTGCTGTTATGAGTCACCAAATGTAGTTTTGAGGTCCAAATAACTGAAAAGTATCTGATGAGTCTGTTAAAAAAGAAAAAAAAAATCTCATTTTACAACATATGACATTTAAAGGCCTGGTTTTTGTAACTGGCATAAAAACCTGTTACAGCATAGCTTTGTAAAAAGATTATTTAATCTTCCAAGAATAAGGCTATCACATAAAACGACTGTTTGTTTTCTTCACATTCCGAAGAGTTTCCTTGTCTGTTTGGAGCGTTTACCCCGAATTCCCTCAGCTTCTGTTCAAGTGAGAACTCTACAGAGTGCGCCATCAATGTTTCATGGCCACTGTCCCTTAATATGGCCTGACGCTGAGGAAGACGGATAGCCGCACATTAGTTACTAGACTAACTTTCTCTTGGCACACTGCATTATTCAGCCAGCGATCTATTAAAAGTCACCATCAACTGGAAACGCCTTAAACATTCTCTCGCCACTCCCCGACCGCCTCCGACCACGACCGGACGTGCGTGGCGTGGCGTTGGCGGGATCCCGCCACAGTGTAATTGTTTTGCTTTCTGCTGTCAGCCATTATCCTAATTCACATAAAAGGGGGGGGGAGGCAAGAGAAGGTGGAGGGGAGGGGCGGGAGAAGGGGGGGGGGGGCGCCTTCCACTGGCTCCGGCGGAAAGCAGGGCCCCGAGGCCAAGTGTGCTCTGAGGAGGCTGGGAAAAGCGAGAGACAACAGTGAGCGTATGTGTGTGTGCGTGATCCCGGGTGAGAAAGAAACCGAAAGAGACGGGCCGAGCGAGCAGAGGAACGTGTGTGAAGAAGAGAGAGAGAGAGAAAGGAAGCACTCAAAGCAACGCTCACGCTCGTATCTTGGCCCTCGCTCGTGTAACCATCACAATGCTCTGACATGACTCTATATGTGTGTTTTCTGTTTGCTTGCTCGCCCGTCAAAAAAAAAAAAAAAGTCTCCGCATTGCCGATGAAAGCAAGTGTCGTATTCAAACACAACGCTTAGGAGATTGTTTACACGAGCATGACCTAGAAAAATGAGGAAAAGTTTTATCTATAAATGAGCAAAAGTTGTTGAGATGACTTGTAAAAACAAAATGAAAAAGGTGTAGTATGCATGCCAGGCCAGTAGTGGGCAGTGTAAGAAAAAAACTTTAGGCACGCCAGCCACCTAACATCACTTTGTTTTATAACTTTGGCCTATAAATGATTTAGTAAAGACATACTGTTATTTTGACTTTACTATACTGTACAAATATATATATGGATTTTTGAAAAATATTTTAATATTTGTCACCCAAATGCTTGTCAATGGGCGTTAATTGTACGGAGATTTTCATTTTTCAGAGGCGGGGTCAACTCAATCAGTATCGTACCATAAATTTTAGAAACCAAAAATAACACATTAGCTTTTTTGTTTGAATGAACACATTGAAAATGAGCTTTCATTAACCTGTTTTTTCACCTAAATAAATATTTAAAAGATCTTTAGTTAAGCACAAGATCTCAGTAACATCTTAAATGGCAACAACAATCGTCAGTCAGCATGTGAGATGATCTTTTTATTTGGCGCCTTTAACATAAAAATGAGGAGCTGTCTGGGGATTTCCTGTCAGCTGACTGCACTCATATCAAATCTTTTATTATCAGGGGATTAGGCGGATTGTTTCCTGTAGCCAATTTGGCACATTTTCTAACAAGCCGCCCCGGTGTGTGTTTACCTTAACTCGCATGGGATTATGACGGCTGACATTGAAGACTGTGTGAAGAAAAAGCTACGTAGCATTTTGGATTCTAGCCTTATTTCGGAGTAAATGTGTAAAGCGGGAAAATCTTCAATCAGAAGTGGATTTACAAATATAATGGTGACGTGAAAAAAAAGTAGGAATTCACTTGTCCATTTTCTCTTGTTGTTGACAAACAGTAAGTGAACTGTGACACAACACAACACGACATTTTACTTTTTGGAAAGTGTGACAGTCTGATCCAAACAAAGATATTCACTCTCTCTATTGATCACTATATTTGTAAATCGAGTACATACAATTCTTTTACAAACTGTGAAGGTCATATTTTTTCCACTACACACAAGAACATCTTTTTACAGATAAAAACATCAGTCTCTAAAACTCTGTTGTAACTTTCTACGCTAGAGGCAGCGGGAGCTTAAGAATGGACCTTTTCACTGTTTTTATAAAAGACCGCCTTAGATCACTGTCAAAAAAATTTGAGAATGTGATACGATTGCAATTCAATGTAAGATGCGGGCAAATAATTCATGAAAGTTACTGCTCTCAAAAGTTAACAAAATGTTTTGGGCGATGATGGAGTAGCTTATTTACTGAAGCACAGTGGATTTAAAATAAACAAAGAGGATCCACCCAAAAATTTGACAACAGGTGAAGAGAATCAAAAAGGTTCCTTACCTGGAATCGGGGTATTTGGTGAGGGTAGCCAGACTGCTGGTGTACATGTGCCCGCCCACGTCGATGTGCACGGGCGCGTTGGCTTTGGTGAGCTGCGCCGGCAGAGGGATGCCCTGGGTGGCCAGGGGGGAGACCGGAGACCGGGTCAGAGAGAGCCGCGACATGCTTCGCCCCTCCTGGAAGCAAGTGTACAAAAAAGCCATTGGAGGAGATGGAAGGGGAAGAGGAGGAAGATACATAGATGAGTGGAGAAAGAGTGATCCTACAGTGGCCCTTAAAAATATCAAGACGAGAGATATCCTTCCTGATCAGATCATTTCCATGACTGCCTGGTCGCGTCGCCCTCGCTCGCCGTATTACTACACCGCGGCGCCTCTAATTAAGTACGTTTGCATCTTTTGGCTCAGCACCGCGGGCGGGGATAGGAGGAGGAGGATGCTTATTAGAGAGAGAGACAGACAGATAGATAGACAAGCGAGAGAGAGAGAGAGGGAGGGAGGGATGCTAGGTGTCAGCCTCTAGGGGAATAAAACAAACTGCTGCTGCAATATTCTAATTAAAGGTCGCATTATGGGGGAGATGTGATGCACCCAGACACACCAGTGTGGGAGTGGAAAGGGGAGGGGCGGGGGTCCTCCACTTGCACGAGAAAAAAAATTGTGATCAGAGCAATATCGGAAAGGGGAAGAAATGAACTGTTTGGTACAGCGAGTGATGATTGCTTAAAAGGAGGTGTTCAAGTTAATGCCACCAGCAAGCAAGCAACACTTCAAATAAATAGCTGCTTTTGGCAAATGAACACAAAGACCTTTCACAAATGTAATTATGTGCTAATTATTATTCCGGTTCATTCACCGAAGCAGCTTGTTTGAGAAAATGTTAGAAATTTTTTACATAAAAAAAAAAAAACACATTGCCACCTACCGAAATACAATTGAATTATGATTATTCCGTTACAATGTTGATGTTTATAACTTGGGCAACTTCCCTCTGCCAAAAACTATTTCACAGCTTATCAATTATTATCTGTCCTCGTTGATTGGCTGCAAAACATAACACATCGAGACATGTGGTGTCCAGGTTACCAGATTTGGCCGCTCATGGCTTTATAAATACTTTTCACTCCTTTAGCCTCGCTACTGCTAGCTAAATAATGATCTATCCACATGTACAGTAGTTTCTGTTATTTTTGTAAAATAGATAAAGATTCATTATGTTGATTTTATCAAGTGTTGCTATTTAACAGTACAAGGACAGAACAATAAGGACATTTAGAAGGTGTGTAATTTGCTACAACGTAAGCGGATCGTGACCTCAGGTTGGCTGTCAAAACTTAAATTAGTGGGTCGTTCTACCAAAGTGAAGTCTTAACGTGTGCGTAAAAAAGGTCACAGTTTGTGGTCACTTTATAATAGCTGACATGTTGCGGACTTGAAAGCACATTTAAAAGAGAAAAAAAAAAGCAAGCACGCTGAGATGATTGCATCTGACCCATCACTAACACAACACAATCGATGCACAATTTGAGGGTTTTATGATCTCAAAAAGCTTTCAGTGAATATCTTTTTTTTTTTTTTTTAATTTCCAGGGTGGTGCCCGCCTCACTTAGAGTATCATGTTGCTCTAATACGATTACACGAGGATGGGATTACGTTCCAAATCCCGGGAAAGGGAGACTTGAGAAATCGGGGGGTGGTGAGGGGGTTCCACAACACCAAAGCTCTCTTACTAAAGAGCAACAAACTACTGTAGCAGCCTTTGCATGAAAATATGTGAATTTGTATTCAACTCTGTTCCCTTAAAGCAAACCTGAGGGTCGCGAGACAAAATTGGTCAATTTGGAGGGATGTGAATGGCAAAATGATTGTTGGAAATAAGCGAGAAGAATTTATGGGCAAAGGGCAATACATGACGTAGCGAGTTGGAGTCCCCAACTTTAGGGGGGGGGGAACCCCTGCCTTAAAACATCTTTCATTAAAGCGCATTATACACATGCTCGGTGCAGCATGCACACATGCAGAAAGATAGAATTGCTCAATATGGCGTCTTATTACTATTAACCGATATAAAACCGATTGTAATGTGGGAGAAAACAAACGTCGCATTTACCGTTTCGAACATGGTAGGCGGCGAATCCAGACGGGAGTCCGGTGGGTGAAAAGACACCAAAAAAAAAAAAAAAAAAAAAGCTCAAATATTTGCTTATCGCTCCAGTTAGGGGAGAAGGCAGGAAAAGCACAAATCTTGCGGGGAAATCGCGCACGTAAGAATGCAAAAGTGTGACGCTGCCTCGACCCTGCTTGTCAAGCGAGCGAGCGTCCGAAGCCAGCCAGAAAGAAAGACGCGCACACACGAGGCGGGCGTCCTTGCTTACCTTGAACATCGATGAGATGAGCTTGCTTCCTTCCTTCCCCCTTCGTCTTAGTCCACCTCCTCCTCCTTTCAATTAAAGTCTTCCTGTCGTTTATTGGGAGAAGAAGAATCCCGAAGAAAAAGACAAGAGGGAGAAAGGGATGATGACGATGAGGACGAAGGAGAAGAATGTCGCTCCGGGCTGCCCGAGCGCCTCTGGGCGAGGGATTAGGCTACAATTAGCTCAACTCCTCTCTCTCGCCAAGGCAATTTTCTCAGGCAAAGAAAAGCGTGATATAACCCCCCCCTCCTCCTCCTCCTCCTCCTCTCTCTTCACCTCCTCCCCTCTTCGACTCAAAAAAAATTACGCCCGCACAGATAGGAAGTTATCCTATATGTTTGTGCGCGCGTGCAGGTGTCTGCGCCTTTGGAGAGAAAATAAGAATAAAAATCAACAACAACAAAGAGAGAGCATAAATTCGCCTTTGCTCAAAGTTTAAACAACAAAAAGAAGGAAAAGTGATTGCACTAATAGTCCCAGAGGCGATTTGGAGCTTAAAGGCGTTTAGCTCCATCTCCAAAGTTCAAAGAGAGCCAGTCAGCCATTTCTCCTGTGCTCTAATAAAATGAAAAAAAACCGATAAGAACTTGTTGATAAAGTCAGCACAGAGCATCCGAGAATTCCTCCTCTTCCTTCTCCGGCTCTCCGCCTCAATGTCTGGAGTGGATGATGGTGATGATGATGATGTGGTTGTTGTTGCAAAGGGACACACGCACATGCGCACACACGCACACACACACACACACACACCCCTCAGGCCATTCAAATCAAATGACGTCCACGGACGTGCATGCACGCCGCAGCAGAAAGCAGCCCTCACAGTCCGCCTGCAGCCAAATGCGCCATTTCAATTATAGCGCAGGGGCTTAGATGGAGATATCTGGCCACAACACACACACATACACACGCATGCACTTGCACACACACACTCCTCACTGATGCTCAAAATGAAAGCAGACAGCCTCCAGACTTTTGCAAAATGGGATTCACAAGCTGATTATTGTTATTTTTGCATATGTGTGACACAATGGAAGTGAATCATGCGTGAAGTCCCCCCCCCCCCCTAAAAAAAAAAAAGTTTGGAGTCAATCAAGGTGCTGCATTATTTATTTATTCGCATGTTTGTTTATTTGCGGGTAAATAAGTGTGAATAATTGATGCAGCATTGAGCCCAGTAATTACTCGCGACTCCTACCAGCATCCAAAGAGAGATGCGGGGTCGTTTCTTGATATTTGGCTCCAGCCAGTGGTGAAAGCTGGTACTACATCACATATATTCACTTTTGATCACAACGATCAGTACGCATTATTGAGGGAGAGTTTTTATCAAACAATATCTGGTGGTGTCAAGTTAAGATGTAACCTTCGCAGGGGGGAAATAAAACTTGAATTGTTAACCTCTGCTCTCATAGTCACCTTTTTTGTCATTTCAGGCTATAGCAAAAAAAAAAAAAAGGTTCCAATACTTTTGGAGGAGAGCGTTGGCATTATGGCAAATATGGAATTTCCATCCATCTTCATGGTCTGCCACTTTTTTGGCACAAGTTTTCCAAGAGGTAATAGAGTGATAACATTGGCAATGTTTGACAGCGGGACCGGTGGCAGTGTGGGAATGCATTTCTCCTTGAAGCGGGCCAAATCTTGGTAATTAGACCCCAGTGCGCCCCAGAAAGCCCCCTCATTCCTCACCCCGCCGGCACAGATTTGTTGCTTCCAGAGGTACAAACTGGAGGAAGGTGGGACGGGGGGAGATTTTTTTTTTTTCTCTCATTAAAAGGAAACAAGCCTGGAGTTAGTTCAATTACATGCGGCGGGCCTATGCAGGGATGTTGTAAATTTAAAGATTTAAATAGCTTACAAAGTGGCTCGGGGCCCCATCAGTTAATTTCCTTAATTTATGGATTTTAGCTGCGCCGTGTCAATGTGAAGTAGGTCACGCGGAGGACTTGTGTGCGCCTCACAACAGCAGGTGCATAAGTGACACACGAGGTTGCCCCGATCCGATTATTGATCACAAAAATAAGATTTAAAGCCAACATTGCGCATCAATTCAAATATGCATGAATTTTCATGCACCGCCTTCCATTTGCATTAATGAAGTCAATGAATTAATGCATGGCCCTATATAAAAAAATAAAACCTTTGCCTCCGGGCCTGAAAAGCAGGTGTTAATGTGGCCTGCAGCTCAAGGGTTGCGTGGTACCGGTTCCAGTGGTGGTGAGTCCACTGTTGCAGTAGCCTGAGTATGTTGAAACTCAGAGTCCAAATGTTCATCAGGGTGAGAGTCTTTGAACAGGCTTGGGTGTATCTTTCTCAGATGTCGCCTGTTCCTCCTGCGTGTCCTCCCTGCCGGTGTCTGTACAGTGTAGGAGCGTGGTTCATCTCGCTGCCTGATGACAACCGCTGGCTCCCAGCCGCGTCGCGTCTGCATGTGCACCGTGTCTCCTGGGGTCAGCACTGGCAGTTGCTTTGCACGCTGGTCGTAGTGTTGCTTTTGCCGGGACTGCAAGTCCTGTATTCTTTCGAGAATATGCTGTGGGGATGACTGTTTCAGCACAGCACTGGAACATGGAAGTGTGCTGCGCAGGACTCTACCCACCAACATTTGTGCAGGCGTCAGGTTTAGTCCTGTCACCGGTGTGTTTCTCAGCGACAGCAACACTAGATGTGGGTCAGTGCCAGTCTGCACTGCTTTCTTCAGCGCGTGTTTTACCGTCTTTATGGCCCGCTCCGCCATTCCATTTGAAGAGGGAAAACCTGGGCTGGAGTGTGTGAGCTTGAACTCCCATGAAGCTGCAAATGACTGCATCTCATAGCTGGCGAATGGGACATGATCACTCACTACCTCCTTAGGTATCCCACTTCTGACACCATGTTGTGGCTTTATGCTCTGATACACTGTTGTAGTGTTGTCACTAACCGTGGGTTGCTTACTGGTTGTTTCACCAATAATACACGGAGGCAAGGATGCAGTACAAGTCGATCTTTTACTGCCCGCTCAGTCAACATCTCCCCAACTCTCAATACAGACAGACCACACAGTCGAGCACCGAGTGCTCGATTCCAATCTACCACAGGTATACGATTGATTGCGGTAGCTGGTCCAATTAAGAAGACCAAAATCTACCACTTCCATACGAAATCGTAGGAAGATTTTTTTTTTCCCCAGGTTGTCATTTTGTAAGTGCATTTGTTGAAGCAGATTGAGAATTGTCAAAGTTTGACAGATGCTTTCAAGACTTTGCTGACTGGAGCCAGTTGCTTCATTGATCATTTTCGGGAAAATGCCGAGGTGGATTTAAATGCATCAAAAATTGCAATGCACCTCAATTCGTCAGGTGTGGAAAAGGAAGTTTGAACTCTACAAGATGAAGTCCAGGGCTCATGAACAGTTCTGGAACTTACTGCAACTCTAACATGAGGAAATGTGGCATTTGTGCGAATCAACCTTTTCCCACATGAAGATTATGAAATCCAATTACCACCATGACTGATGATCATCTGGAAGCATGCTTGAAGCTGGACATCAGCAGTTACCTTGGTTGATGCCATTCAATACAAGTCATCAGAGTAAGGTAAGGGCAAACAATGTACATGTTGTATTGTGCAATTGGGTTCATGAAGTTATGCAAAAAATACTTTATTTATCCTAAAAAGTGAAAAATGAAGGAATACACAATATTAAATTGTATTAATAATAACTTAAATAAGGATAATATGGGAGAAATACATTTATGTTTTGCATTTTTATTGTAGGTAGATCATTTTGACTTGGTCATTTTATAAGTAGCTTGCAAGCTGAAAAGTACGTGCTATTGATTCTCTGTTCAAAAACGAATTTTAATTTGAGCCAGGCCATAAAAAAAATACCTTCACAACCAGCCTTGAGTAACAGCAGCATTATCTAGAATGTCTCTCAAGCATTTGCCATGAGACAAGCACTCCCCTCTGGCCATGTGGAGAAAGTTGAGGAAGAACATTGGGAACTTGCATTTATGATTGTTTTCTTTGTGAAGTTTTAAGTGAACGTGTGCGATTGGTGGAGCCCGGCTGTTTCTGCTCTTGCAGCCATTTGACATTCTGCTTGATGTCGAGATGAGTGTGTGAGTGTGTGTGTGTGCAGCGACACTTATTGTTCGTCACCTCCGAGAAGTAACGGGGGTAAAAAGGTGTCACTTTATTAATAGGCTGCTGTGTGTGTGTGTGTGTGCGTGTTTGCGGGCGTTCGCTTACAATGTACAGAAAAAGCCAGATAGCAACAAAACAGAAGCATTGCCTCAAGATGCTCCAAGTCGGCAATTATGGTTCCAAAAAAGCACAAAGAAACTATTTTCCCTCGGAGATGCCGTTTTGAGGCAAGTAGAAGTGCAATGACCCCGGTGCTGATAACTTTTTGTGTTTTCGGTCTACTCCGAATATTAGATTGAGATGCTTATTGAAAATGTGCGTGCGTCTTTTGTCCGGAACCGAGTCGACCCTTCCACCTCAGTGGACCCAGTCCATAGAGATGGTATGTTTTAACTGGGCTGTAGCACCCCCTAGCGGTGGTACCAACACTAAACATGTGCCAAGAATCCAACCCTGAACCTTAGAACTGCGAGGCAGACGTGCTAAACACTTACATTCCAGAATTGTAAACACGAGTTTCAATTATATCTGCACACAACAACATCACACCTGGAAAAACTAAAAAGTCCGCTTCGCTGCTAATATTTGCTTTGCTGTCACGACTTGAACGGCGCCATGTCGCCAATCACATCTTCTATGCATCACATAGCATCCTCTCATCCACCCCCCCCCCCCTCCCTCTCTGCACTCTGCACGCCTGGAGGGCAGCACCCACAGTCCTCATTAGAGTGCATGTGTCATGATGACATCAAGTGGCAACCTTGACTTATGCTTTATATTTTCACTTATCCATCAAGGCGCTGTCATGCACGCACACACACACGGTCTGAGGGGGGGGGGGGGGGGGGGGCCCGCCTAGAACGGGCGTCCGCCCTCGAGGGCCCTTTGCTGTTTCTCAAGACAAACTGCAGCCCGCCATGCTTTTGTTGAGCTCTGATGTGTCTTCTGCTTTGTCAACACTGAGGCCGCCGCAGTGACACCAGGCAAGGAGGGTGAAACGCAAAGATGGTTTGGGTGGGTCACTATGTTAGGAAGAAAGAAAAAGGGTGGCAGGCGGGGGTGGAGAAAGAGAAGGGCTTAGCGGAGGGTGCCATCTTCTCGTGTGGCCAGGGCCTCGGGCTGAATGGAGAGCGCTCTGTACAGCACACAGCGACCCAGGCTGATGACATTTTATGGTCATAACATGAAATGCCAGCAAGTTCTTTTGGTGGAAATACAGTTTTTCACAGTCGTGAGACTTTTGCACGTCATATTCATGTTGTTTTTTTTTGTGTGTGAAAAGGATTTTGGTGGTAACAAAAAAAGTAATCAGGAAAAATAAACATATATAGATGGCTGAACGATCGTGCTCGTTTGAATCAGGCGTGCTGGAGGAGAAAAAGATCTAAATCAGGCATTATGGTTGCCCTCGATGACTCGTGGTAGACACCACGGGAGAAAATAGATATTTCGGAGAGACCACAGCACCATCTACTGGTGGCGCAGGGAAGTGTTCATTTCCCTGTGTGCATTATCGCCAGAATAATGACTCATATTTTCGCATTTGTATGGCTCAAATAGTGTCTACCTAAAAATGCACATCACACTTGAATTTTTTTTTGAAAACAGAAAGTCAAATGAAACGACTTAATATATTCACCTTAATTGCTTTGACAGTGACATCAAGCAACTTTTTAAAAGTCACATCTAAAACTTGAGACTCCCTTCCTAAAAACCTATTGAGGGATTCCCAAAGGGTTGGAAGTGAACTGCTAGTTGGCGACCCCCCCCCCCCCCCCCCTTCGCCATCTTCCAGACCGCCTTCGGGTCCTCCAGATAACTCCTGCCTGATTATCACCGCGGGAGCTCCCAAAGCAATCCCGATATTAATTTAGTCCTCAGAAGGAAGCCCATCCATCCTGACTCGGAGAGACTTAGCTGCTGGACTTACCTGCGGCCTGCTAGCGGCATGATGTTGTCACGTTTCAAGCGATGGTCAGTTCGGACCCCTGTCTCCCTCATCTTCCCTCCATCGTCTTTCTTCTCACTTTTTCCATCACTGATCTCACTATTGCATAATACCGGTATGAACTTTATCACATCCAATGAGGAATTCATTTTTGGTAATAAAGTGTTGGTTGAAGAGAGGGGAGAAACTCTTCCGACAGTCTTCCAGTTTGTGTCTCGATCACAGGTGTCAAACTCAAGGCCCGGGGACCAGATACGGCCCGCCACATCATTTTATGTGGCCCGCGAAGACAAATTGTGCATCAATATCTTTTTTTTTTTTTAAATATTTGACCAGTTTTTACTCATCTGGTTTGAAAATGAGTTATTTGTCAGTTTTTTGAAGAGGTGATGCTAGTTGTGCTTGACTTTATGTCTCAAGAATCAATTAGTGAATGTGAACATGTAGAAGAGACAGCCGTTTGACATTTAAAATACATTTGGGGCTATGTTGTCGTTAAAGTGCTGGCAGGAGAATCTCAGCTTAAATGGCGTATAAATCAAAATGAAGCTGAGGGCATCACAAAATGTGGAGATATGATATTAGCTCAAGGTGAAAGAAGCACTTATAGTCCGTGGCGGCTGGTGAGACTTTTTGTTTATACATTCAGCTCCATTAAAGTTGCTGCATAAATCACGTTAATGGAAGATTGCATTCGATATGTAACAAGGAACTTGTCGACGTAAAGCGGTTAAAATACTGCGGGTGAATTTCACAAGGGAAAGAAATGAACGCTGTATTTTCGGGGTCCTCCTCGAGGCGTTGCGGTTGCTGAGTGAGCAAACGAGGCTAAGCTAAATATATGTGTTAAAAAAAATAATACAAGAGACAGCTTTAAAATGCTAAAGACAAATTTATTAGTAGACACGGGGGGGGGGGGGGTTGAGCCACCTGAAAAATGTCTTCCTGAAAAGTCACCATTTGATTGGCAGTGTAAAATAAGACAAAAGGCTTGAGACTGTAGCTATTTTTTTTTTCTTTTACACTTTTTTTTCTGACACAATTGCACCAACAGTTATACATTCACTTGTTACTTCGGTTACTGAATGATTTTAATTCACACGCACACGTCAAAAAATCGTGTTTTGCGGGAGCGGGGGCATTAAAAGCAATAATTATGATGCATTATTATTATTATTTTGCTAAGGGTGGGGCTATAATCAGCACAGAATTAAACCAAGACCTAATTAAAGATTAGATTTTGGAATTTTGCAAAAAGCCATCACAGATATAGTGGGAAAAAAGTATTAAGTCACCACCAAATTTGATTATAAGGAGTACTATAAGTGTCAATAATGTGCATTTCCACTCACTCATAAAAAAAAACAAAAACATTACAGAGCATTTTGTCACGTGAAGCACAAACTCCTGTAGCCAACCCAAAGAAAGTACCTCATATATTCCGACGTACCTTGTTTTAAAATGTCTGCCTTGGCTCTAGACTTTCTAATAGTGCACACTATAAGGCGAATAAAAAAACTTTAGTGCCATTTGTGTTGGAAGTTTCATATAAACATTTTTTTTATGCACCATACTGTTATTCTGAATAGTGATTGATAAATTGCGTTGTGCCAAAGTTGTGCCATCAAGCACAACGAACACAAAACTCATTTGGAGTCCAAGCTTGTCTTAAGCTCTTCAATTATTATTATTATTTTTTAATCGCTGGTGGCGACACACTGGCATCACAATCAATGACATCAAAACAAAAGTTAACTTCACTCCACTGATTATGTATAATATACTATATATATGTGTGTGTGTATAGACATATATATATATATATATATTAGAAATAGAAAAATATAGAATCATCTGAATGCCCATTATACAATTGTACAGAATAAAGAGTGGGAAAAAGCTTATACAAGGCTGCAGACTGGGTGTCAGTACAGTGTGTGTAGTTTTTTTTTTTTTGTGTGTAGTGTTGGGTACAGTGTTACTGACTGAGCAGTTCACAGGGAGTCAATAGGGAACATTTTGTAGCGAGAATTTACGAAGAAATTGTAGCCAAAAAAAAGTTACGCATTATTTGTCACAAACAGTTTCAAAATAGGACATTATTCCCCAGTGGAAAATTTACATTACATGAAATGTAGCTTGCAATAATTCTGACTGTTTGTGTCCGAAAAAATAAATCCATTTTATAATGAATATAGAGCAATAAGTGCAAATTTGGATTTAATTTTTAATACAGGACAGTTCAGTTTCAAAATTCACATGCAGCCATTAAGAGCATTTCCCCCCGACTGAGTTGTATTGTGGACCAATTGGGCGATTGTTTGCTTCAAAATCTGCCTAGCAACAAGTTGCCCCCACCCCCCCAACTGAATAATGTGGTTCGGAAAAAAAAATTCTAGTTCAATGATAAAAACTGAATTTACTCAGCTCAATTCAATTCATCTTTATTTATTCTGATAAAATTGATTTCAAAACAAATACAATAACTAGAATACAAACTTCTAAGTGCAGAACGTTTTGTACAAAATTCGACGAAATTCTCCTCGCTATTTATTTTTCTTAGATTGTCAAAGAAATAATTCTGCTTTGTTTTGTGAAATGCATAATGATTTGCATTGCTGCTCCCAACACACTTTGGAACGTCTGTACCATACCACAAACAGACAGCAACACGGTGTACCCTGTAAATAAATACCTGGATGCCCAAGTAAGTGACGAGTCGTATTTCAAAGCACAAACATAACAAGAGCATCAACGTACAAAAATGCTACCATCAGTTCTAGGCTGGAGACAAAGCTGGGGTTCATTCTGTGATTGTTTAGCAAATTCACGTTACCCATTTGACTTTAAAGTCTGTTGACCCCACCCCCTTCCAAAAAAAAGTCCTTTCAAAAGTTTAGAGTTAGTCAAAAGTTTGGTTAGAGCATCATTTGTTTGAAATATTATAACTGGTTAAAATTGAAGTTGCCAAATGTCGCCATCTAAAAGTTATTTCGGGTATTTTTCGATTCTTCCGCCATTTTGTTTCCCACACACCATATAATTCATATTAATCTGCATTTTTTTGTAGAATTATTTTCATTTTTAGTTTTTTTGTTTGTTATATGGACCCCCCTGATTTAGCCTTGGCCACCCCATGCCCCACCCCAAAGTTAAAAGCCTAGCTCCGCCCCTGATCGATGAGTATTTTTCGATTCTTCCGCCATTTTGTTTCCCACACACCATATAATTCATATTAATCAGCATTTTCTGTAGAATTATTTTCATTTTTAGTTTTTCTGTTTGTTATATGGACCCCCCTGATATAGCCTTGGCCACCCCATGCCCCACCCCAAAGTTAAAAGCCCAGCTCCGCCCCTGATCGATGAGAATCGTTAGTGTCGTGTAAGTAAAATATGTTGCATCAGTTACCCCAAAATCAAAATAAATGAACTTCTTGTCTACTTCCACATTTATTTTGACGTGACAGAAACTTTGGCTTCACAAAGCATTGCTCATAACCAATCTGGAAAAATCATTTATAAAGGCTTGACCAGGGTACGCTTATTGTCAAGCGGAAATCGAATGCAGCATTATACACATTTTTGCATCTTGTAATCTGGTACAAAGATTGTAAAAACAAAGGGAAAAAATCCTCAAACAAGACGACCGATGTGGAATAGCTGCAGAAGTGGCCACGCCAATCCATCAGTGTAAAGCCTGATAAGGTTTGGAGTAATTAAACATGAGATAGTCCATGTAGTAAAAGTCGTACACCCGCTGTCTCTCCACCGCGCCGATGCGCTCAAAATACTTTTGCGTGAGCTTCAACGACGTCCTCTCGTCGGACGTGTTCCGGTCCTTGAATTTGGGCAGCGTGAGGTTCCGCGGCGCCCCCACCAAGCGCAGCAGCAGATCGGCCTCCTCCTCCATGTTCTCAAACTTGCCGATGAAGTCGTAGTCAATGAGGCACGGGTTGCACAGTTGGTTGGCCGGTTCCCAGTGAATGTCTATGCCCACGGGCCGGTGCACGTCCAGCAGGTACTGCACAAACTCCTGGAAGGTGACTCCGTTGCCCGACGCCAAGGCCGACCTGGTGGCGTTGGGCCTGTACTTGGAGATGATGGGCCTCCCGAAGCCTTTGTGGTAGTAGTCGTTGGGGTTCTCGAACTTGTCCCTGTAGGCCGACACGACCCTCTCGAAAGGCTCTCGCACAAACATGACTTTGGTGTAGCTGTTCAGGCGGCGCATGATGCCCTGCCGGTCGAAACTGTTCAGGGTTTTCAAGAAGTTGCCGAAGTGGGCCGTATCGTGGGTGATGCTGTGAGGGTCAGACGTTACTCCTGCCAGGACCATCAAAGTCCGCTTCCAGTTGGAGCAGCCTGCTTTGGGTACCTGGATGATGGAAGGAAAATCGGTTTCATCAACTCGCCAACTGTATCATCACATTTGCGAGTTTTCTACCTGGCAGTAGAGGACCTTGTGCTTGTCCTCAACAAAGATGTTCTTCACTTGGTCCTGCGTGATGGTCTTGGAGACGTTGCTCTTGTACTTGGCGCACATCTTCTTAATGATCTGCCGGCGTCTCTCCAAGATGCTGAGGAGCTTCCGCCAATGCTGGAGGGGAAACAATCTTGAGAATGAAGTCAAAGAAGAAGAAGAGGAGGAGGAGGAGGGAGAGGTGTTGGTTCGCTGCATGGGTGGACTTGTTTTCAGGAGCTTGCGGTGCTTCTTGGAGATGCGCTGTGAGCCCAAGTCCTGTTCCTGGGATCCACCCATGACCAACTGTTCACTCTTCCAGAAATGCGGGAACTGGATGGGGGAGATTGGACTCGGAACCATGATGTCACCAACTTGGGGATCTTGATTTTCTCGCTCCTTGTCCTGTAATGAATCACACAGTGCAACGCTTAGTTATTAAATGAACCGCTAGATGGTGCTGTTGCGCTACAACAACAATTCTCCTGATGAAGTTCCACAGTGTGGCCAAACTCCTTCCTGGTGTTGCCATCATATAATTTAGGTGTCCCATAAACACTGAGTGGCATGTTTCATTTAGAATCTCCAACTGCCTGGTGGACCAACATGCCCAAGGCCACCGAGCATGCTGACATTTGATTTCAATAGAATAGTCTGATGGTGTCATCAAGTCACTTGACACATTTTACGAGTACGATGCGACGTTGATGTCCTTCCTGGATCTTGCTGGGATCATCCCTGCAGATGACGAGAAAGGCTTGGCGCCACGGCAGGATAAAGAAGTTGTAAAGAAACTTCACAATTTTAGTTTTCATTTCTCATATTCCAATACTTTTTGTGATATATTATGAACATTTTAGGTTTTGATTTGTTTTTTTAGGTTAAACGTCCACGACTTGGGATAAAGATTGTGATGCCACATTTAAGTCAATGAAAATAAAAAAAGTAAAAAAGTCTATTGAAGTTGACACACCATCAAAATGAATAATAATTTTAAAAAATGCCATATGTATATAGAATTAGGCTTCAAATTTTTTGGACACAATTCAAAACTTTGTGCTCCAAAGGTATCTGATATCAGACTGATATCAGGTGAGCTTGTGAATTTGTGTGTAAGTGTGTGCGTGGAGCAAACATACCTCCCTGGATTGCTGGACAATTCCATCAAGTTTCATATCTGCGGAGAAAGAATACAACAAATAAATAAAAAGCATGTTAACTATTCCATTGAGGCCTATGGAGACTATGAGTCGGTCACCATAGCGACGGGCGGGAACGTTATTGGCAGATTTAAGGAAGCGGAACCAATGATGTTTATTACACTGGACATTTGTTTTGTGCTCTATCGGACACAACCCGAAACATTTCCTAAAAGCAGCTGTCATTTAATCAGGCTGACAGTTGTAAGTGGGCCTACATGGCTGCTGATGGGTGCAAGTGGGGGGAGGGGGGGTGGTCTTGCTATGCGTGGACACCTCGGCCTAAGTGGCTTGTCACTTTCAATTTGGAGGGTGGGAGTGAAGGATAAGGGAAGTGCGGGGGGGGCAATCAAAACCTTCCCGACGTGATGCGGCCATGTTGGATTAGGGTACACTTGATCAAATGTCATCATTTTCTAATATGAACCATAATCATGCCTCGGTAAACTTTAGTGAGTTAATGACAATATAAAAAAATATATATATATCCTGCTGTCTTTTGTTTTGAAATGCGCCACTATTCTTTTAGATTAGCATGCTTGTTGTTTTGTTGCTCCCAAAGAAGAAAAGGAGGGGGAGGGAGGGGTGCAGGGGGCGAGCCATACGATATTTTCCAATCTTGTTTTGGTTCAGCTGTACTATTTGATCTCCTCACCCCTAATGATCGCTCCTGTAGGCTGTGTGGATCCATCACATGGTGTTGCCGTTTATGAAACACATAAATATTTAGCAACACACACACACACACACACACACAAAAGAGGAGGAGGCGGAGGGGGATACATTTACAAAAGCGTCTGCTAACGCGATGAGCCCCTCAGACGACCATCACGTCAACATACAAGGCCGCTTATCGATCTTGAAAGGCCCATCGAGGTGGTAATTGAAATCTCCCAAGGTCTAATTGCTTCCCTCTGGAGGAGTTTCTTTTTTTTCATTTTATTTTTTTAACACCCCGCCTCCGTCCCGTCATCTTTTATACATGTTTTCGTCTCGACTGTTGCTTAACCGCAACAACTGATGACGCCGGGTGTATTTTGTCAAGCCGGGAAGTTCAACACAACCTGTGGCGAGCGGGTTTAGCTAAGCTCATCCTGCTTTTTTTTTTTTTGCCCCACAGTCTAAGATTTTTCCCCTCCTTAATGTAATCTAGGTAAATGTAATTTCAAGCAAATTCCAAGGGAGAGGGGGGGGGGGGGGATTTGCAAACATCATTTATCTTTGTAGTGTCTATTTGGTTACGGGTAATAGCGTCTGCTTGATTGCAATTTCACAGCCGGTCAATTTCACTCAGCGTAACTTTACTATCGATTTTCACTGGTGTGCGTGGCAAACCAGCAATAAATTTCCAAAAAACTGACATGGAGGATGCAAATCGCATAATTTAACTGTGCGTGGAATCATTTTGCTGACAGAAGTTTCTGTGACAATTCTAATTGGCTCCTGAGCTTTGTCCTTCATTGCCCTCTACATTAAACCTTGAGAGTCTCACCTCTCTGCAGGGCCCCGAAAAAAATCCCATGAATATTCATGCGGGTGGTGCGACATGCTAGTGAGGGCCACATCATTATCACTACCCCCCCCCTTCTCCTCCACTTGAAGCCGTCTGACGGCGACGTGTATAATCCAGAAACTATTTTGAGGAGGGGCGGACAAAAAGGACAAAAACAACATGGAAATAATGAGCTTGTTAGACCAAACTGTGCTAAAGTGTTTTAAGTAGCGCAGACGCTGAGCGGTCTCCTTCAGCCGTCAAGTGGCGTCCCCCAAAATCTCTCATTAGTCGTTCTGTTGGAGAATGAAGGGGGCTTGAAATAAATTAATAATAATAATGAGATTAAGCTAACTTTTTTTTACAGACAGCACTGTGCTGCTTTGTGCAAATTGGAATCATGTGACTCCCCCCGAAGAAAATAAGGTGTCAAGTAAATCCGACTCCATTTTGTCACCTGGCAGAGTCCATTATTTTCTAAGTCCACTTGGTGTTCTCCTCCATGAGAACATAGTGACATCATCCCTACCGATTGGTATTATTTTCAGCTGTTCACAACTTCTCCGGCCTCTTCAGCACCTCCTCGCAGGGAGATGACATCTCCCATTAAAGAGGAAGAAACATTTTTTTTCCTTCCACCCAAATAACTGAATTAAATGGTGTTTCGTCATTCCCAATCCAAAATAATGAGCCAATTTGGAAAGGTCAAAGACACCCGTATTTTTTATTTTGCGGCCATTGTCGTAGGGCGGCTATTTGAAGTGCTGATGATGCAAGCGTCCTGACCTTCCTTAGACCTCCTCCACCTCGCAATCTCTTTCTTTCTTTTTATAACCGCATCTCAGAGGACGTGGTAAATAGAGAAATCCATAAAACGCTCTCTGCTTGCGAGCATCACACGATATGCTCTCAAACTTTGAACTTTAACCCCGGTCCAAGGCGACGTGCATAAATCTTTTGCACGTAATTCAAACGTGTCCCCTTCAATGCCATACTTCATGGTCATTTCAGTCGTAGAAGGAGGTCATATAAATTTGAATAGATCAGAAACCGTCATTCTTGTTTTTTTTTGTTTTCTTCCAAAGCACAACTTAGAGAATCAAACCCGAGCACAGAAACTACACCGATAGGAAAAGACCGATTTACAGACAGATCCTTCTCCGAGTGCATTCAAGGATATCGAGGATGCAAACAGTCATGGGGCACGTTGCCATGGCAACAAGGAGTCTTCTGGGACGGGGCGGGGATGCGTAAACAAACGCAGAGTGTCAGCTGCGAGATCGGGGTTAAGTGAATTAGCACAGGCGAGGCGAGACACACCGGGCTCTTAAATTGCCACTAATCTTATTCGCGCACTGTGCGGTTTATGACCTTTGACACACAAGCACACAAAGCAATACAATCGAAAAGGAAGTAACCGAATCACAGGGAAAAAAAAGAATTGCAACAGCATACTTGAATCAGCGTTTCGAAGAGCGCGTGGTGCTTGACGCGAGACCAAGCTAGTGTTAGACAATGGATAAAAGGAGCACCCCAAGGTGCCATGATGGGGGATACTGAAATGTCTTAGTTAAGCCTCCCCGCTCACCTCGATTTGTGGCCGAGAAGCGGAATCGCGGCCGTCAATCTTTCGTCCAACCTCGTCTGTGAGTTAAGTGTCACGACTTGCCTTCATGGACAGCAAGAAACCGTTGTTCTCGTCCGTAGCAACCGATTAGCCTCCAGCGTGGCTCCCCTATAAACTTGCCTCAGCGTCTCCCTCATTATCATTCTTTATCAGCAACCCCAACCCAGTGCCCTCGTCCAAAGTTGTGATCTTGGCCCAAAAAAAAAAAAATCGCTCTTCCACTTTGCGCTGCCCTCGGGCGAGGGCCTTAGTGATCAGCTAGACAATGTAAGCAGCCTGCGGCCAGAAAAAACACAAACTACTTTGAATGCTAAATAAAAATGCCTGTAGTTATGTTATAATTATTTAGTGGTATAAATATAATATAAATTATAATTTATCTTGTGTTTTTTTATTTATTTAAGCAATAACAAACAATAATAACTGACAAAAAAATATTCAACATTATTGCCGCCTATGACCAATTACTAGAAAAACAATTACACAGTTTTTAATAACGCTGTCTCAGCAGCAATTTCATCAGTAGGAATATATATTTTTTTCATTAAGCAGCAGCTCTAAAGATATAAATTAAAAACAACTATTGAGATAAAAAGTTTTTCCAACAGTCACGTCAAATATTCATCAGGCACAACCTCAACTGCCTCATAACACATTTGGAAATCAAAAATGACATGACTTCAAAAAGAGCCATATTTTTTTAAACACATTCAATCCTGCAAACTGCTACTCTGTATTAAATATAAAATCCAAAAGAATATAAATATTACAATCCCTGCCTACCATGAAAATTATGCGAAGTCTGTCAATGTTTATTCTAAGCCTCTGTGCTAATGAACATATGTATGTGTTAAAAAAAAAAAACTGACACTCCCTCTCGACCCAAAATAACACACATCAGGCACTCCTAGAGCACAGGTTAGCTACATTTTACACACCTGCTGTCAAGAGAGTGTGTGTGTGAGTCTGCATGTGTGTATTTATTCCACGGGAGGAAAAAAAAAAACTCAAAAATGTCAAACTTCTGCCAAGCGAAAACACTGACACAAATGGGGAGCCCCAAAATAAAAACCCTGCATAACTTTCACACTCAATATTTGTTTCTGTTATCCACAATTGTCACTAGTCTGCATTGATTAACCGCTTCTTCAATTTTTCAAACTCCGAAAACTGACCCCATCTGCTCCATGACAGCTGAAACAGTTCACCTTCCATTTCCTTACATTTTTTTTCCCCTCCCGCCATTGTGTTCACAAAATAGTCTTGCCTAAAGAATTGAGTCACAAATTTTCCAAGGCAAAGCACCCGATGTCAGAATCTGTCTGATTCACCGGCTTGTGCATTTAAAGTGATCGCACAGGCCGAGCGTTTTCTCCGCTTCCGACGTGTCAGACTCTCGACTGTCAGCGAGAACGCCGGAAAGGTGAACAGAGCGGCGCGCTCGCCTCGGATATGCCGCTAATTTGACAGTGCCCGGAGAGGCCGCGGAATAATTGGAGTAGCATTTACGTGCTGACAGAAAGAACCCAGCAATCAAAGTGTCTCACTTTTCACAAACACGACCGCCATTTTGCACTCCAGACAAGTTTGTTTACTTAAAGAGGGAGTAGATTCATTTGACAAACTAGATATGTGGCCTTTTGTCTGGCCTGGATCAACCAGGAGTGTAGGAATATTGGATGTCTGATGGAGCAGCTCTCTTCAAAGTACCTCGAGTCAGGAAGAAAAATGTGTGGCTGTCCAACGTACGAAAAAAAAAAGCAGCAGGCTCACACTCATTTCCAGTAAAAGACTCGTAGCTTCAAGTCAGAGGCGGGTGGATCTTCCAATTAGCAACACGTCTGGAGATTCAGGAGGGAATTACCGGCATCGTTCAAAACCAAACCATCACTTACAATACAGCAGCTCACAATGAAACATCCCAAGAAGACAAATGCGAAGGAATAGCAATCAAAATTGCTCTTTCTACAAAAGTGCAAAGAATACCAATGGAATTTGACGTTTCTAAGAAAAGTACAAAAGTTGGAGTTTCTGAGTGGAAAAAAGTGAATCCGAAAATCACTGGACATTTTTAGACTAGGAAAAATCGTCTGAATAAAAAATTGCAATGGAATATTAATGAAAGCTGGAGTTTCTGACGAAGACAAGTGTACTGGAATACTAAACAAATTTGGACTATCTGAATTGCCACGGAATACTAAAGAAAGTTTCCGAAGCAATTCATCCGAATGAAAGTTTCTGACCAGGAGAAGTGCAAAGAAACAAAATCAGAGTGCAATGGAATACCAATGAAAAAAAAAAAGTACTGGTCTGGTTGAAAATGTGGCTTGTCAGACTTTGGAGGCGTTGGGATTCAGAGGTTCCACTGCTGATGACACTTTTGAAAGCTTCTTCACTGAAGTTGTGTCGTGTCTTCCAGATGGTCAGTGAAGATTTGGCCCGCGGTGCTTGACAGAAGGCTTCAAACTCTGACTAGGTCTCATTTGCACACTTGTCTTTCCTCTCGTTTCCTTGGTATCAGTCACGCCATTTTGCTTCTCCTCCATCCCGCCCACCGCCCACCTCCCGCATCTGATTCTTCCCTCGCTGGCTGACAGGATATGCATTCTCGCCCTCCCACCACCTTATCGAGATCTCTGGATGTCACGTTTTGGCTCCATCGCCTGTCTTGAGTCTCTCGTTGTGAAAAAATCTTTTACTAACAACCACTTGGAAAATTAACATTAGAAATATGTAGATTGATTTTTTTTTTCTACCCAGAGGTTCTCCAGAATTTTCCAACATCGAATTTCGATGCCAAGTTGTCAAAATTGCTTTTGAAGCTCATTAGGGAAACTAGCGTCACGGCGTTTGTTATTGTACGACGAATAAAGATGCAGTTAGCATCCATTAAGCTAGCGGTGATGGAGGTTAGCCTCAAGTCGTTAGCCTACTCCTTTTGCTAGCTTCTATTACCCATGAATAAGTTACACAATTGGCAGCTCCGCTTACTTGTTCGGACAGGTCGGGACGACTCAATTATTTGTATACGAGAATTGCAAAAAAAAAAATACTTTTCCATTATGTGTCCGATTCCAATAACTAAATGAATGCGCTAAACACAAACTCCATTTGGGCACGGCTATCAATCATAAAAGCAAGATGACTTGTAGTAGAAGCACAAAGCTACTAATGGAGAATGACAGACTGACAGCGGGAGAGTGAGCTGAGTCACTGTGGGCGTGCGAGCAATGAATAAAAGAAGAGGCCAGCTGTCTGGATATCTCGCGCCGTCTTGCCGCTCCTTTGATACCAACACCGTTCCCGCCGCGCTCCCTCGGTAATCCTGCTCATTACGCTATGTTGTCCCTCTGTTCCTCGACCGCCGCCAAGAAGACGGAGGGGAGCAGGAAGGAAGCCAATGTGCCTACTCACTGTAGGATCACTTCCATTTCCATTGATTCCATGCCAGAAAACGGACATGGTAGGACATATTTTCAAAATGACGTCCATACGGGAACTTGTGCCATCTAGTGGAGGAGTTGTTGTTGTCCCAATTTAATGTAATTCTCTAATTACCTGCTACGCATTGGCTGGGATTCACCGATGATTAAAAATGATTTTACTATCTTCACGGGCTCTTGCTCTTTATTCCGTAGAATAACTTTGATGCTACGGTTCACTCGTGTTAGATGGTGTCGGCAAAAATGCTTGGCAAATAAACATCACTCTTCAGCAAATTCCCCAGTTGGAGTTTATCAAAGAACAAGGCTAGCAGAGGAAGTTCTGTCCATGTTTTGTCGGCTATGTTTGAATATTTTTGCTTGACTTTCAAATGAGCAAAAATCGGGAAATTGGTTGGGTAAAATTGGAGGATTGCTGAGGCTCTGATAAAATTACAAAGTATCATGATAAAAAAAACAACAACATTGTCCTATTTCTCATTGTGGGGTACAAAGTTCTGTTCCGTTCAATCAGTTTCAATTCTTCATCGTGTCCTTGAAAATTTTTACTTGGTACGGCTACTTTTCATCATAATAAACAATTTTTTTTCCCCCCCTTTACCAATCGAAAAAACTATTTTCCTGCCTCTGCTGTCGCAGCCTAAATAACTAAATAAGAATTGATTTTGGAAAACAGTCGATGTGGAGGTGAATGTCAGAACATTCCGAGCTCATTCTCGAGTCTTTGTGCGTTTCGACTCGGCAGTCAGTCGTTTCAGGTTAAAGATACGCTTTCTCCAGAAGGGTTTGTTATTATTATGCTGCTGCTGCTGCGTCCGCTGGCTGTTTGATGCTGCTGACCTAAAACTTAAAGCTTATTTTATCAACACAGCCAGTTTGGACAGTTTTGCGAGCAAGTTTTCCCTGCCTTGTCGGATCGCCTTTTTTTTTGGTTTTGTGCTTTGTTGTGAGTAAAAGTTACAAAAGAGAACTAGACTGTCCCTTTTTTAACTGTGATGAGCAGACGGCACTTTGTGACCTAAAAATGCTCTCTGCTAGTTTGTTAAATTACTAATAACGTTCACTCAGTCAGCATGTATTATTTCGATGTGACGGGTTTCTGGCTAAGCCCGGTCGAAGGTCCGTGGACCAAACAAACGTCAATCAGAAGTAAATATTTTATATTTTGGTTTGTTGGTGTTTTGAATTTATTTGACGATTGGATTAACAGTAAATAAATTCAAAATAACATCTAGAATGACTTTTTTTTTTTTAAAATCGGGAATTCAAGGCACTGTTAAACTTTTTCCCTACATGATTTGTAATTTGACATTTAAACATGTACTTACATGTATTTGCCCAAACGTACTTTCGACGCTGATTTAAAAAAAAAGAAAAAAAGAAAGATATATTTAGATTTTTGTTTTTTAAGTTTGACCTATAAGAGCTATGCGAAATGTCATACGGTAGAATTCCACTTTTGTTTTTAAACTTCCAAACATCCAAAAGACAACACATTTTGGAAGTAGCAATTCTTCAAATTGCACAGCTTTGACAACATGTCGAAATGTGTAAAACAAAACAAAAAGAAAATAGGGAGCTCAGACAGTGATGACATGACACCGAGAGACAGAGCTGGAGCAACATGGATCAAAAAGAGACACAAGAAAGTTATCCCCAAATAAATAAAGAAAAGGGTGAATAGCAGTAGAGTGTAACAATACGTGACCCAAATACGACAAGGGAGTCAAAGAAAAGGAGAAGTTGACAACGTGCTCTCTGCTGCCTCTCACTCTATCATCATCACTCCATTCAGGTTTCTCATCCACATCATGTCACTCCCAAGCTACCTTTTTTCTCTGCTTGACTTCTTGCAAAGATTCTATTTTTTTTTCCATCGTACAGCATACTGCCAGAACTTATTTTGCTTTATCGTCACATTTGATTTTGATTACAAAAATCCGCAAGGGGTGTGCAATTTTTTTTCTTTGACAGTTGATTTATACAAATTTGTTTCTGTTGTCGTTTAGAAAAAATAAAATAAAAATGAATTATTTAATATAATAATTATTATTATTTGTTAATAATTATAAATAATAATAATTTATTAATAATTATATTCTAATTAATTTTTAATTAAAACAATCAATTATCCAAAATCAAATCCAACTCCTAATCGATTAATCATGCCTGGATACCGAAACTACAAAAATTAGTTTGCGGATTGCTTTTGCCCCATGTCCTGAATGTCACTCGAATATTTTATTGATGATGATTGACAATCGGGTGATTGCCATCCTGGGAGACAATTTCAAAGCAAACAGCCAAGGGGAATGAGGCGGGCCCGTCCGGCTGCGGCGCCTCCTAATGACGGCGGCCCACAAACCCACATAGCGTGATGGATCAGCGTCGTGCTTCATGTCAGCAGCAGCAGCGTATGAGGCATTATTGATGACAAACACTTAAAAGGTTATTAAAGCTTCAGCTTCAGGCCACAGGCTGACAGCCAGGAGCCTCGGTCAGCCGGCGATTGGTCAGGTAATGAATAAATAAACGACCCGCTTAGCCCAAAATAATACGGCGCTACGTTAAAAGCAGGACGGTTTTTAGTCAAGAGTAGACTTAGGGCTAATGTTAGCATGTTGCTGGTTTGTTTTTGCAGCATTCATAGCAAAAGGGTGTGTTTTGCCGTTTTTATTGCATGGCCCAAAATATATCCATCGTTTTTTAGCATGCTAACCCTTTTGCGGCTTTATTTTCGATGGACATGCCAATCGACTTCGGTGAAATGTATCAAACCAAAGTGTTTTATTTGCAATGATTTCCTCCAACTTGCTTCACCTGTTCCCCAACCTTTATTTAGCTCACATCATCGATCCCGGAAGTCTACGGCAGTCGTCAAGGAGACAAGTAGTGTTAAAGCTCCCCGAGTGCCAGTCACACTTTTAACGGCACCTGCTGTTTGGTGTTGCTTGTCTTCCAACCTGAGGAAAGTTGCATCGACGTGATGCAACGCCGGGTGTGGTTTTGAAACTCTAAATGGCGTGCGGGGATTCGGAAGCGAGGCCCCCCGCTGGTGTGCATGTGGAACTTATTAAACTAATTAAAAAAATATTTAGTGGCAACGGGGACGCTGCTGAGTGAGCATACTAATTGAACCGCGGCAAACCAAAACGAGAATACCGCTCTGTGAATAATTTTAATACTTGGAGAAATAGTTTCACTTTTTATTTTCATAAAGTGCTTTTAAATCTTATCCCATTTTTTAGGTTGCAGTTCAAACGAGAGCTGCTAACATGCTGTTAGTTTGCTAACATATTGTAGCAATCAAACTTTAGTTAGCTATTTCGCAGTTCGAACGAGAGCTGATTAACCGCAAACTGTTAGCTTACTAACATACTGTAGCAACCAAACTACAGTTAGCTATTTTTCAGTTCAAATGAGAGCGGATCAACTGCTAACACGCTAACTGTTCATTTGCTAGCACGCTGTAGCAACCAAACTTTAACTACAGTTAGTTGTTTTGAATTACAATCGACAAAATACGAACAAGGCCGATCAATAAAGTTTACATTTGGTTTGATAATCAGTTGCAGTTTTTAATGAGAATTCATCCTGGATTTAGTAGCTGTTTTTTTGTTGAAGCCAAGCTGCTAGCGTTTGATACTGGTTTTGGACTTCTGTTCATTTTGTATTTTCAATCACATCCGTGCTGCTAAATGACATTGCTCTGGATGAATAATGTTATGTGCTGTTGTTTTTATATTGTTTTCATGCGCGTTAATGATCCATCTAGCTGATGTGAGGATTTTATGATTAAATCCGCAAAGTCCCATCAAAGGCTTGCAACCCAGCTACGAACGACCACTAATGAAAAAAATGGCGCGTTTGATAATTCCGCTTGGTCATACGGCAACAGATGGCGTCTTCGGTGTGAGCGTGTGCATATAAAACAGGATCCACACTTAGGAGCTGCCAAGAAAGCATGAAAAAAAACAAAAATTATAGCGAGGGGCGCCCACGCGTGGTGAAGCTGGCTGTCCCGTCAGGATGCCTTGCTCTCATTCGCACTAGTTGCTTTTGGAATTCATCCAAGATAGATGGAGACCTTGAATGCCTCACCTCACATAACCTTTCTGGCTTTTCTGTAATTTTTCCTTCACCTGATTGATGAAAGGCCATATTTGTGAGATGCAACAATGACAAATAAAATGCTGCAGGAACAGGTAGAACGTCATTTCAACTCGTCCTTGCAATTCTCAACTCCCAAATAATAGCAACACGATTAAGGCATCACTCACTTTGCATTCTGCAAGTCCTTGAAGCAAAAAAAAAAAAACCCCTGCGAAATAAATTCCGATTTTTTTTTTTCCCGAAATACATTCGACATCTTTTAAGGCAACACTTTTTCACTAGTTAGTTTTTTTGCCGGGGGGCAAAAAGTCCAAATCCTAACAGGTTATGAGTGACGATCATACATACCTACAGCGTGTGCAGCAGATGGTGCACAGCAGACACACACATGCGCGCACACACACTCACATCGACGTTACACACACATGCACGCACGCGATGACGTATGCTAGGTGTTGGCTTCTTGATACATGCGGTCATGGCTAAAATTGTGTGTGTCTTTGTTTATACTTTTCTACATGAAAACATTCTATGTGTGTGTGTCTGTGCATGCCAGTCCTGCAGAGGCACAGCATGGATGCGGGTGTGTTTGTTCTCATTTGAGAGGTAAAGCTTCGTTATTAGCCGCCTGCCTTCTGCCCCTCCGGTGTGTGTGTGTGTGTGTGTGTGTGTGTGTGTGTAGTGTAGTGGGACAAGCCAAGATTGCCACCACCTGTGGCTCAGCTCTGGGTTTGCAGCAGAATGAGAACCGGGGGAGAGAAGCCAAGATATTGGAGGGGAGGCAATAGAGGAGTACATAATTACATAGCAGAGCCGAAGCGCATCTCCAGGTCCTCCAACCAACCAACCAACCAACCAACCAGCCAAACACACGCACATTGACAAAACACACACACATGCATGCATGTGCGCACACCCACAGACCTTCTTCCATCACTCTCCTCGCCTCCTTCATGTCTTCATTTGGAAGAAAACAATCCATCAGGTAAAGGTCAGTGCACCTCTACCCTTTACACACACTGGGAAATGACAAAAAAAAAACTGTCTGGCCCTAACTACATTTTCCATGCATTCCAGTTCTGGGCTAATAATATTCTTGTAATTTCCAAGGGTGCTTCATTTATAAGATAGTGACTTGTGTAAAATAGGGCAAAGTTGGCACCAACGGCCATAAATTAATTCAAAGGACGTTCGCTATCTTTAAGCCACGGAAAGGCTTTTAACTGCGCACTAAAAGACCTTAAAGGGAGGAGAAGGTGCATTAAAGGGGTATAAAAGTACTTGAAGAACTATTACGGGATTCAAACAGCGAGAAGTCAGTTCAGCCAATGTTAAAGAATGGGTGTGTGTCATGTGACATCGGTTTTATTTGAAATTTATATGACAAGTAGTCTGTCATGATGTCATTGTTAACAATTTTTATCTATTGAGTGATGATTATCATTGAGGAATTTGTCATTCAGGACAGTCCACCGTTGTGTCTTTTTTTTGGGAATAATTGAGGTTACTAATTGGAAAATGTCTCTTCCATTGAGCCATGCTGTGCTTCCAAAAAGCAATAAATAATGTCCCAATTTTTATTATTATCATGATGAACAGGCAGAGCAATATTGTATTGTTATTAAAATTCTCCACTTCATAGCCGGGCTTCTCATGTCCCCCGTAGGAGGCGTTTTTAATATCCTTAGATTTTAATATCCTCAGCGGGCTCCTTTTTTTTTTTTTTCCTTTGTTCCTTTTTGAAAGGACTCATTGCAAAATGGTCCATTCATTGGCGGGAAAAAGAGCTCTCTTGACAAAAATGGCTCACGATTGCAATCCATGTTTTCAAATCGACAGCATAGATATTTTATTTTTAGCAGAACAAAAGTCAACAAGTTGCCTGATGAAACGAAATGGAAATTTCAATAACTATATGCTAAACTCACTTTGCATGAGATGCTTCGTGAAGATGAGTGAAATGCAACAATTGGCGGAAGGTTAAAGTAGAATTTTTCCTTTAAAAACTTTTTGGATGAAAGAAATCTCAATCTTACAAGGTTATAATCACTTTTTTTAAAGTTTTAGATTTTCTAGAAAAGAGCCTTATTTTTTTCTAGAACAAGGTGTATATTTTTAAAAGAAATAATTTGATAGTTTTAAGAACAAAATTTAAATATATCTGGGGGAAAAATATCTATCTATCTATCTATCTATCTATCTATCTATCTATCTATCTATCTATCTATCTATCTATCTATCTATCTATCTATCTATCTATCTATCTATCTATCTATCTATCTATCTATCTATCTATCTATCTATCTATCTATCTATCTATCTATCTATCTATCTATCCATCTATCCATCTATCCATCTTTTTCGCAAATAAAGGTTGCAATCTTTTTTTTAACATTTCAGGAAAATGAGCTGTATATTTAAAAAAAATAAAAAATAAATCATGCTTGACCGGATCCCAATTGGGAGGATACAGAGAACAGCAACATAATACTACTTCCTAACAACATGCAAGCGCCAAACGAGCGAGGAAAAGTGGGCGGGATTTATCATCTGTTTCGCTGCCAGCTTCCAGCGAATGACAGTGATGTCATTCATCCTTAGCAAACACTTATCTGAGCAATGAAGGCCGACCCCAACCTTTGTCTCTATTTAGTGCCCCCTTTTTGTACATCTACCAACCCACCTGTCAGTCCATCAATCCGTCGTGTATTTATCGATCCATCAACTAACAGTCCATCCGCCCAACTATCAATCCAACCAAATGCGTCTGTTCACCAATCTGTCCATTCGTCCCCTCCACTTAAATAATTCTAACCATCCATCACTCGAGTTGATTGCTTCCATTCTATCCAGGTGAAATAGCCACACTAAAATATATTCAAGGGTATATACAGTAATCGTAAAAAAGCCACACGGCCAAACGATAGTAAAGTCTTCATAGTCATCATGCGTACAATAATAAATGGTTACGTGCCTAGTAAAAAGCTCGATAAAGCTCACGCAAACCGTTTCTTGCTTGAGCAAATCAAACAAGAGCAACGAACGACCTCAAATTGATTTTCTCCCGCAATGGGTTGTCTCGTTTTGACCTTTTTTTTTTTTTTTAAATCCCGGAACTCACCAAAAGTGGCGGGATAGGATTCCTTCATTATTATCACGTCAGCCGAGCTGCTACTAAGGGGGCCATTAAGGTGCCAAGTCGGGCGAGACTGTTCGACAGCGTCAGTCCATTACAACCGTCTGTAATGTTGAGTGACAGACAGCCTGAGCGGGCGGGCACACGGCCATGTTCTCTGATGCATGCGTAAAGAAATCAGTCGCTTAACGTAAATCGGACAATGAGGATGCTGGTCGTTCAGTGAGATCCAAACTTCGTTATCTTCTTAACGGTGTGCTCGAGTGGAAAGCAGCTCGACAAGTGCGTAGGCAGAGAGTCCAAATAGAAAGATAATTATGGCTGTAATGTAACTCCTCCAACTGGCCTTTTCTTTTGAGCCAATTAGCATCCCTGCCAACAAGCATGACAATGACCACCCCCGCCTGTCATTGCAATGTACTCTATTATGCTACTTTATCTAATATTATCAGAGAAGAACCCTTAAAGACGACAGAAAGCACTGACATGTTCAATATAGTTAGGCGCATTAACTGGGCCACACATGAGGTGTTAGCATTTTTGTTTTAAAAAGATAATCATATTCTTTATATAATATATAATAAAGAAAATAAATTCATTTTAAAGATAAATTTAGATTGCTTACTTATTGCCCAATCAGCTCAAACTCCTTCCAGTGATTCTGAATACAAATTCATTTTGTCTATTTTACATACTCGCCAATAAACAACAAAGCAGTTCCCCAATGATTAATACTTGCTCTAAATGAAAGAAAAATAACGGCGTCTATAAATTATTTTTATATTTAAGTCCACATATGCCCCTTTGTTATATTTATGAAGCTACGGTAACTAAGGATTTAAAAATGATTTTCCAGGGAGTGTCAGCTTGTTTGGTTTTATTATTTGCTTATCTTTATTCCCTTCTGTGGAGGCCGCCCATTAAATTATATTTTTGCGTCAAATCGACTCAACCTGGCTAACAAATCTGCAAGCGTACAGCAGCTTTACTGCATGTTTTATGGCGATATACATATATATCTTTTTCTTTTATGACTGGAGCTCTATTTATGATGATTCCAGCCGTGAATTTGGGGGCTTCTCTCATTATCCGCACGACCCGCTCAACTCTGTGCACTGCAGCGGGCTATAAATAGAATGATTGCTCTTCAGGAAGCTTGCACCAAAAGACTGAAACCTCTTCAACTCCTTGAACACAATACCGAATCCACGCGTTCTCCCCAAAAGCATCTCCACGGCAACGCTTTGATATTGTCGCTTGATGGTGCAACGCCAACATTGTCCAGTGTCAGAGGTCATGGACAGTTGGAATTGCTACATATGTGTAATCCGCAAACAGTCCAGGGTGTCCCCCGACCTCTTGCCAAAAGTCAGCTGGGATCGGTTCCAGCTTACCCGTGACCATACGAGAATAAATTCTCATCTCTTGCTCCTCATTGGTTCGCGTGAGAGCGTCTGAACTCACTTCTTTAGCTAGCTAATTAGCCATCTTAACTCACTTAGCTTCTTTAGCTAGCTAATTAGCCAGCCGCGCCCATACGAGGACTAGTTCTCATCACTTCCTCCTCATTGGTCCACGTGAGAGTGTCTGAACTCACTTAGCTTCTTTAGCTAGCTAATTAGCCACCTGTTTGTATGCGTCACTTAGCTTCTTTAGCTGGCCTATTAGCCACCCGTTTGTATGCGTTTGCGTCATTCGAAACGCGTGCAAACATCAGATGATAGCAGATGTCCATGCCTTGGCTTTTTGTGTTCACCGCCATAGATTTGATATTCTGGGTCTGATGCCATCCAGCCCTCCGAGCCTGTCCTCCGTCTCTCCGAGGTCCCGCCTTCTGTTTGCTGCTTCTGTTAGCCTCCCACTCCAGGGCTCAACTGCCAACTGCTCACCCATCCCCGTCCGTCCTCGCCATCCAACAGTAACTTCCTGTGCTTAAATAATGCACATTTCTGCCTTGCTTCCTGAAAGGGGAGCAAGACCCCTCACCTGGAGACCAAAGAGTCCTCTCTCGGATCGCGAGTCACAGAACTCCTCCATCTGCTCTTTTATTCCTACCTTCCTGAATTATTCACTACAATTTAGTTGCACTTCAGTCAGGCGCAGACCAACTATACGATAAGCCCGGATGCCCTCACAAAGCGAAATGAATTATACAGCCTAAGAGGAATTTATCTGCTCACGTAAACGCTTGCGCGATTCCATTTCCGGACGCCGTAACACACAGATTTTGAAATGTTTAGACTCGACCAATTTTGGTCACAATTGGCCTCCGTGTCCAATTTTGGCATTCAATGTGAGAGCTATGCATCCTTAAATAGCTAAAGAAAAACAACAGAACATTTCAATTTCCGGAATGGAAGACTCTGGAGTGGCGTAACTCCCCATCTGCCAGTAAGCGGCACTTATAAATATGTCATCAGACGTCCATCCTTCTCCTCGGCTGCCATTCGATTGACTCCCCGCATGAAATTCATTGCCCGCTCTTCCGCACCATGTGAGTTACAAATGTGACAATTTGGTGGAACCTGTGCTCACCTTTAATAATAAAAAAAAGGGGGGATACCATTTCCTCACGTTCGCAAATGTTCTGCACCTAGCTACGCCCAAGGTGTCTTTGCAGAACTTTAGCTACAGTGGAGAGCACATTGGGTTCCTCCTAACAATGTGTTAGCTCGTTATCAAGCAAGCACAGGCAGTGACTACCATTTGATGGTGCTCAAGAAAAAAACATCGACTCCATATCTTCAAGAAAGAGCATTTTGACCTCCTGCTTTGATTTTACTAGTACAATGAGGAAAAACTAAAGAGGCAGGGTGGGGGGCAGGGGCGTAAAGACAACACATCAGCGGACTTGGACAATCCTTTTGGGAAGAAAAGCAATAAATGATTAAGTCATTATCATAACAGTTATCATGAATCGGAACAAGAATGGATTAATTGTTACACCCCTTTCATTCCGTTCTATTCCGTTCCATCTTGTTCTACTTCCAGTGACAGTTTGACCTTAGTATGGATTATTTCCTTGACTTCAAATGCCAACTGTGTGACCTCAGAACCGATTATTAGGAATTCCATTATAACCGGTTATCACCGTCTGACTCTGATACAGATTATTTCTATTTTCTATTCTTATTCCCTTCCTTCTATTTCTATTAAATTTTCATTATTTAACATGGCCAGAGGTAATGATTATCTATTTATTTATTTATTTACTTATTTACTTGTTTATTTATTATTTTTATTTTATTAGACTCATAAATTTAAATTTATGTCATTCATTTTTTTATTTATTTTTCATTAGCATTATCTACATTATCGCACATACGCAGGCGAGTTATAAATAAAGCGCCCATCACTCCCACTGCTTTATGAATCAATGACCATCACTATTGATTTCTGAGAATTACAATGAAAAATAATAATTACCCCCACCCAAACACACACACACACACACTCCTGCCTGTTAAACTAAAAGCATAAAAATGGAACAACGGTGTCATATTTCATGATCTGAAAGCCTCCTTTTGGAATTGATTTCTTCTGCACTAAAAGCATATTCTCCCAGCGGCGCTTCCCTTGGGCGAGTTCCCGCGGGAGATGACAGCGACTGACGTCGGGTGAGACAAAATAAAGGCTGAGGGCGGTGAGTTAACTTGACCTTGACAATATCACCGTGAATAACCATTCTGAAAAGTGATATAAAATGCTGAGGCGGTGAGAAGCGTAGAACATTGGATGTGTCTGGAGAGGTTGCACCGCATCTATCAACGTAATCAGAGTGTGCAGGGTAATACGAGTGATGCAATCCATCTGCAGGCCGGGAGAAATGCTCGGGAGGAGAGGGAATCACATTTTTTTCGGAAAGCTGACCACACCCAAAGTGCAAATACCTCCAGACATGCTCAATCAAGAAATCGCTTAAATAGAGCCTCCCCCGATGGATTTCGTTCTATTCCCAGTCGTACCAATGGCTTGAAAATTGGCAAGAATTGGAGATTGAACAGCAATCCCTTAACAATAACACCCAAAAGCCACAAGGAGATTGGTTGGAAATTGTTACCAAACAACATGAACGACTTTGACCTTGGATGTTACATTTTTGGGAAGCTTTAAAAGTGAAATGGGTTGGAATCTGCCGCGTATCCTCGAGGAACACAACTGGGATTCGCTCCAGAATGAAATTAGATGATTTATTCCTTCCTTTTTACCATAAAACAATGACATAATATCTTTACATGGTGCCGATTACAAAACACAAAGAGCCAGCAGCTCTTTAGCATTGGCAGCTGCCTTGAATTGGCAACAACACAGTTTTCCAGAGGGAGGGGGGAGGGGGTTCTCTAATGAAGGATTATTAGCCATAATGGCAGCTCAGCATTTGCTGTCCCTTAAAGGTCGCGAGATGTTTAAAGGCAGGGCCGGTTCTCGGGCTGTTTGGGTTAAACGGCGAGGCGGAGACGCTGATGAAGCGGCGACTGATGACAATTGAGAGTAAATGCTCTTCACTTGTTCGGGCTTCACCTTCGTGGGAGAAAATTGCGCTTAAAGTACTACACTGAGACCACTTTCAATGTGATCACAACAGCGGGTCAAAAATGGCTTTCTTCAAGATATTCCACAATAATACCAAAGTTTTTTTTTTTAGTGGAAAAAAATTGTAGTTTCATCGTTTCCACTCACAAGATTAATTATTCCAACGTGTGTATACTTTAAATAGTGCATACATTTGTTTTCTAGCCACAATAGTTGGTGCACCTGCACACCTTTTGTAAGTATTCTGCTGAAAGAGCAGGAACAAAACCCATCCAACTGGGCCTTGGACACTGGATCTACATGAATGAGGCTTCCGAGAAAGAAGTGTGTTGCCGAGCGGTGCAATCAGTAGAACATTATGTGGGCCGCTTCTTTATGTTTTACAAGGAGTTACTTTCCACGCCGTCGATGGAAGGCCATGACGGGAGTGAGGTAGAAAAGACGGCAACGAGAAGACCTTGGTTTAGTGGATATGCTTTTCTGCATCTGACACTTGAAGGTTTAAACCTGATGCATTTCCTTCGATAGCATCTGGAAAATTGGCTGTCATATTTAAGAATACAAACGTAAAAAATACTTACAGTCATGGATTGATTTTTGTGTAATCAGTTTCTTTTCAAAAGCACTCAAAAGCATTTATTATTTTACAAAAGAGTATTATATTATATTATATTATATTATATTATATTATATTATATTATATTATATTATATTATATTATATTATATTATATTATATTATGACAAGCAGTATAGAAAATGGATGGATGGTTCTATTCTATTCTATTCTATTCTATTATATTATATTATATTATATTATATTGCATGGATGTACGGATAGATATATGTTGACCAGAAATGCAGTAGATGGATATTATCACTTATGACAAGGTCTCGTCTATCCTTGCTTTATTGCTACTTTTTTTTACGGTTACCATGGCGATACATCTGGACGCTCTGACCTCGCCAAAGCATTTTGGACTCCGGGGTCTAGATTCTCATCTTCTTCCTCTTCAATAATTCGTTAGCGTCTCATCTTCGGCAGAGGTGACGAGGGGTGTCGGGCGAGGGCGGCCATATTGCAATGTCGGCTCGGGCGACCTGCGTGACTCCCCGATGAGTCACAATACGCGAGCTGCAAAGGCTTATTCGTTGGTTCTTCATAAGCACGTGTTGCGCAGGCAAGCGGGAAAAATTATTTTCTCACATGGGGAGGTCACGTCCGACGTACGTAGGAGTTGTTTTTCTCAGTGAAGAAGAAGAAACAAATAAAACGTCTTGAATGGCAGCGATGCTTTAATGATGCAGGTGCAAAAGCGTGTCAGCGCTGTCTCTCGGTAGCTGAGTATTGAATGTGCTCACGAGCGGCAGATGGGCTTTTGGAAAGAGCTAGCTGGCGACATCTGGTGCTCTCTGTGCCCGGTGGACCTCATGGGCTACATGGAGCTGCCTCATTAGAAATATATACAATGCGTGGGCTTCCAGCCGCTGCCCCACAGCCTGCACCATCCATTCCCTCATTTGCTACTAGGCCAAGACGCCACAAGGACGTCACCAGGTGTCTTAAAAAAATAATAAAAAAATATATTTATATATATTTAGCTTGCAAATGTGCAAATCATTCATAATATAGAATTGCTCTTTATTGCACCATGAAGCTACCATCAGCGATGACTCCAATGTGACGAGGCTTCGCTCTGTGATGAGCTTCAACGAGCGTTTTGTGGACAAAATCACTTTTATTTCCGCGCTTTTATTCCATCGGCTTCAGATTTTCGGTCAAATGAAATGAAATAGTCCCTTGAGGCTATACGGGGATTGCGTTCAGTATGAATTACAATAAACCTGAAAGTATATTTTAGTATATTTAATCAAACCATTAAAAAATTCTATCGTCTTCAATGAGGATTAAAAATAGAAATTAATGTCATTTCCACTCTGGGAAAAACAGAGACAGAACCCCCTTTGAATCATATTAACAATAATTTGAAAAAAAAAAAAAGAAATATGAAACAAATTTTCCAATTAAAAATATCATGTAAAAAAATAACATTGAAAGAAATTCAGGATATTTTGATCTAATTGAAAATGATCATATGTGTAATATTCTGACAATAAAATCCTGCCATTACAAGTAAAAATAAATAAAAATTTCTAAAAGAATATGTTTTGATATATCTTTTTATACCATGTTTTGTGTGTATTTGTGTGTGTGTAAAGGGGAAACGTCTGTATTAATAAGGAAAAGTGGTTCTGTCTTTTGCAATATTGATATTTTTGAGTTGACAACTGACTGCACTAACTCGTGGAGCACACTTGGGTGGAATACAGAGTCAATAAAGAGCTCTTTTCCATCCCTTCTTTTTCTATTTGGGGAAATCAAGTACGCTCCGCAGGAGGTCGTCCAGTCAAGCACATCGTTGCGGTAAACAGGCATCTGCTTCGCCCGAGCGTGACATTCTTAAACTGCCACTTGCAAAGAGGCTTACAGCAATAGCGCAAACAATTTCCTCACCTCGCAAAAAAAATTACAACTGCAAGGTCCTGTTATTCCAAAAAAAACCCGTCATTTCACAAAACGATCCAAAAAGCAAACAAAAGTGGGAAAGGGATTGATCTCTGAGGAACGCCATAATGGATCAAACTTTCACTTTTTGTGCAACATGCAACCTTTACCAAGCGTGCAAGCTTCTGTCAGGCGGTGGCTGTTGTGCCAAGACTTGTTGTATGATCATATCAACTGACTTTCTCCTTTTAGTTCCCCATCATCAATTATGAAGTACGCTTTGAAATCTTTACTGTGGCTGTTTGCACACTTTTTAGATGTCAGCCGACGCTTGTTATTTCAGTATGAAGTAGAAGAACAGAAGGTTTGATGAAACCAAATGGGGACCTCGGGCTTGTTTCTTTGCATTATTAATGATGTTGTGGGCTTGGCTTGAATGGGCAGGTGTTGCAGGTATTCATTGGTTGTTTAAAAACTTTTTTAAATTAACTTATTTAATTACTTCAAGATGGATCCAAGGATAAAAATAACTATGTACTGTACATCCTTTCATCAGGACTCCCTGCTCAACACGACAGTAAAGGCTCTTTGATTTAATTTTTAATTGATAGTACATTCCAAAAATAAAACTTCAAACCGATAGTAACACTCTGTTTAGAATGATAATGATAGCAGCCGTGGCTAACACGTTCACAATGCTAGCTTAGTTTTGCTAGCTGTACAGCCTTGTTTGTGACTATTATACTATATCATAAAACAAAATAAAATATACTAGTATGTTAAAAATAGTCAACAACAGACGAATGAGAGCGACGATACGTGATGTTATGTCCGAGCGCAGCGATCCAGCGGAAGCTGAGGATGTTGTGACACTGATGTGTTTATTTATAAAGCACAAGGTGCCTAATTGGCAAATGGGTGTTGTGATTGATCCGCCATCGAGTGGCGTCTAGACGCCCGGCCACGCTGAGCGATGCCGAACAACAGCGGAGGCGACAGTGGAGGGGAAGTCGATCCCTCCAGTGCGACGCTTCTCGCATTAACTGAAAGCAATTAAGACGTATTGAGGCCAAAGGCTCAATGGAAGCTCTGTGACGAGGACGGCTTCCTCTTGCAACACAGGCAGGAACTATTCCTCCCTTGATTTGATGTGGAGGATTTCAAGTTGTTTGAATTTTACCAAATTGTCATCAAAAACAAAGTAATCACCGGCCCAAGGATATGCCAGTATGAAATTTAGTATATAAATACCCAGTAGAAAATATAAGAACATTAAATATTACATACAAATATGCGATTTAAAAACCAACCAAGTCGAATAGATTAAAAATAAATATATTTTAAATGCAATAAAAAACTTTCTCATTCATAAAAAAAAATACTAATAGAAAATACAAAAATAAAAATAGTTAGATTGTAACTATATACATAATGAATACATTTTAAATGCAATAAAAAATTGTTTTAAAGAAAATAATTTCTCATTCATAAAAAAAAATACTAATAGTAAATACAAAAATAAAAATAGTTGAATCGTAACTTAAAAATCATTCAATAAGAAATAAACCCACAAAAGTTACCAAGTGACCTTTCCACAATGTCGCCGTTTTTTCTTAGTCAGCAAAACTGGTCTTCACTAGATTGGAACGGCACGCATAGATCCTGCCGCTTTTCATGACCGTATTTTCGCTAACGTATGGAAAGACGACTGGGCCGAAGCGGTGAGGACGCGCCTCCTGGCCTCGGGTTTGAAATTCAATTAGTTCAGACCCTGGGAGCGGAGCACCAATGGTGAGGTGTGCACTTTAATGCATCTGAAATATGATTTTAGGCCTGGCTGGGTTCCTCGGAGACGGGTCACTTTTACCTCTAACCGCATTAGATGAGGTAATCAGCGCAGAATGTGTTACTGAGTGCATTCCGAAAAAGGAGTCTCATTCGCAAGATGTCACTTCCCGTGCTTTCTTGCCGCAAAACAAAATCATCGAGGAGGGGTCGCGCTGAGGACATTTCTTTAATCAAGAGAAGAAATGTCAAAGACAGACCTGGATTGATTTATAGCGGTGTCCGACCGTCGTCGATGGGGTGCAAAGTCAAATCTGTTTTTAGGGAGGTTTCACATTTTTCAAGGGTTAGAAGTCCAGAATGGAATTTTGAAAGGCTATTGGATCCAAGATGCTGAAATTGGGGTGCAAAAGGGTCAACAAAGGGGATCTTTTTGGTGTGATCATAACTTTTATTGATTTGGAGGAGATGCTTTGGAAGGAATTAAGGTCAGACTTTTTTTTTTCCGTTGTAGCGTTCATTCAAAAAGATTTTCCTCTTCACTTTTTTTATTACTCTTTATTCTTTATGGGACGCGAAACACTTCTTTGTTAATTATGCTATGGAAATAGAGAATATTAATAAGAACAAAAATCAAAGTATTTTCTGATATGCGCTTTTTTTTATGCTTGAAATTCACCGCTCTCATCCGCTCATTTTGAAGTTACTCTTTTATGTCTTTGTTTTATATTCTTTTTTTTCACAACGGACCCTCAGGCTTTAAAGTGTTTTATCTTGTGTTATGCTTGACTGGATGACAAGGGGAAGTTTTCAAATGCTCTCTTCTGTGCTATCAGCAAATATTTATTCAAACAAACTATCACTCAGTGGTGCTACTTGAAGTTTTAGATGTTGAAAGTTTGAGAATCACTGCGCCAAACTTAGCCCTGCGTTAGTATATTGCTAAAAGACGAACGCTGCCCCTCCCCCACCTTGGCAAATCACCTGTTATTAATTCTCCCGCGTTTAATCAGAGACGCGGGTTTTAGCGAAAAGCAGCGAGTATGACGAATACGTTGCCATGTGAGATAAATGGCTTGAAATTCATTCTCGACTACAGGAATTTGTGCTCACATCCTCGTATTGTTCTCATCAGCGTGGAATTCGATACCTTGTGTTAGACATTGCCGTGGTGAGGAAATCTGGAATGAAATTATACACGTATCTTATTATGCAGAGGTGCAGGGACATTTTAGGATATTTAAAGCCACCTTTTTGCATATAAATTGGCTTCTTTATAATCGCCATTTTTTTCCCGCTGAAATGTCACTGTCCCCTGTAGGAATACAGTAAGAGGTTGTTTTTTTTAAACACACTTTTTTACAGTGCTGCACTGCGACATTTCCCCGATAGTTGTGATTGCTTTATTAGGGTTGTGTTAAATGTTAGATTCAATTAAAAATTTCTCTCCAAAATCTTGTTTGTTAAATTACAACAGTATTGTTATATTTAAACAATTACGACTTTATTATCGTAAAACAATTTTTTTTTTTTTTTTATTATTCTTATTTTCACTTCAGAACTTATTTTTGAAAACTGATCTATAGTATTGGGACTTTACCCTTGCAAAAAATACCTTGGTTAAATTGTAGTTTATTTATTACAGATTTTTTAACATAAGATTATGAGTCTAAATTCTATTTTGTTGGAATATTTATAAAAAGGATATTTTTCTCCTAGATAATTTCTGTCCTAATAATAGTTTCCTAGGTACAATTTTCCTTTTTTTCCCCTGTATCATATATCAACCTTATTCTTGAAATAATGCAATTGCAAAATAGATTTTGTTTCTTACAAGTTAGTAATTGATGAATTTAGCATTTATTCACATTATTCATTCAAGACATATTAACCAGTTAATATTTAATGTTGTATGCTACTGATATTCTTTCATTAGATTACTATGCACCCTTTAATATCTTAGCTAGAACCAATCACAAGGTTCTACTACTTCCTATTGAGGCCATTTGGACAACTTTCCCGAATGGTCCGCAAAAGATGATTGAATCCTCTCCTAGAAAGAAAAGCTTGAGTTTGCTCTGACTTGACTGTTGGCAGAGGACGTTCTTCCCGTCAATTCCACCAATTCCATCAAATTGCACGCGTGCCAGTACGAGTTGATCACCGTAGGAGGAGAAGGCTGCAGCAGAGCAACGATCAATGCTGCCGGGCCGTAAACAAATAATTAGTGCAGAGAGGAGCGCTGTAGGGAGCGTCAATGGCCATTGGCTCACATCAGCAATGAAAAACAGAAGCAGTGGGCTGTCGTCAACATGTCGTGTGGGATGATCACATGTGCGAGCAAGCTAATGACATCCAAGGCGAAGAAAAAGAAAGAAAAAAAAAACGGAGGACAAACAGACAAGTCAAAAGTTTTGCTGATAAAGTGGCAACTAGGATGGAATAACCAAACGACGTACTTCGGGAAGTGGGTTAGGATGATGCGTCTCGGCTCGCTTTCACACTTTACAATAGCGAACTAAACTACTTTTCAGATCGCTTTGTGTGTTGTAAATAACATTTTCTAATCTCATTTGTTGTTGGTGTTAGATAAAAATTACAGCTGCTCTTTGGCAACTGTTGAAAATCATTCACTTAGAGCTATCCTTTGAATTTATTAGCACAAATGAATCCACATTTGGAGGTCTCATTGTCTGTAAATTCAATTTTTTTGCAAATTCACATATCCTGGGTTTATTGCTTGACAAAAATTGGGTGGACATACTAAAACACTTATAACACCATACAGGGAAAGGTTTCTATTTTTTCCTCTGAATTTTACCACAGAAGAACAAACTCTAGATTAAATGTATTTTTGACTTTCATAACATTCATAGTCAAAATACAAGAAAAAAATATAATTTAGGAGACGTTAAGTAAACACTTAACATAAAACTATCTGAATAAAAATGTATTGTACGTAAAATATCAATAAAATGTTTTTTTATCGAAATAAAAAAAATAAAAACAAACTCAACAAAGGTCTTAAAGATTAAAAGTATATCAGGAATGGAATTGGTACCACGAGTGGAACTCATACCACACTTTGAGACTCCCTGCCCAACAAGAAGTTCATCCCAAAACAAAATGGCCGACTTCCTGTTCAATTTCCACGATACTCCTTAAACCTTTTCATGTTCATACTGGTGCCAGGGGCAAAGAAATGAAATATAATTCAATCTATCTATCTTCCTAAGCCAACTAGTAAACAACTTAATGTCACACAAGCAGCAACTCCTCACCAAGACGCTCATTACCCCTCAACTGCATGCTAGCCAAATGAAAACAACAACAAGAATCCCCACAAAATGTCCTCCAAATAGTCGAGCGGATCCCGGGAGGGGAAGGAAACAATAGCCTTGATCTCGACAAACAGATGAAAGTAAAGCGAGCTCCCTCGTCAAATGTTCTTCCCTGCGCACGGGGACGCGTTTTTGCATATCTCGCTCGCATTTTCTCCGCGAAACAAACCTCGCCGAACTCATCCGCAACCTGTTTTACCATTTTCCTTTTTATTTAGCCCCCAAATCAGCATCTCATTGTCATTTCAAAGGCCCACGCAGACAACAGAATGAAAGAATCATATATCACAGCGGCGGCGGCTGAAAGGCAGCACGGTGGCCTACATCGCCGCGTTTGTGTCGGAACATTTCGAGCCGTGTGATTGCGTTAATGCTTAACCACGGGAGGATGCTGTTGTTGTTGTTGCAAGAGAGAGGAAATGCACTTACCTGTCGGGTGGCATCAAGATATGATGGAGTGGCCGGGCAAGCAAAAAAAAAAAAAAGAGAGAAAATAGTTAGGCAGAAAGATCACTCACGTACCTTGACTATTTATCCGTGCACAAAATTAAAGCATCGCCTAAAGGACGAGTTGGCAGATGTAATTCAAAAGTCCCCCAAAAAAATTGCAGATATCAAAGAAGTGATTTTTGCAAGAAAAAACAATTAGAGAAGTTAAGCATCGTGTGGCATACATTTGATTCAAAAGTTGTGCATAATAAGTGAACTCAAAATTTTCAATTTGAAGTTGAGCAACCCAACAAAATATTTGACATTTAAGTCATTCATAATAATTGCCCCCTCTATGCTTTTCGTGACCCTAAAAACTAGAGATAGATCCGTCTTGAATAATAAATGTCCGGAAAAAAAATTGCTGCTAAATTTAATGATGAGCTTTAATTAGATTTTGACTTATTCATCAGCATGAACATGAATGTGAACTCTCAGACGCTGTGTGTGTGTGTGTCTGAGTGACGTGAACATCTTGAGGAAGAGAACTTAACCTTGCTCTCTGTCAAAAGCAGAACCCCAAGGGCCGCCGTCATCTCTAGACAAAGCCAGCAGACACCTTCCTTCTCCAAAAAGTACGTTTTACCGCTAATGAATGCAACCTCCCGTCCCTGTGTCAGTCTATGGGGGGCCCGCCCTTAAGCCCCCGGCCCCCTTCTGAGCAGTCCGCAACCCCCTCGTGTGTCTTTGGAGGGTGGTGAGGCGATAGTCGCCTCGCCTCACCTCACCTTGCCTGAGGCGAGACGGGGGCCGAATCAATGCGGGAAGTCTCAGGGCGTGTTGGGAGCGGCGGGGCCGAGGTGAGGGAGAAAACAAACAGTTGAAAAGTCAACTTTCATTTTGTCAGTTTGCTCACAGAAGAAGAAGACAAAGATATAAATGTAGGCCATTGTTTTGGCTTTCATCTGGCTGTCCTACTTTGTCTCTGCTCTCTTTGTATTGCCGACGTGCTCCGTTCTGCCGTCGTTTCAATTAATTATACGGCGTGCGCTAAATAAAACATCAGGGGAATTATATTTGATTGAATTAAGCGTTAACTTGGCTAATTCATCTACGATGAACATGGTCCACGCTCCAAATGATGGACTGGGCGGGCGGACTTATAACAGGTCGTTGGAATTGTCTCGTCCTATTGATTTCTATTACCGTTTTTTTCCGTGTATAGTGCGCCCCCATGTATAGTACGCACCCCTAAAAATGGCATGCTGATGCTGGAAAAAAGCTTGTACCCATGTATAATACGCACCCAATTTTTATGAATTTTTTTTTAAAAAAAATTTAATTTATTTATTTATTTATTTATTTTTTAAGTCCCAAAGATCGTCACACACGCAGGGAGGCAATGGGTCCCATTTTTATAGTCTTTGGTATGGTCTTAACTAGGCTGGATGTCATTTTTTTTGTTGGCGTTGATTTCTCCGACTGCCCCTAAACGCACCACCGCGCTCCGTGCGCACACGGGAGAGGCGGCTCTGTATGGGAGAGACGTTGAAGAGGAATAAAAACACCCTTGGAAACCAAAACTTGCCCCTCGTCGTGACTCGGAGCCGCAACAAATGTTTCGGATTTGTGTAGGGTACATTGTGACAGACGGCAAACTAGCAGGTGATCGAGCGAGCGTCTGATACAAGAGCATTGCGGTCGTATGGAGCGTGTTTGAAGTGAACAGCAGAGACGAAAGGAACAAGGCAAAGTGTTGTGAAATAAAATATTACCAGTAATACGCATTTTGTTATTTGCTGATTGAAACTGCTAATTAAACTGTGAATTGAAACTAATAGGTGGAGAACTGAACTCTCGCTCTTTATATAGCTGACGTGTCTTGCGCAACCGTTCTGCGCATCTGTAATGGCGGCCTCCGTATGACGTCCGGTCCGCGATGGAGATTAAAAAACAAACAATATTTGACAATAACACACCATCGAGGATTGCACCATCGCATCAAACGATGTGTCGTCAATTATGAATTTTACTAAGTGTGTTGGGCAGGATGGCTGAATGCGATGCGCGATTGACAACAAACAAGAAGAAAGGTGAGTTTTATTTCGGGGGAGATTTGTCATGTCTCGTCCCCAGTTTTGCTATGTGTCTAGGTTGCCATAGTTTCTGTTCGTGTCACCCCGCTCTTCCTGTGTCACCTCAATCGATGTAACGTGTTTTGTATTTAAGTCCTGTCTGCCCCTCGCTCACCGTTGGATCATTGCATGTGTTACTGTCATTCTGTTCCTGTCTTTGGTAATGTCACCCTGTCTTTTTGTTCCACGACTTTGTCGGTCAGTCCTGTTGTTGGTTTTGTTGTACCATGACTTTCTTTAAAAAAAAAAAAAAAAAAAAAAAAAAAAAAATTTAAAATTTTTTTTTGTACCCATGTATAATACGCACCCCAGATTTTAAGACAATAAATTAGTAAAATATTGCGCACTATACACGGAAAAAAACGGTATGTATTGTAAATAACTGGGAAGACAAACTACTGGGCAGATCCTTAGAGCACATCAATAACTCGGAGCAAAATTCCAAGATAAAATTTGCAATGGAAAAAAAATGAGCATTTTAGCAACTTGCTTGAAAGCCAAGAATGCCAATACTTTTCATTTTCCAACTATTCCTATTCAGCTAGCATGAATAACTAGTGAGAGTAGCGATCGTATTATGCAGGAAATATTGCCGCAATTATACAATAACATGTTTTCCAGAATTCACTTGATAATTACAAATGCTTCACAGCTCATCACACCATCCAGCTGGTCCTAATAAACGAGGCTCTCGTCTCGTGCATCACGCCGGGCACCATCCACCCAATCCGCCCCCCCATCCCACTTGTCCTTAATAGAAAACAATTCTATTCCATCCAACTCCAAATATGTGACGCACGAAAACAATATGTCGAGTGTGGTGGCCTGCTGGCTGAGGGAGACTCGATTGATATCGGCGACGATTGACGAAAACAAAACGATTGGTCTCACCCCAATTATTTTGCGATTGATAAAAATAAATGTAAAATTGGAATAAACAAAAAAATAGCGAAATATAGCTCCTTCAAAAAGGGTTAGACGAGAACATCTGACCCCAATCAAAAGACCGCCGCTGCTGCCAGTTACGCAAAATTATCGCTTTACGCGCTAATTAAACCCAGCACGCATCCACCCACTATAATTAACTTCAATTAAGGGACGTTTACATTACATATTTAATTTTTTCGCACGCCGTAATGGATTTCCATGTTTACACGAGGAGATCAAAGCGAGCCAAAAAATACTATTTACACACGCTTATTACTATTTGCGGACTTGGATGGTGTCGCATTGGAAAAGGCACAAGCGATCATAAGGGTGTGCGTGTACATGACATTATTATTAAGTTATGCCACGCAGCAAGTGTCCTCCTGCAGTGAGGAGATTTGCATAATAGCCCGGTCGCAATGTATTCATAACGGAAGGATGTGACTGCTGTTGATGTACAACACGATAAATGCATTAAGGCTCATGTTCTTTGTGACGCGCAGCTCCTCTGATAACATTACTCCACTGCAATATATTCATTATGCATATACTAAATTTTTTAATCATACCCTACATGACTCATCACTTAACATTGAAAAAAAAAAACATTTTTGCAGGTTTGGTGTTCTTTCTGAAACTCAAAATGCTACGTAAACCTTTTCTAGATAGGAAAGTAGTACTATACTATGGAGAGTACATAGAATAGATTTTAACGAGTATTCATTTTATTAATATAAGATGAATTGGAAATATTTTTTTAGCAGAAAATTACAAAAATTGGCAATTATAAACATCGGGTGGGAAGGTCAACGTTTTTCACGAATGCTATTATGTCAAAGTCAAAGTTGTACGTGCACAGATTAGCATGAGCTAAAAATGTTAGCTTCAAATAACAGCAAAGTGTAGTTGCTGTTGTAATGACCTGGCCGTTTTTTCCGCACTATAAGGCGCACCGGATTGGCCCGTTTTAAAACTTTATCCACATATAAGAGATATACGCTTGGCCCGCGGGCCGGACTTTGGACACGCCTGCTGTCGTGGCTCAGTATTGGTCCATATATAAGGCGCACCTGATTATAAGGCGCACTGTCAGCTTTTGAGAAAATTGGAGGTTTTTAAGTGCGCCTTATAGTGCGGAAAATACGGTCATTTCTTTTTAAAATTCACACGTTTGCCGACATGTCTGCTGCATGCGCCGTCTGGACAGCTCTGCTACGCTAATTGAAGAGTCATCCAGCATTCCGTTGAGAATCAGTAGACACTTGTCTCGCAACGCCTTAGCTCGACAAGCTAGGAATAGGACTTGTCGTTTATTTCTGTAGTGCTTTTTTCCTTACTTAGAAGTAGTTGGAGAACTAACACTTGGGTATCAAGGGGTAAGAAAACAAAAAGAATCAAGACACACATGACTGTTGAGTGCTTTCTCATGTACCCGCGATAACACGACTCATATCTGGTTTAGCTGCTTGGAGGTGTCGGGAAAAAAAAAAAATGATACAAAGTTAGCCTCCAACCTACTGTAAATAATTGAACTCTGCACGTCCATGTGGGCGTCTGGACTTTTAATAGGTAGAAGCGAGGCAGGCGTTTTGGGAATTAGGCCGGGCCATCAAAGAGCATGTTAGTCATATAAAAAAAATGAGCGACTTGACAGAGTTGAATGTCACGCACCCTGAGAAGAATGTTGAAATAGGAATATATTCAGCGACTATCTTAACTATTCCAATTTGATATGCACCTTAGAGAGTTTTGAAATTTGCTATTCTTCCATATCATTGCTGGAGCTTAGCACTCCAGTAGGCAAACATCATCAGGCGTTACATTAGCGGGGTGTCATATCTCGCCAAGAGACGGAACACCATCCGGTCAGGATCGATTGCACTTGGTTAGAAAAGAGAAAAAAAAAAAACGTAATAAACATAATTACGCCTTTTGCTACCTCTCGAATTAGCGACCATACGGTGCGAGCGCGCACCCGAGCAGAACGTCCTCCCAATTAGCACAACACCACAGTCATCTGCTTTTAATAGGAAGAACCGGAACATCCTCTTGCTTTTGCTGTGCATCACTGAGCACCGACCATTCAACACTTCCGTCTGTGGCTCGCACTCATTAAAATAGAAATTGCTTTCTGATTGCCACCTGCAATCGGACTGTCAGATAATGGCCGGGGTCTGAGAAGGGAGGAGGATTTGTTAGCTATGAGCACGCGTGCTCACTGAAGGATCATCTTAAATAATGCATACATGTTAACAGGGGAGGTAACAGTGCACGTATCCGTGTGTGTGTGTGTATAATTACGTGAGGTCTTGCCATCAGCTTGATGATCGATAACTGAGCAATAAAACGTATCTACGTCCAGCTTGTCTCGATATATTGAAATATTTGTAACAGCACGGCACCGAGACAGTATATCATTAGTTTTTCCACAGTGTCACTATGCATTGGACTTGACAAATGTTTAAAAATTCATATTAGCCACAACAGGCAAGACCGATCCGGTTATCCGGTGGTGATTCACTGCTCTTAAGACGTTTGTCAATGCTACGCTTTGTCACACACACATGCAAAGAAGACTCCTTCGTGGGAGCACTGCTGCAGCCCTCCCCACCCTTCTTTCCCACCTCCCACACAGCCATGGTGGATTTTGTTATATTAAAGACTGATTGATTTCAATATCCCACCAGGCTGAGTGCTTGAAATTTATATGGAATCAAACAGAAGCAGGGCTTCCAATTAATTTGCGTATGAGCTCGACTTCATCACGTAGACTTACACATCATTGTGAAAAGCCTTGGATCAGTCAAAGGGAACTATAAAATCCACAAATAATACTGATTGTACATTATGACCCTGACGGTAACTTAACGTATCGAAGACGAGTTTTGCGACAACAAATTAATCAAATTGTGACACAGTTGGGTAATGATGCTCATTTCGTCCAATCATCAGTCACTAAAAAGCCAGCCAATAGCGGTTGAATTCAAACGGCGCACAAAAGTCAATCATATGAACCGTATAATTTACCAAAATTGTTACCAAAAAGCCAATCATTAAAACCATTTAATATTACCGAAATTGTTATCAGTGACGCCTTGACACTTCTGGAACTCTTCCTACACTAATTATTTGATTTTTTTCTTGAGCTGATCAAGCCTTCTCATGCTACTTGCGTATCTCACACCATGTCCTGACATAGCAACAGCTGGTGAAGAACATGGGAAAAGCCAGAATTGGACCCGCCGACAGTTTTCATTGCGACTCAGCAATGGCATGACGGTCAAGATGGCTCTATTGACGTGCCCAATTAACTCTTTGTTGACGACAGCTATATAACGGCGAGGGTGCTAGAAGAGAAGCAGTGTAAAAATAACTAGGACAAGCAGCTGGTCCACCATCTGTTTTCACTTGGGAAGCTTTCAGGCACTATGCGTTAAGAATGAGGGAAGCCATGAAATGACCACAACATTCAGTTACTGTTTGGATTATGTAGCGACATATTTGAATCAATGGCTTCTATACATCTATTTAACTCTCTGAAGTGAAAACCCGTGAAGTGTGAAATGACTAAAGTCGATTTTATTTTCTTATTTCCTGAAATGTGCACGTGAGCGATCCCGCACCGAATTTTAGTTGTGATGTCATAAGGCAAATTTGCATGATTCGGTCTCCAAACTGTGTTTCAACATGGCAGCAAGTTTGAGCCAGCAAGAGAATATTTCAAATATTTTTCATATGGAGGAAATTTAAAATCCAAGACTAGATTAGAAAAGATCGTGTATTAAACTTTATAGAGAAGCAGAGAATGGGAAAAAGGATGAGCAAGGAGGTAACTCATTTCACGCAAGACAGTGCCACAAAAGTCAACTTGAAATGGACAGCCTCCCAAAAATCCCCGACAATTTAAATAAACCTATAAAGCAGCTGAGCTTGAAATGCGAAGTGAAGGAAATCCGGATTGTTTTTTGATGCAGGTTTGACTGCGGGTGTGCATAACCGTTTGCAAGCTTGTATAGGTAAGTTGATTAAATGCTGCCGCTGAATTTCAAATTTAATTTGTGTCCCATAATTGAATCTGGTAATAAACTGTGCTAGTAAATGGTGCGGCGTTGTTCCGTGAGCCGTGTTGGTTATTAAATCTTAATTCAATGTGATCCTATTAGCTGCAAAAATAGAAGTAATTCATTCGAGGTAGCCTTCTGCTGCATGAGGCCCTCTAACCATTGTCAGTGGTGTGTCAAGACAAAGTAAAAAAAATAAAACAATTAAGTCGAATAATTTGAGTTTAATTGAGAACTAAAATGCAGCAAATGAATGCCGTTGGAATAAGAATAAGACCTCATCCGAGCGAATTCGTCCTCTGTTTTGGTTAGCGGATGGATTCAATAGTTTGGCCTATTTTACTTTTAAAAACCTCACAGAAACTGCAACTTACTCATTCACTCAACTTGGATTTTGGCAATGTGTATGCTGAATTAATATGTACCGTATTTTCTGGACTATAAGGCGCACCTTCAATGAATGGCCCATTTTAAAACTTTGTCCTTATATAAGGCGCACTGGACTATAAGGCGCACCGTTAATGCATCATGTCAGATTTTTAATCCAAATCAAATCATTCTCCATTTTATCCTTTTTATTTCAACTTCAGACGCAACAAATTACTTTATAATCACAAAATAATGATTTATATACCTTTTGATTCATGATTCATAGTCTTCAGCGGGCCACTTATGATTGATTTCATGACACAATGCTTCGGGCCAGTTTAAATTTAGAAATTTGGTCCATATATAAGGCGCACCTGCATATAAGGCGCACTGTCCGCTTTTGAGAAAATATTAGGTTTTTAGGTGCGCCTTATAGTCCGGAAAATACGGTACTCAAAATAGTCAATTAAAGACCTAGCAACCTTGGCAAATCAATAGCTAGCTAGCTAGCTAGCAAGATAACTTACTTCACTCGTTTTATTTACTAAAATTACTAGCGTGTAACTGGCTGTGTCGCTCATGAACGAGTCGTGAGAATTCAGTAATGATCTGTACATCAAACAGCTAACTAACTACCTAGTTGCCTAACTTTATAACTAAACAGGGAATTAACCGATGCCCATTTCAACCCTTTTGATGACAGAGCCATCTTACTGGCCTCAGGTGCCGTATAGAAAAAAATGTCTTGAGGTAAATGGCAAGTTCAGGGATCCTTTAGGCAAGTTTGCAGTTACATCAAATTAGTAATGGCGTCCCATAAAGGGCAGCGGCAACAACATGCCACTGAAGAAGAAGTGACCTCGACAAAAACACGACATTTCACAGCCATGCTGGGAAATTTATGGTCTGGGCTTGTTTTTTTCCTCTCCGCACTGTTGCTGCTCCTGTTTTTTTTTCTTCATTTTATTTTGAGAGGTTGGTCGTAGACGGCATAAGCGGGGCCTCTGGCCGAGCCTCATAAACCTCCCCTGCAGTGAAGATGGGGCTTTTGACAGAAAGGTCCAATCAACATCGCAATGGGTCAGCGGAGATGTTGCAGCGATGTGAGTTATTGCCGGCTTCGGAGTGTTATTTTAATGGGACTCCAAGCTGCGAAGATAAAAATGTTTGTCGGCTTTGCAAACTCCTCGTGTGCATTTGTCGAGGGGTAGGTGCGGTCTCGAAATGGACGAGTACGTGTTCAAGGGGATTTTTTTTTTTTAACCTCGTTTACTATTGACTGAAAACAGGTTGAACGATCAGTTGGATCCAAACTTGGAAGAGTTAACTTGTTGATGTGACAAATATGGACATTGTGGGAATTGTTTGGACAGGGCGGAATGACTTGCGCCTGAATTGTCTCGTCGCCGAAGCTGCACGACATCAGACGTGGTCACGACATGGCTCCTTTTTCGCTTCCTTCCTAGGGCGTCGGTTCTTTCCTATTAGCGTCTCATCTGGCCTCGAATATTCTCACTTTACATTCGTGTGCCGAGCGGCTTTTCCGCTTGAACGGCAGAATGATCTAATCAGTCGCCTTGCGCCGTGAACACGTGACCTCCAACTACTCTCAACACGCTTCTTAATATCGTCTAATAATAATAATTGTATGGCCTTCTTCGGAAATGCTCATTCATGCTCTGTTTGTTGGACGGGATCTTCGGTGACATTTGAGGACACATGATTATGTCTTGTTATTGAAAACACTTGTACAAACAAACCCCAAGGAACAAATATTATGAGCTCAATCATTCAGCTCACTACAAATGAAAATCCGACTTTTAACATGGAGGTACGTTTTTACCACTGCTGTAAGGCTCGTGGAGGCGATGGAGTAAAATGGCTAATTAGAAAAACACGACAGGGCCTGATGGCGTTTCAGCCCCTACGGTTTTCCCAATGTAATTCTTGTTTACAAAGTTCCTCCACGGCGACTCCTGTCGTGCGGCGGTGTGTTTAATCTGCTCTTGTGGCGCGTGAAGCCCCGCCCATTACATATTCCGGGTCCCGCTGTGTCGAGACGTACATGAAAATTGTTGCTTGGCCTCCTTGTGTGCCGTGTATGAAAATATCAAGAGTAATGGATGTGTGGAGGGGGGAGGGGGGGGGGGGGGCGTAAAGCTATGTTTGAATATCACAGTTGAGGTTGAAAATGTGTTTTATTGTTGTTAAGCTCAGCTATTTATTTATAGAATTCCATCCAAACCAGGGATTCAGTATCACAGTTGGGTTTCAAATTTTGGATTTCAAGTTAAAGCATTGAACTGGGAATCGGGGTTAGGCAAAGTCTCGTGAAATTCTGATTCTGTCAACACATCGTGTCGGCACGCTAATAGCCAGTGGCAGTATTCTTTTAATTAATGACAAGATTTTCTTGTATGAGTAGGTGGGGGAACACGGCCTTGTCTCCTTATCCATGACGAGAGAGGCGTGCATAATCAGAAGATCACGAGATTGTTCTGGCGGCCATGTCAGTGAATGGCTGCTATTTCTGTCACATAGACAGAATTATTACAAAGCACTGAGCACTATTGGCTCATTTCAACAATGTAGTTCAATAATAATTGATTGATTGATCTCTATTTCGAACACATCCAAAACAAAAAGAGATAAAAAAAAACAAACAAAAAAAACTTTAAAGTGCCATATATAAGTCCGGATAACAAACAAACAATAATAATATATAATGTAATATATAATAATAATAAAATCAAAATAGAATACATTAAAATAATAATAATAATAATAATATTTAGTAATAATAATAATAATAATCTATGATGAGATATTGGAAGAAAGGCCACGATTTCAAGAAATATTTTTGACACCTGTGTTGAGGGCTTCTGCTTTGTGGATGAGGGTACGACGGGTCACAATTCTCGTCTCACCGAACAGCGTACCGTTAGTGTTAAAATGCATTTAAGGTCGTGTCAGTATCTCTCCAACCGCGGGAGGAAAATTAAATCATCTTCCACGAACGTGTGCCACATTATTGTAAATGAAACATTCCGCCATTTTGATGTTGTGACCGAGATAACACGCATACAGTACAAACACAAATACAGTGTGTTGGAATATTCATTTCCTCATCTATTATTCATGTGCCAACGTTGACATATGTCGGGAATATGTTGATATTAACGCCAGTGAAGGTAACGTACAACAGGATATGAATGAGCTACGGGCAGGCTGACACATCCGTCATATCACTTACAATAAATCAGTGCAGTGAGGCCAATAAAGATGAAATAATAAATAACTTGTTTATTCTGTTATCTGATACAAATGTACTGCAAAGTTGTTCAAACTAGTTTTCGAAAGTCATCGCAACGTACCGCTAAGTCATTTGAATGTATTAAAAGCAACATCATGGTATTAAAAAAGGTGTTTAGAAAGAGAAATCTGGCCAGATAGATCAGTGTGACTCTTCAAAGTGGTGGTCATAAAAAAAACAGTTTCCTCTTTGAACGTAAGAGACAGCGATCATAAAAAGGGCCCGACGGTCCCAAAGTAATAACGAGGAAGGTTTTACTGGACACGGGCTTCAAGCGGCATAGCCGCATCAAAAGCCATTTCTTAATTCAACGCTGCGAATTGACATTTGCCAAATGTTTATAGACTACAGAAGGCGCCGTCCTTCAATCAAAGGCCTCAAAAACCACTGAGTACTTCTTATTATACATTACTGGTCGATTTTCTTAATCAAAAGCTACAGCTAACATTAGCTTTGAAATTTGTTTTCTTGCTAACTAAGTAGAGCTGTATTTAAAAAATAAAAGTAAGTAAATTAAAAAATATAAAATACACAGGGATTCAAATCAATGTTCACTCCCAAAAACGTTTCTCACAAAATCCAATTACATGATTATCAAAGTCCATTTGGCGGATGAGCTGCGATATAATCGGAGCGCGGCAACGTTCCCGCAAGCTCGTCATTATTCCATTGCATGGCGGACGTATTAATGAATCATTTACATTGTTTCGGTGTCACCTGGGTCACCCTTGCCGCGCTTCTCGGAGCTCCGCTCATTAAAATGCTAATGTAAACCACTGACCCGCCCCGTTGCTGAAGAAGACCCTCCGGCTCAATTCTACGTGGCCCCCCGAAGACCTTTAGTGGGGGGGCACGCTGCCCGAGTCTTTCCCACAGTCCAGGAAGGACTTCATAGCTATTCATGTATTCTGTGGTACACACCGGTGGCACTGCGGGGCTCATTAAGCAACCTAATTTTTTTCTTCTTTAGAATAGCAATTTTTCCATGCTTTGTCTACTTTACGCAATACTGCCGCGCATCATTCACCGAACGGCTCGGCGTCGGAAAAACCGTCCGTCACGTAATATTAACTTGGGTGCTTGAAGAGGCTGCTCCAGCCTCGTTCGTGCTAAACGGGTTGATTTTTACCGCTTTCCCAGATGCAGGAAGGGAAAAAAAAATATCCCAACACGGATAAGACTCAGTACGCTGCACAAGTAAATGTCAGGATCTATCATAATCATCATCGACACGCTTGAAACATCAGAACAAAGTTAAACATGGCTGAGGTTTGTTTTCCCCCTCTGTGCTTATTTTTCCATTCGTGATCGAAAAAAAAAAAGTAAAGCCAATTTTGAATTTCAGAGTTAAAATTACCTAAGAGACACAAAACCATCTCTGAATCAAATTTGCGTTGAATAAAATGGCTGACTTTGGATATTCTCCGCCTTTTGCTGACTGCTAATGTTGAATTGCTGCTCGGATCCTCGTTAAAGAAACAAAAAGGTCAAATTCAGGTCATATCTTAGGTTCATCCGGGACTTTCCACCTGAAAGCAAACACGCCTAACTTTTTATAAGTAGGATCACATCAAACGTAATCCAAATTGATTCATTGGACTTAATCTGTCTGATAAGTGCATGGCAATAATGGAGTGGTGGGACTCACCAAGCAATGCCAGTAAACAGGCCAAATAAGAGCACACATGAACGGGCGAGTGCGCAGCAAACCAAGCCTGACGGCATCACAAGCCGGAGGAGGGCCCGCGTTGACTGGTGTGGACATAATAACGAGATGGACTTCAAAGATGTGCTGGCTTGCTCACGGTCCAACGAGCGTAACACTCATGGCTGAGGTGTGATTGGTTACAGGTCCAAAGCCTTGCGATGAATTTGTAAGAATACGTATTGAATAAATTGCATCTGTTTTAATACGAGAATAATCTTCATTTTTATGATCGTGTTTTTCCCAAAACACCAAAAATGTTAAATAGCACCAATGGTGTTAGCATTATGGATATTTTCAACTTTACAGGAAATGTAGTGTATGCTGACCCTGCAAAGATGGTGCGGGAACACTTTTTTTAAAACGTTGCCATCGGCCAACAGAGTTCACTCTGTGTGAAACGACGATTCTGTCGCACTTTTATTGAAGTGCAACTCTACTGCCAACTTGTGATAAACAAAGCTTTCTAGTTTACATCATTTTGATGTTCCGCAGAGCTAATCGGAGCATTTTGGCTAAATCATCAACACATTTATGTAGCTTTGAAAATGATAAGGTCGTTTGCAGTTTGGCTGTCACTTAAAAAGGATGGATCTTCACCTAGCTTATATTTCAGGTTAGAGAAACTCACAGTGTGGGTGGTCGGTATTAAGCAAATAACCATACCGCTATATCACAATTGTTAAAAAAAAAAGTAAAACATTTGCTATATACGACAGCAGCTTGTAGTCACATATGCGTGCTGTCAGAACATATGTACAGTATGAATAATAAAAAAACATAAAAAAACAGACTGAACCAAATATACCAGCTAAGTGGCGTGCACATCAACACGAAACAGAATTTACAGTCAATTTAACAATTTATCAAAGTCTCCAGTCAATCTAACATGGATGTTTTTAGAATGTGGGAGAAGACCGCATTGGAGTGAACGTAAACACAAGATGCCCCAGATTCAAACTCAGCTCATGATGCTAACCACATGCTAACCACTCGAACACCACGCTGCTTTAAGATGAATCCTACGTTTAAAGAAGCCAAAAGCTGGGGATAAAAAAACTATCCTCTCTAAATCTCATCGTCCTGAGTTCAAGCCAAACTTAGGTTAAAAATAGACTTTCATTACGGCGGCCCACGAGAATATGAATCACGTCAGAACCGTGCGTCGCATTGGTAAAACGTTTTGGGCCGCTATATAGCAAACAAATGTCCGCAATAACCGCCGGGCTTTGCTCACAATGGCTTCTTTCCTGCATGGGGGAATTAAATAAATGGAGCAAAGTGGCTGGAAGTAACGTGTCACTATTTGCGACATTTGTGGGTGTGTTTGTGTGTGTGCGCTCCATCATTGTGGCCTCTGGGCAACATTTAGATGTAGTGATGGGAATAACTGTGCCTCAACGGGATACTGACATATTGTTTGGTGCGACAACAACTGCGTTTTGATTTTTAGTGCCACCACTTATTTTATAGAGGTGAACGGATCGATCCATATCATTAAAAATTTTGCAAAGCAAAGACCGAGAGTTAGACCACTTTGTCGGAGAAACATTCTGTATTTTAATAACCATCCCAAAAAGTCCATATTTCATGCTTAAGCTAATGCTAGCATAATGATATATTTGATCGTGGGGGGGGATGCTAACGCCACTCCATCGACGCTACTGCTGATGAGCATGCATGGAGTGAGCGAGAGGAGTCGTACGCGTTAATGAGCTGAGTAATTAAGCGGGCCGATATAAAGCCTGCTTGACCCCACGGAAGGCCAAGTAGACATCGAAGCGACTCATTAGATGAGCTCGGCTTCACGGGGACGGACCAGGTCTCCCTCGGCCCAACTGACCTGCGCAGATTAAAACACTTGTTTTTCCATATGCCTCGTTTACCGCATTTTTTTAGGGCCTCAAGTATCTTTGACAAAAAAAGAACCACCAAAAAGCTTCATTACCTGTACAGGCTTTTGTTTTTATTTTTTTAAAGGAGAGCTACTTTGGAAAAGTGATTAGTTAATTGCTTGTCGACCAGTCGTGGGGTCTCTGGAGTACCGACCTACCCATCAAGTGTGAAATGAAACAACCATGTAAATGAGCTTCTGAGTTGCGGAGGGAAATTACAATAGAAAATAGAAAATTATACAGTAACGCATATCAGGGGTGAGCAAAATGTTTTGCTGGGAAGCTACATTTGAATTTTAAAATAGGAGATGTCATTTGAAGATGTTGGGGAAGGGGAATTGCGACATTGTTTGCCTCAAATTTACAAGTATATTCGTTGTAGTGAACGAATGAATTATTCAATACGTTAAATCAGTTAATGAACTCATCAAAAGTTCAAATATGGATGTAGAAATATGATCATGCATTTTTACGTAAAATCATTTTAGATTTGACGGAAAAAGAAATGGTTGAACGTAAATAAACAAAATAGAATACATTTTAACAAACCCATTTAATGAGAAAAATGCAAAATTGATTCAAAAAATGTAAAAAAAAATTGTGCCTTGCTGGCCACAATTTGTTCGACCTTCATAAAATGCAAAATATTTTTTCCCAAATTGGTGTATGACTTTACAAAGATACCAAACACACAAAAGTACAAAACAGAGATTCTTCGCCATGACTTTTATGCTTTTTTTTTCTTTTTCTCCATAGTGCGACATAATTCTGGACTCTGTACCACGTAGCTGATTTATCACTTGACATAAATAAAATAAAAAAAAAACAGGGAAGTGGCAGACAAGTAGGAAATTGCCGGTCGGAGTTGGGCGATCCAAAAGTGGAGGACTCGCACTCGTCGCCACTACGAAGGATTCTTCACTCAGATGGTTGAGTGGGGAAATAAATGCTGAGCCGCCACGCTATCGTCAGATAAGCGCACGGGCTAGACAAGGCGAAGAACGAGATAGCGGGACTCAAACGACAGTCTTTTGTGGCGAGGCAGGCTGATACGTTCGCAACTGTACTGTAGGAGAGGATCACCGTGCTCTCTTTATTAATGTCGTAAATGCCACGTAAAAGATGCCAAATCTCAAGTATATCTTGGAAGCTTGACAAAATTTTTAATCGAGATTTTGGTCTGAAATCATAGGGGATGTGACAATATCTTTTTCACTGTAATTTGGTCAGTACAATGCTGTACATAGAAATGATGGGGAAGTATAATTATTCTCAAATGTATATATATTTTTTCCATACTTTTACTATATTAAAAAGGAAAAATGCGCATGTCTGTCATAATACCAACACTATTTTATTGTGTACTAATGCGTGCTAAAAAGCAACAAGACTTCCTATAGTTATTCCCGTTGGTGACATGTTTGGGTTAAAGGGGCACAAAAAAAATAGAAATAAATAAATACGTTAAAGGGGAACAAAATAAAATAAATGCAGAAATAAATAAATAAATGAAATTCAAAAAAGTCTATCATTTTATCTTATGGCTACTTATTTAACTGTAATTTATGAATGAAAAACACCATGTTACACCTGACAAATAGCTACTATGAAGAAAGGTAAAATTCCAAGTAACTCTGTGAATATCTAAGCAGGAGCTCAAACAATTGAGACATCTCTGGGTGTTGGGTTATGGCATCGCTTAGAAACTCAGAGGCGACTGATTAATTCCCTGTTGAGCAGATAACGCTCTGCCCTGTGGACAGTGACAAATAGGATGCGCCCGGGCTCAATAATATGAAATAATTAAAAAGAAAGAGTAAGTGGGCTGCGTCAAGAGATACATGGCCCTGGCTATTGTTTTCAGAAACACATGCAGTATGCAACCTTTGTTTATGACAGTCAAGACCAAGGTCATTCTGGGTAATGTCTCACATGCCTGCTTAGAAAATCCGAGCTATTTATGTCGACAAAGCACTTTTTTTATTTTTGCGAGGCAAGAGATGCAACATGAATATAAGTTCACGGGGGAAAAAAATTCCAAACCATGTGGTACACTTAAATAAAAAAATTGTCTTTGAAGAAATGCCATGTTGCTATTATACACTGTTTGTCATCTACGAGAGCCCGACTTTGTACTTCTTATTTCCCATGGAAGAAAAAAAACAGGCAGTAAATTTAATCCTCATTAGGTATGTCAACTATTATACACAAACTGTACTGATTATTGTCTTAAATGATCAACGTGAGCCTGTTTGCTAACCAAAACAGCATTAACAGAGGTACAGAAACAGTCCTTAGAGTGCATTAACGGAGTCTTCCTGACATGTTCTTGCACTTAAGATGCATTTCTCCATCAATCATCATATTCTTTCAAAGCACTTTCACATGACATGAATATTAAAATTCTGCAGATGCTGTTAATGGTATTCCAAAATTGTGCGAATGACAGGTTAAAAAAAAAAAAGTCTTTCTCTCTAATAAACGACACTTGAGTTCAAACTGGAATTAATGACCTCGGAAGATAATTTGTCAGATATTTGATAGGATTGTGGAGGAAAATGAAATCATTAGAAGAGGCAAGTTGGCAGTGTAGTGAGACGAAATGGTAACCAAAAGGCAGAGATGCTCTTCCTAATTTCTCTTTCCCTCCAAAATGAGACCATAATTAGTGAGGAAGAACGGCGGCAATTAAAAGAACCCTTTAAACACATGATTGAGACCATGGATTAATTAAGGAACTGTTGACTGGGGTAATCAATCAGAAAAGTCATTTTCTCCAGAGACCTCAATGCAACCGCATTTCCTTGTTGTCTTGGGGTGGGCAGGCATAACAATTTTCCTCTTCTCATGAAATTGCCAGGATCGATCCCAAAGCCGGCACACTAGAGGAAGCTTCCGAGAAATCCCTGATATACTTTCCTTGTCCAAACTCATTTTCCACCTTGTGCTCTCGTTATTATCGTCAGCATAATTAATGTTGGCGTCTCGTACAATCTGACCCCTAAGGAAGCAAATTGAGATTGAAATGGAGAGGACTAACAACTCAGCCCTGGGGGAACTCCACAAAAATTACCTCACTCTATTACTCTGACCAATGGACAGTGGAGTGTATGGATTAAGTGCGATTGTCGTTAAATGACCAGATACTAAAAAAAAAAAAAAAGTTTATAACTGTGTTGTGATCCGCAGCAAGAGCAGAAGGATTTAACGATAACGTTTTGTACCAAATGACGCCTTTAATGCCGTATTTGACTGCAAATCGCTCCAGGGCAGCGTCTCAGTGGTAGCACTATTATCACAGGCCCTCTGGTCCCTTCTCATTTTCTGCATATTCACCATCACGTGTCTTCGCTAACGCTATTGAGCCCAGAGTAAATAGCAAGGAAGCCCTTCCTAATCTGTTGTTCAAATTTGGCCGCCTGCGACGTGCTGATTGGCAGCGAGTCAGCGAGGAGCCGCGGGGAAAATAACAAAAACGGTTAATTTATGGCCGCCCGTGAAAACCAGTCTTGTCATTGACAGATCGTCGTCAAGTATCTGAGAATATAAATGAAGGCGGGTTTTTTTTCCCGTCTGTTTTTCCCGCCGTGTCGTTAAGACTCGGAACGCCACGGGCCATACGATCCACATAATCGTAAAAATGTATTTCCGCAGCTGCGTACGTGCTCGCAATCTTCTAATCGGAGGTGATTTACTTTTCTGCGATCCAATTATGAGGAATAAAATCAACAAATTATGCAGTGTGAACTCCCCCGTATCGCAGCTGAATGATTATTTGATCCTAAATGGATTCACACCTTTGTGCTTCACAGCACACAGATATCAAAAGCACAAATTCAGCAATCGTATAATTAATCGTATGAAACGACTTCAACGTGGCAAGAGATGACACCTTCAAAAAAGTCCGTCAAAGTAAAATAACGTTTGTCACGCACCACGTTTCAACAGCTCAACATCACAAAGTAAAGCTGAGCAATCACATCTCGACTCGAGAGACAGTCGCTTGCGAACGATGTGAAACACACACCAAAACAAAATTCTTATCACTCAACTTTTTCAAATCAATCAGGGAAGTCAACTTCTCTTGTGAGTGCTCCCCGCTGTTTTTGTTTTTACTTTTTGTGTGACGCTGTAGTAACAAGCAAGGACACGTCATGTTGAGAACAAAGATGACTTTACACAACAAATGTAGATGTAAAATGTGGAAAATGGAAAAACGGAAATTAAAGTGAATTTCTGGATTTCTGTGTATTTAAAACGAACAAAAGAAATTGGGTATTCACATACACACATAATGTGGCTAACGTAGCATTTATGCAGGAGCACTACTAGGGGGTGGCCAAAGGTGAGCAAGGCCACCCCTGAAAATTTACTAGTCACAGCCACTGGCCATAATTGTCATCAGTTATAAATTGTTATGCAACTAAACATGCTTACTGTACTATTAGCAATAATCATGTCTTCTTTGTCAAAGGTACAAGCTATTTTTTCGTCAGGGGTCTTTAAGATAGATGTGGGATGGGAAAATGGGATTTTCTTTGACCTCCCAAGCTCCCAGAGGACGATGGCGACCATCCAGGTGGAGCATCTGGCGAGGTCGAAAAAGGCGACAGCCTCTCTGACGCTTTTGTGAGCTCTCCTGCGTTCGCCGCATAATGCTTCTCTGACATCCAAAAATGAAGCTCCGCCCACTTCAAAACTGTCCCCTCTTTTCATTGTCCGCCTACATCGCTGAGATAAGATGCCTCGCACATCCCATGCGGAGATGTTCTAAAAGCCACAGCGACAATATGAGCCTCATTAATCTTTATTTCCAGGCCCTAGTCAGACTCTCCGCCTGTCTGCATGCCGCCCGCCATATTCTCCCGAGAGCATCTCGGAGGTGTGTGCTTGTCAAAAGCAGAATACGCCAGACAAAACACGGCATTTACGGCTTGTGACGCCATTGGCATATTTCGCGGGAACAGTCTGGGAATCATTTTTAGTTGGCAATGGAAAATGTCGATAATTTTTTGTCTCAATCGTTTATAAGATCTTTACTCATACAAGGTACCCAACATTCATGTTACGTTTTCTCAACAAATAACAGAGGATATGATCGCCCGAAATTTCTGCTAACAGGTATTGGCGAATGACAATTGGCAAATATGATGGAATTTGTTGTCATAATATAATTTTGACACATTTTGGGATTTTTTCGTAGCTGCCAATTTCGCCTCATGCAAGGTCACGACCCCCGCATACTCACATTATCGAGTTTTTTCAGTTGTGGCATAAAGCATGCTTTATGCGCGGTAATGCAGAGCTGCAAATGTATTAAACGTACACACATACACACACCCAAAAAGATTCAATCAAAGCGATGCCCCGATTCTGTCAAAAAGTATTTCTGGCAGGTTTATTTGTACTGTGGTGCTTTGTTGCCTTCTCCCCACTGCAACAAATAAATACATGAATCGGTTCTGAGGTGGTCCACATTATATATAGCCAGTTTTTAAAACTGAGCATTATTAGAAATGATTCGTTTTTCACTTTTCAAAGATGTTCAAGAGTCAGACGAGGTATTACTCCACAGACTAAAAGAATCAGAGGGGAGGGGTGTAATGAAGTGGGGGGGCAACAGATTTCTTCCGTAAGCGTGAGCAGAATTCTTATGCTCGGCTTGAGGTCAAGAGCCGAGACCCCGCCTCCAATCCGGATGGCGGATCCAAATGTCTCCAGCAGCAAAATGACAAAGATTAACTGTCTCTTGGAGCTTGAAGGTTCATAATTAATGCCGCCTCACTTCCCTCAGTGGCTCCACTGAAAGGGGAGGAATTGACACTGGATTGATGGACTTGCCATTTACGGGTCTGGTCATGGCGTGATGGCGGGCGGGACGGGGCGGGAGGCACGTATTTGACACATGGAAGTCTGCGTTCATCTTTGCCGGAAAAGTCTTGATGTTCAACGGGTAGACGAGCACACAGAGCAGTAGCATATTTTTTCTTACTTGTCTTCTTTCACTTTTTCCCCATTTTTCTAATTCACTTTCTTTTTCCCATTTTATTTTTCTCCTATTTTTTTCAGTTATTCTTTTTACTTTTCCCTATTGACATTGATTTATTTTCACTTCCCCCCCCTTCATTCTTTCTTTCTATTTCCTTTGACATTGCCTTTATCTTTCTCATGTGTCTTTTTTAATTTGTCTTTTTAAGTGAAATCTAGTGAAAGCATAGGCAGGGGACAAACACAAAGCCCCCCACCAAAACAAATCCTTGACACCGCAAAAAAACAAAGTTGCAATGCTGCGAGAAAGTCTCAATGTTATGACATCAAACGATAAATAGCAAAGCTCGGCGACGTGGTCTGCATGGCAAAAGCGACTTGTCTACTCAGTTTTACTATAAATACAAATGCAGGAAAAGGAAATAGTTTTAAATATGTCTTTAAATAGAGCTTTGGTGCAATGAAAACAACACACATGTGACAGAGGCGGGCATTGTGTGCGGTAAATAAACAGCCTTTAAAAAAAAAATGGCTGCCTTTGAATGGCTCCCCTCCTACCTCTGAGTGGGATCTGTAAATCCTTCCATTGAAGTCAGCTTATTTCTTCGCAGAGCTCCTACCATTTTGTATGGATCCTCCGGAATCCTCTTTGCACATAAACACCCACAATGGATGGAAAAAAAAAAATCGGAGAAATGGTTCATCATGAAATTCTGTCTGATTCATAATCAATAGATGGGAGGCGTGGAGGCGGGGTTCTATTTATGACTGTCTGAAGCTAAAAAGGGCCGAGGAAAAGCTCTAACTAAAAGACGGAAGGAAGTCTGTATATGCCGAGGTCAAGTCCCTTAACATCTTACTGCCTCGCCGGCTTTGCCGAGAAATATAACGGGATCTGTGTCTAATTCTCTTTTGTGATGAATTCCGTAGGCGGGCGGAAATGGACGGAGAGCGGCTCAATTTGTCTCGATGTAATTTAATGGCCTCTACCTGTTACGGCTTCACTCTGATAAAAAGATGAAAAGTGGTTAGATGACAAGATGCGTTGGAACATTCAGAATATACATACAGACTAATATTGACAAAAAAAATAATTGTGTGTCCCGGCAAGTGTTTTCATGCTAATTTAAAAAAAATGTCTATTTTTATTTATTTATTTTAATTTTTATTTAATTTTTTGTTGTTGTTTTGGAAATTGACCTATAAAAGCAGTCAAACTAGAAATTTTAAGAACTTTCCCACTTGACGGAATCCTCCATTAAAAAGAAGTAAGAGAGGCCATTTATAAATTTGTGCTTAAGTTTTTAATCACTTCATTTTTTTTCTCCCTTTAGTTTACTTAGCACACTATGTCGTCTTTTAATAGAAATGCAGGCTTGCTAATGAGGGAAAACGTTTCTCGATAGCATAAAAGTCTTATTCTGACAGAAAGGTTCATTAGCGACGATAGCAACCGAGGTCGAGATAAACGTCTTCTCGGGAAGTTGCTGTTAGCAACAAGAGCTTGAACGGTCGCTTACAATTAAACAATCCGTTCAAATGGATTTTACTCGAGACTCATTGTCCGGCATGACCCGCGCATGACGATCGGCGGACGTGACATTGACATGTTCAATATGCGCGCTCATGAACTGGCCTTTAATGCCAGGATGTACCAGGGGAGCGAGGTCACATGGTCAATGTCAGACATTTCCTCCCTCGTGCTCGGCTGGCTCTCGGGCGGCCTCTGAATACAGTCGAAATAATCCTGCTTAACTTAATTAAGACCTGCATGGAAAGTTTTGGCTTTTCAGTATTTTGTATATAGTATATTATTAGTATATTGCTCCCGGAGTGTGTCAAGAAGAGGAAAACTATCGCATGAGAAAGGATTAATTGCGTTTTGGCTTTTTATCAACTCTTAGAAATAATGTCTTGTCATTGAGAGATTTTTTTTTCCCCGTTCACAGAAGGACTGGCTGTTTTTTTTTTTTTTTTAAAGACAGAGTTGAAGGAGAAACACTAATGGTGGTAGTTTCTGGAAGGCGAGCAGCTGGAAAATAAAACAAGCCTGCCCTCGCTTCCCTCAGGCAACGTTTTGCAAATGTCCACCGCTGATCAAATACACTCGAATTTGGTGTGCATGCACACTTGTGCACCACTTGTGCGCATCTCTTTTAATGTTATTATTCTCATTAATAATCACGTCCCAGGGATCAATTTCAATTTACGCTATCTTCATGGCAGGATTTTTTTATTTTTTTTTTTATCCAAGCAAGGTGCCACAATGGACTACCTCGCTTTTGTGATGTCAGGTAGTCTCCATTTAAAAGAGGCTAATTTAACAAGAGACAGATGGGCGAGCTGCTCGTGCCAAATTACAGAGCCGCCGAGTATCGCACTGGTCGCAGTTGAAAGCAAATTCTGTAGATTGATTGCTTGTTTGGCAGCAGATGATCCCGCAAAGGTGTACTCTCTAGGTACGCTCTAGGAGGGGAGGGGACGAGCTGCGGTGGATAATTAGACCCCACTTTCTCTGTTACCGTTCCGTCATCGGATCAATCGGCTGCAGGAAGAATTGATTCTAAGCCGCTTCAATTGTTGGGAGCTAGATTTGACCACCATCAATCACCTGACAGCAGATGCGATCAAACCTTGCTAGACCGCGAGCGATCCCGAATACAATCAAGTCAAAGTCACGTCTTTCTCATTCCACCCGTAACAACCCCCACGTATCTGTTTTCTACCCTATGGCCGGCGTCCCAAGATCAATAGTGACCCGAGTGCACGAGAGAAAGCCCAGAATTATAGTCTGAACCAAAACTGAAAGAAAAATAGCTCCAGGGTGACTAATTATATCCCATCGGGATTTATTGGATTCATACTCGCTGGTCTATGACCACAACAAAGTTCTTTGGGGTGGGCAATACTTTTGGAAGTGCAAAAAATGGTATTACCTTCAGCTTTTATATATTTCTGACCAATTGTTTAACAAAATGTTTAAAATGATTTGCAAATTTAGTCCTGAAGCTTGTTTTCATACGCAACATGAATTTTAGTAGGCATATTTATCAAACCCAGAAAAAATATTTGCTCTATTTTAAATCTTGCCAGTTATCAACGACGACCACTACCTATTATTATTATTATTACCGTAATTTTCGGACCATAAGTCGCACCGGAGTATAAGTCGCACCAGCCATAAAATGCCCAAAAAAGTGAAAAAAACATATATACGTATATAAGTTGCTCCTGAGTATAAGTCGGCCCCCCACCCAAACTATGAAAAAAAACGCGACTTATAGTCCGAAAATTACCGTATATAATTTTAGAAATGTAATATAATAATTTTAATATAATACATTTTTCATGAATAATAATTTCAGGTATTAATGACAGCCACCTTACACAACAGAACTAAACAGTACAACAAATCAGAACAACCCAGAAATAGCCACGTGCAAATCCCGCATTGATTCACCATTTGAATGTTAACATTCAGCCAATATGATCATGGCTGGTATTTAATCAATCACCTGTCAGTTGTGGCACTTCTTTAGCTTGCGTCCAGACAAAAGTGGACGGCCAGAAGGGATAAGTTGACAGGGAAGGGATAAGTTGACAGGGAAGAGCCTAGCGACTTTTGTCAGCGAAGGGGTAATTCCTTCTTCCTCCCATTGGCCTTCCATTCATGTCATTTTTAATTCCCCACGCCTCCTTTGCGGCTTCGCAAGGTGAGAGGATCTCTCCGGGGGGATGTTTACGTGCATTGATGCGAGGAAGAATGCCTCTCGTTCGGATTCCTTTACAGGCCCGACCTCTTTTGTTTGGTGGCTTTTGTGCATGCGCCCCTTTCCGTCAACCCCTGCGCGCCTTTTTCTAGAAGATAATCATCAGCCAGCGGTCCACTCCACTGACACCTCCGATTCCTCCCGGAGTCAGCAGATTACATTTTTAGAAGTTGACAGCTTGTTATCTCTCTGAATAGCAGCTGGGGCTTGAGTCATTTGTTCTGTTTTGCGGCCGGGATTCAACCGCTCGGGGTCACTTATTCCTTGCCACTTGCTTCGAGGCTGAGAGGGCCGACCCCTTCCTTGAATGGGTTCTTCCATTTTTCTTCGAAGAGTACCTACACTTTGCAGAGGGATTACCGTGATGGTAATGATTTGGTGCGATTTGATGATGACTCCGCGCCGGCCCTTCGGGAACGGCGCCGCGGAATCCCATTGGAAACTATCAAACTATGTGTCATCGCCCTTGAACGCATCAATCAACGGCACGGATAAAGGCACGGACGGTCGTAGATGATCAGTGGGGAACAAAGCATCTGTCTATCACTGAGCAATTTACAGTACCCATTCAATAAAACTTGAGCTTTTTTTCGTAAATTGGACAATGAGGGAGAAAAGATTGGGCCTACTGCAGCTATTTTGACCTTGCGTGTCGGGCAATGGCTATTTTCGGCTATCACTGAAAAACAACGGGCTCCTGCTTTCACAAAAACATTTTTTGAACGATTTGATGGTTTAACACAGTTGTAGTTGCAGTGTCTGATTTTGCATAATCTGTCCTCGGTGAGCAGGTGAAAACGCGAAAACCTTGAATGCTGCCGCCCGCTTCTCAAGAGGCACGATGTCTCCTTGGTGGGAGCTGCGGTTACGCAACTTTCTCTCTCCTTCTCCCACTCATTCTTCGCACGTCTCCCTGTCGACACCACAAGGCCGGCTCGCCGGAAAACACGACTGCGATCCTCAAAAGTTCCCAGATCTATTTGAGAATTCTCCAGACTTTCCAAAGTCTTTCTTTCACCTTGTCATGTGGTCTGACAGAGACTGAGACAGACATTAGCAAAAAAATAATAATAATCAAGCGTGCTTATGCAACACTCTGAAGCTGTCTGATGAAATTAATTCTATGAACAAAGTTTTGTTTGCTAAGGGCGACAACTTCCAAGAAAGCGGATATCTCTTTTACAGATGCATTTTCCTCTACACAGTCAGGCCGGAGCTAAGATGAACTAAAATAAGCTAAGATAAGCTAAACTGAGATACAATAAGGTAAGCTAAAATAAACCAAGCTAAGCAAAGATATGAGATAATATTTTTTTATTTGAAATCATGGACTTAACCCCACGATGCCCCCCCCATCACCTTAAAAAAAAAAAAAAAAGCACAAGTGCCGTAGCGGGATGCTTAGTGAGCTAACAATCCCATTTTGCTCTCAACTTTTGTTTAGTTTAGTATAACTTTTGTTTTGTATTTTTTTATCTTCTGCTTTTGCTTCTGTGACATCAACTAAATTGCCACAGTCGCCCATTCCCGCTGGACAGCCTCCAACAACAATGGCGACAGGCTCACTTATTCTTAAAATGGAAATCCAATGAATAAATGATAAAACAGAAATATATAATTTATTCCTTGTTTATCCCATTTTACTTCCTTTCAACTGCCAATCCCATCCCCTGACACTGTGAGCTCATTGGCTACACAAGGCTGAACCAATTTATAAAACATACACGAGTTGGTGGAACAAACCCGAGATGGACTGAAAAACATTGAACGGCCATTGCTACGATGCGGCAATTAGCACATTTGTTCCCAACAAATCAAAATGAAAGATGGACCTTGTTATTTTTATGACACATCTAAATATTGCAATCCCGATGGCCAGGATAATTTAGCGTTGTCTATGTTGATGCATTTCTAGCTCCATTTTTGTGTCTTTTCCTCAGCGAGCGCTAAAGTGTCACGGAAAAATGACAAATGTAATTGCATGACTGGCATATGGAAGTCAGTAGTATAAAATGGCAGGGAAGGAAAATGAGATTACGCCCACAAAGCTCCGGTGGCAGAGCTACGGGCATTAACGTTAATGGAAAAACCACGAGACCCGCCAGTTGCAGACTCCACATTCCAAATCCGATTGACATGACCCGGGTCTCCGAGACACCAGAGAGGCAGCAATGCAAGCACCTGATACCCACAGATGAAAAAAAATAGCCTGCATTTCTTTTTTTCTTTTACAATTCAAGCAATCCCAGAAGCTCTCAGGTTTTCCCTTTATGAAATAAAGACCGCTGTAATCATTCCTGGCATAAGTCCACACCCGTAGACGACATGTGATCGAAAGGCAGAGCAGGATGTTTTAAGATTCTCGACGAGTCGGCTTATAAACTCCCAAGAGACATGATCCCGGACCTCCGCTACCCCGTTTCTTTGTTTTGGGAGGGAAATTGTATTTAAGAGGTTTGTGATGGACTTGGCTGGCTCGGTATTGCTTTCCAATGATCTTCCAGCTCAGGAGGGAATAAGCGAGGATAGTGCCAGCACAACACAAACGGTTTTTATTAAAGGAGCTTTACACATACTTGAAAAGAGTGAGTGAAAATTCACCTTCAGTGAAAATCCACCGTTGGACCTCATTCAAATACAAGCCGACTGTGCTGCTCCGAGGGTCGTCAGCACAATTTAATTACATTAAGAGACGGCTAAATTGGACTATGTAAACAGACAACGCTTAAGGGATTGGCAGACCTTTGGCAAAGGGATCACGTTTGACTTCAGAGTGGTAAACAATAGCCCCCGTGTAGCTCCAGGAGGTAGATGGCTGCTGGATTTCCTAACAGCTGCTTTATCATGTTACATTTTCTGTTGAAACTTTAAATGCAGTGGAACCATCCACAATTGGTGGAATCAATTTTCCGTGGCAACAGAGGAAGAAAAATGGATGACTGTAAAAAGTTTGCCAAAGACGGAGTGGGTTTTTTTTTTCCGATTTTTATGACACAAGAATCTAAATTGTACAAGTCTAGATAAATGAAAAGTACATAGCTGCTTCTTTCTCTCCAGCTCTTTGCATCGTTTGAAGCTTCTCGGTTAATAGCTTTGCCGTAATGGCTGATGTTAATTGGCTTCATGGTTTGATGTTTCGCATTGCTGGGAAAGAAGAAATTAGTTTATCACTGCAATGTTTGTTTCAGTTTGTCTTTGGCATTTACAGCAATTAAGCCTTGTATCTTCTCCAGGGCGACATATACTTAGATCCAAAAGTATTTGCACAATGAAAGTTATGAGTTTTGCTTTTATATGGCACTGCAGTGGATTCGAAAACGACAGGGTGGATATAATGACAAAGAATGTTGTTGCCTAGCTAATCAGTTTTGCTGATTGTTGTTTTGAACCAGTGGCGGGCATGATGACATTTCAAGATTATCTTGCTACATTTTGCTCTCTTATTGAAGGGCAAACAAACTCGGTTTTTACTCAGCGCTTAACAAACCTTTGCTACATTATACTCACATCACATAAACAAAGCTAGCTAGCTACATTTTGCTTATACGTATTTTGGGACGGTAAACACATTTTTGCTGTTTTATTCACAATGTAGCAAAGCTTACCTCAGTTGTATTCATTTGTGTACAAACCTTAGCTGTGTTTTACTCACAATTCAAGAATGAAACAAGATGTTTCACACACTGGATAACCCACGATGGCACGTCTTATTGCGATTAGCAAGCTAACATTATACTCATTTCTCACAGCTGTAAATAAAACTTTTGTTTCGTTTCTTCACTTGTCTGGAACGTAAACAAACCAAAGCTACAGTTGACTAACACTTGGAACATAAAGATTAGCCACCTAGCTAATTGGGAACATGAGCAAACAGGCACGTTTCTATCAATGTTTTACATTTTTAATTCTGGACCTAACTGTGTAAAAAGGCAGTTCATTACTGAATCGTTTCTTCAACTATCGAAAAATGGGCCAGGTAGGTCTCGGGGAAGCAGTTAACCAATGCTCTTTCGCAGAGGACAGATGAAGAGGTGGACGATGATGAGGAGGTCGTTTGTGAGGAGCAGATAAAAGCTTGACACCCTATGTATTCCAACTCGGCTCTATTTGATACGGGGCGCCGAGCGACATGGCGATGGCTTCGGGCGAAAGTTGGCGCATCACGCTTCAGAGAGTGCGGACTTCCTCTCTATACCGTAGAGCCGTCGAAGCTCTCATGAATGATTCAGACGACTTACTTTCAATGGTCAAGCAAGAGCAGATGAAAGGATAGGCCAACGGTGCAAAAATGAGTGTGGTGAAAAGATTAAGAGTGATGCTAACTGGTCTTCACATGGTGACAAACAACAAATCTGGACCAGTTATCTAATTAACAACAGCAAGTTTTTTTACTTTGCTGTTTTTGTCACTTATTGCGAGCCTAAAAAAAAAAGAAATACGTTTTCGTCACTTTTAGGAAGCAGAAAAAAAATCTCGTCAGCATCTAGGTCGTGTGAAAACGCTGAAATGATCGTACAAAAAAAATATATACTATTTTTAAAAACTCTTTATACACGAGGTTCCTGGAGAGATAAATGGCCGAGAAGTCTTTTCTATACTCTCCTGTCAGCAAAACAAAATAGGTTGACACTTATTTTATCGTCATTGGAAAAAGGTCTACATAAAAAATGCATATATCTGAACAAGCTGTCATTTTCCTGTAGCTATTATTTGGTCACACACTTTACACAGTCAAAACGTATACTGGAAGGAATGACCAAAATAAAATCCCCTGCAGTAGGCGTGCAAAGAAAGCTGACTTTACACTTTCCAGCATTGTCCAACAATCAAAAGTTGCATAAAGTGACTCACAGAACCTAAATTTGCCTGTGTAGCACCTTTTTTTTCTAAAGGTAGTTTCACTGAGCAACATGATACTTGGTGTGAGTAAGTGACCAAAAAATTATACAAATATTTTGGTTCCAAAAATAATCATTTGAGCTTCATCAAGTCTAAACGCTCCATCTAGGTGGGATTGCTGAATGGGTTCCTCAGTACTGGGTGTTCTCCGCCTCTGGCTCAAAGTCATCCATAGAAATTGAATGGATGGCTGCAACTCTGTTGGCATGACAAGTGATTTCTCATAGCATCTGCCTCGCTCTTCTACGCAGTCATTCTCTCCAAAGCTCAAGTGGGCCTCATGCATAACCTGTGTTCGTCTACGTCCTACAAATGAGCCGTTTTTTTTCTGCATTTCAAACAATGTGGCAATCACAAGCTTATTAGTGGCGCGGAGATTCCACTTGGACTGAGTGCTTCTCGTTCAGAGCGCTCGAGTAATGTGTTGGTGTGTTGTCGACACACGACCGAGTGCCGCTCGATGCGGCGCGGCTGTTTTTTTGGAGCTCGGGCATCACGTTGTGCTACTTCATCAGAATTTTCTTTGCCGACAACAAACCGATCAATGCGAGATGGGAGGACAGAGGGTGCGGGCTACATTGAGTATGAAACACAAAATGCGTTGGACAAACAATACAATAACACAACTTTATTTATATAGCGCATTTCACGACAGCTGTTTAAAGTCACGATCCCACTACCGTCTATCATTGCCGCTTCAAAGTCCGAATGTGGGCTGCACCTGGCAGCACAAAGGCTCGACGGGTATGAACTCCCTCCATTGCCATGGTAACCCTCACCTCAGAGACACCCTGGGTGGAAGACTAAAAAGCCACGGATTTGGCAAGTAGACTATATTACAGCTGAGTACACCACATGCGGAAAATAACAAGTGATTATGCAAACATGCGTGTGTGTATTGTATGACCTGCTAATTAAATGCATGGCGCCGTCCCAGTATTTATGATCCATGTTATGTATGGGCATGATTTTACAGTGCCAAGTGTTTTTGTATCTGTGTGCATTCATTTAAATGCCAAACTCGTTTTTGTCGCGGGACGCATCGTAGCCATAGTTTCTCTCGGATGGCCGTTATGATTGTCAACGTCTTCTATATACATTATAGACTACAAAACAAACTGATGAATAACTAGTTTTGAAACTAGTCGGTGCAAAATTTGTCTTTGCGGGCCCCATAACATGATATGACGGGCCGTATCTGGCCCCCATGCCTTGGGTTTGACACCTATGATTTAAATGGACAACTTTGACATAATTTCTAGATTATTTGAGAAAATTATTTAGTTGTTCTTCACCTTTTTTATCATTCTCTACTGTGAAATAATTATTAATTATATTTAATGAATAATAATTAATAATCTTATTTTTTTTTCGACAAAGTTATTTATCTGCTCGGGGAAAAGTTTGAGTGAACCAATGCTTGAGGTTTCGTTGTCATGGAAGCGAAACAGTCACCAGTTCTTCAGGTTTTTGTTTTTTTTCATTGAGTGAGGGTAAACTCACCAGAATGTCGGGGCGCCGTCTCCGATTTGTCGAGATGCTGGAGGAAAAGAAGCAGTCCTCCTGCGGTGAGAAGCAGGAGGAACATGAACAAGCAGCTCAGCGTCCTCCTCCGTCCACACTGGGAGTCCAGTGACATCCTCCCCATCTTTCCCACCATGATTCTTGAGGGAGGGGGGCAAAAAAAAGGGCAGAATTAGCTAAACAAAGAATTATTTCAAACTTTTTCACTTCAAAAATTGGTCAAAAACTCGTCAACATAATCAGATCTTTCAATTCTGAAAGGAAAAGTGGACATGATGATTTTTTTAACTTTAAAAAGTTCCTGAGGAGTCTTTTGAAACCCTCCCATCAAAACATCTGATCACATTAGCATGTCTTGCTAAAATGAGCCAGTCCGTTGCAAACAAAAATGCACAGCCTCACAAGCAACTTGTATGGTTGTCGTTCTTCATTCAACATTAATTCTGTTCGGCCACAATTTGCCTTGTGTTTTAGCCATCAGTTGATTATACACACCGTGTGCGTGCTTGAGTGCACTTTTTTTTTGGTTGGCGCCGTAAATGTCTTGCAGGTGCAGTGCAATTTGAGCAAACAACCACTTACGCTCGGGGAAAATATTTTACCCCCTCTGAGAAGGTTCTCTCCGCTCCAACTGGCATATTTGTCCAAACTGGCATAATAACAACCTTTTAGTCTATTTAATTTGCGAGCAATAATCTGTGAACTGGGACAATTTTGAGCTGCTTATTCCCCTCCCCCCCCTTGAATCCCTATAAAAGTAAAGGTGTCAAAATATTATTCCAGCAGGACTGACGTTGGTACACACAGTGGCTGTTTTCCTGCTGTGAATATGCAAATAAGCGTGACTACTCAAGTGCACCGTTTCCGTGACGTGTAAAGAACACGACTGTCACGCACCATCCTGTGCTAAAAAACACGCAGGAAAAAAAACAACACTTTAAATATGCAATGAGTCTGCCGTGACAGGTACGGCGTTTTTCAGAGCTCAACTATAAAGCCAACACATTCGTAGAATAGCATAATAAAGCTAATCATATAAACTGCAGGTGGGAAACCAACCACTTACTAAAAAAACAGATTTTGTTTTGAGTTATAAAGACTTTTACTTAGCATTTGTTAAAACGTTGGCGTGTTTACTTGGCTGAAACTATGAAAATCTCGGTTTTCGACCACAATCCGTTCCAGAAGGCGGTTCGAAAAGTGAATCGGTCGAATTCTATTTTTCCCATTACAAATAATGGAAACAAATTTAATCCGTTCCAAGACTTTTCGCTCAAAGTAACAAAAACGCAATAACAACGGAGTCAGTTGGCATCCGCGCGGTCTCGAGTCCTTTCGGCTCATCTCCCGAGGTTCGACCTCCGAATTTTGTTCGACATCCGAAGCAAATCTCGGATTTTTCGTTCGAATTCCGATTTGTCCGAGAACCGTGACGTTCGCAAACCGAGGTTTGACTGTACTTCCAATCCAAGCCCATTCCAAGCAATGACGCCAGTCTAATAAAAGAGATGAAAGCAACTTCAGGCATGCTTTTATTAATTAATGACGACATTCTCGTGAATAGGACGAGCGGGGACGCAGGTTGGTGTTCAAAGCGTCGTTGATGTGTCTCCAACGGTGACGGTGAGTCGCTGCTGCCGTTGTCAAAGTGATCAAAGGCCGAGCCTGACACTTTTTAAGCTATGAAAAACATCGTCGTGATTCTTTAGGATGGTTCTGGAAATCTAATAAATTTAGCCTCAAGGTATCTCAGGTCGAACATCATTTGCTAACCGTTTCGAAATTCTCTGGTCAATGAATATTTCCATTTTTTTTTAAATGCAAGGAAACATTGCTCAGTTACTTCAGCGCAGTTCAGATATGAATCGTCGCGAATTCACACGATAAATCGGGTGTGTTTGAACCCCTGAGATTGACTCACTGAGCCCCTAGGGTTGAATCATCAATCATTTATTTGTATTATTTTTATTTTGAAATTATAATTCAATTAAACGCCGATTCTTTCCATGCTGATATCTTCAATCAGTATGCAATTAACGCCGGAAGTGCAAAATGGCAGACGCGTGTAATTTGAAGCGCCGATGACTCGTGTGTCGACCTGAACGCAATGTTATGTCATTAACACGAGTCACAAATATTTTCCAAACTTTCAATTTTAAGTGCAAAACATCTTCCTTTGCCATCGTAGTGGTGCGAAACTGAAAATTGAATCCATAACAAAAAAAAACCAAAATGGTGCATTCATGTGCCATGTAAAATCTTCTCACTGTTGAGTTAGCGACTGTATCTCTAATCATAATCTAAAATATGAATGCGAGAAAATCAATAGACTAGAAAATAGAAAATCAATGGATATTTAAGTGCAGATATTTTTCACCGCACAGACAGACGCCGGCATGGTGCAATCGACTTTAAGTGCAGGGAAAGAAAGTTCTCACCGTTTCATAATGAGCTCAGTGTGTTTGCATTTATGTACCCTCCGACATCTCAACATTAAGCCATTTACAAGTCCAGCATAAAAATATGAAGCAGTTAAACAGTATTTCAAAGCAACACAGACCAAATTAAAAAAAAAAAAAAAAGCATCACTGGGGAATAAAGCGACTCAGGGAAAAGAAAAAAAAAAACAGTTTAAACTGTGCTGTGCAGCAGAGCACAGAGGGTGGGATTGAAAAGTAAACAAAAGTGCTTTCCCCGACAACAAATATTGATTTGTACAGTCAGGTACTTGTGCTCTGTTTGCATCTGGCCCCAAACACAACACAAAACAGTGTTTGGAGTTGGACTGCAATGGAAGGGATACTTTGAGCCCAAAGTCCTTCTGATGCTCTAAACTGCACGTCTGACTCATCGGGTGCGAGCGCCATCTGTCACATCAACACGCCAGCCTCCGCGAACTCGTCTGCTTCTGTGCAAACAATGCCAAAGCTGACCTTTCGGCGGGACGGGACGGCGAGCGAGCGTGGAGGAAGCGGCATTGATGCGGATTAGCGTTAGGATACAAAATCAATACTCCTCTAAAGTTTGGAATGAAGGAAAGCAAACAAAAGCATGGATGGCAAAAACAAACCGAGTGAGAAAAGTACCAATTTTTCTAAAAGTGAGATTGGAGGTGTACTTAATGTTATGGAAACTGAGCGACGGCGTAATCATCATTCCATCCTTTTCATTTCTTGCTGCTGAGATTGCCCAACAGGTGGGCGACAGTCCGTAACCACGGCGACAAAGCCCTCCCAGCTTTAAACTACCGCCGACGGCTAATCCAGCTAGCTCATGCTGTGGCGTCAAATGTTCAATCTAAAACCTCCTCCATTAAATGTTTTTAAATACGAATACAGAATAATAATACAGAATAAATATGAAACCATCCATTCATTAAATAAAACACAAATAATGACTATTTGTCGAGATTGCTAACATCTTTGCTAACATGTCTTTTATTAATCCGAATTGATTTTTCCTTTTAGTGCTTTCTTTTTGTAAGTTTGTTTTTGTTATTATCCGTTATTTTCATCCTCGTGATTTAATATACCTAAATGGAATGTGTACAGCGTATACTTGTGTATGCTACGGGGATGCACAGGTGCCCTTTCTCCCTCCTGGATGCCCTTTTCCGCCACATCAAATATCAAGCTTCTATTTCCACACCTCACAGCTCTGATGGTTTTGATGAATGCACATGAGAAACCAGTGTGAAGAACATTGACGCTGTGATATTGATGCCACGTCGCCTTAAACACACTATAACTCACGCTAACCTCATAAAATAAAAGATGCGTCTCGAAAATATAGACTTCACACGTTCAAGGTGCTTTTTAAGAAACGTGTGTTGGCATTTCAGATTTTTTTTTTAATAGGCTTTCCATGACAGTTTTTTCACCCACCCGTGAATGAAAATCTATTTTAGAATAATTCCTATGCTTTTTTTTGTTTTGTTTTTACCAATATATTCCGGACCTGTTTTGTGAGATTTCATAAGAGCTGACGACTTCATCGAGGTGAAAATCCTTTCCCCCCAAGTATGAATCAGCAAAAAAAGCTTCTGAAGGGGGTTCCCCTCTGGTGTCTTAAAAACGGAGGATCAAACTTTTCATGCTGAATCAATTTACGCTCGCGGCGTCGCAAGGTCGAATTCAAACGGCCGAGAAGAAAAAAGAGCCCGGGCAAATTAAAACGCAAGGTCATGCGGCTCCCCGCTTTGAAGAGCTACCAGCAGTCACTTCCTCGGGAGACAACAAGAATCCCGCCACGAGAGTGAAGATCAAGTCGAAACACACGGCCTGAGAAAATATAATCAAGTTGATCATTTGGCCTTGAATAAGACGTAGATTTAAACTCGCCTAGTTTTTGAACGCCCTGATGAACCAAACGACACAAACAAAGTTTTATACTGCGACAAGAAGTTCTGAGAAATGTGTGACCCTGCTTTCCGTTTAGAATTGTCGAAACATCAGCCATTTAACTTGCTCTAATTTGAAGACACTTTCAATTTCAAAACTACTTAATCCCTAAAAATGAAGTCCGAAATTGCCGTCACATCCAGCAGACTGAAACCATCTGTCAACCTTTAAGTTGATTCATGTGACATTTTTACTGACATTCGTGGCCGGCCCACTTCTACCTCTAGCGCCACCTGCAGGTTCACATTTGGGCTGCAGCGTGAAACATCTCTCTTAAATGCCATGACATTTTAGGAAGAGGCCATGGTAGAACGACGAATAACTTTGATCATCTCTAAAGGTGCGCTGTTGGGGGGAGCTGCAACATGGTCGCAACAGCACTTTTTTTTTTTCCACTTTCCCGTTTAAAATGGTTAAAATGGAATACTGGCACTTAATTTTATTCTCAATTTGAAAAATATTTGTGGCAAATATTAAAAGAAGGCAACAAAAAAATCATGATTTTCTTTAACTTCCACAATGAGACAATTTAGCCAACTTTCAAAATATACATGCTTTGAATTTAGGTCATTGCATTAATTCGCTACTAGATGGCACAAAATACGCACAGTCGCTTTAATTTACACGTTTATGTGAACATCAAAGATGGTTGTCAGGGTTATTATTTCTCTTTAACAAAGCTAACTTACATGTCTTTGTATTAAAGTCAACTTCGCCGAGGCTAAAATATTTTCAGGAAAATGAAACATTTTGTGAAAATCCAAAACATTTTTTAATTTTTATTTCAATTCGTTTTCGATCGAAGCTTTGGCCAGATGAAAAAGACCTGTTGCTTTTAAAATCCTCACTGAGGTCCTCATGCAGATGAACTGTACAAACGACTCGGAGTTGACCTTGACCGGTCGGAGCGAGGGGGCCAACCGCGAGCGAATGTCTCGGGGCGGACGGGACATTCTCAGCACTCTCCCTCTCGCTTATGCACTCGTCCCAAGAGGAGTGAAAATCCTTTAATCTTAGACTGTTGCATATAAGGGTGTGTACATTTTTAATAATATTAAAAATGTGCTATTTCCCAGGTTAGAGGGTCCCCGCTTGGCCCGCAGGGTCAAACAGGGCAGACGTTGCATGTAATTAAATGTGCTCGATGACAGACTAATTGAATAAGTGCCGCTCCCTGCCTCTGTAGGCTGTTTAATCACGCAGAGAGGCGGATAACAAAAAGACGTCATTCGCGCCGGGAGTGTAATTATGACAGCGCACTCATTGATCACTTGACAGCAAATATTAAATAATAATCAAGGTGTTTCTATTGACTTGAAATGGAGGGAGGATGCATTATTATTATAACCGCTGTGATTTATTGTGCGATAATTATGGCATGAATCATAATTACATGCTTCAGTTTCCTGCGTAAAGCGACACTTACAGTAATTTTGGGGAGGGGGGGGGGGGGCATTGCACTAATAGCCGGCGTGATATGACCGAGGTTTGCCCACAAAGCAGATTTAATGATAGCTGGAATAATTTATTCATTATAATCAACACCTTACTTAGAAGATTCCATATTTGGTTCATGTAAACCAGGGGTGGCCAAACTTTTTGACTTGCGGGCCGAATTGGGTTCTAAAGTTTGACCGGGGGGGCCGAACTAGGAGCAGATGGATGTAGTGTTAGTGGGAAGTAATATAAATGACATGTAAAGGTCATTGCATAAAAGGTTTTTACTTTTAGTAGATACTAAAGCATGGATATTAAAAAAAAGCTTTTTGAAAACAAATGCATTTATTAACAGCATTAAAAACATATTTCACCAAAAAACTACTATCAGTGATTCTTATTAAATAAGACACTGTTATGATGAATAACATTTTCCATCACTTCAGCGCCTACAGGTCAGATTTATGAAATATCAAAGTCAGCTTTATTGTCAATCCCTTCATATGTCAAGACACATAAAGAGACCGAAATTCCGATCCATCCCACGGTGACGAGACACAGTACACGATAAACATACAATTAGACGACACAAAATAAAAACAAGAAGGCACAAACAATAAATAATAAATAAATAAAATGAGTGATGAATAAATAATAAACAAATAACCCAATAAATAAGAGTAGCAAAACTGAGCCAGTGTGCGTACAGCAGACAGTAAGCGGGCAGTAGTTTGGACACCCCTGATGTAAACCGTTCAAAATTAAAATTCAACAATCAAATGGCAACTTGCGTCTCCATTACATCCCGCTTAGCTTGATTTACCCAATACCATGCTTTGATTGATTTTCAATTAAAAGTTCTCTGTTAATAAAAAGCCGCCCCCAGACTTCCATCCACGGAGGTGAAAGAGAGCTCCATAGAATAGGACCGGGCGTGCGGAAAAGCCATAATCGTTTTTACAAACCTTCACAGACTCCAACACACTACAAATCCTTAAGTCCTTAAAACTCTTCGTCCGCGATGCACTTAGAAACAAAGCCGCTAATGATGACGGTAGTACGTAAGGTCCTTCGTCATCCCGTGATCAATCTTTGTCCTTTATGTAAAGTTTACATTGTAAACAATCTCTAACACCCCAACTCTCCCTATATTTTTTTTTCTTAAATGAAATTGTTATTGTGTTTTTTTTTGTCCACCAAGCAAAACATCAACCAATAATATTGAGTATTTAGAAAAATTTTTTAGAAAACCCGAATGACTCTGATGGTTATTACGGGAAACGGCGTCACCGTCATGACAAACACGCTTCTGGGCTGGCTGCCATTTGTCGCATGAGACATTTTGTACTGTATCGCTGGTGTGCGTGTATTTATTATTCAGGCATGATGGAGTTAGTCTGTCTCTCTTGCTGTCACTCGGTGGGTGTCGCACACTTTGTCTGCGCTCCGTCATCCGTCCGTCGCTCGCACCGCTGCCTGCCGGGGAACGAGACGAGACGAGCCTCTCTCTCTCTCCCTCCCTCTAATCCTCGCGGGGAAAGTGACTCACAAGTTACAGCGCTCATCGCTTTAATGCACTTTAATAGCATTAATGTCTGATTTGGCCACTTCGGCGTCAATAAACTCCGCTCGCATCTTGCGAAAAGCCGGTTAGGAGTCATTGTCGGCGGATAGTGTCGCAAAACACAAAGCCTGCTAAGCTCCCTTTTTTAAATTATTTGTATATTTTCAAAACAAACACCTGCCTGACGTACTGGGGCGCAGGTCTAGCGGTAACATGATAAATAATAATTATAAATTCAATTGTGGCATTCAGTTAGTTTGTAAACAGTTTGACTAATAAACTTTTTGAGTTTGATAGCTACCGTATTTTCCGCACTATAAGGCGCACCTAAAAACCTCCAATTATCTCAAAAGCCGCCTTATAATCAGGTGCGCCTTATATATGGACCAATATTGAGCCACTACAGCAGGCGTGTCCAAAGTCCGGCCCGCGGCCCAAATGTATATATCTTATATATAGACAAAGTTTTAAAATAGTCCATTCGTTGAAGGTGCGCCTTATAATCCGGTGCGCCTTATAGTGCGGAAAATACAGTAGTTCTTAATTGATTTTGTGTTTTGGGGGGAATTGGTCATTTTGCTGACATTTTAGTCTTCTGGGTAGTGATTGGTTGGTCGTATTGAAGGGATAAGCCATATTTGCAGCTATTGAAATGAGATCTGTAGCATCTCTGTATGGAGCTGCTTCAAGGTCAGCTGAGAAGCAGCAGGGGTGTAGGTGAGACTCTCCCAAACTGCGGGAGGAAAGCGAATCCTCCTGTTGAATTATTCAGCGGGTCTCCCGCACCCTAAATAACAGGCGGCTGGCTTTGTTGGACATCCTGAATGAATAATTAAAAGGTGACCTTTGGTTCCCGTTAGAGGTGATGGGTTGACAGCGCCACGCTTTCTGGGCGGGGCGAGCTTGACGAGGCCAAATGATGGTGATTCATTTTTGAAATTGCACGCCGTGAGGATGAATGTGAAGAACCCAACGTGTGACTTTCTTCTTATTGTTTACTGTTCCTAAAGCTCCACTCCCACAGGAACTCATCAGCAAAGATTCTTTCCTTCCAAGGTCGGCCTTGAAACTTCTCATGTTAAAGATGAAATCAGAGCTCGCCGTGTCTCGCCGAGCACAGATTCAGTGGCAGAAAAGCCAGAGCGAAGCTGCTGCAAACAAACCGTATTTATAGCCGAGGATAGGAATAATTCATTGTGATCAAAGTGCAGATCATGCTCCGCTCCATCAGCAGGATGAAAAGAGCACTCCTCCTTTCTTGCTGCTCCTCCGCAGCTCCCCACGTAGAAACAAGGAGGCAAAAGTTTCTCTAAAGGCATTGTCATCATGCGCTCTGCTATAAATATATATATACATAAAAGCTAGCCAGCATGGATCATCCTTATCAGAGCCCATGTCAAATTCTAAGCGGGATAACTTGTGCCTGAAGTCATGTGACGCAAAGCGCATAGACAGCAACATGATCTCGGGGGAATTGTTCAGAAAGTGCAGAAGGATTATCTTCGGGCTGCTCGTGGCCATTGGAGTGTAAATTTAGAACAATTTTAATATCGTGACAATTTTAAATTCGGAACCCGACATTGTCGCCGTCATGGATTTTGCTGTACCACGTTGCTCAAAAAGGTGTTTTTGATTGCCCAAATATGCCACAAATCAATCAATCAATCAATCGATAAAATGGAAACAGAAAGAAAGAAAGAAAGAAAGAAAGAAAGAAAGAAAGAAAGAAAGAAAGAAAGAAAGAAAGAAAGAAAGAAAGAAAGAAAGAAAGAAAGAAAGAAAGAAAGAAAGAAAGAAAGAAAGAAAGAAAGAAAGAAAGAAAGAAAGAAAGAAAGAAAGAAAGAAAGAAAGAAAGAAAGAAAGAAAGAAAGAAAGAAAGAAAGAAAGAGAATAAAAATGGATAGATAAACAAATAAATGATTAAATAAATAAATGATTAAATAAATAAATGATTAAATAAGTAAATGATTAAATAAATAAATGATTAAATAAGTAAATGATTAAATAAATAAATGATTAAATAAGTAAATAAATAAATGATTAAATAAATAAATAAATGAAATGGAAGCAAAGCACTTAAAACACAGACAACACAAAAGAACACACAAATATCCCATTTGAATAGATTTTTTTTCCCCACAGTCTGTCAAAACATAGACAGAAAATAATTGGCAAAGCATCAACCCTGTGTATCTAAACCCGTGTCACATAAACGGCTGCATACAGTTGTTCAATTATTCAACACAATCTAATCACCTTCCCTTGAGTCTCATCAATAGTAATAGTTTGCATACTAGCCTAAATAACCCGCTCCTCAACTGAATTGATATCACACAAAAATAGGCCTACTGCTTTTATCGCTTTGGCTTGCACACTAAAACGGGGACAATGAAAGATCATTTCTATCCCAAAAATGTACTAATGCACAATTATGTATTTCAAAATGATTTCGTGCCCATTTTAAATTCCTAATACCACAACAAACTGCGCAAACATCTCCCCGTTCCTTTATCGACAAAGTTGCAAAGAGTAACAACATTCATATTTGCCTTTAATTGAATCCCACTTTAAATATAAAGCACATCTGGGAGGTCTGGTGGGAGGAGCTAGTGTGAAAAGATGCACGAGGAACCTGGAAGTGACAAAGTTGGCGTGACCTGCCTCGTATTCCACATGACGTTGCAGTAACCCCTCGCTACATCACGGTTCGATTATCGCGGCTTCAGTACATGGCGGATTTTTTTTCCCCAAAAAACTAAATTCAAAATAAACCAACTAAATTGAGTAATTTAGATTTTTTGCTAATTCTCATACACACCTACAGACACACCTCCAACCACACACGTTTGCAATCTTGCTGTTTCATACACCCTTCCCATGCACACATCAGTGTCTCCCTGTCTTTCATTTTATGTATCCTTGAGGCTTGGACACAGACACACAAGCTCCTTCATCTTCTCTTTCATTTCTTCTGCCTCCCACACTTTTTTTTGCTGCTCCCACCATTTATATACACACACACGCATACACACACACACATACCCAGTCGCCCCCGCCACGGGGAGGTAGGCAGGATTGGTAATTATTCAAAATACATATCTAATTACATTTGCAGGCTTATATTTAATTATATTTAACTTGCTGGGAAATAAGTAAAACTGGATGAATACATGATGAAGGCTAGACCTTCGCCAAGGGCAAAAAACATAAAACATGCCGTTTTTGTGCAATGTTAAACAGCTGTGCTTCATCCAAGCTTCCACAGTGGAAACATAATTTGACTTAGAATATGAATATAAGTGCTTAGCATATCTCTCCAACAGTTTGGAGGTTCCAATCTGGGCTCCAGTGTCACTAGAGAACAGTTAAACTATTTATTTCTTCGTTTTTATTGTTGCTTTCTGGTTTGACTACTTTTGTAATCCTCATTTGTGTCCTGGGTGGGCGGAGCCTTGACTTGTGTTACAATCAGCAGCTATTTAGGGTGAACTACATCTCGGTGGCGGCGGTGTCAAATGTTTGCTTCCTCTCATGTGCTCGTTGTACCTTGTCGTAGCCACTAAATTCGATTGATTATAGTCTTCCTTCAGTGCTGGGGTTTTTTGTCTCGTGTGTTGTTCTTGGCTGCTGTAAATACATTTGATTCCCTACGTTATTGCATCATTGTTGTTATTTATTTTCTATTGCGGCTCCATTCATGTCTCTTGCTCTGGTTGCCTTGCTAATGGTGCATTTGTGTTATGCTGACCTTTTGTTGCGCTTTCTCGCATTGTGCCTGTTTTTTTCTCGCATCTGCCTGTTTAAAAAAAAAACCCATATATTTGTAAATTTGGATTAAGTCTGCTTAATCCATGGCAAAAGCTGTGATTCTGTCACAGATATTTTATATTTATATTTTTCCCAATATTTTACAAGCCATCTGATAAAGCATCTGGAGCATTTACAAAGACTAACAATAGCAGCAAGATGATTACGGTATGGGATCATTGACTGTCACTGACCATAAATCACATGACAGCAGCCAGCCAATCATGTTCCATCAAGACCCCAACCTCATTATCATTCCCATTTCCTGCCACATTTCTTTCTTTCTTCCAGTCAACATATCAGATGACCTCAAATGGAAAAAAAAAAACCTTGTAAGGAGTCCGGGCCGAGTGTTGTGTCAAGGTTTTCGTTCTTCTAGTCATCCCCATTTTAAAAGCCATCAATCAAGATTGGTTTGCAGCGCTTAGCAACAAGAATCTGTTTATTTCCTGCGGGCAACAAGTCCCCTCACTTATCCAAGCTGAGAAACAAACCGCCTCGTGTCTTCTGCTGACTAAACAAAGCCACCGTTACATTTGAACCCGTTCACTCCCGATGACGCCTATAGACGTCTAAGATCTAAACCGGCGGTGAATGAGTTGATTATCTTTAGCAAACCAAGTCTGTTTCTCGTCTTGCTCGGTCACACACGTTGGCCCGCCGCATCTGAGAAGCCATCTGGAGGTCAACAACTGAGTGGAGGCATTGAAGGGCGGGGGTGGTGGGGGTGGGGGGCTCTCCGTGTCTTGATAACACCTGCATGCTGCCTCCTGCTGCATGTGTGATGATGCTCATCGCCATTCTAGCCACAAATATTCGCATGTTCATAGCCGTTAGGAATTCTATCCTCCTTTGTTGTCGCTTAATGATGGGAAATGTACATTCCCAAGGGAAGGCAAATTACATTTTAAGATTTAAATAAAATTCATCTCCAGGTCCAAATAAAGAGTTTCTGCAGAAGACAAGATTTTATTCACTGCAAAGGTTTTCTACAAAGCCTTCCAATGAAACAAAATCAATACTGTATTGCTTTTTTTTTTTTTTAATTCTCTTTACCCCAGTTTGGACGTCACTCAAGTTCAAGTTTTTGAACCTGGAGGAATCACAATCACTCACAATATGTTAGGAAACTCGAGTCGAAACGGAGAGATGTCTACTGCACCGCTGCAAATCAAGTGGAAAAATGATCTCAAGATGCTGGTTATGTAACAGCAGAAAATAGTCGAGGGATCTCCATGTTTTGCTTTTCCAAACGAGCACAGTCATTATTTGTGACAACCGCACACAAACAGACAAACATCACTTCGATGTCTGGTTTCAAGTTGGCATTGTAAGAAAACAGCACGATCGACAAAAACCACGAGATGTCGTTCCAGTTCAAAGTCCCTCCACTGCCTGAAGGAAGTTCTCATTTTGATGTAAATTGTCATTCTTCCCCAAAAAAATACCCAAATTTAAAGACTTTATAATCAACACAGCAAACTTTATTCACTATATTCCAGCTTTCCTCATCGTTTGACTTTATAGCCTGGACTCTTCTCAATAGCCTTCAAACTAAGTGCAATAAAAAGCAACAAGAAATTCTCAACAGCTTCAAGAGATCCACAGGCTGCCTCTGACATATGGTTGGGGGACGTGCGGGGTCAACACCCTTGCACACATGCACAGCTAGCACTCACTGGAACATCCCCACTCAGAAACCCACGCGCGGGAAAATGGAGAAAGCAAGCTGAGAGTGTAACATGAGCCCATAATAGAAAAACTCTCATGGCTCCGAGCGCAGCTTTTACCTTTGCACGACTCCTGACGACCACACAGCCCGCGAGACGCCGGCGGCGGCTTGTGCTCGGCGCGCCCGACGCCTCCTCACGAGTTGATCGGCACTGCTAGTTTCCACGTTTCAGCACCACGGAGAGCGCCCGGACACACTGCAAACAGTGCCGCGCCGGGGAGCGGGACTCAAGTTTGACAGCGTCTCGGAGCCGCTGCGGCCGGGGCGAGCATGCCTGGTGCTCCTCGGCCGTGCACGGAGGAAAAGGGGTGACTCGAAGGGAGGAAGCGAGAGAGGGAGGGAGGGAGCCAATCGCGATGCAACTCGCAAACTGCGCAGAGCCCGAGAGTCTCTAAGGACCGGCGCGACGCGTGTGTGCGCTCTCCTCTATGCGTGCGCGCGCGCGTGAGTGTCTCCAGGCGTGCACGTCTGCAGCAGGAAAGCACTTTCCTCTCTTTTCTCTCCCTCTAATTCACGTCCGACTTATTCTCCTTCTTTCCCCACTGGAACACATCGTTGCCTTGCCTCTTTTGTCTTCCAGACCTTAGCGCGTACGTTAGTCCGGGGTTGTCCGAGGGGAGCGATTTGATTAAAGTCCTCCTCTGTGGTGTGAACAACTACGCAGATTAAATCCAGTAGTTTTTTTTCCCAAATGCAAAAAAAAAGAAAAGAAAAGAAAGAGGAGAGCGATGCGTGATGCTGCTTGCAGCTTGCACACGAGCTGCAGTCCTAACACACAGCAGAGGCGGCGTTTGAGTTGAAAGCGTGCACACACATACTCTAGCTACACTTGCATGTGTGCTGCAACTTTTTGGAAACACTTTTAATCATCACAGCCAGAAAAATGTGCAACAATTTGCTTATAAGTGAAAAATCAATGGTCGGGAAGCAAGTGGGAATTACTACAGCGACTCTCTGATCATCAATCAAAAGCACTCATACCTCCGATAAAGTTGTTTAATCTTGCAATGATTTGAACAAGGTTTTTTGTTTCTTGGAAAACGGTGAATGGGTGCGTGCTTAAAAATATAGCATGGATTAAAAGAGGGGAAAGGGAGAATTGGGACTCGTGTGATTGTCAAATTCAGAATAGTTGTTATGCATTATTGTGTTTTATATTTTTTTTATTATTGGAAATATCTGTGGTATTTTCCTTCTACTTCAAGCTGATTTTATTAGCAATTTATTCAAAGTTTTTTTAATTTCTCTATTATTATTTAAGACTGTGTGTCATTTTGCTTTTTATGCCTCTTACATTTGCATTTTAGTAAATGAAGTCGAGTTTCTTGTGAGTAGTTACCAAATATTACTGAATTTTTTATTTTTTTTTTGCCTATCTTTAAAAATATGCAATTATTAATTTTATTTATTGATTTAAATATTTTTTCCATTAATACAGCACCTGTACTGAGAAGGGGAGAAACAAAGGGATGACAAAATAGTTGACGTGCAGCATTATTGTTTTTCCCAAGATGTTTCAATGGGGTGAATCTAATAAATTAGCAAGTGAAAATATATATATATATTTTTTAAATATTGCAAAGGCTCGAGTCCTCCCATCAGCGCTGGCCAACGAGACAATGGCTGTTGACGGTGTTTCAGCATCAGGGTGTGGCTGCCGTCTTGAGACACCAACGGCATCCTTGTCGACTTGAGCACAGCAGCGCCCTCTGCTGTACAATATAAAAATCCAGCAGCTAGCTCGGGCACCGCTTCAGTGGTCACGCGGGAGACTTCTGCTTTTGCGCTTTGCTTTGCAAAGCAAAGTGACATGCACGATTTATGGTTGCACTTCACAAAGCTGCTCTGCCTGTAAGTGGGCCACAACGCGCAAAAAACAAGTCCTGAAGATCCGAGCATATATAGAACACCGAGGGGCGGGGGGGAGGAGTGCTTGTGTGCATGTTCTCCAGTCCTGCGTGGGGGGGGGGGGATCTTGCAGGAAAGTCGCAGCCTTGCCGCTTTTTGCTATTTAATGCAGATTAGAAATCCTTCAACAATGAACACACAGTTACAAAATAATGGGATGAAATTCAAGATTGAGCTTCTTTATGGAAAAAAAAGCTTGATTAAAGTCCAATTGCTGCATTGGCTTTTCCTGTTTGCCTCACATGTTGAGTTCCTGGTGCTTCCCCCTGGCTGCTCAATTCAAACTAGCTTAGTTGGCAATAATTGTGGCCTTGAAAGCCAACCTTTGGAACACTTTGCTGGGTTCCTGGAATGGTTCAGTTATGGAGACCGCTAATTAGTTCTGTGGGGTCCCAAGTAGTGTCGATTGGACCTTAAGGGAGCCCACATGGACTCTGACCGTACCATGTAGTGAGTGTAATAAGGCTGGCCGAGTCAGCAAGTTCACAACGGGAAAAAGCTGATGTGCCTTAATGAACTCGTCCGACTCTGTGACAGACAGACTTAAGATGGAGTTTGAAAAGCTTCGCAAGGGCCTTGACACCATCCTTCGTATAAAAGACAAACAACTTCAACCCCCTCATGGCGCGCTCATCAATTCCATCCCGTCATTGCTCATCACTCATCCTAGGGAGGGGGAGGCGGATTCCAATCGATAGATTGGCCCACAGAGCTAGTGGGCTCCAGCAGGCTAAAAAAAACAATCAGACAGCAGAGCAAGACCTCCGCCAAGGCTTTGTCACTTGCGAGATCGATGCATGAACGCAAGCGTGTTGCATCTTGATCAATAAATGGAGGTTAGCTTACATCCACTCGTTCAATTCGATCACAATCAATAGGGGCAGATTGTAATAAGAGCAACAGTTAGATAAGGGATACACTTGATATCCTGTAAGATTTACTCTTTTTTTTTTAGCCGTATAATGCTAAATAAACTAATCCCAATTTATTTTTCTTCCACCCAAAGCACCAGCTCCAGCCTGCTTAGCCAATATAAATTCTAATTACCGTATTTTCCGGACTATAAGGCGCACCGGACTATAAGGCGCACCTTCAATGAATGGCCCATTTTAAAACTTTGTCCTTATATAAGGCGCACCGGACTATAAGGCGCACCATTAATGCATCATGTCAGATTTCTAATCCAAATCAAATCATTCTCCATTTTATCTTTTTTATTTCAACTTCAGACGCAACAAATTACTTTATAATCACAAAATAATGATCCATAGTCTTTTTGATTCATAGTCTTCAGCGGGCCACTTATGATTGATTTCATCACACAATGCTTCGGGCCAGTTTAAATTTAAGAATTTGGTCCATATATAAGGCGCACTGGACTATAAGGTGCACTGTCAGCTTTTGAGAAGATTTTAGGATTTTAGGTGCGCCTTATAGTCCGGAAAATACGGTGTACTGATAATTGTTGCAATTAAGATAATGCTGTAAGTAACTATTGTCATTACATTCATTTGAATGCTTAACTCATTCACCCAGTCCAACGTGATATTTGACGTCTATTCTCGTCAACGGTAGTGAATGAGTTGATGTTTTAAATATCAGATTTTGTTTTTGTTGAATTTCTCGTATTTAATGGTTGATTCATTGACCCTTTTACTTAATCTAATAGTCTTTTAAAATCATTTTCATTATTTTTAATGGCTGGTTTAGTATGTAATCACTCATTATTATTCATATATTCATTTATGTTTGCCGTGCCGAGTAACAACATCCAGCGTGCTAGTTTAAAGGCATTTCCCCTGCGTCACACCTGTACATTACCCCATGGCAAGAGTCATTACATACATATGGATCTCAAGTAATGAATGATTCATTTCATTATGAGAGGAAGAAAAAAATGCATCCCCGCGGCCCGATAGCAGCGCATATAATCTGGCTTAAAAGTTATTACAGCGGAATAACGGTTACGCGGCCGCAACCAAATTGCTCCGCCGGCCTCGGCAGGTCTTTGGATTGATTGTGATGAATGGGCCGGCAATTCAACGTATGGTGCGGGTCGGAATGAAATCGAGATTCTTTGGAGTACGCCAATTTATCTGTCACTATTTACTGGCAGCGAGCATAAAAAAATATCCCGCTGTGAGAGCAATGAGAAAGCCAAAAACAAAAAAAGTATTATTATTTTTAATGACGAGCTAGCGCATACACAAAAAAAAAAACACGACCAAAAACAATTGATCTTCGAAATGCACGCAAAACCCGTGTGGATAAAACAGATCCAACATGTTTGTTTGGTAATAGCCTGAAACCAAACATATCCAGCTCATATTTTCTGAGCAGAAAGTACAACAAATTTGACACTTTTAAATATGACCCCGAGCTCAGGCTTTCTGTCTGAACACTTCCAGATAACTTTTCTAGCAGCAAGCTGACAAATACTGCCTGTGGTTTGAAGCCCTGTTGCGCTCAAGACAAGGTTTGCTGTCGTCTGCATCCTTGCATGGCTTTATGTAGTATATAAAAAATATTTTATTGAATATTATAAGGCTATTGAATTGAATACACAACAAAGACAATACAACTTTATTCATATTATATTATATTATATTATATTATATTATATTATATTATATTATATTATATTATATTATATTATATTATATTATATTATATTATATTATATTATATTATATTATATTATATTATATTATATTATATTATATTATATTATATTATATGCCTCCCTCAAATGGACGCCTCCCTTTTCCCCTTTAGGAAAATAAAATTCATAACTGTCATTATATCATTTCGTAAACTCTTTAGTCCTTTTGAATCCTGTTGCTAACCAAAACAGCAGCACCTATTGAGTCCCTTTAACGGCGTTTAGCTAATCCAACAATGTTGTGTATCCAGATTGACATCATTGAACTTTATTATCTTTTCAAAATTGTGTATGAAAAAATAAAATATCGACATAATCTCCTCTCTCCCCCGCTTAGCCCAGCCCAGACATCACAACCCGTTTGTAGTAGAGTAATCGAACGCCCACGGGCACGATATGAGAAAATACTGTACATCGGTATTGGCAGGTTATGTGCGCCTGCATCTGGTTATTTACGTTTGGAAGATTCATGTTCGCTTGAGGACGACCCGGCCCACCCACAGTGATGACTTGTGACTCAGCGTGTCCCGCGGTCATATATCCATCTCTACGACACCGCCAGCCTCGACTCGGCACCGGCCGACCAATTTGCTCGGCTTCAGCAGGAGGCAATGTGAAAATAAACATTAAATATTGATTTTGGGCGCAGACTTCCAGACTGGAGCGCACTAACTCACTGGCTCGCTTCGTTTTACCACTCGCTGTTGTTTTGTGCGATCAATTTTGTCTGGAATTACATGCATGTTGTGTCCGAGCACACTCAACGGGAACAGTTACAGAATGTAAAGTGTTGTGATTAGTCACATTTTACTAGTTAGTAAAGTCAGTTTGTAAAGTTGTGATTAGTGATATTTTCAGGCCAGGGAAAATACATTTTGGGGTAATTTGTCAAACACACTAGGACAGATTAAGAAAATATTTCGAGATTTAGAACGCCTTCATCTAGAAAAGGGGTGTCAAACTCATTTTTGTCGCAGTCATAATTTCCTTCAGAGGGTCATGATGACCATCAACCCAAATTAATGTACAAACGTCTCAGTATAGGCTACACAAGATGAGTAACTAATTTTGAAATCAGAGGCCAGTAAAAAAACTGTTCCTATATTTTAAAAAGAGGAATGGTAACAAAATATCAGGGTTTTTTTTAATTCTAAAACAATGTTAGTATTGACACAGAAAGTCGATGCACAATTTGTCTTCGTGGGCCACATAACATGATGTGGTGGGCCATATCTGGCCCCCGGACCTTGGGTTTGACATCAGTGATCTTGATCTTCAGTTTGAGGGGTAGATTCAAACCATCATTGACCTAACGAGAGTCGTTATCATAAACGTTAGCTACCAAATGCTATCATTCACATCATGTTTGGAAACAATCAGCTACAAACAGAAGCAAAATGAAGATTTTTGTGATTTTGATCTTCAGTTTGAAGGGTAGATTGTGGCAAATGAGTTTTTCACCTTAACATGAGGTCAGCTGCAACCAAAATCGAACCATCGTTGACCTAACGCGAATCGTTATCGTAAGATACCAAATGCAATCATTCACATCATGTTTGGAGATAATCATCTACAAAGTGACGATTTTTCACTTTGACGCAACAATCCATTTGGCTATATGCTTGGAATTTTCAAATGTTGCTGATCGAGGACAAGCTCTCCGACCATACCAACCTCTGCAGATGGCATGGGGATAAAGTGGCCTGTCACACGTGCTTGGGGCACACTTGTCGTAGCAGGTTGTGCCGAGGCTTCTGACACAAACCCCAAACAACATTACGAGGCCCAGAGGGTCCGCGGGGGTGTACTAAAAGCATCACTGGCCACTCAATCCCGCTTCTTCCCCCCACCAGCTCCTTTCTCAGAGTGTTATTTCAGCTCTTTCTAATGTACTCTGGGGTGCCAAGCTGCACCGCCGACCTGGTCCAAATGAAGCCATTGCATCTTTTCAAAATCACCCCGCGGAGAGATCCCGCCGCAAAAAACGTGGAAGTAGCCCAATCACAACATCTCCGAGGTGGCAAATTGCATTAAGTGCACATGTTTTTACTTAAGCTTGGGGTTAAAAAAAAAAAAAAGCCTCATCCTCAGGAAATAGCAGTGATGGCGCTCTTTCATTGCACTCAGGATGCAGACGGACGGCCACGCCCAGTCAAGTGCCTGTTCGTCTCATCGGGGACTCGGTGGATTAAACAAAGCTCGCTTCTGTGTGAAGATTCATTCAGGCACTGAATAGATGCTGTGATGCAATCTTACCAGTTCACGTGTCTTTTAACATTGATGTTTGTTTAAAAAGATTACAAAGAAATAAACACACCAAAAGTATTTTTTTTGCCTTTTTGACCCAAGTGATTTCAATTCACTTTTAATTCCATTTCTAACAATAATAGGCAGGTTTTAAAGTCATCACGTTGACACATAAGATTATATTAGCAAAATAGTAACGGATTTGAACAGCCCTCATCAAGGCCTTTATTTTGAGGTGTGACTTGAAGTGAATTGTGACAAAATAATTTTTTGATGTGTATCGATTTTTCGGGGGGGGATCAAAATAGTGCTTCATTTAGGAACACTTATGCCATGTTCAATTCAGGTTTTATTTGAAACCTTGAGGTTGGAATAAAATGAGCTATAATCGAATGAAAGCTAGGCCGTAATAAAATGTGCATTTTTAATCACCATTGCAAGACTTAACATGAAATAAATGTGGTCTCGGCGTATCCCAGATTATAATATACAATTAAAACTAAAACACATCTACTATAAACCCCAAATCCAGCTCCAAATCTCCTCACTGCATCACGCTTCCTCATCAGAACACCAAAAACTCTCGCATTGTTTGGCGCCATGCCTCGCCAGCACTTTGCAGGCAATTAAGAGAATAACAGCGTCTCGTTTTCCAGCCGCTCCCATATCAGCCGCATCATCTGGGAGAAACAAGACGCTTACTGTGTGAGAAACGCTGCGTCCCACCAGGCCGGCCTCCATAACTACTGCCACGTTCTGGCAGGAGAAACCAGCGCTAATTAGTCCTTCTGAGGAACTTTTAAAAGGAACTACTGACATCAATAAAGAGATGGTGAGCAGCCCATTAGCTTAATATTTACTTTTCGTTCTTCTGTGCTAATGTTTGGACCTGCCTAGCTACACGGAAGACAAAAAGCGAAACCATTCCTTGAATTGAATGTCTGAAGAAAAAAAAAATTCGGGGGATTGCTGTTGTTGGCCGAGCGATCTCTTGAGTTAGTATTCGAGACCTCCGACAGAGAAGCTGAGTGGACACCTGCAAAGTGTCCTTCTCGCGGTGACTCGGCAGCTGGTCCATGAGGCATCATGTCATGGCGGATCACGGCATGACGAATAGAAGGCGTGCCGCTCCGGCTAACCCCCGCCCCGCTAGCTGTGAGTTTTCCCACCTGACTGATTCGCTCGACCTTGGACTCCTTCGCTGGCTTTCTCGTTTGAGCAGCTTGTTTGCTTTTGTTGACATGTTCCGGACCGCTTTGTATTAATTAATTTGCTCTAAATGTCGCTATAAAGAAGCTAGTTGTCGTTCCATGAGTTTTCAAGGCCTGCAACTATTGAATGATGTGGAAATGTGAAAAATGTACGAGATACTGAGCCAGCACACCACGCTAGCAATCGTTCATTGATGAGCTACTCGGCTCTTCTGGCCTCGTTGTCACTTAGCAACAACAAGCGCAGGAGTTCATTTTGGCTATTGCTCCTGTTGTTTGCATTATTTGCAGGTCTTTTTAAATAATGAAATCTACATAGAAAAGACTCCAAAGAGAAATGGTGTTGATGGAAGGAGAAGGGGGCTAAGTGACCGTTGCCTATCGAAATGGAACATTTGGACCAAAAGCTGATTTTACTCAATTTTATCTTAAATTTATGTTTTGTGAATTTTTACTCTATGGTAACAAAATTATGGGATTTAACTAATTATAATTAATTATTCATTCATTCATATTATTTATTTTATTGAATGTTAAATTCGTATTTTAATTTTTGGTGAAATATTTTGCGAATTCATTTATTATGATAACATTTAATCTTGTCATATGCTCATGAATATTATTTTAATCGAATAATTGTTTGGGTTAGAGAAACTATAGAAATTAAATTGTTTGAAACTCTTTCATTATATTGGAATGTAATAGTTTAAAATAGGATGATCTATATCTCCTAATAATAATTGTTCAAATGCTTTATCTGGAAAATGTCGCAAAATGCTTAAAGACTGATTGGTAAATTCATTTTCATTTCTAGATTAATAAAAGTGTAAACAGTTATTCAATCAAGAGGTGATCATTGAATTAAAAGTTAAGAAAACAAATTGCTTTCGTTTTATTGGGTCATCCGGTGGCTGATGCTAGCTCGCACTTGGTTTTCGGCTACCCTCACAGCTTAAAAGGCATCATCCGTCTTGGACTTCAAGATGAAGCGACCCACAAATGTTTGGCTAAAGGTTATCTGGAGCGTGACTCGGCTCCATTTGGATGTTTGCGTGTTCCTATTTGTCATTCCGGTTCACCTCTTTGGCATTTTCATGTCCTCCTCCCCACAGAGTGCTTGTTTATCTTCTTATCTTGTTGATAAGAGCGAGGTGGCCACGGACAAGTGCACTTGAAAAATAAAAATATTCAGAGGGTGTAAGCAGATAAAGATTTGTCAAAAAATACATTTTACACACATAATATCGTTGTAATGGAAATTCACTTGGACGGAAAAATTGGCTACAATATCGACAGAAGCAATAACAGTAAGTGGGTCGAATTGAAGGCTTCCACTTGAAAATATATCGAGCTGTGCGATGTGCAAAACAACAAGCTGCTTCCGCGTGATCAGTGAGAATGAGACAGCATATTGCTCGCACTCAAGGTCACGTTGCAAAACGTCTTGTTCCAAGTAACTCTTAATTATTACGTTTGTGATTGGCTCACAGCGGCTGCCATGTTAGCGACACCAACTTTTTTTAGAGACTTTTTTTCCCATAAAAGTGTGAGACGGCTATGCTGACGTGATAAAAGAATAAACAGCTAATGTTTGGAGGCAGAATGCGTTTCATAAGTACACAAGATCTACTCGTGTGTTTTTAAGGACAATGTGCAGGAAAAGCTCTTGAATTGATTACAACGGGGGGCGAAACACTCACACCTGATTAACCGCTTGTTGGTCTAAAGCCGCTCAAACTGAGAGAATAGAAGAGCCGTGTGCTTGACTATCAGCAACAACGAGGTTAAGCGGCTACAAGCAAATGAAAATAAACGTATTGTTTGTGGGGAAAGTAGGTCACACACACTAAAGATAAACTTCATGCTATCTCTAACTGTACTCTTCAGGCACTTCTACTTAAAGCAAAGCTGACACATTTGTTGGTAAATTCATTCAATTGAGGTTACGAGGAACGCATACTGTCTAGCTAGCTAGCGAGCTATCTAGTATCTAGCTATCTATTTTTTTTAATCTCGCTATCTATCTACCTAGCTAGCTATCTAGCTAGCGAGCAATTTGTTTTAAATCCCCCTATCTAGCTAGCTATATATATTATTTATCATTGTCTTTCTTAAATCATCAAGCCTTATTCGAATGTCAAAGTAAAATAAACTTGAAAGCCTTTTGCCGTTATTATTGGATACAAAGTAGCTATTTGTACGTCTATACAGTCATGTAAAAAAAGTCAAAACGCATGCATTTTTCTGCTCCAAGGTAAGAAATGTATGTGTTGTATATTTTGGGCTAACGCATGTTCCGTAGGGGGAAAACTCCGGGAGTGGGAGGGGCAGCTTCGGGGACGTTTAGTGTTGTGATGTACGGCCTGTGAACGGACGGTGTTGAAGAAATAAAGCAGTATTCATCACGTCGTTGCCCGAACCTTCCTTGCTACCTCAGAACCCGGAAAGTAGTAAGGACATAACAAAACTGGCGACGAGGACGTCTGGACTGACGCGTGTTGGCCGGATTCGTCTCGACGGGTGGAGTGGATTGGTGGACTGTGGCAACGTCGTGAGTAGTGTGGCGAAGAAAAAAAAGAAGAGTGGCCTGCTGAGGGGAGACGTCTGTAGGGCAAGCAGTGCCATACAAACAGGAACTTGTAATGGCCGGAATGATTGGCTCAATTGGTCCCTTTGACGAAAGTGTTGAACAATGGGGCTCGTATACTGAGCGTTTCGATTACTTCGCCATGGCTAATGATATAAAGGAGGAGAAGCTGGTGCCCACGTTTTTGAGTGTAATGGGGCCGAAAACGTTTACCTTGCTACGTGACCTACTGCAACCAGAAAAGCCCGGCAGTAAAACATACCGAGAAATAGTGGATGTACTGGCAAACCATCTTTCACCGAAACCCCTGGTAATCGCAGAAAGATTCCGATTTCACAGACGCAGCCAAGAAGAGGGCGAGTCGGTCACCCAGTTTGTGGCGGGCCTACGCAAGCTGGCTGAACACTGTGAGTTCCGGGATGTGTTAAATGACACTTTGAGAGACAGGCTGGTATGTGGACTTAGGAACGAGGCAGCACCGAAGAGATTACTCACAGAAAGTGACTTGACTTTGGAGAAGGCCATTAACATCAGTGTAACAATGGAAATGGCGAAAAAGGAGGCCCAGCAACTAAGTGCTACAGAAAGAGTGCACCAACTCAACAATGATAAACCGAACACGCAAGGGCCATGTTTTCGCTGTGGTAGATCTGGACATCTTGCATCAACGTGCTGGTGCAAAGAGATGGACTGTCGTAACTGTGGAAAAAGAGGGCACATAGAGCGGGCGTGCCGAAGTAAACAGGACATGGACAAAAGCTCAAGGGCTGGGAACAGAAGTGACAATATGAAATATAAACAAAAAAGGCATGTGCGCACCGTTTGCCATGATGATGGAAGAAATAGTGATTCTTCGGAGGAAGAAGTGCCTGTAAATACTATACGAGCGATGAATGTAGGTGAGAGCTCAGGTGGCTACTGGGCTGAACCCAAGTTGGAGGGACATGTGGTGAAAATGCAGATAGACACAGGATCAAAGGCATCACTAGTGTCACACAAGATCTACAGGAAACTCATGAGGCACCTTCCACTACGTCCATCAGACACAGTGTTTAAGGCATATACGGGACATCGAGTGCACATGGAAGGGATGACGGATGTGACTGTTCAGTACCATGGGCGGACAAAAAGGCTTCCCCTTTATGTGACCAAGGGAAATCATCCTGCCATAATGGGGCGTACATGGCTACAGGGAATCCGGCTGGACTGGCAAGCGATAAGGAAACTGTCACACCGTTCCTCTCCGCTACAAGAAATACTCGAGAAACACGAAGAGGTTTTCCGTGATGAATTAGGCAGCATGAAAGATATAACCGTTAAGTTACATGTCAAACCTGGTAGCAAGCCTGTGTTTATGAAAGCTAGACCAGTACCATACGCCATCCGATCCAAGGTAGAAGCTGACTTGGACGCCCTGGTCAAGAATGGGGTTTTGGAGCCGGTGACCATCAGTGAGTGGGCCACACCCATCGTTCCCGTACCAAAAAAAGATGGGGGAATTCGGACCTGTGGAGATTTCAAGGTAACACTTAACCCGGTGTTAGCAGCAGAGCAATATCCACTTCCCCTAATTGATGACTTGTTTGCTGGACTGAGTGGGGGACAAAAATTCAGTAAGGTAGATCTCAGTCAGGCTTACCTACAAATGCATGTAGAAAAAGAGTCACGTGAAATGTTGACCATTAACACACACAAGGGTCTCTTCAGATACTGCAGACTGCCGTTCGGCATCACGTCAGCCCCGGCACTTTTTCAGCGAGCGATGGATCAGATCCTTAGTGGGTTGCCTGGGGTACAGTGCTACCTTGACGATATCCTGTGCACTGGATCTACCGATGACGAGCACCTGCGCAACTTGGATGCTACCCTTCAAAGGCTGAAGGACTACGGCTTAAGAGTCCGTAAGGACAAATGTGACTTCTTCAAGCCATCTGTGGAATATCTGGGGCATGTGATCGATGCAGAAGGACTGCACACTGCACCATCAAAAGTGGCCGCTGTCGTGGACGCGCCCCCACCCCAAAACATCAGCCAGCTACGATCTTTCTTAGGTCTGCTGAACTATTACGGACGCTTCATCTCCAATCTGTCATCACTGCTTCAACCCCTGCACGAACTGTTACGCCGAGACAAAACGTGGAAGTGGACAGCCAGCTGTCAGGAGGCTTTTGAAAAGGCTAAAGGAGCGCTGACTACGTCCAAGGTCCTGACGCACTTCAACCCATCACTTCCACTGCAGCTCGCCTGTGACGCCTCTCCTTACGGAGTAGGGGCGATTCTCTCTCATGTCCTGCCGGGTGGTGAGGAAAAGCCAATCGCTTTTGCATCGAGGACATTGAACAAAACAGAGTCTAACTATGCTCAACTGGAACGAGAGGCACTGAGCATTGTTTTTGGAGTTAGGAAATTCCATCAATACTTATATGGGAGGAAGTTTACGCTCCTGACGGACCATCGGCCCCTCACCACCATCCTCGGTCCGCACACTGGAATACCGTCTCTTGCTGCATGCCGACTGCAGAGGTGGGCTTTGTTGTTGTCGGCGCATGCATATGACATCAGGTATCGAAAATCAGACTTCCACTGCAATGCGGATGGCTTGTCCCGATTGCCCTTGCCTGTCACAAGGCCGGAGTCGGACACGGTGGACCTTTTCTACTTCAGGGAGGTGGAGAGAGCACCTGTCTCTGCAGTGCAGGTAAAAAGGGAAACTCGGAATGACCCGGAGTTATCTGCGGTCGTGGACATTGTCGTTAAGGGTCGATCTGCTGGCGATAATGCGAGTCTGAAGCCTTTCCTCGGGAGGAGATTGCAACTGTCTGTCCAGTCTGGGTGTCTACTCTGGGGTAGGAGGGTGGTCATACCACGGTCACTTCGCTCAAAAGTGCTGCAGCAACTGCATTCGGGACACAGCGGAATAGTCCGAATGAAAGAAATAGCGAGAAGCTATTTTTGGTGGCCGAACATGGATCAACAAATTGAAGAGTTGGCCAAAAGCTGTCCATCATGCCACCGAGTCAGGAACAATCCTCCACTAGCGCCTCTTCACCCCTGGGAATTCCCACAAGGACCATGGCACCGGGTGCACATTGATTTTGCGGGACCAGTGGAGGACAGGATGTTCCTTATTGCTGTGGATGCACACAGCAAATGGCCAGAGGTGGCTATCATGAGATCAACCACTGCAGAAAAGACTATCGAAAAGTTAGGGGAACTGTTTAGTCGGTTTGGATCTCCTGCCCAGCTAGTCTCTGACAATGGACCCCAATTTGTCTCACAAGAAATGGCAGTGTTCCTGCAAGCTAACGGTGTCCAACACATTAAGTCGGCCCCCTACCACCCCGCAACAAATGGGCTTGCTGAGAGATTTGTTCAAACCATGAAGCATGCCTTGAAAACATCACAAGGACAAGGAACACTACATCAGAGACTGCACCACTTCCTACTAACCTATCGGAACAGTCCGCATGCCACCACCAAGACATCTCCTGCTAGCCTGATGCTAAAGAGAGACCTGCGCACCACGTTTGACCTCTTGAAGCCCTCAGCAATGAAGGACATTGTCCAAGGTCAGCAGGAAAAACAGGTTAGGTGCAGAGGACAGGAGGGCAAAGGAAGAGTTTTCAAGCCAGGAGACTCTGTGTTGGCAAGGAACTACCGTGGCGAACCAAAGTGGATTCCTGCCACTGTTATTGCGCAAACGGGACCAGTATCTTATACTGTCCAAACGTCTGATGGTGTATGGAGAAGACATGTTGATCAACTCCTGCAGACTCAGTTAGGGCCAGCAGAGCTGTCCCTCAAAGATCTTCCTGATAGCTCTGCCCACGTCAAAACGCCGGTTCCCATACCCTCCCAAGTGCAGGACTCAATCACACTCGCGCCACCAGTCCCAGCTGAGGATGCGCATGAGACAGAGACTCTGACTTCTTCCTTTGCAGAAGCTCCTGCAACAAGTTCACCATTGGTCGACCGTGGAGCTGATCCTGTGCCCCCAGATAGGAGATATCCTATCAGAGAGCGGCGAGCTCCTGCGCGCTTGGACTTATAGGTTCGCGGTTGACCCGAGTTATGGGGATGTTTAGTTCTAGGTGCGTAATTCCGTGTTGTTCATGCATGTTCATTGTAAGGGGGGAGGAGATGTTGTATATTTTGGGCTAACGCATGTTCCGTAGGGGGAAAACTCCGGGAGTGGGAGGGGCAGCTTCGGGGACGTTTAGTGTTGTGATGTACGGCCTGTGAACGGACGGTGTTGAAGAAATAAAGCAGTATTCATCACGTCGTTGCCCGAACCTTCCTTGCTACCTCAGAACCCGGAAAGTAGTAAGGACATAACAGTATGTGTATTGTCTAGGACGTAAGCCGTTTTACTTTTGTTGGTGGACAAAGCTCTGCAGTTGTCCACGCTGTTATATTAATCCCTCCCAAATCAAGAGGCAAACAAGTCCCTTAATCTACTTGCAAAGGCAAACTCTCACAGGCATCTGTGAGCCAGGAACCGTAGTTACTTTTGGATCGTTCATTCCATTTCATCTCTCCTGATAGCCAGAGGCGGTGCTTCAAGCACTGGATGACGTGCAACAAGGTCACTCACAAGTAACCCACAGACCAAGTAAACTGGAGGAACAGCACTGGCGTAAAACTCCATCAACACGTTCACAAAACATTTGCATTTGTGGATTTGTACTGTGAATCTCAAATTGGAATAAGGGCAGAGAAGAAAGAAATCCTCGTGACGGAACAAATGTCGAGGGAAACATCGATGGTGAACTCTGGGAAATCATTTTGATAACAAGACTGCAAATGAAATATGATTTTAATCTGGAATTTAGTTGATCCAAAGTTACACACACACAACTGGAAAGCCAGATTAATGCAGAGAAGGGTATTACGGCACACAAACATGCACACACCTCCCGTAGCGGTGCTTCCCGATTAAATCAAATCTATTGGCCTATTTTTATCTTTTTTTTTGAGAAGTTGTACAAAGATCCGAGTAATATGTTCAACCCAAAAAGAAATCATATGAAATATACTGACAGTATATGGCGTACTGACAGGAGATAGAACCAACTAAAAATTGTATTAATAGAGATGCCTAATTGAACGTCAGCTTTGATGTTATAAGCGTTGAAATGTGGAATTTCACGCCGCTAATTGTCACGCGGCGCTGCCGCCCTGCTACGCTCTCGCGGTTAAATGGTTCTCGTTAAAAGTTGTTTGAGGGGGGAGGAAACTTAGCGGTGGTCGTCTTGACTTCTTCTTGTCAATCGGCACCTCAGTATTTATCAGTAAAATTATGAAAAAAATAAATAAAACACAAAATCACAGCTTGAGTTTAGCTGAGGTGGAGTCAACAGGCAAGCACTTTTGAATCATCTTTAAATGGAGTACAACAACGTTGGCAGAGCAAATCAAAAGGCGGGAGTTAATGGAACTCTTCAAGCCTCAGCGCCACTCGAAATCGAAATGAAAATGATTTGCTTCACTGCAGGAAGTTTTCACCGAGTCCAGCCCTGCATTGCGTCCCTCAGCGAAAAAGATACAGAAAATAAATAAGTAAGTTACAGCAATTACAAGTTGCTTTGCGTTTCCATTTTTTTTTTTTTTTCCGTCAGCGAAGCCTGAAGGATTTAATTAATGCTTAAATGCTATAATGTTAAATTCCTGTAGCACTTTTGGAGCGATTTAGGAGCGTGATTAAATCTAAATACGTTGGTGTGTATAAAACTCACTAAATTAAATAAAGTTAAGATACTGATGAAAATTTGACAGAAAAAAAAACTGCTCATGCTCATTCCCATGTCAGATCCTCCTTATTTCTTTTTCTCTTTTATTTTTAAACATTTCGCTCCATTTTTTGGAGTCGACAACGCTTTAGCCGCTCCCCTCTAATGGCCTTCGTGATCGCCCGGCTGCCCTTCGCATCAGACGCGGATCTTTCATTACCCGGCGGGAAGCCGCTTCATTACGGCCACCTCCACTCGGCTTATTACCGAAGAATAACCAACGAGGAGCCCAACGCCTCGACGGGTCTGATGATGTCACATTTCACAAATGAGCCGGGACGCTAGTTGGGCACGTCCTCGATACTGATTCATACTTTCCATCAGTGGCTGGGGAATCAAATTAAATTAAAATGAAACCTGAGAAACAGTTCATGCGCTTTAATTTGAAGTTTGCGAGTGGGCGGAAAAGGGATCAGTAACACGGGGAGGGGTGACATCATTTCTACCCACCTCGCCCTCTTGCCACGGCAGGTTGCCGCTGCCGTTATTGCTATTTTAGTAAAAGCATTAATAAACCCCAGTGCGTGTTGCTTGGTGAGTCATGAGAAGCGGAAGAATCACAGGCGAAGCTAAAGATAGCGTGAAAGGAGAGCGTCTTGCTAACAAGATAACACGTTGAAAGGAAAGGAGGAATTGAAGAAGGCAAAAGTTTTGACGATTCGCTGAGATTAACGGCAAACATTTGCGAAAGGCCGCTCGTCTCATTAAACTCAACGTGACGGCCGTTTAATGGCATCACTGTTTTCATGTGCTTTTTTTTTTCTGGGGTTCATGAAGTGGATGTTTAACGTTTTCATAAATTCCAATAGTGCTTAATGCAAATGTTTGGCCAACAAAATAAAATCCCAAGCCAGTTTGAAGGAAAGTTGACAAGACCGGAAGATACCAATGGAGGTCGCATCCCGGTCTTCGTAATCTGCTGCGTGGGCAAAACGCAACTCTGCCCCCTTGTAAATCTGACAAGAGGCTAACGGCACAGGCTTTTGACTGTTGACCTTTACTCCTCGCGGGGTACAACTAACATCCGACCCATACACGGAAAATGAAGTCGTCTCACTTCCACAAGTCGATAAAAATGCCGTCAGGGATGTTATATGTGTCGCCTTGACTGCTGTGCCCTGCTCGATTGTTTTCATGGGGTCGGGAAGGATGGATGGAATGAAGGATGGGATAAATTCTGAAAGAGGGAGAATGGAAGGAGAGGAAAGGATGGACAAGTATGAAAAAACTCAAGGAATAAATTTAGGTATAAATGTCACAGAGTGAAGAAGAGGAGGAAAGTGCTAAATGTCCGGCATGGACGAAGCATCCTCCTTGGCTTCGATGTCAGGGTCATCTTGCAGTCTTCTCCCGGGATGTCATTAAATGTCTCTTTCCAACCCCTTTTGGACATGCGGTTTTGTCCCCAGCAACCACAATGTTCAACTATCCCACTTTTTTGTCCTAATTTGAGACAACACAAAGGAGCAAGATAAAGTGGTCTGCTCCACAAAGCCAACTAATGGCTAAAAAAAGAAATGCCGCAGTTTTGTTGGTCAAGCATAGAAAAGAGAAATGGCTGCGATTGAGTCGTTATCTTTAGCCCTTTATTGTTTGCCCTAGTAAAGTACATTCATAGATTTGTGTCATTAAAGCCATACAAAGTAAAAATATAAAACAACAGCTTTGAAATCATGTGAATGTTTCCTTTACTTCCTGATTGTTCAGCTGCGTGTGGACCAAGGCGGAAGTAATCTGGGGAGAGGACGCTGGCGCTGCTTGTTCGCCGCTTCTCCACCAGAATTAGTCTAGTTTTAGTGTTTTTATTTATTTATTTTTTAGCCATTATTAAGTTTAGTTTTTAGCTTCTAGTTTTAGTGTGCAGTGCGCCTGGACCGCGGCGAACCTCCACAGAGCCGGCTACCTACTACGGCGCGCCCACCCCACCACCCCCCCGCCAAGGCATCCTGGCTAGGCTAGCCAATGGCTAACACTCAAGTTCAGTGTTCTCCAACCGGCACTATATTAACTTACTCCATCCCCCGCTTGCTGGAGCTGAGTAATCACACCATTCCAGGGTGTGTCTCAGTCATCAAACAACTTGGACTTCTCCGCAGACCACGTTACATCCACAGAAGCACCCGTCGTAACTTTGTTTTCTCCCAACCCGTCCATAACAGTGTACCATCCATCTGCTCCTCCTGCGCCCGACACCCCGTCGCAAGTAAAACACGTCATCAGATACCTGGCGCACTTGGAACTTATCTTAGCAAGCATGCGGGGCTGCAGTACTCCAGGTGGCCTGGAAAACATGGTGCGGACTATACTCCTACACGGAGCGGACTCCGACACAAGACGGACACCGGGTCGCCGGGAAAACACGGAGTGTTAATTTCTTCAGTACGGAACGGACAGCAACACGGAGTGGATCTTACTCCAACCCAGAGTGGACTGCACTGCATGCGGCACAGAAAACGTGGAGTGGATTTCTCTCTACTTCGCCCCCTACCTAAACACAGCCCCACAGCCACAATCAAAATGGATCTCCTCAACATCCAAGCACTCACCCGTAAATCATCATTTATTCACGACCTCATCCTGGACAAAGGCCTAGACATAATGTGCCTGACTGAGACCTGGCAACCACCTGATGTCTATCAATCCCTCAATGAAGCCTGTCCCTCTGGTTATAGATACATAACTAAACCTCGCAGCATTGGCCGTGGCGGTGGCCTGGCTGTACTCCACCGTCTTGATCTAGAGCTGTCCCCCCTCCCTCTACCTGATCACTCCTCATTCGAATCCCTTGCATTCAAATGTAAACCTCCATATCCCATCACAGTTTTACTTATTTACCGCCCTCCTAAACCAAACTCCTCTTTCATTCCAGAACTACACGATCTACTCACTACCCTCTGTACCTCCACTTCCTCTAATCTAATCATACTGGGTGATGTTAACGTCCACGTCGACACCCCCTCCAGCCCCCCTGCCTCTGACCTGTTGCAACTATTGGACTGTTTACACCTCACCCAATATGTAAATGTCCCCACACATGACAAAGGGCATACACTTGACCTTGTCATCTCCTCATCGGCAATAAGCAACCTGCAAGTTCTCGAGGTCGGTGTGTCCGACCACAAACTTATTCAAATGGAACTTCCTTTCCCACGCCCCCACTCCAAACCCAAGCGGCAAATCTCATTCAGAAATTTCAAAAACATCAATCAAGACACTATAGCACAGGACCTCCAGTTTCTCTCCTCCTCCTCTGCAACCTTTACATCAGTCAGCAAGGCAGTGGACTATTACAATAACTCTTTGGCCAAACTTCTAAGTATCCATGCCCCCCAAAAAACCAAAACAGTCACTTTTTCACACTCAGCCCCCTGGTACACCAGTGAGCTGCGTCTGTTGAAGTCAACTGGGCGCATCCTGGAGCGTCGTCTTAAAGCCTCAGGACTGACCGTGCACAAACAGGCCTACAAAGAACACCAGAAGGCCTACTCAAAAGCCCTTGGGACTGCACGTGCTCAGTTCTATTCCAATATCATAAACAATACCCCTGGAAACTCAAAACAACTCTTTTCAACCATTAACCACTTTCTCAAACCACCTCACACCACTCCAACAGAATCCTCAGAGGTAGTGTCCAATAACTTTATGACCTTTTTTACCGCTAAGGTTAACAACATCCGCACCCAGCTCCTCTCCTCTTCTGGCCCCACCACTTCACCTCCTCCCCCCTTCCTTCCACCCGGGACAGTCCAGCCTCTCCGCTGCTTCTCTCCTATCTTGCAGTCGGAGGTAGAGGACATCATCAAAAAGATGAAACCCTCCACATGTGCCCTGGACCCTTTCCCCACAGCCCTCATTAAACAACAAACCTCAGCCATTAGTCCCCTAATAACCAATGTCATCAACCTCTCACTCCAGTCTGGCTCTGTACCCCCTGCACTGAAGACTGCCATTATTAACCCCCTGCTCAAAAAACCCTCACTTGACCCGGACAACCTTGCCAACTACAGACCAATATCTAAACTCCCGTTCCTCTCCAAGGTTCTGGAAAAAGTGGTAGCTGCCCAACTTCACACTCATCTTACCCGCAATAACATCGCTGAGAAATTTCAATCCGGGTTCCGCTCTGGCCACAGCACTGAAACAGCACTTGTTAGGGTCACCAACGACCTTCTCATGGCTGCCGATGCAGGCTCCCCGTCACTTCTCATCCTGCTGGATCTGTCCGCTGCATTTGACACTGTCCACCACAATATCCTCCTTAACCAGCTTCACTCCACTGGATTCTCTGGCACTGCTCTAACCTGGCTTCAGTCCTACCTCTCAAACCGGACCGAGTACGTTTCCCTGGGGGGAAAAAAATCCGACACTCACACTGTCACCTCCGGTGTCCCCCAGGGATCTGTACTCGGTCCTACCCTCTTCACTCTCTACATACTACCCCTCGGCAATATAATCAGGAAGTTCGGCATCTCATTTCATTGTTATGCGGACGACACCCAGCTATACCTCAAACTTGACCCCCCGCCCTCCATAACCCAGCCTTCTCCATCTCCCTCATCCATCCTCTCCCTGTGTCTGGAGGAGATAAAGGCGTGGATGAATCTCAGCTTCCTGCAAGTTAACAGTGACAAAACCCAAGCCATATTAATTGGCACTCCCCATCAGATCCACACCTGCCCAATAACAAGCATCTTATTCGCCGGTCTCACTATTCCCCTCTCAGCCACTGTCACCAACCTGGGTGTGAAACTGGACCCTCAACTCAACCTTGAGTCACACATAAAACACATCTGCAAAACCTCTTTCTTCCACCTCAGAAATATCTCCAAACTCCGCCCCACACTTACCCTGACGGATGCTGAGAAACTTGTCCACGCCTTTGTCTCCTCAAGGATAGACTATTGTAACGCACTCCTCATCGGGATCCCTAGCAAGAGCCTCCAGAGGCTTCAGTACATTCAAAACAGCGCTGCTAGGATCCTGATGGGGGTGCGGAAAAGCAATCACATCACACCCATCCTCCGTTCTCTGCACTGGCTCCCCATCAAATTCCGAATTGATTATAAGATCGCCCTCCTCACTCACCATTGTATCCTTGGACATGCTCCCCCATACCTCAAAGAACTCCTTGCCCCAAAACCTGCCACCCGAAGCCTCCGCTCATCCAATTCTCACCTTCTCCACGTTCCTAAAACCAAGCTGCGCACCATGGGCGACCGAGCCTTCTGCTATACAGCCCCTACACTGTGGAACTCCCTCCCCGACCACCTAAGAGCACCCCAATCCACTGACACTTTCAAAACTGGACTTAAAACTCACCTCTTTACCTTAGCATTTCCGTAATTTTTCTCATATCTTGGTTGTCGTCCAGTTGTTCTAAACTTGTCCTTGTTTTGTTTTCTTGTTTTTTATCTGCCATGTAGCACTTTGAGATTCCCCCAAATGTAAAGTGCGTTATAAATATAATTTATTATTATTATTATTATTATTACGGAATTAAACAGGAAAAATCCACCTGTTTTTAGCCTTTTGAATGAGGCGGCCATTTTGCTACTTGCTATGAAGATGACGTCACAGGTCACAACCAATCACGGCTCAGCTTCAGAAAACTAGTGAAAACAAAATGATAAGCATCAACTAGCTATTAAAACATATTTTCCAATGATGGCCACGACTGTGTGAATATCTAAGTAGGCCAACGTTATGCAATGACATATTTTGTGACCTCTGCTGGCTCAGAATCACACAAAATATCTCCTATCGCTGTTTGGCAGATGATACATCAGACTGAGAGTTTCTCTTTTCATGTTTGCTCTCAAATGCTTATCTAAACTTGTCAATACTCATTCATCACTTTTAACGGGTTTTTGAAATTGTTTATTTGATCATCCTGACTATTATTTTGCTCTAAAGTTGAGTGGAAGCAATTTTGGGTTTGATTTATTCCAAATTTATGAGTAGGAATAATTCATGCATTTTTGTTTGGAATGCATATTTTGTGTTCGAGGTACCCTGCAATAAGTTGGCTAACCGTTATGCGTACCGATCTTTCCTCAGCTTGTCCGACTGATGACTTGTACTTAATGAAGCCAGTGAGACTCAGCCTATGTCTGATCTGACTGACCTCTTTACGCAGATCTCAACAGTCACATGCTCCAACATGTGTTCAGAGCTTGATGCGCGGGGAAAGCTGCCAAGATCCGATGGCTCTTGAAGCCACCTGAGGGCCGATGACTGCAAAAAAGAACAGTCACGTCGCCGGCAGACTCGTTGAGATATGATTACATGGGAGGTCGGAGCGCCACGTGCTAATTAGAAAACAGAAAGGATGTGGCAGGGAAGCAGCGACGATGCGGCCACAGAAGGTCGCTTTGAAGGATGATACGTGACACGAGGGCGACGCGTGGTCGCTGACCCAACACTGATGTCGTGTGTGTACATTCTAATGTGGCGCACCTGCTTGTTGGCCTGTTCTAGCCTCAAGGACACGCAGTTTGTCCCCGCAACCCTCAGTCAGCCATTTTTGCTCGTTTGGCTGCCAAATTGCTTCACTGATTGACTGACTGGCTGTCAGTCGATCACTCGGTTCAGTTGTTTGGTTTATTGGGTCAGTTTGTCTGCCTGTCAGCGATAATTTGAATGTTGTTCAGTCACTCAGTCTTGTTTGTTTGTTCGTTCGTTTGCCTGTGTGTAAGTCAGTTAGTTTGTTTACCAGTATGCTAGCTAGCTAGGTTGATTACCTGGTCTGTTAGTCAGTGATTTATTCTGTTCACCATTTTGATACGCATCTAAAAACAAAAGCTAATGTTCAAAATGGACGACACAAACTAAAATAAGATAACACTCAATTATAGCATAATTCTTCTGTCTTCTACTCGAGTGTCCTTTCATTCTCAACAAGCTATTAAGCTCATCATGCTATTGGACTGTTTGCTGATAGTACAGTATAGGCATTCTATTAATGTCGCGTGGCACGTAGCATGGCCAAGCTAGCTCAGTTCCGATCGCACCTTTCTTCTGGTGTCGATTGAAAACCGGAGCTCATCAACAATCTAACTCCTAAGCTACACAAGGGACTCAATTGTGTTGTGAGGATGTGGGACGACCATGCGGAGGCTCCGTTTCATCCACGGGGGAACCAACCCGCCAGCATTAGAGAGCGGTTGTTGATTCTGCGAGTAATTTGATTTTGTCAGTAAGCGCACACTCACAAACACACAGATTGTCTCGGCAGTCAGCAATGATAGCAGATGTAATTACTCTGAAAGTAATTATCATCGTCTTTGAGATGATAGCCGCCTGCCTGCTTGATGTGTCTGAATCCCATTTGTGTTATGAAACACTTCAGGCTCAATGTAGAGTGATTTGAAGAAGCTTCTTGAGGTGTTGTACAGTCATTGGCATATGACCAGTGAGTCACTATTTAGTCGTATTAATTCGAGGGGATTGTGTCAGCTCTTCTAGACAATGATACTCCAAGATCTCATAAAACTATTAACACACGAGGGTTAATTAGTGTTGCACACCTCTAGAAAGGTCAGTCAGTGTGTAGTAGGTAGTCGGGCAGTTAGTGAAGGAGAGAATGAGTTGGCCAGCTAGTCAATAAGTAGTCAGTCAGCCACTTAAAGGGGTTAGTCAGTCAGTTAGAGATCGTTGGTCGATCAGTCAACTGGTTGGTTGGTTGGTTGGTTGGTTGGTTGGTTGGTTGGTTGGTTGGTTGGTTGGTTGGTTGGTCGGTGGCTGGTCGGTCAGTCAGTTGGTTGGTTGGTCGGTTCGTCAACCAGTTTGTCAGTGACCCAGTTAGTCACATATAAAGTTTAACGCATTACCACCAATATTATTAATGCATATTTTCACTGGCTTATGTAAGACTTTCAAAGTGACTTTCAAAAATGCTCAGCAAAGCTTCTTATTGAGTTGCATTTGTTAGCCCCACGCCGCAGACATTCTTACAGCATCAAGGAAAATGAAGAAAATGGCAAAGAAGAAAAGAAGATTTTTTTTGGGAGCTCCTCCGTTCTCACTGCGGCACACAAAAAGGAAGTAGAGATTGTTTGTAGGAAGCTAACAAAGAGTTCTTATGTAACAGTGAAGAAAGCCAGTTCGGGAATAGGAAAAGCTTAATTAGATTACTTCTCTTTCAGCTCTCATTAGAGCCTGTGAATGTCTGCTTTCATTTCACCTGTCCTTTTCTTTGTTTTTTTTCTTCTTGCTTCCTCCGCAAATGTAAACAAGCAAGTTCACATCATGCTCTCCCAGGGGCTCTCGCATCAAAAGAAGAGGTTTACACTTTGTACTTTTTAGTTCTTTTTTACCCCTCAAATTGTTTCATTCTTATATATTTGTGACATATTAGCATTGTTGCTGTAAACATGAAAATATGAATAATATTGTCTGTTCGGCTCTTGTGAAACTAATGTAAGAGTTTGGCTTGGATTGCTGTGAGTAAATTCGATTTCAAGATGAAATAGCAAAGGTTATTTTTTTTTTGATAGCAAAAAAATTTGATATCATTAGATTGCGCAGGTGGATCAAATATTGTGGGCCAAATATGACATTATTATTGACTGGCTTTGGGCGGAAAACAGAGAGATTTGGTTGTCATGGTAACAACAACCGGCTCATGTTATTAAACAGCTAACAATATGCCTTTGTTAAAAAAAAAAAAACAAGAGAGAAGGAAAAAGTAACAATGTTAACGTGTAATTTATACAATATGAATTAACTTTGTCGCGCTAAGAAGGAGGTGATACTATCTTCAAACATAATCGCAGCGTGTGGGAGGAAAAATCTACCGTTTTTTATTAACAAGATACTGTAATATATATATATATATATATTTTTTTTTTGAGTTGTCCATTTACATCAAGGTTTGTATGTTTGTTGTATGATAGCTTTCATTAAAAAAAAAAAAATCGAGTTATGCAGTTGCCATCTCTACTATTGTTGCATCTTGTTGACACAAGTCTTAATTTTCCGCCGCTCTACGTGCCGTTAATTAACTACTGGATGCCCTGCGAGGGAAAACAAGCATAAAATAAATCGGCTTGAATTTATAAACGCATCTAAAAGCAGTTTGTGATGTCTTAATGAGCCGAACGTGACAGATTGGGCCTTCAGCTCTTCAACCTTGCTCTGGCATTGAGAAACATTGTTATTTCGCATTCGTGCCTTGGCCTTGCTTTTATGGCTCATCCTCTACGAATCCTTTAAGGAGCTCCGAGAAACATCAAATACAAGGTCAGATTGAGAAGAAAAAAATAACAAAGAACCCCATTAAAGGAGACATTTTTTCTCGCAATGTAAAGAAAATGCTTTTTCACATTTTAAAGGACACCAATTTTTTTCTCAGAAAGACAAGATGGTTTTCTTCCCCCACAATGAACAGGATGTCAAGCTTCCGTTCATTTTTTTCCCCCAGTTTTCAGGTAATGACAAGCTTTTGTGAAAATATCTCAAGGATCATAGCAAACCTTTCTATTTTTTATTTTTTTTTAACCAGCCTGGATCTAGTTTTGAGGGCGCGAAGTGCGTATTTCGCTGCCATGACAACCAAGGGAATAGCTAGGCGGCGGCTGAACAGGTGGCGGTTGCTAGGGAAAATGTGTGTGTGTGTGTATTTATTAAAAAGTCCAAATCCCTAATGGCACCTGATCACCATTTTAGTGTGCAACGATTTGTACTCCCCACCAACTTTCCCCCAACACACACATGCTGCCAATTCAAAAGTTCCCACGGAGCAGTGACTCTAAACATCCTCGGAAAACCCACAACGGCCGCCGTTTAGGTGGAACGGCGGGATTGCTCCCTGCGGGAGCAATTAGGGCGTGCCAAAGAATCCGATAGAAGAAAAAGAAAATGTCAAAAACAACCACATCTTCCCTCGCAGGTTAAACGGTTCTTACCTGCAACTACCGTCGAGTCGACAAGCTATGTCTGGTGGTTTTGTGTGAAAACTTTTCAATTTATCATTTTGTCATTTCACCACCAGTCATTGCTTTTAACGACATTTGTGGGAAAAAAAATACTTCCCCGCATTTTCCTGCTATTCTTTGGGTCTGCCGAGAAATGCTCGGTGACAGAATGTACAGTACGTCTGTCTCTGTTTCCTCCACAAAGGGGAGAATGCAGAGATCGTTATGGTTGCAACTTATAAATAGAAGCAGACTGACAGGAACCCCAAGAAACAGATCTTAGATATTTACCCAGAATAAAAAAATATATATAACATGAGCTTATTTATTGATCTTCTGCTTAGTTGTTTAAAGTGCCCCACTGTGTCCAATGACTGAAATTGATGGGAGCTTGGGAATGTCACATGACCAAACTCAGAAAACAAAAGGTTTGAGTTTTCCCGTGACGTTGCACAAGATCATCTTGACGACTGATTGATTCGATCAGTTTTCGTGCAATGTTCCTTGATCGTGATCCTCTTGTCTTGTTTCAACCTCGGTGGTGGTGGTGGTGTTGATGTCATGTGCATTGTCCCGCCAGCCACCCAACAGAGCTCGTAATTATAAGCAGCTCAAGGATTTTAACGAAGAGGCGCTTGGTTGATGCCGGCCGGGCTTGAGACATCGCCAGCGGCTCAGACTTCAAAGCTGCAGATATGGCTCATGTGCACAGAAGGAGGTGGGGGGGGGGGAGCTGCAATGAGATAACAAGCCATGACTTTCTTTCTATTCTTGCGGCAGCATGCCATAACCAGAAAGTGTGAGGAGCTCTTAGTGTGTGTGTGGCCATCCACTGCTGGCCAGTGTCTATCAGTCACTAAAGAGCCCAGTGGTGTTGACAACCTCAGGGATTGAATGTCAGCAAAAACACATTAGCAACACTTAAGATCATTTCGAGTCTTAGGCCAACTGCTAGCTTGATTCTTCTAATTAAAAAAGTTATTTTTGTGAAACAATATCTGCAAAACTCAGTTACATCCAGGTGTTTGCAGTTTTTGTGAGTTCCTCAGGGCACTGTTCTGAGCCCTTACTGTTTGTCCAACATCAGCTTTGCGATGCTAAAAAATGTTTTTTTTGCTGCTTCAAGCTTGGAAGCCTCAACGATTTGATGGTTGTGTGTTTCTTAGGCTCTGAAGTGAAATTGTTTGCCTTGACTTCCATCAAAAGGTTTACAGAGGGCCTCAGACAATGAAAGAAGGTAGAACCAGACCTCAAACTTCCCTGGAGGATGCGTACGCTATCTCGATGATTGCACGCTTGATGCGTGCGGCCTGGAACTCCAATCCACTGACAAGACTCCAACTTGATGAGAAGTTAAGTGCACAGATTCCCCATCTGGAATCTTCCTTGGAGCGCAGACGTAACACTAAAAGAGGAGTTGATTTCAAAGTCATTTTCAAGTCTTTCCGCCCGCAGCGGAGAAACGCTACAATGAATATTAACGACGTAGCTGAGGCGACGCCCCCGTCTGTTGCCGATTGCAACTAAAGGTGCTGCATGCACGGCTACGTGAGCGTGTTCACAACGTTGTTTTGCAGCCGGATGCTGACGATTAATGATGTTCCTCACTGGGAATGATAACCGCCTCCGCGTTCCTTTCATATTAGAAGCAGAGCTTCCCAGTGACAGATAAGATGACTTCGACTTCCACTTTTCACATGCCCTCTGACTGAATTGTAGTTGCTTTCAAATTCTTTCTCTTTGCTCATAACATTGCTGGGCTAGGTGATTATTGCACTTGAAGGGAGGATTTTTTTTATGCTCCCCCAACATTTACTGCTAATGTTATATTTACTTTTTTCTTTTTTTCTTTTTTTCTTTTTTTCTTTTATATTTTTTACATTTTTTATTTTTTATTTATTTATTTTTTATTTTTATCAAATTTTTTAATTAATTTATTTATTTTTTAATTACTTATTTATTTTTAATCAATTTCTTAATTTTTAAAAAAACAGAAAGGGGAACAGCAGCCGCCTGTCATTTTCGCCTAGTTGCATCGCTGCCTGCTATGGAACCTTTCACTCATTTGAAATGATTTCTTAGCAGAGAAGTCCTTGTAATTTTATTCATTCTTTTTCAATGTCGCATTTGAATTGCACAGCAGATGACCCGTGGTTGCCAAGACAACAAAGGTGCATGAAAAACATCCCGTCCTTAGTTCAGGAGACGATGTCACTTGTGATGAAAGTGACGTGTCCTCTCCATTTATAGCTGTGCGACTTGAATGAATGAAGTGGTCCACTCAAGGTCAAGTTGTTTACAGTCACAAGCGTGGCCTTCAGTTGGAATCTCATTTCAAATGAATCTGCATGAGGCTCGGCGGCTAAAAATACATCGCGCTTCATTATGTTAGATGATTTTTTTTTTCCATGCACCGTGTGTGCTAAATGATATTAATATTTTTAATCATGGCTGGCAGAAGAGGCAATTATTTCCTGGTGATGGAGATTGGGTGGTAAAAAAAGACTCCTGTCACAGCACATTGCTGAATATAAAGTGTGAACATACGCAGAAGAAGTTGCGGGGACACAAATAACCGTCCTCACTTGTACTCGCACTTTAAAGAATATTTTATGCTCCGCAGGAACATAACGTAATTAACACTCATATTCATGGCTCACTTAAATTTAGCCAATTAACTTTATATCAAATACATCATCCCGCTGAGTCCCCGCTTGGCACTTATTTTACGGTCAAACTAAATTTAACAAACTAATGTAAATAAAGAGAATTATAAAAAATATATGGTGAAAAAAAATCTGTGAACTGGTTTAACCGATTTTTTTTTTTTAATTGCGGGAACATTTAGGTGCTTGTCACATGGGCTGCCATTTTTTTTCCATTTTCTTTTATTCAGACTTTTTCAAAAGAGACACTCTGTCTCTTTGTATCTCTTTTTTTTTTTTTTTACTAAATGGAAACAGCTGTTTTGGAACAACATGGAGGACGACTGACTGAAGGTCATGTGGGCTCACATAGCAAATGGCACAACTACCATCATTTGGAAATTATTTATGAGAGGCTTATGAGCAATCCACTTTGAGATAAATCCTGGTGAAATACAGAATGTGTGCCGCCCCCTAATCCTTCGCCACGGTAAACAGCTTGCCCGATGGTTATAGATGAGCCTTTTTTTTTTTTGCCTTAACCTGCTGAGTGCTGACCTGACCAACCCAAAACACAGACCATCTGCCTTTTATTACCTCCACCAAGGAGGTTATGTTTTTTTGTCAGCCTCATGTGTTTAGAGGATTATGCAAAAATAACTGGACTAATTTTTATAAAACTGAGTAGAGGAGTTGGGCATTTAATTTTGGCTTGCAGAATTACAATAAAAGTATTTTTCCTATAATTTGCGGTTTCATTTTAATTTTTATCTCAATTGAAAATTTGATTTTGTTATTTTGTTTGAATTGTCCAGTGCAGATTTGACATGGTCGCTGTGTGGCATTTTTATAAACAGCCACCGGTAAAACGGGGGTTTGCGTCATTGTGGGTGTGAACATAGCTGATTTTATTCTCTGCCATCGAATCAGCTCCCCTCATTCCTTTTGTTATATTATATCCTTATATCACGTGAAAATATTTTATTCCCTCTCCTCATTCTGATTTTGTGGGGTCTTATACAGAGCATGATCTTCCACAACTCTGACATTACAGATCTTCTTAGCACCTCCAAGCTGTGAAATTAGCTTTACACGCTGTTAACACGTCACATGGAGCACACATGGTAACTTCTGTACTTTTAATCACTTTGAAAGTAGACCTCTGTGCGGATTTTGACAATTTCTTGTTGTTTTATGCGTCCCGCAGTTTCTCATTACAGAGAAAAAGAATGTGTTTGCAGGGTTGACAACAAGAATCAAAGTGAGCTGACCTCTCCCAAGGCCAAATTATTAGAAAGATGCGTGTGGTGTGTTGTGGTCAAGAAAGTTAAAAAGAGGAAAATGTGAATGTGTTTGTTTGGAAAGTAAATACACAGAAGAAAAGTAATTAATTTGTTTTATTTATTATAAATACATTTTATTTATTTATTTGTATTTTAAATTTATTTTAAATTTATTTCTATTTCAAAAATTAACTTTGCTTAACAATTGAGCCTTGGTGGAGGTCATCCTTGTTAAAACTTTGCATTGGCTCTCCACTTCTCTTTCTTATATAGGCTGTTTGTGTTTCTCTGGACTATTTTGTTACAGATGTCCAAAGCCTGCAAGCAATAAAGTTTGAAGTCGCAGCAAAGCTGGCGTGTAACAGCCTAAATTGCATCTGGCTCTAAAGATAAAACAAAAGGATGCAGGGGGAACTGGCGCTCAATCTGCAGTTGATGCTTGACATCCTCCACTTCCTCCCTCCATGGCCTGCAGGGGTCATTGAGGAAGGAAGGAAGCGTGACGAGGATTTACACAGCTCAACACGGAACTTTATGTGTTGATCAAACCATTGATTGCTCTGCATCCCACTTTCCGCCATTTTATCCATACGGCAATTTTACTAAATTATTTAATTGGCAGGGACCAAAATTCCCGTGTCGGCGGGCAAGGGCACGGCGCATCTTAAGCTTTGAATGCACTTTCAAGCCTTCATTTTCTGCATCTCAAGTGTGTGACTTGCTTTTTGAGCAAGTGCAGGTGGTTATTAAAAAGGGTGCAACACACGCACAGGGACACACAAACATGCGCGGCATCTCACAGCAGCCAGCCAATTATGGAGAAAGGATATTGCCAGTATCAGCACATAAAAGTGCATTCCACATTTTAGATTAGAAAAAAAATAAGATGTAATTACGCACTGCTATCATGGGGGGCGGGGAGGTAAAAAAAAACAAAAACATGTGAACTACAGGAATAAAATATGTGTGAGACATTCCATCCGTGGTGCTGATGAGGATATTTTAACCACGTGCAACCTCAGTGCTATGTCGTAATGATTTCATATGTCTTAATGAGGAATGACCTTTAATTATTCAGCCTACTGCGCTTTCCCACAAATCTTTGGTATCTACGCAGCCACTATGCTAATATGATCACATTCATTTATCCTTTAGCTTGAGGAACAGCATTGCAATCGGCTTCATTTGCATGCAAACGTGACAAAAGAGGTTTGTGTGCTCGGAACTCTGGGAGAGCTGAATTTGTCCCAAGAATGTTGATTTGCTTGCAGCAAGAAGAAATAATTACTAGTTGTCATAACATAACTATAATTCTTCTTTTGAGCAGGCATCCAAATATTAATGATATTTATATTAAAATCGGTACTCGTCTTGGTCACAAAATATGACTCAAAGGTCATGAAAATTTATTCAGACTCAGCAAAAAATAAATAAAAATGACCCAGAAGTGTACATGTTCATTCGCAAATCTAAAATCAACAACTGATGAGTTATTATTTCACTGAATCACTTGTAGGCTGGAGTTTACGCTTTTTCATAAATCAGATGTTGAGAAGCTACTAAAAGTGAGATATTTCTCTCGATGGCAATGACAATCAAAACCAACATTCATTTTAATACATCTCTTTTATTGTCTCTCATGAGATTGAGCACCTCAAGTCTTGGCTAATGAGATTTGTTTGTAATTGCATTGAAATAAATGTGCACGAGCTGAGTTATACAGCCCACTCGGGCAAGCATTAGCAAATGAATGATCTCAAAGAAGAACAAATAAATTGCCTTTAAATTACACCGACCAGCGGGTTTTAATTCTGGCTGTGCGTTAGGCTTATTTACACTCATGGCAGCAAGTCGTTTCATTTCTATACGCACGAAAAAGAGCCGAAAGCGTGACGATGGTGTGACTCGGTAAGGTCAGGGGTCTTAATTGCGTTATTGGTCTTTTTAATTAAAAAGTGTCACACGTATAACAACAGGTGTGCAAGCCTGGGAGTTACACATAAATGGAAAATAAGGCTGTGTGATATCGGCATTGCAAAAGATTGTATGTTCTAATAAATTTAGTTGATGTTAATGCATATAAGGAGAACTTTTGTATACATTGTATATGTGCCCTGCGATTGGCTGGCGACCAGTTGAAAGTAATAAAACCTCAATCCCAATCCGGAAGCAACAGATTCAACCAGCAGTTATGCAAACTATATTAATTAAGAAATATTTAATATTAAGCAGCCTGTGCTCAGCATACAACGATCCGAAATGCCAACGTCCGATTGTTTTGAACGCAACACAATGCCGAGTCATCCTGCAAAGTCACGTGACTTCCGTTTACACGTGATAGCGGCTGGAAACACTAACGTCAGCATGGCTACAGCACCGGAGTGAGTTCTTATTTATTATTTTCCGACTGCACCACCAAATATTATAATTTAATAAATCTCGAATCATGCATGTGAATGTGTTTTGAAGTGATGTTTTATTGCGGTGCCGCGTCGATACCGCCGTCTTGCTGGTGAGACGTTTGCTGGCAATTAGACAGCTGTCAAAACTGTTGAGCGAGATCAACAACAAAGTTCTGACATGTCTATATATGTAACGGTTAAGTAGATGTGTGTTAATTTGCGCAATTCGTAATTAAAAACACGAAATATCCTTCAATGCATTAATGTGATGATTTTACAATGGTAGAACGTGCAAGCACTACAATACCGTGTTTTTTTAATAACGGTGCTGGACTGCTGAGTATCTGATAACCATATTCACAATTTCATTTATAGCGTTTATAATAATAATAGTAATAAACAAAGATCGTATTGTGCATTTCATTCATTGTCAAACCTTTTTTTATTTAAACGTATACAATGGTTTATAAAATATGAAAACAGTAACAATGGCATGTTCACGTTTTATATTTCTGAATGTAAAGCCCATGTTAAGATGTTTAAGTAAATGTCTATATTGATGCAACATTCCCCCCCCCCTCTTTTTTTTTTTTTTTTTAATCTTTAATCTTGTGACAGTGGGATGTCTTGTGCTTTCCCAACTTATGTAATCAAAAACTTTGCCCTTTCAAATTAACGCTGAGGTAGCATGTACAAGTCCTTTGTCCAGCAGTTCCATTTTATTATCTTCAGAGACTCAATTATCAAAACATCCATCCATTCTTATTATCTGTACTTCTGTGCACACACTGAACTGGTCACCAGCCAATCGCAGGGCAGAAAATATACACACGGACAATCCGCAGGGATCGATTAGCCTACCATGCATACCGTAAATTCCGGACTATAAGCCGCGACTTTTTTCCAAAATTTTGAACCCTGCGGCTTATAGTCAGGTGCGGCTTATATAAGGATTTTTTTCATGATTTTTGTGATGACTTGATCTCTTTTATACACTGCGGTATCTTGAAGAAAAAAAACAACAACAAAAATACTATTTTGAAACACTACTATGGCTGCTGCTTATTCTGGCTGTGTTGCTTGTGACTATTATGAGCTTTAGTAGGAATGCACGCTAGGTGACCTGCGTCAAAGCGCTCTAAACCCTTCGTCACAGGCAATGTTGAGAAAGACATGTTAAAGTATGTTATAAAAACTTTAAAAAGGCTTTCTGTGAACGGTCTTTCTTTGTAAAAAAATCGCGTGTGCACGTGCGGCTTATAGTCCGGTGCGGCTTATATAAGAAAAAAACTAAAATATCCCCCAATTTTAGCTGGTGCGGTTTATAGTCCGGTGCGGCTTATAGTCCGGAATTTACGGTATTTGGGAATGTGAGATGAAACTGTAGAAAACTCATTCAATTCATCGGAAACGCCCCCTCACTACTCCCAAGGTTTGTTTGTTTTTTCCTTTAAACTCAGCACCTTCTCTAAATCGGAAGTTTCCACTTTTTCTTTTTTTTTTTTTACTCGGAGGCCGCAGCGTTGCCAGGATGTGTAGATAATCCTTTAGATACGACATAATAAGATTTGATGGTGTGAGGAGTCAACCCCGACTGTGCAAAGATTAAGACAGTACTTTGACAAGCTTGTAACACGCCGGGTCGGATAGTAAGTCTCTCTTTGCTGATAAGAAACAGTCTATCTGATCTTGCACACTGGACTGTGCTCAAGGTCGATCCATAAAGCTCACAAACACTGTTATTAGGAACTGAGCGTGCGGCGCCGAAGCTCTCACGAAATTGCTGGGTTGCTTCTTGGGCTACTTGAAAGAATTACCAAGTGAAATCATAGCATATAAAAATAAAGAGTCAAGAAATGAGCTTGGAGAGCATATTTGTAATGTTTTACTCTCAATTCCATTCTTGCACTCCTTTTTTGCTTTCAGACCGGTTTTCTGGCTGGGTAACGACACCCTGCGAGTATCAGCCGAGCTTTTCGCAGAAAACCGCCGGCGCCTCTGTAACGGACTGAGGGCCAAAGAGAACTTGGAGAGCAACTCGGTGGTGGTGCTGCAGGGCGGCGAGCAGCAACAGAGGCATTGCACCGACACGGACGTGGTCTTCAGGCAGGTCGGTGATTCGTGTCTCGTTTTTGACGCAAAGGCGAGAAGTGTTCGATTGGCTTCGCTTTTTTTTTTTTTTTTTTATCATCGCAGGAGTCGTTCTTCCATTGGGCCTTTGGGGTGACTGAGTCTGACTGCTATGGGGCCATTCAAGTGGACTCGGGGAAGTCCATCCTGTTTGTTCCAAAACTGCCTCCAAGCTACGCCACTTGGATGGGAGAGTGAGTGTGTTTGCCCGGAGCCCGGTCATTCGGGGTAACGTCAACTAAAAGTTGTGTCTGGTGTGTCAACAGAATCTTCTCCAAAGACCATTTCAGGAAGAAGTATGCTGTGGATGAGGTGCACTATACCTGTGATGTAAGTCCTCTTTTTAACCTGATCCCTAAATTTCTTATATATTATATCTTGTGACATTCTTAGGAAATCGAGAAGAAAATGCCAGGATGTAAATCAATTCCTTGTTGCTAAAATTGACCTTCTCGCAGTTATTAAGAATGGAGTTTTTCCTCGCAGCCTCCCCAAGGTGCACAAATCCCGCCCGGGGGGTGGCGGCGTCCACGTCAATCTGCCGTGGCTTCCTCCGCCAAAGTCACAGTGGGAGCTTTCAAAACACTCAAATGCCATAAGAGAAGCTTTCAGCCGCCTTAAGTGTCGCCAGCGGGGACTTGCACTATAAGCACGATCGAAAACTACAATGTCAATATTGTGAACTTTTTAAGTGCTGCGTGCACAATTGAGGCCAACCTTTTTTTTTCTTTTTAATTTATAATCTACCATGACTCACCTCCCGAGCGCTTGTCAAAATATTTTGACCGGTTAGACTTGCGTTAATCTTTTGCTCATTCAACCTGAATTTTTTTCACAATTCCAAACAAATGTCATGTTGGCAGATTGTCGCTTTGAATGGGCAGCTCACGTCTTTGTTCACTTGTCGAGGTCCGTCACTGGAAAATTCCTCGTCTCCGCTGTATTTTATTGTGACTCGAGACGACCTTCACCGGGGCTAATGTGTGTAAAATTAAAGATATGTGCTAGTTGGAACGCTCCCCAGGCGAGCCGCCAACGTGTCAGGAAAATGTCACCTGACATTTTGGGCTGCTGGATGAGCAATGAAGTCATTTGAGGTTCCGTGTCACGTTGGGGCTGCAGAGCCACGGCGACACCTGGCAGCAAGAGTGTCACTCTGCAATTTGTGTGTCTATGTGTGTACGGAAGCTTATATTTGTCAGCGTCACTGTTTTATTTTTATTTTTTTCGCGCTTTGCAGATTACTGAATTCCTGCGTGACCTGAAACCAGCCGTCCTCCTCACATTGGTATGCTGCTTTTGTTCTTCCTTCTTCAGACTTGATTGAGAAAAGTCCAACATGGAAATCATGTGTGGATGGATTTCACATTTGATGTCTTTTTTTATTTTTATTTTTTTTTTTATTTATGTATGTGTGTGCGCGTGTTTATTGTAGCGAGGACAGAACACAGACAGTGGTAGCGTCAGCCGGGAAGCCTCCTTTGAAGGAATTAGCCAGTAGGTTTTTCCTTTAATTACACTTTGCTTTATGTGGTCTCATGCATACTTTTGCACAAATTATTTTAATATTTTTTTTTTTGGTAGAAAAAATATTTCCCATCTTCTTTTTTTAATATTAAAGTACATTAAATGTGGAATTATTGTAAGATCCTTTTTCTTCTCATTCAGATTCCAAGTGAACAACACGTTGTTGCACCCAGTCATTGTGGAATGGTAAGATGTCAGTTGGATCAAAATAAAAGTTAAGGTCCAAGTTTTAGAAGAATTATCATCACCTTTTTTTTTTTTTTTTAGTATAATTTTTAGTATTAGGTCAAAGTGACTTATGACATTTTGCAACTAAAAATAAATCCATAACCAAGTGCTCAGTAATGTTCTAAAGTCATCAGTGACCTGATGATACAAATCTTCATGAAGCTGATTTATCCTCCCCGCATCCTCAAGCAGGCTGGATGTAATGGGCTACGTGCACATCCGCTTGTTCCCTGCATTAGACTTTGCAGCCATTAGATGAATTGACATTTCTGGCCAAAATGAGACGGAATCGTCTTGAGTCACAACTCCTGTGGAGAAAGGCAGTGTTTCTGCCGTTCCGCAAAACAACACCATTTGTAACATGGCTTTGCATTAATGCCGGCCTGCCTTTTCACCAGCTGTTTTTGTACTTTTTCTTTGTTTGTTCGGCTTAGCAATTAAGTCTGGTGGCATTATTTGTTAGCAAAAAAAAATCAATAAATAAAATGTAATACAAAGAAAGCAAAAAAAAAAACTTGCCGATGCTTTTTGTTTCTAAGTATTCCCGAATTAAAAGATATGGGTTCACTGTGTCAGCTTTAGCTGAGTTTGGAAGCAAAACTTTTTAGCTGTGCAGCAAAAATATTTTTTTTCTGCAAGTTCCTCCATGACATTTGAAGAGAACGTCTCAGGTCACGCTGTTCCACTAGGATACGTCTGAAATGTACGACTCCGCAATACTGCTCTGACTTCTTCAAAGAGTCAACTATGCATCAATAAGCATTGTCCATTCTTTGTTACTGTTCCTGCAGCCGCCTGATTAAGACGGACATGGAGCTTGAGGTCCTGAGGTACACCAACAAGGTGTCCAGCGAAGCCCACAAGATCGTAAGTAGCAACGTTAACGCAAACGTCATCCACATCACTCACTCGCATGTGTCTACGTTTATCTTTGTAGATTATGAAGAGTGTCAAACCTGGGCAGAAAGAATACGAAATGGAAAGGTAACGATTTTACGTTAGCTAGCTAGCTGGCTAGTCTATGAAGGTGCTGAAAAACTAGCTAGCTAAAACGTTTTACTCTTTGTTCCTTACTTTTATTAATTAGCTAATCATCTTAATTTTGATTCTATTGAGCTAATCATCTGTGATATTTTTCTTTCCAGCCTCTTCCAACACTACTGCTACACTAAAGGAGGCATGCGGCACACTTCGTACACTTGTATCTGCGGAACGTGAGTGGGCCTTCTGTTGACTACCCGGTGGCAATATTAAGACAAAACGGATAATGGACGCTTGTGCTTTAAAACTTAATTAGCGGCATGGCTACGCATGAACAGTTGCTAATCAACTAATAACGCTGGTCTTCTGTGTATCCAAGGCCGCGCGTAATGAGTTTTTCTTGGGGATTAGCGCTTATTAGCTTAGTTTTGTGTTTACACACAAAGCTTTTGTTTTGATTAACAACCTGAACCATGTCCAAACTTCATAGTGGAACGTCGTCAGAGGCCATCAAGTGAACATTTTGGACGCTGATTGACAAAAGCTCATTGGTTCCATTCAGTGTCTCCGTGTACCAAAGTCTAAACCTAATCACTAAAGTCCAACTCCACTGCCGTCGTGCCACTTAAGTTTTATTTTCACAAAAAATATGCCCGTGGTTGCACTATTGAGTTAGGATATTTCAGGTCCATAATTAAAATGACAGAAATGACATATTTACTCATTATTTCTGAATCACTATTTATTACCATAATTTTCGGACTATAAGTCGCGTTTTTTTTCATAGTTTGGGTGGGGGGGCGACTTATACTCAGGAGCGACTTCTATATATATATATGGTTTTTTTTTCACTTTTTTGGGCATTTTATGGCCGGTGCGACTTATAGTCCGAAAATTACGGTACTTAATATATACAACGGGGAAAAAAAAACAGTCAAATGTCCATATTAATTCGCGAGGTCAGTGATTCAAAAGAAAACTACGCACCAAATAACCTCCGTGCTCCTTTGAGGACAAGACTGAACGATGATGTTTGACTGTGTGACCCACAGGGGAAACAATTGCTCGGTTCTGCACTATGGTCACGCTGGGGCTCCCAACGACAAAACCATAATGGATGGCGACATGTGGTGAGTACAAATTTTTTTTTCCAACAAAAAAACGGAATTGTCCAAAACTATCTTTCACCTTGGGGTGGGATGACTTACATTTTAAATCCTAACAAATTAAGACATTTTGTTTTGGTGTTCACTCAGTTTGTTCGACATGGGCGGCGAGTACTACTGCTACTCGTCAGACATCACATGCTCCTTCCCTGCCAATGGCAAGTTCACCGCCGACCAGAGGGCCATCTACGAGGCTGTTCTTAAAGCTTCCAGAACAGTCATGGTTGCCATCAAACCAGGTGACACGACTATCACGACTATTTGTTTTTGTTGATATTTCAATGAGATTAGTGTTTGTCAAGAAAAAAAAAATTCTCTACATTAAAACAGAAGTAAATTGTGTTATGTAAGTTGATTCATCAATCTGAAATTTAAGCATGTTCCTACGTCCAGGCGTGAAGTGGACCGACATGCACCGTCTGGCTGACCGGGTCCACCTGGAGGAGCTGGTCAAAGTGGGCATTCTTAAGGGCAGCGTGGAAGACATGATGAAAGTCCACCTTGGCTCTACTTTCATGCCTCACGGTCTGGGCCACCTGCTGGGCATCGACGTGCACGACGTGGGCGGCTACCCCGAGGTGAGAGCGATGTCCCCCGGCGGGCACCCGGAATCCGTCGAAACATTCGCTAACGCGGGTGCCCCGCAGGGAGTGGAGCGCATCGACCAGCCCGGACTGAAGAGTCTGCGCATGGGCCGCCTGGTCCGGGAGCGCATGGTGCTCACTGTGGAGCCCGGCATCTACTTCATCAACCAACTGCTGGATGAAGCCCTGAATGACCCCGCCAAGAGTTGCTTCATCAATAACCAAGTGCTCAGTCGCTTCAGAGGCTTTGGCGGGGTCAGTAATTGTTTTCATTCCCTCTGGCAAGGGCTTCCATATTGTTGTTTATTTCAGTCCAAAGGTTTGATTAGGCAGTTAGGTAGCTAGCTTCTTCGCTAATGAGGTCATTAGCTACCTAAGCTAGTAAGTCTATTAATTGCTTCTCATTTACATCACCCCTGGTAGGTTCGCATCGAGGATGACATCGCCGTCACCGCGGACGGCATTGAGCTGCTTACCTGCGTCCCAAGGACCGTGGAGGAGATCGAGTCCTTCATGAACACCTCGGAAAAACCCTTCAGCCCACTCGTGTCCAGCCAAAAATTTTGATCAGCCTCAACGCTCAACACATATACAAAATCAACCAACACAAGAATCCATCCTTGATCATGATGTAGTTTAACAAAAACAACTGTAACATAAATCGACTTAGTACCTCAGATGATAGTTTTTTTTTAACTGATCGAAGCAAATTTTGTAATAGGGAATAAAGTGTGATTTTTGCAAATCTATACAGTGGATGTCCATTCTTCACAGGGTGTACTTGCTGGTACTGGCCACTATGTGTCGCTCTTGTCACACAAGGAAAGTAACTTTTGCCATACTTATGTACAGAAGAGAATGGTACAAAACTGTTTATTTTAAGAAGAAAGCAATGTCAATACAGATATAGTCAAATACTGAATAAATATTTTTTAATGATAAAAAAGGGAAATAGTTAATGTGCTTGCTAGCTAGTCTGTCAATGACATTTTTGAAGAGCCAAAGTTTCTTAGAGTCTGTAGGTCCTTGAATGTATCACAAATTGTATGCGTGTGCTTGGTAGACGGAAAAGTTTAACATAGCATGCATCCAAATTCCCAGTGTTCTTGAATGAGTCTTCATTATAGCTCCAGCCAATTATTGGTGGTGTCCTCCAAAGACAAACTTTAATGGCTACTTCTGGGTTGCCCCAACTACAAGCAAGTGTCCGAATTGTTTCCATGGAAACAGAGCCTAAATTTCCATCCTTTCCCGCGTGCAAATGTTTTTACTTCCTGTTCCAATGAGGGTCAGCTGCGCCCCCTGTGGGCCACGTAGTGTCTGTGGGGGTGGCGAGAGCAGGATGCGCAACAGCTCCTCTTATAGTAGTCATACACGCACAAGCGAGCCTGGACCACAACGTTGCAGTTGAAGTACTCGTCTTTGCAGTGCTCATCTGCAACGGAAAGGCAAAGATTCAATGATGGATTCAAGCAAACCAACTGGTGTGGCTTTTTGGACCAACCTATTTGAGGTACGCAAGGTTCAGAGTTGCAGTCTTCCCGTTCGGCCGGTTTGAGACGGTTCTCGCAACTGGTACTGGACTGCATGTCTTCAGAGAGACAACGAACCTCACGCACACGGAATCCTCCCTCACATGTTTTGGAGCACTGCATGGACCAAAACAAAAAGTTAAGGTTTTAACGTAATGTTTGAGGGCAGTGTTTCCCAACCTTTTTTATGTGTAGGTACACCTCATGGACATTTCAATAGGTACACTACACGAGGTAAAAAATAAATAAAGAATAAAGGGTTAATTGCACAATAAAAGAACATTTAGGTACGATTTCACACCTGGGATCATACCAAGTTCTTACCGAGCTAGAGCCCGTGTCATTATCCAGTCGGCTAATTCGACCTGGACACCCATGGTGGTCCGCACTGCTTTGTAGTAGTGATGTGCATTCCAGTTAATTGAACTGAATCTTTAGAATCGGTTCACTCAAAATATTTGTTCAAAAGATTCGTTCACCGAATCGTTCACTACACTTTCTTATTTATTCATTCTTTTTTCTTTTTTTTACCTCGCGTAGTGTACCTATTGTAGTGTCCATGAGGCGTACCGCATTCCAACATGTTTTCCAAGAGTCCCTCGTTAAGTGCACCTGCGTGAAAAGTTTTAGCCACTTTCACGTTCCGCAGGAGCTAAAACTTTTCACGCAGGTGCACTTAACGAGGGAATCACACGGACACTCCATTAGGTACACCGCCATTTCCAAGTGTACCTAATAACAGGCCACTTTATAAGGGAAATATCATGGTCAAAGGTCACAGGTGTCAAGCTCGAGTCCTCGGGGCCGCGTTCCAACATGTTTTCCAAGAGTCCCTCGTTAAGTGCACCTGCGTGAAAAGTTTTACCCACTTTCACGTTCCGCAGGAGCTAAAACTTTTCACGCAGGTGCACTTAACGAGGGAATCACACGGACACTCCATTAGGTACACCGCCATTTCCAAGTGTACCTAATAACAGGCCACTTTATTAGGGAAATATCATGGTCAAAGGTCACAGGTGTCAAGCTCGAGTCCTCGGGGCCGCATTCCAACATGTTTTCCAAGAGTCCCTCGTTAAGTGCACCTGCGTGAAAAGTTTTAGCCACTTTCACGTTCCGCAGGAGCTAAAACTTTTCACGCAGGTGCACTTAACGAGGGAATCACACGGACACTTCATTAGGTACACCGCCATTTTCAAGTGTACCTCATAACAGGCCACTTTATTAGGGAAATATCATGGTCAAAGGTCACAGGTGTCAAGCTCGAGTCCTCGGGGCCGCGTTCCAACATGTTTTCCAAGTGAGCCTCGTTAAGTCCACCTGCGTGAAAAGTTTTAGCCACTTTCACGTTCTGCAGGAGCTAAAACTTTTCACGCAGGTGCACTTAACGAGGGAATCACACGGACACTTCATTAGGTACACCGCCATTTTCAAGTGTACCTAATAACAGGCCACTTTATTACGGAAATATCATGTCATGTCAAGCTCTAGTCCTTGGGCCCACGTTCCAACATGATTTCCAAGATTCCCTTGTTAAGTGCACCTGCGTGAAAAGTTTTTGTTCATTTCCATGTTGAGCCATTGGTTTGATCTGCCAACTTCAGGGTGGGGCCACCTTATGTATTTACACATAAATACTTGCATTTGTTTGCATACAAAGCGAGGTTCCAATTCTAAAAGTACAGTCAGGTTATGCTCTCACCTGGGATCGAACCAGGTACCTACTGAGGAGGAGCCTGAGTCACTAACCAGTCGGCTATTTTGACCTGGCAGTTAGTGGCCGTCTGGACTGTTTTGTACTAGTGATGTGCATTCCATTTAGAATCTTTATAATCGGTTCACTCAAAAGATTTGTTCAAAAGAATGGTTCACCGAATCGTTCGCTACACTTTCTTCTTTATTTATTCATTTTTTTGGCACCAGCTTCAATGCGGATTACCGGCACCTACTGGTTGAAGTCATATGAACTGAAAAAAGAACGAATCACTTCCTAAAGTGACACGCGGATAATGCTAAGCTAAAGAAAGTAGGGCTCGTGGAAGAATGTAGAGAGGATGATTACTCTTTCACTGAAAAAAAATCGTTCTTTTGAACGCATCGTTCACTCACGAGCCAAGACTAACAGCAACACACACGTAAACTGAGTATGTGCCGATGCCACAACATCTCAAGATTCTCCGATTTGCCACGCGTGCACGATTAACAAGTGGCTGACCAGGCCTTGCGCTAACTGACCTGTGGTTTGGCGATCCTGTTTACAATGCGCTCTGTATTTAATGTTGGAAAATTTCCCACAGCACAGCCGCGGCACACTGGTTGGGAAACCCTAAACTTTAGGGTTTCAAAGTAGGGTTAAAATTTCAAAAACCAGTGTTAGGGTTTCAAACTAGGGCTGTTATTTTCTGTAAAAATGCTGACTCAGGAATTCCGTGCTGATGTCGGAGCACGCATCAGACGCGTTGCACTCACAGCGCTCCAGTCGGTGTAGTACCACTTTACTCCACAAGCTTTCACGTTGCAGCTCTGTTGGCTGAGCGGCCTCTCCAGCGACGAGCACTCGTACTGGGGTGCCACGGCAATCGCGTCCGATGACCTCGTCAGACACACCACAGCTCGCTGCTGCTTGCCCACGCCGCACTCTGCAGAACACTGACAAACACGTACATCAACATGTTGATATCAATCCGTTTGATATAATGGACGCTTGTGCTTTAATTAGCGACATAGCTACGCATGAACAGTTGTGTTCCTCATAACTGCGTCTTCATACCTGAGTCCACGGGCCGGTGAACCACTCCATGGCGTTTTCGCAAGGCCCCGTGTTGCACACTTGCGAGTCTGGAGGTCGTTCGCTGCCGCAACCCTCCAGTGGGAGGCTGCTGATGTGATTGCTCAAGCACAAGACACCTCGCGTACGAACACCCATCCCGCACTCAGCGGAACACTGCAAGAAAAACAAATTGCCTATTTAAATGATACTAAAAATGAGTTACCGTTTTTTTCTATGTATAATGCGCCCCCATGTATAATACGCACCCTAACAATGGCATGTTGATGCTGGAAAAAAGCCTGTACCCATGTATAATACGCACCCAAATTTTGACTCCTACTGAACGTGAACGTAAAATTATTTCAGAAAAAAGATCATCTTTGGGAACAACCGGATGTTATTCTGCCGGTCAGTATCACTGCGCATGCGCTAGCATACTCAATAGCGAAGTAATCAACAGCAGAGAAGAAAGCGCATCTGTAATGTCGGCCTCCGTATCATATCCGGATTTAAAAAAAAATATATATATATATTTTTTTTTGTACCCATGTATAATGCGCACCCCAGATTTTAGGACAATAAATTAGTAAAATTTTGCGCATTATACATGGAAAAAAACGGTAATTATGTGACTGTAATTTGCCATTTTTGGGTGGAATTTTCAACATTTGGAGAAAACAGACAAAATCACCAAGGATGAAGATTGAACCGACAACTTATGAGTTGAAGAACATCAACTTTACCACTGGGCTACACCTTCAAGAAGAGGGAGGAGCAAAGAAGTTACAATATTGATGGTTTACGTAAAACATTGTGAGGAATCTTTTAAGAATTTGAGCATAATGCTGACAAGGAGATTCTAGTTGAAACCAGACAGTATGGACCGGACCGAACCGAACCGTACATGCACTGCGCATTCATCAATCACATGCACAGATGTTTTCCAGAATGGCGACTTTTCGCGAGGGAGACAAAACTCTTTCCATTTAACATTTTCAATGGGAATCTCTTGGATATTCTGACAGGGCGGAGGCTGCATTTTTGTTCTTTTTCCTATTATTGGGGCGTCCTTTGTGTGTGTGAGTGTGTGTGCGCTACCTTGGCGCCCCAGTCTGTGTAGAACCAACTTTTGGCACAGGCGCCCATGTCGCAATTCTCCACGTGGCCTGGCCTCAGGTTCGGGTTACACTCGTCGTGGGGCACAAAGTCGCCCACGTTGCTGACGCAGCGCACGTCCCGCCGCCTCTGACCCAGCCCGCACGGCACAGAGCACTGCCGGGACACAGCCGATTAAGAACGCACTCGATCATCCTGGCCGTGACAGACGGTCGACACTCACGGCGCTCCACTCGGAGAGGACGCGCCACTCGCTGCAGATTTTCGTCTGGCAGGTGCCGGAGGTCTCGGGCCGCCGCAGGTGGTCGCAGCGGCTGACGTGCACGTTGTGGGTGCGGTCGGCGTAGGTCTGGCGACACAGGACCTGACGCTGCTGCGTGCCCAGACCGCACGTCCTGCTGCATTCGGACCACTCGCCGATGTCCCAACTAGCAAAATTTTTTTATAATATTTGGATTTGAATGAAATGGAGACACAATGGACTCACAATGCAGGGCAGGGCTGCAGGTTGCACATTTCCTCCTGCTCCACTGGTTTACTGCTGCCCTCACACAAAACGTCCTGGACCTGGGCCTGGTTCAGACGCTGGACGCAGTGAAAGATGGGATGCCTGAAACCTACACATTGCAAAATTAAAAACTCAAGCTGAAACTAGCTTCAAATTTACAACCTCCAGGAGCAAAATCTCACCTTTACCGCAGGAGGCGCTGCACTCGCTGGTGCCGGCCATCTTCCAGCTGTATTCCCGTTGGCGCGGTGGCGCCTGGTTGTCATGACGATGAGGCGGGTAACTCCCCCCACCGGCTGGGTCATAATTTCCCCGTTGGGAATCGTCGTGCCCCACTTGCTGCTGCTCGTTCACGGCGTTCCCTGAGAGGCATGATTGATTTGAGTAGGGGTGGATGTCATGTGACCTTTGATCCTGGGGGTCTTGTTTACCTTGTGGCGTCTCCAAGGCGACCACATATTCATAGTGAATCCCAGGGTTGGGCTGCTGGAAGATCAACTGAGGAGTATTGAGATTTACCTCAATTAAAACTATACAGAAATAAAATAAAAATAATGTTTACATTTTTAAATTTTTTATGTTTTTAAATTTAAAATAAAAATAACGTTTAAATATTTAAATGTTTAATTTTTTTAATTTTTAAATCTTTATTTTTCATTACAAAATTAAAAAATATACATATTTTTTTAAATTTTTACATTTTACATTTTTTATTTTTAAATGTTTAAATGTTTAAATGTTTAATTTTTTTTAAAACTTTTTAAATAAAAATAATGTTTAAATTTTTACATTTTTATTTCAAACTAGAAAATAAAAAAATTAAAAATTAAATATAACTACATATATAAATTGAATTAAATGAAAAATATACAGGAAAGACAAAAGTATATGTGCAATTGTGTTCTCAACTCACATAAATTTCCAGGATCTCATTGGTGGGCCCCTCGGCAAGAAGCGACTCCCCAGCAGTGCTGCTGATTTCATTGGGTCGGCGGTACGTGAACATCGTGCCCCCGCCCTCATACATGCCCGGCCGATCAATAGCCCAATTCCCGTTAATGATGGACCGACCCGAGCGGCTTCTCAGTGCTGCGGGAAACCGACAAGAAGATTCTTTTACAATAAATCTCACAAAAAAAGCCAAAGGCAAAATGCAGAACTGAGGTCTTTTATTCCCAGAAAAAACAAATGGGGAATAGCACAACCTTATGTGAGGGCTGTAAGTAACTTTGAAAACTTGTAATCCTTTTTCGCTGGCAGACCTTTTTGGCCCAAGCACTCGGTGGATTAAGCAAAAAGGAACATTAGAAATGCATTAGGAGGGTAACTTAAGACTTGTAAAAGACTGTTTGGATCAAGTGAAAGCACATTCGGGCCCACAAAAGAGAGCCACTGAGGGAATACGTGGGATGTGTTTGCTCATGAAAAATCCATTATAAACCCCGTTGTCCTAGATTACTTGAGCGGAGAATACATACACCGTACCGGGACCTGTACGCCGTCGCAAACTTTGTCATGACAAAACCGTTTACTTAAATGAGCACTTGGGGGGGGGCAGTTTTTGAGGTCTTACCACTAAAATGGGGTCTGGCTCTCATTAAATAAAATTCCAACAGTTAATTCACAAAATGGTCCCCACAAATCAAAAACATTTAAAGGATTATTGTTGTACAAAAGAACGTTCACGGAATGTCACATGAGCAAACTCAGAATGGCCGCCTTCTGAGCTGGATGAAATATTTATTTTAGGATTTTTCTTTGGTTTATGTGAAGCATTTTATGGGGTAAAAAAAAAAAATTCTCCTACCTAAGTAGTTGCGGCTTTTAGTCATCTCTGTGACGTTGATCTTGGTAGCTCCTGGCGGGATCTCGGCGATCTTATGGTAGCCGATTTTGGTCAGAGAGTGGCGGAAGAGTCCCGATACGAGACGGCAGGTGCCGTTATCGCCGCCGCACACTCCGCACTTGTCCATCACTTTTCCGGAGCCCAGGAAGCCATCGCAGCCTGGGATCTGTGAGGAGCAACCAGAGAGGACTATTTGTTAAAATAGTCCAAAATGTTGAGGCGATGTCCCGTCACGCAGGATTCTAAAAGTCATTCCGCTTGTATTTCATCTTTCCAATGATTCTAACATCCAACAAATAAAAAGTCCCCAGTGGAAAAAAAGAATAAAAGTGCAGCCATGAAGAAGTGTTAGTGACATGACGAGCATTAAACGGCTCTGCCGTGTCAGCGTAAAATCCATCACACCTCACACGACACCATCACAGCAGTCAAAGTCTCCCCTCGTGAAACAAACGTTGACACGAGGTTATTCACGGGCAGACGAGGGAAAAAAGAAAGAAGAAGAAGAAAACAGTTTTCTTCAGGTGGCTGGCGAAATTGTCTTTGCTATACAAATATGAAGGCTGATAATATGTGTTTGGAAGAATTTGACTGAAATGGCTGCTTTGAAACAAAATGGCTGACTTCCTGATTAATTTAAGGGATGATTCCTGAGTCTTTTTACAGCATCACATTCACTATTGTTGTTATTATTATTATTATTATTATTATTATTGAATCTTTTGGTTTTATTCATTTATTTTACCTATTATTTTAATGCACATAATTTTTAGACACGTTTTTAAATGTATCTTAGTTTTTTTTTAGTTTTTTTAGTTTTTTTTATAGTTTTATATATATATACATATTAACATATATACATATATACATAAAAATAATAAAGGTTAGCTGATGCTTTGATGACATCATAGGATGGCGCCACAGAGCCTTATTTTACCACTTATGTATTTACGAGCGAGGGGTGAAGGGGGAATGTTTGGAGGGTACGCCGGGGATTCAAAGAGGTCTACACACGCACAAACACAAATAAGATCAAATGTTTTCTTGGCGTAGCATCTGGAAATGCCATAAACCTTTGCTTTATAGAATATCCAGCCCATGTCCAGGAATGTATAGCGATAGCTGGATGGGATGCTGAATCTGGAAGTCGAATTAAGTGCAACGTCACGTTCCAGAAAATCCGCAATAGAGAAACTTTAGATTGGTGTTTTTCTTGGAATTTTTTTTCTCATCTATTTACATATTCATTATTGGAATAGTTTGACCTAGATAATCTCGTCAGTCAAGCAGAGCTGAGCTAAAACGGCGGTGACGGATCGACTCCAATTAACCCAACGCAACTGTGACATCACAACAAGGTGCTCGAGCTCTCCCAACGTTCCACCAGGTACCCCAAAAAAGCAGGTCCTACCTGGGCTCTCGGCTTCCCCTGCACATGGAGGCAGGCCAGCAGCAGCAGGCTCGGCACCGGCAGCATTCTCCCCAAAAAGTTACACTGCGCTCGCTCTCAAGTCCCCCCCCAAAAAAACGTCAGCGACCATCCCTTACGAGCTTTGTAAAGAGAGCTTTTGGGGAGGTGCAGGGGAGGGGAGAGGACGCTTTGCTGAGATTTTTTTTTAAGGGAGAGTAAGCGGACTGTTAAAAGGGGAATCGAGAGCCCACTGAAACATTTTGGGAAATATTTCCATGCATGGGACAACCGTAGGAAGCGAGTTCTTGATAGTGAGAAACAGCAAATATCTTTCTTTTCTTGGTTGCATCAGTTGTTGCTAGGCAGACTTCATAGGACTCAGTCTACATTAGCTTAGTGACCCATTCTCCCAATTTGTCCAGCTGTTTATAAATAACTAAAAGTTGGAGCTCTGGAGGCTGCAGTATTTCAAGCTCCACATTTAGCATCACCTTTTTTTCAAGCTGCTTATCAGTGCCGGATTTCAGATGAGCAAAACAAACGGCAAACGGACAGTTGCGATTCATATTTATAACAGATGTTTTGGCGTTATCGCTAGCCGATGAGGGCGGGGGTGGATTTCCGAGTGCAATGGCTCCAGCAGCTGAGAGGAGTGATGAGGGATTTTTTTTCTGAATGGGAAGAAGTGTGAGGATGATTCAGGAAGTGAACGCACCACTGCGGATCACAACATTTGTGTAGTGTGTTTGCTCCCACGCAACGACGTGTCAGGCCAATTCTGGCAGGTGTGTTTTAGCCACTTGGATTCAAACAGTGGACAAAAATCCCACAGCGCAACATCCTGCTGACCTCAGCTTCACTCCATTAGATGCCTCTTAAACTATACTGCCCCCTTGTGGCCACAATGCAAGAAAATAAAGTGATCTTACCATGCACTTTCCCGATACACACACCGAAGAATTGTTGGGTCCGCATGGCGTGCCATCGATCACCTTGTCGGAGAGTCGCACGTAGAACCGAAAGCCGGCGGCTCGACAGTTGAGCTCGCAGTGCTGATCCCCCGTAACTAAAAATCACATGGACACATTTTAACTCTAATCGCCACAAAAAGTATTTATATTTCTCTACATATTCATTCATTAAGCTACATATGAAAATCCATATTATTGTTACAGTAAGCCCCCGGATATTTGCAGTTTGACATTCACAAACAGATTCTATTCGGACAGTCTCAGAATTCTTTTTGGACTCTTTGTTTTGGGTGCTGAATACAAGTATTACTTTGGCGCCATCTGGCGGAGATTTTGTCATCAGCACATCATTTTTTTGGCGCATTTTTACTGGATTTTTTTTGTACATGCACGTCGCACTGGTACCTTCATTGAAAGGCTCCCACTCGTACAGATTGCCCATGAAAGGCTTCTTGTTGTGTGTGGAACACTGAGAAGCTCTGATGGGTTTGCTGAATGTGGGACAAGCCTAAAAACAGATGATGACATTGTTAATAATAATCATTTCATTTGGAATGGGACTTTAGTCGCAAGTTTAAAACATTGCCTGTATCGCTAATAATGAAATTTTTACTTTTGAACATTTTCCATCAATTGCTATGGGAAATTTGTATTATTTAAAAAAAAAACTGTGAGCTTCACTTATTTAAAAAAAAAAAAAAAAAAAAGGGGGAGTGATTGCAAAATATGCATTCTGGAACGATTAACACTAACATTTCTTCTTCACCCTTTCACGACCTTAAATACACACATATATATTTGCACAGACCAGCTGTTTATTCCTAAAGGCGTACGCCAAGGTTATGTATACACACACACACGCACAAAAAAACGTAATTAGTCAAGCAGGAAGAAGTGGAAGCCAACGTTGACGTTACTCATCGATCAGGTTGCTGTTAAAAACAAGACGCGTCGACGTCTCGATTTAAACAACTCTCGGCTTTGATTTACTTTATGCTCGTGATGTTATACAGAACCGAGGGGGTGTGTTTCATTTCAAATGGACGAGTTCACCGAGTCGCGAAAAAAAATACAGGAAGTCGAGAGTTTATGCAGTTGGACGTCGGTACCTTATGGTCGCAGATTCTGTGGCGATCACCCTCTCCCACACAAGAAGAAGCCGGGAGAGATTGATAGGGTCGCTCCAGTTGTCCTTGTGGCTGCTGAGCTCGAGAATCCTGCCCGCTCGGAGGAAGCTCCGTCTGCCCCTGCTGCTGGTACAACGGCGCCCAGAGGGTCTCCGTGTGAGGTCCGCTGTGGTGCGACCCGAGTCCGCCGTGGTGGGAGACGGCGGAACGTCTCTGTCTGTCAGGCTGAGACTGTGGGACCCTTCCGGAAGCCCGAGATCGAGTTCTTCCAAAGCCGTACCGGCCCGGAATGATGGCGCTGAGCCTCCTGAAGACAATTAAGCAGTGTCGGGTGGTCAGGGTCAGCAGATCTTACAAGCCAAGTTCTAATGCCGATCTCCTAAACGTTGTTCTAGAAAAAATGCCTTAAGTTGGAGTTAAGTCCTCTAATGGAACTGCGCCAATGGAGTCGTTCCCATTCAACAGCCACCCCCTGTCGCTGAGCTGTCAGCTTGATTTGTTTCAACAGGAAGGACTGCAGAGCTGCCAAGCACTGGCTGAGTCCTGGACTCTCTTTAAAGAGGAATTTTGCAAAGGGTGGGGGGGGTTATCGCAACCCACCGCGACAGCTTCACATAGTCACTTTAGTCCCAATGTAACAAGAACAAAAAACAAAAACCTTGGTTTTGTCTAGTGGATGCAGGATTTGGCATTTAGGGGGGGCGGCCTAGGTGAAGTCTTAAGACTAAATATCATATTTGATTTTGTCAAAGACTGTCTGTACCTGCGTCCAGCAGACGGGCTCCCCCTGCCCTCTTGACGGCCGCCATCCCGATAGATGGAAACTGAAGGCCTCAAACCTGAGATGACCTGACCCGGATAAACAGGGTAGACCTTCAGACACGATCTACTCCGCTTCTGCACGCCACCTCCACATGTCAGGGAGCAGGCCGACCAGGGTCCCCAGGGAGCCCAGGATCCTTGGATGCCTCCATGGTCTGCTTCAGAGTCTATCACGGGCAGCCTCCTCTGAGGGACCTGGATGAGAACAATGAGATTTCCTCAGGTGGACCTTTTGAGAAGCTCAACTCTTCCCCACTAAAAGAAGTTCTAAGTCGGGTTTTGGCTGCTAAGTCTCTGTTGGCTCCAAACCCTGTGTCCCTTTGCCAGAAACATTTCGGAGTGAACTTTGAGATGCCTGCAGCGGCTTTGGGAAGATGGTCTTGCCAGGCCAGGCGGCTTTTATTATATCTTTTAAGAAGCCTCCATTCATAGGATTTTTAGAGAATGGAAAGTTTGGAAGATTGTCAGGACACTTGACATCCGTCAATTATTAGGCAATCCATCATTAACGGTTACAAAACACGTACGTTGGGTTCAAAGACTCAAAATCATCTTTGATGTTTCGCTGAAGAATTGATCGTCGACACTTTGAATGTATTCAAATTGTATATTCGGAATCCTTTAAACACTTTTGTGATGGTAAAGAAAGTTAGCAAAACATGTTTCCGAATCTCCGGTTTAATCCAGAAACTGCTGATGTGGCAGTTTGTTGACACAACATTGGCACCTGAGGGTTTTTTTTTGGGAGCGTTCCTGCTAGCTTTCAACACTTTACGGGAAGCAGGAAAGAGGAGAGTCCTCTCAATTGGCGGTATTTGACAAACAAAGACACGATTATGATGACGCGTGCAGGGCGATGTCACGAGATGTGCGCGTGCACGTGCGCGTGCGGGCTCGGTCCATGCTCACCTTTCTGTGGTCTGCGACGTGCTGACACCTCACAGCCTCCAAACAGAATAAAAATAGCACAACATCCCTGCAGAGCGAGCCAGTTGAGAATAGCTCCAGGTCAATAATAGAATCAAAGGTGCCAAAAAAAAAAAAAAAAACATTACCTGAAAAGCCACGTGTAGACTCCTCGCATTCTTGTAGGATGATGATCACACACTAATCGGAAATGACAAATTAGACATGCTCAAACACAACTTTGTTTCATCGTGAATGTAATTGTATCCAAGTGAACGACGTCATAAAATCCTGCAAGAGTAACACAACACATTACAAAGTTGATTTCATAGTGATATATTAAATGGCATGTGCGCAATTTGAATTTAAAGAGTTTGCATACTCAAAACAACATTAATTATGTCGACTGAGATTTCGCATGTGGACCACTATAATGGCCGAAAGGGGAGGGGGGGGGGGGTCATTGCCGAAGTCATATTTACACAAATTTCGGTTTATTGCGACTGACATGTTCCAAAGATGCCAATAAAGTTATTTATCACTTTTTTTTTTTTATTGATAACAAATATTCTATACCGACATAAACAATAAAAAAAAGACGTGAATGAAAAGAAAAGCTCCATGAGTGAGTTAAATAACCCCATTAAAAGTTTACAACAAGATTTACCTGAGCGTTCCTGGTTTACGTGAACTCCAGTGGACTTCGAAGGCAACATATTCCAGTCTGCAGCCCAAAATGAACGCCACTTTTCCTCGGTTTCTAAACACATAATCCACGTTTCTCCTCAAGCATTTCCCGTCCACCAGTACCTGCCGAATCGTGTGAAATAAACATCCTGGATCTCAAATTAAGAGTCACGCCAAAAAAAAAAGTGCGGAGGAGTTCCACGGAACCGCTTAGCTCACGTGCTTGTGACTTTTACGCACACAAAAAGAGTCTGAATGTGAAAGACTTGTGAGCCACACGCGGTAAGGAAAAAAGTGACTCTTTTGCGCCCCCTGCTGAGACGCACTCATCGGCCACTTCATTAGGGACACCAGAAACTGCTTTTACCAAGATTTTACTGAGGAAGGAAAGAAAAAAATAAAATAATAAATAAAAATTAAAATTAAATAATTAAAAATGGGAAACATTATTTAAGAATAAATCCACTCTTGACAGAAGCCTGGTAGAGTTGAAAAAAATAAAGTTAGGTATAAAAACACAATAAGGTGCACGAGTGATTGTGTTAATAGAGAATCTTTTAATACTACAATAGAGGAATCCAGTGTTTTTAAAACAAACTCTTGATTTGTGTCTTACCATCTTTTCTCAGGCAACACACGTGGGACATGAACATAAAGTATGAGCTGAAAGACAAGATGATTCAAAACAGATTGTGGTCATTTCAAAGCTGTCCAAACTACATTCAATCAACAAGTCCTTAAAGTGGTGAAGGTGCTTGTGAAAACGTCCAGACGTGAGCGTGCGTGTGTGTGTGTGTCGTTACGGGTCATGATGGCAATCACGAGCTGTCCTCATTCACTTGGACAGCTTGGCAAGGCTGGCTTGGCGGAAGGCTTCTCGGTCGCGCATCTCCAGCACGCAGTCGCGCACCATCTCGGCGAACATGCTGGGCCACAGGCGGTGCAGGGCCTCGCCCTTCACGTTAGTCTCTGAAGCCCGGCGCACCAGATCCTGAAGGTACAGGTCCACGGTGGCGCCGCGCTCGGATGCCTCGGCGGCGCCTTCCTGCGACGCGGAACATCGAAAGCCCTTTATTCGTTCCAGCTTAGTTGTTGCTACTGTTAGCATTAGCATTAAATTAGCAGACTGAAAGGCAAAACTGCAGGACGTGTCTCAATCCTCGCGCTAACCTCCGGGCTGTCTGTGCTGCCGTCCCGGCTCGGATAGTTGAAGAGTGCTCGGCTCAGGCCTTCGCCCGCCAGCTTCCCGTTGTCCCGCAGCTCCTCCGGGCTGAGCCCTGCACGCCGGCCGCGCCCCTCCAACAGGAACTGCAGCTGCCGCTTCCTTCAGGGGAGGGTGAAAGATGAGACAGAGAGTGAGTGAGGATTTCACAAACTGACTGTCATCTTTTTTTAATACAGAAAAAATGCCACTAAATTTATTAGAGGTGAGCTTTCAAAATTATTTAGTGAGGGGCGTGGCTTAAGTGTGTGTGGGGGGGGGGAACTGACAATAAAATCTTGCTAGCAATTTGCAAACTGCAAACTCACCTTGAATAAGTTATGCGAGGAAAATGCACGCTTAAGTCAAGATATGAATATAAAATACGGCCCCTTTAATATATTGAGAGAAATTGACTTCAGGGAAACCCAAGTGGCACATTAAAGTGAAAAATATCTCTGACGGCGGTGAAATTGTCTGGACATGACATGCATTTTTCCGGTTTAATTACTAAGGAGTCTACGTTGCTATTTACAGTTCAGCCCGAGTGCACGCTCCAGGATAGAATTAAAGTATGAAAGGGAAAAAGGTGGAATGTTTCTCTATGTGTGCGTGTGACGGTGCCAAGTACCCACCCCGAGCGAGACGCATCGCCGGCTGGCTGGTGCCAGCAGCAGACAAAAATGCGTATCGAAACACACGGCAGTCAAGCACGCACATGCCCGTGAGGGTTTCCACGTCGGTCACATACTTGCTGTCAGGGGTGGCAAGTCATCAACTAGGAATCCTACTAATCCTAATTTTTTTTTACAGTTGAGAAAAAAAATAACCCAATATGGGTCAAAAAGGAAATTGGATTAAATTAGCGCCTCACCTGGACTCCTCCAGCAGCAAGAGAAGACGGCACCGCGGTGTTTCGGTAGCCGCTACGTGGCCCAGCGTACCGAAGACGCGCTCGGCAGCGATGACATCATTCATGGTGACCTGGCGAGGGACGTGAACACACACATACATACACACGTATATACTAATACGACACACAGAAACATACAGAGTGACAGCAATATGCTTAACGTTACAGAGATGTGGACCTGCCAAGGCCGAGGAGAGCCAGTACAGTTCTACGTAATTTATAAATGATCTCATATGGGACCAACATCCAAACATAATCAAATACAAATTAATAACGCAAAAAACACAGTCTATTGAAGAAGGATATTCCCTGGATAACTGTTTGATTTAATTTAATTTAATTTAATTTAATTTAATTTAATTTAATTTAATTTAATTTAATTTAATTTAATTTAATTTAATTTAATTTAATTTAATTTAATTTAATTTAATTTAATTTAATTTAATTTAATAAAGGTCTTTGGTAATTACTTTTATGGTTGATGCTCTTAGAAATATATGAAAATCAAAAAGATTATAAATAATTTTTACTTTTTTACTTGATATCTGCAAGTAATAATGTAATACCCTAATTCCATTTTTAATTAATAAGAACATAATTTGTGCACCACTGCCATCTACTGACGCGATGCGGACTGACCTCCTGACCGTTGATCTTCTGCAGGTTAAAATGGTGGAGACGGTAGATGACAAAGGAGCGCCACAAGGCGAGGCCCACCACCGGGTTGCCCTGCGGGTGTATGGTCAGCTGGTCCAGACGGCGAACCTGAGCCACTGCGGCCAACTGTGGCAGGCGGCTGATGTTGGCTTCCAGGAAAATGAGATGCTGCATAAAAAATAAAAAAAAGTTGCATATTCCGTGTTGCATAAATATTCAGCGTATAATCTTCTCACCGCCAGATTTGGGAACTTGACCCTGATCCTGGGCAGCGTTGGTACAATGGCATCAAAGTGGATGTAACGGAAGGCGATGACGGTGACGGCGCCGGCCGTCTGGACCCCCCAGCCCCTCTCCAGTGCCTCCAGGGCACCCGGGCCGAACAAGCGCAAGGTGTCGCCGTCCAGCTCGGCCAGATGACTGTCGGACAGCGACAGGCTCGTCACGCTTCCTGCTTCCGTGGGTCTGAAACATAGAAGGAAAAAAAACGCATTTGGACCTAAGAAAGAAAAAAAAAGCCCATAGTATGACATTTTTAAATGATTAAAAAAATGCATGAATTTTTATTTTAAATTTTTACTTTAAAAGTGCAATATTGATCTTGAAAAACCAAAGCAAGCTGACACAAAACAGCCCACTCAATTACACTCGGCAGGAAGTCGTGAAAAGACGACGGGGGAAAGTATCACCGAGTTCAACCTGCTGCGCGGAAAACATGTCACTCATACGCTCAAATCCCCCATCATCACACTTAATCCCGCAGGAGATCATCTGGCAAATTAAATCTTCCCTAAAAAGTGTACACCGTCTGTATGGACTTCATTTCTTTAATAAAGAGGATAAGTGTTGCTACAACAGCATTATATTGTCATTTCCCCACTTAAGCAGCGACAGATGTTTCGGATTTAGCGATTAAGCTAGCTCTGCTAGCTGTAGCGGAATGATAGCTCTGCTAGCTGTAGCAGAATTATTCCGCTTTTCCTTTGATTTGATTTGTATCGATGCAAAGAAAAACATGACAATTAGCATAGGAACTAAAACGAAGAACCAAATTTTCTTTCTTTTTTTCTAGGTCTCTGAAATAGGCACAAACATGTAATCACAGGATGCAGATCCAGATGTCCTCCTGAATCTGTTTCTATTCCGGAAGGCGACAACCCATGCGCCATCTGTGACGGCGTACTTCCCGAGGATTCTCACGCATGGCGGCCAGACGATACGTGATGTCGTGCGAGACATCAACAAACAAGAGACGATTCCATCCGTTAAGCAGGAGGAAGGTTTGGCCGATTGTTTGTGTTTGCGTGCGTGGGAATGACGGTGTCACCTTTCTCAAAGGCTAATGAATGACACGCTCGGCCTGAGGGGGAAGATAAAATATAGATTTGGGGGGCGATACAATGGAAGCAAAAGCTGACACCGGGTTCAGCTCAGAGGGGTGAGGCAGACATTTGTCACCATTGCCTTTCAGGGCCATTTTGTCTGTTTGCGTGCCGAGTAGGAAACGATTCATGCGACTATGCACGCCTCCTCATAATTCACCTCTGCATGAGGTCTTAAACACGACTGTTGATGCAGAAGACGGATGGAAACAGGATGCATTTCAAACACGCTTTACGAAATCAAATTCACCATAAAGGAAGAACTTCAAATGCAGATTTGAACTGGTCAAAACTTGTCTTTGGGTTTTTAGAATGATCTAAAAATGAAATCACGGGAAAGCTTGTCTTACTTTGGATCTCGAGGGCTGTTTGGACGGCTGTTGGTGCGGAAACGGTTTTCGGGTCCACCCGTCATCCGTTCCGGTCCAAAACCCGGACTCACCCGTCTAACATAGAGAATCAGACAGATGTTTTTTTTGTATTCCACACAAGAGCTTTACTGAAGGTAATATTAACTTAATTTCATCAATTATTGCTATTGTAAAATGGGATCTTTAATTTGATCAAAGGGGGGGGGGGGGACATTTTGATATAGTACAGTAAAATGAAGCTTCGAATTTGCTTCACGAACCAGTAGTATTTTTTTTTCACCTTAACAGCAGTTACAAGTTTGCTATTCACTAAGAGCATGAAAATAGATCATTATATTTTATTCTAATTGTGATCACATACTGTTGCATCAGACCCACCGTGGCTCATCGGGCGAAGGCTCCTGAGCTAACCCGTTGGTCTGCGTGTGGCAGTGGGCGGGGCTGTTCTCCGGGCTGACTTCTTCTTTGGCGCCGTTGGTTGTCGTACACGTCGACGGCAGCTCCAGGCGGGCGGCGACGACGCCCTCCCACTGCTGCGCCGCATTACGGATGGCGAGACGCCGCTTCTCCTATGCAACACACACGTCGACAGAGAGTTGGCAAGGTTTCAAGTGTCACTCGCCCCAAGGTGGACCATTCAAGCTGTCTCTGTTAGGTCTCAGTCAAAAGCTACCTAATAGCTTCTGCTGATGGCTGAGATGTTGAATTTGAGACTTACGGTGGAGTTACACAACATAAATTCACCTCTGTGACAACTTTAAACAATCGTGGTTGGAATTTAGCATTGACACGCACCCCCCCATGTGGAATGTACCACACCCCGTTGACGAGGTGAGTCGGTAGAGTAAATCTGAGCAAATCCACTCAAAACTCTTGACAGTGTCTTCTGGCCTGAAAAAAATCAATTTTCTTTATTTTCTACATGGAGGTTTTTTTCCAGGATATAATCAATTACCTTATGAATGGTCTGCTTGTGACTCTCCTTCTTCTTCTCCTCCTCTTTCCGAGCCTGCACACCAGCCATGCGCCGATCCTCGTCCTTGAAAAAAACAGCGAGGTCAGCAGTCTTGCGACTTCTAAATTATTCAGCGGAGTGAAGAACTGCCCAAATATAAATAAAAAATAGAGGTGTCGCATCGGTCAGAATTGGACCACTTGCCGCAGTAGGAGAGGGGATCTGACACCAGCCAGCCAGCATCATCATCACGGGATTATCGGTCTAGATTTTCAGTCTGGGATGAACACAGCCCAGCTGTTGGGGATAGCCAATACTCCCAGAATGCATTGCTGCTAAGCTGTGACAGTCTGTGACAGCGCAACACTTGTTTTGGGATGCATGCCATGGTGTCAAGGGGGGTGGATCTCTGCCAGTTAGGCACGATAAAGATATGAAGCTGTCCACCCGGCTGTTTTGGTCACATTGGTCAATATTCCATTGATTTCAAAGGAGGCGCTTTTGCAATATAAACGATGGATGGATGGATGGATGGATGGATGGATGGATGGATGGATGGATGGATGGATGGATGGATGGATGATCATCATCATGATCATCATCATCATGATCATCATCATCATGATCATGATCATCATCATCATCATCATCATGATCATCATCATCATCATCATGATCATCATGATCATCATCATGATCATCATCATGATCATCATGATCATCATCATCATGATGATCATGATGATCATCATGATCATCATGATCATCATCATCATCATAATAATAATAAATATGAGGCTAAATGATTACTTAAGTTCAGATGGAGGAAGTGGAAAAGCTGGACACCTTGAAATGAAGTCGGAAGCCACAAATAAAACTCAAAGTGTGTGTGTGTGTGTGTGTGTGTGTGATAACAGCTTTTGAACGTGTCGAAACAAAGACACAAATGGACTTTGACAGCCCTTTCTGAAGGTTTGCTGGCTTCGGCAGCGACGCCTGACAGTTTCGTCTCGCCGAGCGATGCCTTGACGGTTATTTTAGACAGCTTAATGCCGAGGGTCAAAACATCTCCGGCAGGCGATTACATACGCAGTACAAAAGCCTTTAAAAATGTTTCAACAAGGACGACAATTATTTACAAAATACATTTGAGCTGGACGACTGAATGGAACAAACAAGTTTTGCTTCTGGATTTGGAAAATAAAGTAATACTACTGTGGTAAGGTGGCTCATTATATAACATGTTTCATTGTATACAGCACAGGAAACACACATAAGAAAGAAAGCGTAATGAGGCTTACCGTGATGCGCTTCATGTCCAGCTGTCTGAGGTGAAGCACACAGCGCAGGACAGCTTGCTTGTACCATGTCTCCAGGGCTACGGGGTTCCCATCCAGGGTAAGCTCGGAAAGGGAGAGCGGGTCCCTGGAGCAGCCTAGCTGGTGGAGACTAGGTTGGGAAGAAAAAAAAAAGATGAAAAAGTTCAGATGGGAACCGTTACAAGAATGACGCAACGTCTGTGATCAAAGGAATAACAGAAATATCGCAATGATTGCATTTTACCGAAATAAAGTTGCCATATATCAAGAAATAAAAAGTCAAAATTTTAAGTCATAATATCTAAAAAAATAAAATAATGATAATAATGATAATAATGATAATAATGATAATAATGATAATAATGATAATAATGATAATAATGATAATAATGATAATAATGATAATAATGATAATAATGATAATAATGATAATAATGATAATAATACAATAATGAGAAAAATGTTTGAAAAGTTTTGCGGACCCGCGTTGAACATAGAAATAAGAAGAAATAAAAGAAGTCAAAATTTTAAGTCATAATATCTAAAAAAAATGAACAATACAAAAATGAGGAACATATTTGTAAAGTTTTACGGGCCCGCATCGAACATATTCTTCTTCAGAACATTTGACGTGACTTCCCCTTTAAGGGGTGTGGTTTTGTGAGTGACATCACGGGCTGGCGTTTGATAGTCAGCTGTCGCCGACAGTAGCTACTTCAGAGTGTTTTCATTTTACATGTGCGTGTTTGACAAACAGCTGACATCAGCAACTGTGGCTCTCCTTGCCCACATGCGAGGACATTACCATACTTTAATTGCTCATTGTTTTTGTTTTCCACCCGCCTCAACCGGGCCACATTGCACATGCAGGCTTCGGACACATTACTGCGTGAAGAAGTTAACGTCTTCATTGAGGCTGCCAGGGAGGGCGTGACAAAACAGCACACATGCCCTGAGCTAGCACTAAACATCCAGCGTGCTTCAAACAACTTTTAGGCCTGGTGGCTCTTCTCCAGATTCAATATGGGATGAACGGTACGGGATGAGGACAAAGATGGGGGGGGCGTTAAGGTGGCTGAAACACTTACCTACTGATGTTATTACAGCTGAGAAAGAGTCGCCGCAAGCGGGGCAGACGTTCCACCTCGTCCTGGGAGGGAAAAGGAGGGATGAGAGAGGGAGGTAGAGCATCGTCACTTTGGCCTCTCCTCTCGGTCAGTCACCTTGCAGCTCTCGGCTCCGGCGGCACAGCATCCCAATTCGCCCTGCGCATGCACCGAGCCCGGCATGCTGCCGCCTCCCTCCGCCCCGCGGAGTGTGAGGATGAGGAGGGGAGGGGGAGCAATGCAGAGATGCTGCAGCAGCCCGCATACACAGTCACACACACGCGCTTTGGTGGCAAGGAACAATGGCTCTGAATGAGAAGCATCCGCACCCCCGCCCCTGCCAAATCCTCAGAGGACCACACATGCAAATGAGTTTTAGCGGAACATCTCATGCCCGATACGCACATCCGATTCCGGCAAGACTTGCAATTAATTCGTATTGGACCTATTTATATCAGCTAAGCTAGCAGGCTGACTATGCTGTTAGCATTAGAGACTTGATAACAAGTGATGGAATATATTGCTAGGGGTTAGCAGCTAATGCTATTGCAAGGGGGGGGGGGGGGGGGTACCAACTGTTATTATCCATGGCATGACTTGCATGTGACAATCAACGAGGTGATGATTGACTTAGTGTCAGTGTAAAAAAAATAAAATAAAAATAAGCTGGGAAAACACAATTGTGATCAATTGTTTGGAAAGACAGCCGCTGTAATTGGTCGACCGTCGTTAGGCGGCCTGTCAGCTCAGCGATGACATCATGTAGTCTGAGATGGGGTGGTTATATTTAGCCTCAGACAGCGTGCGATGGCCGCCGCTGCGCTGGCATGCAAACAGAGCGCGGCGAAGAGGAGACGTGCCTGCAGGCTTGCGAGGGGCAATAGAACACAAAGGTGGCTAATGTGTTAGCTGGAAATAGCATTCACTTTCCATCAATTCCTAGAAGTGTTTACATTTTAGAATAATAAACACCTCAATGCTTGCTTGTTCAGCAAAGTACACAGGAATTCATTTCATGGCGACGTTAGAAAAGAGACATCTCCAAACAAAGTCAAGACCACACACGCGTAGATGTTCAAGCTAAGCGATCCGCGACAAAGCTGGAGATCCCATCGCGTGAATATCGTTGACGCTCTCAACCGTAATGATGTTTCAAGACAAATGGAAAAAAGCCAGCCTGCCCCTATGTGATGATACTGTTATCATTTTTTTCAAACATACTCCGTCACGGGGAATTCTCCGAATGAAAGAACCACCTGACGACAAGTGAAAACAATTTTGATAAATGACTCTTGCCACGCTCTTGCGTCAGTGACAGGTTCAGAGAACACCATAGAATTGAAGAGTAGGTGAAATATTACATCCGATCATTAGCACATAGTTGCGGGAGAAGGTGAGTGATGGGAGAAGATTGGAGTTGATGTTATGTTGGATTCCAAGTGGATTTCCTTCACCAAAAAGCAAGAAAAGTGCTCCAGGGATTTGAGTAGAAAATGAATAGGCCAGTCCTGACATGTAGTGTTCCTGTTTAAAAGCTTTAGGAACCAAAGGAAGTGAGTTTCTTGTTATTCGGGGTCCGATTTCATGCGCTGAGCCCGGGAAGCTTCTGAGAATGTCTCGGAAGCAGCGTAAGATTTGATGACACGTCCAAAGTGATCTCACAGAAGTGAGCTGGACCGAGGCTATGACGTGACTTGAACACCAATGACCAAGCATTTACATTATAAGTGGGAATTTAAAAAAAAACAGGATTCGGATGGAGATTGGAAGACCTGATTTGATAAAAATGAATGAAGGCCCCTCACCACAAAAGAGATGTGATTGTGTCGCAGGTTGAGTTCCGTCAAGGAGTCCAGGCCCTGGAGGTTCTCCACTCGGGAGATGTTGTTCCCAGCCAGGTTCAACACCTGTAGCTCGGTCAGATGGTTCAAGTTCTCCATCTTGCTGATCTGAGACAAAAAGTAACATATGAGGTGACAATGGTAAAGTTATACTTTTATTCATAAGGTTTTATCAGAAGATAACATGGTCCACAGTCTTTGCGAGGCGCCTCAACGTCGGGCCAGTCGGCCACCCACGCTGCTGACAGCACAAGCGGAATTGATGAGAGGAGAAGGTTCCGAGGGGGCCTCGGTTTTCAGAGTGAGCAGAGCGTGAGCGCTCGCGAACAAGCGGAAAAGCGATGGCCGACGTGTCGGGTCACATTTGATGCTCCGCTTTGGTCATCGAGGATGAGCGTACAGAATGGGAGTTTTACTGTTATCATTCAAAATCCAACTAAACATTTAATCGTCGTATTTTGCTGGGACTTCAATAGCAACCGTTTTATAATGTGATGAAATATGATCATTAAAAAAAACATATATTATGGAAATGTTTTTTCCTGTGGACATTTTAAACACAGCGCTGTGCTGTAATTATTCATGTATTCGGACTGTGGCTCCACAAAGCGAAGAGGACTCGAGAGCGTTCCCTGAGGTGCTGCGTGGGCAGCGCGCACCGGCACAACACAATTAAGACAATCAGTCGGGCCTTTCCGTTTAATATCTTCTCGTTGTTTGATTTCTCTCGCCTTGTCCGCACTCTGTGTGTAGTTTATCTTTTTTGCCAACTGAATAAAAATAAATAAGAAATTTGCTTCTTTTTTGTTTCCATTTTTCTCACACAAAAGATGAGCAGCTAAACCACAAAGGCTTAAGACTACACGGCGCCGCCAGAGTGAAGAAGACTAATGAAGTGTAACCAGATAGATGGATACAATTTATGAATCCAGCGATGGGAATTAAACGTTGTACCTGATTATGATGCAAATCCAAGATGTGAAGCTTGGATAGATTATCCAAGCAGGTGATTTGACAAATCCTGCAAAAGAGAAGACACACATTGCAGACTCATATTTTACTTTACACCCAAAGTTATGAAATGACTTTAAGATTTTAAGCCCCTCAAGTGTAAAATGAATTCTTGTATTGATTTGTTACATTGGTATCAGACTTATTATCACACAAGTCACCTGTTATTTGCCAAATTGAGGATCCTAAGGGAGGTAAGTGCTTGGATGCCGCTCATATCGGTGATGTGGTTGTCGTCCAAGTTGAGGATGACAAGCTGCGTCAAGAGTGACAGCTGACTGATGGTAGCGATCATGTTGTGCTGCAGGTTGAGAACTTGCAAGTCCTCCAAGGCGCCAAACTGTGGACACTCATCTAGGCAGCGCCTGCAAGGTGGAAAACATTCATATGAACTGAAGCCACCCACCGAAATATTACAGGTATTAAGTATTTTAAGGAGTCTGCTGCACCCTAGTGGACATATTTGTCATTGCTACTTTGACTATTTTGACTATTGCTACTACAAATACCTGTCCAAGTCAATTCGATGAAGACTGGATCCCACATCATCCAAATGGAAGTGAATGATGGGGAAACCGGAGGTGGCGTTGAAATGGTACGCTCCGTTGCCACCTGAACAACAAATAAACACAAATGTAAATATATTTTCTTTTCATAGAAATGATAATTCTACTTTGAGCTGTTCACCTGTTGACTTGGGGTGAGGGGCGCTGCGAGTTGGCCTGTTCCGGATCTCATTTGGAGTAAAAGGAACTGAGGGCAAACTGTAGGGGGCAGCACTAAGAGATGGGTCTCGATGGGAATAAGAATAATCTGGAGAGGAATGTTTGTCAATTCAGGTGAGCCCAGGACACAATTTCTCAAACTGACGTCACTACTTGACTATACTTAGAAAATAGTGTTGAGCTGCACAGAATAAAAGTACCTGGGTAAAGCGAACTTGCCTTTAGATTCAGACCTGAATCCTTTAAATAATCATGATATGCGACCTATGAAATGGGAAAATCTTTTTATTATTATTTGGTCACCAAATTTGCATGTCTTCCAATGTGCTCACCATTCGCTGGCCTCTCCCAGGTAATAATTTGCCGGTCTTTGGGCGCAACTTGCAACTGTTAACCTGCAAGGAAAAGTTGAGTTTTGTCATTCTTGTGCATTTATTCAAAACTAATAAATTGTGTAACTAACCATTGGTGTGAGAAACACCAAGTTATCATTGTTGTCGTTTCTGTGTTTCCGTGTGCGCTCGGCGGAGCCCATGTCTCCCGTGCAGCCAGCAAATTTGTTAGCCCCGGGCTAGCATCTAATTTCTTTTGCTGGAAAACATCCCTATGGAAGCAAACAGCGGTACATTAAATGCTTTATCTATCGCTACCGTTTTGGAGATCCTTTCTGCTCGCAGCCTCCTCGGAAAGCAAGAGACACAAACACACAAGTTTCGTTGCCATGGCAACCGCCGTGCCATTGCTTGGTAACGTACACTTTCTTTAAAAAAAAAAAAAAAAAACAGCGCTTGCTGTACAAACTGGTACTAAAAATTCCAAATGATTAAAAATGTGATTTTTATTAGTCAGCTGCGATGTAATTTGGAGGCACACATGTCCTTCCAGTTTGATTACCGACTAATTAAAACAAAACAGAGCTCTTGTTTATCCGGTCCCATTTTTCTCACGCGAGAGTGCAAAATCTAAAGCATCATTGAGCAAATGCAACAGGATGTTAACAAGGACTTGTCGAGACACAAACACACGCGGCACACTGAATAAATATGTGGTGACATGTATTTATGCCTCGTGTGACCTTTCAACTTTGCCTCCTGTCATTGACCCCACTGTGTTGAACTAAACAACACAGCAGAGCCTCCTCCATTTGACACACAGAAAAACAGAACATGGTCGAAATATGCACAATTGCAAATTATTTATGTGTAATTTTTTTTACCAGATTGAAGGTGAAGTGGTAATGTGTTGATGTGTTTTTTGGGGGGGGGGGGGGTCAGGGGGGCTCACGGGGCTGCTGACCACCCCAATATGTTATTCTAAACAGAAAGCTGTCCTGTCTATTTTTTTTTTTTTTTTGGCACATCTTTGTTTTAAGTCATTCTCCACAAAACAGGAAGTACTCTGCAAACATCCAAACTAAATTGCAAATTGTCTCCAACTTTGGCTGGAGCGCTAGTTATGGTAATATTTTTACGAGGGTATTTTGAAAATAATAATAAACTACCCAGTGTAATTATAATCCTTTGGAAAAAGCAGTCCAGATTTACCAAAGGCGCAACCCACACAGTGCCTGTCACAATCTATTCATGAACGAGAAGAAAATGTGCCACATGTATAGACTGTAAGCTGTCCGTCAAGCGTTTGTGCTTCTTCACATCCACTGAGCTATCCAAGGTGCTAATTTTATTAATTTCTCAAGACTTATATTTATTTATTTTCCTACCTGCGACATGTGCTTCTCATTTCCAGGTGTCTTTTCCATCGGTTTTCATTTATTGACTCATTTCTTTTTGTGGTGGTTTGACATTTAAACCTTTATTACAAATACAAGTGTGATTATTTTGTGCAAAGATGCTTTTTTTTTTTGTACTTGGTGTCACGTTCCGCAAACAAAGGAGCAGGTTCAAAGGTCACAGCTTGATTGACAGTAATTTATTAATTTTCTAGTTTTTTTTTTTTTTCCCCCTTTCCAAGAATTTAAGATTATATAATTGTCTTGGAAAGGTCAGTGAGCCAAAGGATGAGCAATATGAAAACATCAATGCAAGCACCTAGGGATAAAAGGAAGTACAGTATGTCCATTATGATGTTGACATATTTTTTTAGTAGTGATGCATCTTTAAAATAAAAATAAACTGGATTTGTCAATATTAGGATTTTAAATGGAGACTCTGCATTGTGAGTATCAACAAACTTACATTTTATGATTTTTAATGAGGCTTTGTAATGGTTAGGCTCGGAGTTGAGGTTGGGAATTTTCTATGTATTGGGAAAACATGATTCTATAATCTACATTGAAAACTGCTGACACACTTTGCCAAATTTGTTACACCGTACACACAAAGTGGAGCAGTGTGTACGGCATGTGGTGGCGAGAATGAGTCAGCCTGCCCACCAGCTGTGAGCGACACTTGCCAATGTTTGGGACTCGGGCTGCTTCTTGCAGGGATGGTGACGGGCTAACAAAACTATTGTGAGTGATTGTCACCGTTTTTAGGCCAAGAAAGATGCTTAGAAAAATGGAATGGTCAAGCTGCGAGCATGACAAGTGTGAACATGTGGAAAGGAAAAGAAATAAAAACATTTCCAGGGCCAAGTGGGCGCTTTGTTTAACTGTGACCACACAGCCAAGTCCTTGAAATGATTTCGTATTATTATTGGGATTTTTTTTTCTAGAATATGTTCCCAATTTATAACCTCAAACTATTCCAAGGCCACTGGAAAACAAACTACACTCAAAGTTTTGTGTGACTATTAGGGCAGGGTAGACTTAGTTTTTCCACAATGTTACACCCTTAAGATTTTAATGGGCTTTCCCCACACGAGTCCATTTAAGAAAAAAAGTTTACCCTGGAAACCTCCAAATACACAAACTATTTCCTCTTTGGCAGAAGTAGCAAAAGTTCTTAAAAACATCTTGGGGATTTTTATGGTTTGAGTCAAATGAATGTTTCTAGAGCTGAAAAATATTTATATTGCACAAATTGACGGTTTGAACTTAATTTTTTTTTCTTTTTTTTAAATCATGTGCTCATTATTTATCTTTATCCATTTGCAGATGGATATTCTATTTTTGGGGCCACTTTTGAAGGCTCCCGTTAATCATCACGCTCCTTTTTCCTGAGGGGTCACCTGGCTGCGTGCCAGAACACGCTGCAAGCCTATTATTCAATTAGCAGCCTTCAATTCTACCTGCTGCAACGTCACGGCAATTCCCCAATTAGGTTGCAACACGTCAATATGCTCCCCTCCCATTTTTTAAAGACGCCATAGGAAAGTGGGATTTTTTGTATGATCACAATAACAAGTGTTTTTGATGCACGACTGTGCGGGAATAAATTGAATAAATCAAGTATGCACGCGCTGGTGAACGCCTTCATGCGTTGCCTCTCCTTCCTGCTGCCCCCCTCCTGGCTTTGTGTCAGCCTCTGCTTGTGGGCCAGTGAGTGCGAACAGACGCCGCCACGGCCCAATCCCAGAGCTCGCATCCGAGCCACAAAGCCTCTTACATATGAGGAAGTAGCTGCAGTTGCCGCGGCGGTACACGGTGGTGGTGGCGGTGCTGCCTCCTCCTCCTCCTCCCCGTCGGCCTCTCTCGCTCCAGGTTGCGTCTCGCCGGCTCCGCAGGCCGCTCGGATCTGGTTCGGGCTCGTGTGGCAAGCCGTGGAGCGCGTCTTGGGAGCTCCGTGGGTCCTCCTCCGCGAGAGTAGCCGTCGATCGACTGCCCGCCTCCTTGACACGAGCTCGGCTTCCGCAGCCGTCTTAAGCCACCCCGGGGAGAACATGAGCGCTGCCGCGGGGATCTCCAGTCCGAGCACCAGCCCATGCTCCCCCGACTCGTCCGAAGAGGTCATCACCGTGGACCACCAGCTTTCGCAAGAGATGGGTACGGTCACCATCACGGTCGCCATCCAGGCGGCTGAGGACGAGGAACCGGAGGAATTCTCGCCCGGTCATGTCGACTTTATCGGCGGCAGCTGCAGCGAGGATGAATTCGGCAGGCATGACAAGTCAAGGTTTGTCATGACACACGTGCACTATACACCATGGGGGACTTAAAAGTTGAGGCGAGATCCAAAGCCACAGTTTGGTCGTTTAAATATTATTTCACAATTCGGCGCATCTCATTTGTCAATAGTTGAAGCTGGCTGAGCTTTGAGTCGGAATTAAAGCTCCAATTGCGTTTTTATGCACATGTTCAAAGCACAAATACATCAGGGCACTTTTTGAACCAACTTGTTTTTCTGCATTTTTGCATTTCAAGCATGCAAACAATATAAGGGAGTGAAATCATCTTGTTTTTGATGGAACCATGCCTTCACCTCGAGTTTGTGCCTTTCCATCTGACTCCAATATAAGTACCAAATACCTCAAAAAGGTTTTTGTGGTCTTGTTTGTCCCATTTCTGTGCTTACTGCAACTGAGCTTCATTTAGAGTCACTTGTACTCAACAAAATGCCATTAAATACATATTTATAGGAGGCAGGTGTCCCCAGGTAGCCCCCCTAAGGACCACATGAGTAACCCGTGGAGCCGCTCTAAAAATAAATCCCCAGTCATGGGACATTGTCACATCCTCGCAGTATTGTAAAAATGATTTTTTTAAAAACTGTGTTTTTCTACCTTTTTAAATTATTCACATGATGACATATTCACATAAATGAATATCATTAATTATTAAAACATCTTTTAAGGTCATTTGAGGAAAGCGTCCGCAGATGTGAGCAGAAGTCAAACTTATTGCGACAAAAGCGGTTGCTCATAGGCAAAAGTGACGATAAGCCTTTTTTTATTTTGATCCTATCAAAGCAAGCACTTTGACCGCATGGCTTCCTTAAGACTCCGTGTGTGTGTGAGTGTGTGGCCATCTGCCTCAACCAGGTGGGAGGACAGAATGCACAGTGTCATGTGCACTACTGTATTTCTATCACTGTAAAAAAAATATTTTTGATGGCTAAAATAGTCATTTTAATTGGAACAACTTTATAACTTGGCATCTGTTAGTTTGCACAAAAAGCAAGGGAGTTGTTTAATTTGGGGACAATCAGTTGTCTTATTTTCATTTTCAAAATTTTATTTTAATTTTTTTTAAATTGTCCAACTTTAATATTAAAGTTTCTTGCCATTTTTCTTTTTAATATAAATATAAAAGTCTACTACTGAAGAGTGTGGCAGAGCCCATTGTAAAATCCGCACACAGTCGAGACAGCAAGTCTCATTGTCACCAAACTACCGGACACTGGAGGGACATAAAGGATGATACCTTCACCTTAATCCCCCCCTCCCCCGCCCCCCCTTTGCGTCACCGCCTGCTATTTTTAGCCGGGCTCTTGAGAAGTTCCTACCTGAGCACCGAGGCAAGCGTGGCCACGCCTTGATGGCTTTGTAGCACACAAAGCGCTTTGTGCGGCACCTCCTTCTCTTGTCACTTTATAGCGGGTGCCAGGAGACGAGATGATTGGTAGCTGCCATCTGGACGCTTACTGCTTTATATCCTGCAACAGAGAATCTCCACTTATTATTTATTCACAGGGGGGGGGGGGGGGTGAAGAAGCCCCGCTGCGAATCGTGAAAACCCGATTAATTGCAACATACTTGGGCCTATTCATCGTTTCAAATATGACATTTTGCATTTCCTTCGCAACCTGTAAAAATAGCAGTTGTCAAGCCACGACGACACTTTTGTCATCTTAAGATTCTTAAGTCGTACAAATTCAAATGTAGATATGAATTTATTTAGACAGGCCAGCTTCCTGTCTAATCGAACATTTGTGCTTTGCTGCCATCTTGTGGCGACTTAAAGCATTTCATAAAAAGCGCAAAAGCAGTGTTTTTCTGCTGCTGGTAGATTCCACAAAAAAGCCAATCGGTGAGTTTGTGAACAGTTTGAGGGTTCACTGTTCCCTTTTTCTTATTATTTCCCGTGGGAGACTTTGGAATGCAAACGGTTGGAGATTCCAGAGTATTATCTGATTTGAGTCACGTCCTCTCGTCAAAAAAGGCCCGCACGACTCTCATTCGAAGGCTCGTGCCAGCTGTGCGGTCAGCTTGCTAGAAAGCCGAGCGAGCGAGACCGAGATGAAGCAAGAGTGTGGGGGCAGGGGGGGGGGGGGGTATGCGGAGGAAGGCGATGAGTCATCTTGACAAAAATTCATTCACTTCTCATCTGCTTGTTTATACCAGACTGCATTTAAATTCACGTAGAGGGAGGGGCGAGGCAGGCATTGAACTGCATTGGGACCGTGCACCTCTCAGATGGAGAAGTCCTGGCACCAGGACCTGTGATTCACAGGGGCGGGGGTGTGCGCAATAATGCAATTCTGTCAGCCACTAGTAAGCTGATTGTGTTGAATGCAAAATGTAGCAAAAGGAGATTCTCTGCGTGGGAGAGCCGTCTTCCCACGCATACTGGACATGGAACGATCCAGAATGTCCAACAATTCTGCCCGTTACACTACAACACAATCTGTTCAATTCAAACAATAAAACATCATTGCATCATCTCAATACAGCGGTGCCGGGACCAGCGGTGGAGAGCTGGAGGAGGAGAGCTGGCAGCCCCCCGACCCGGAACTCATCCAAAAACTGGTGACCCAGATCGAGTACTACCTGTCGGATGAAAACCTGGAGCATGACGCCTTCTTGCTGAAGCATGTGCGGCGGAATAAGCTAGGCTTTGTCAGTGTCAAGTTGCTGACCTCCTTCAAAAAGGTAATAATGGCTGGAAAAAGAATGCATAAGTCCGTAGACATGGTCTTAGGAGTTCTGGTCATTTCTCAAGAATAACCCCGTGTCGTTTTTTGTAGGTGAAACACTTGACTCGCGATTGGAGAACGACGGCTTTTGCGCTGAGGCAATCCAACCTCCTGGAGCTTAACGACGAAGGCCGGAAGGTGCGGCGCAAGTCGGCCGTGCCGGTCTTTGCCAGCGAGTCGCTACCCAGCCGCATGCTGCTGCTGAGCGAGCTGCAGCGCTGGCCCGAGCTGGCCCAACTCACGGAGAACGGGGCCGGCGAGAGCGGCGGCGCTCAGCAGGAGCAGCTGATGAAGCTGCTGCTCAAAGCCTTCGGGACGTACGGCGCCATCGCGTCGGTCCGTGTCCTCAAGCCGGGGAAGGACCTGCCGGCCGACCTGAAGAGGCTGAGCGGTCGCTACGCCCAGCTGGGAAGTGAGGAGTGCGCCATCGTGGAGTTCGAGGAAGTGGAGGCGGCCGTCAAAGCCAACGAGGCCGTGGGCGGCGAGGACGGCGGGAGCGGCTCGTCAGGCTTGAAGGTGGTCCTGATCGGCACCAAGCCCCCTAAGAAGAAAGTCCAGAAGGAGCGGCCCGGTGAAGAAGCGCCCCCCACGGGGATGCGCAAAAGCCGCTCGCTCAACAGCCGAGTCCGAGAGCTGCAGTACCACGCGGACGACTCGGCCTGCAGCTCCTCGGACACGGAGAGCACCCCCACGTCGCCGCGGCCGGCCCGTAAGTCGCAGTCCTGCAACAAGCTCAGCCCCACGGCCGCAGGTGTTGCCTTCCAGAACAATCACCTGTCACCCCGCAACAGTCCGTGGTCCAGCCCCCGCGCCAGTCCCTGCATCCAGCGCAAATCCGCCCACTCCCACAAATCGCCCTTGGTGACCCAGGGGCGGCTAAGCCCTGAACCGGGGCGCCGCTGGGCCGACTACTCGTCCGACAGCAGCCTGACACCGTCGGGCAGCCCGTGGGTGCAGAGGCGCAAGCAGGTGGCCTCGCAGGAGAGCAGCCCCGTGGGGAGTCCCATGCTGGCCCGCAAGATCCAGAATGCAGACGGGCTGCCACCGGGCGTCACCAGGCTCCCGCGGGGCCCCGACGGAACCCGCGGGTTCCACTGCGGGCCGCTGGCCGAGAGAGCCAAGAGTGCCGCCACCCAGACTTAACGTGTGAAAAGCATCCAGCTCGTGCCAAACCTGAGCGCCCCCCCCCCCCCCTCGCCTCTTATTTGACACTGTAGATCTATTTTTGTTGAATGTCTCGTTCTATTTTTATACAAAATCTTACGTTGACTTGGCGACATTATTTCTTCGCTAATGGGAATTTGAGTGGATTTAATTAAGTTGTCATTGCTTCCACTATGTTTACCTTAAAAAAAAAAAAAAAGTCAGAGGAGCTCTGTGGGTTTTGTGTTTTGGCCCCTGTTTTCTTTTTTAAATCCAAGTGTTCTGTTTTAATGTGTACAAACCTCACATGGAAGATGTATTGACATGTACGTGGAGATCACAGTATGCCTTTTTTCTCTTTTGGTCTATCCGCTGCATTTTCACATACTGTTTGAACGGAAAGTCAACTCAAAAAAGTTTACAATGTTCTTTTAGCCCCCACTATTCTAACAAAAATAATCCTGATTAATACTGCGTTTGGGGAATATGTATTTAACAGCAAAGACCACCTGTTTTATCCAGCTCAGCGGGCGGCCATTTTGCTACTCGTTGACAATTGAAAATGACATCACAGTTACTCAGGTAACGACCAATCATGGCTGCGCTGGGTAGTGATGTTTGCATGTTGAGCTGTGATTGGTCGTCAACTAAACCTTGTTCATTTGTGATGTCATTTTCAGTAAGTGGCAAAATGGCCGCCCTCCGATGGATACAAACGGGCGCAATTTTGCTTTTTAATTAATATTCCGCAAACGCGATATGCATCGTCGGAATGTTGTGATTAGACTAGTGGGGCCGCATAGAACATTATTGGGTTTTGTTTGTTTACTTCTCCTCCTAAAACCAAGATCATACTCTTATCATTGAGGCTGGACAGTACATTTATTTTAATTTACACTTTTTTAATTTAATTTCATATCTGCTTTTGGCAACGGAAGGGTTTCCCTTACCCATGTATATTTGTTTAGCAAGTTGCTGCTTTTATTTATTCTTTTTTTTTTTTTTTAAAAACAAAGCTTTTTTTCTCCTCAACAGAGTGAGAGCGAGGGATGCTCAGGTCAGGTAAAAAGAGATGCTCCTGTGTTTGTCCCTCAACACCTAAACTGGGGTTGTTTGTACATTGCAAATCCTATTGTGCAAATAAAAGCACTGAAACCGCATTTGCCATTTTTGCCGTCACAATGACTCGACTGGAAATGATAACAGTTGGAATGCTGACTTACAAGAGTGCTGGCCTGATTTGACATTGGCGTCAAGAAATGGTTTTGTAAATTAGATTTATTCAAAACATTTGTTGTTACGCCCTGACAGTATGAAAGTCCCACTTTTCTCTTCAATTAGCATCCATGCGAGACTAATTGAGAGCAAAAAAGTCTAAAGATGAAAATCGGCGCTAGCGGCTTTTTATAGATTGCAATTTCCACAACTTCAGGTGGGCTCTGGGTGCACCATAGCAACCATGAGACCACACACAGCAGGGCGCCGTTTGACAAAAACGGAACGTGTGGGAGTTAAGAGGACGGCGGTCGGTGGAAGTCAATCACAAATGTTTTTGTGACGAGAACAATAGCATGGCAGCGAGTGAGGACCTTATGTAAAATATGAATGAATTCATTTCCATTCTCCTTTGTTGCCTAAAAAGAAAAAAAAAAAAGAATTTTTTTGTCAGACATCATTAGCACATGATTACACCATCATTAGGGGATGTTGAAAGTAATTGCCAGGCTATGATTAAATGGGATTATTATGATTATGAGGGGTAATAGCAGAACGTTACGCCCCTTTCATCATTCTCCCGTAGACTATTATAAATAATTTGCCATTTTTCTCTCTAAAATTCAGCTCATTCAACTGCTCCAATTTATGTTATTTTTCAAGACGCATGTTTTGATGATACTGAAAAGTTGGGTTTGTTTTTTATTAAATCTATTATGGTTGCTTTTTTGCAGTTGTGTAAACAAGGATTGGTAATCAAGCAGATTTCCAAAAAGTGAAATAATAACACTTTATTAGATTTTTATTTTATGATTGACAATAGTAATTGTAAAACTATTTGTTTTTAGCTAGCTAGAAAAGCTATATTTGTGAATTTTAATATTTAGTATATATATTAGTTTGAGAATTTTCCTCAATTTAATACAGTTCAAAACATTTTAAATTATTGATGTTAAACATTATGACAAAAAGGTTAAAGAAAAAACAGGCCTGCAAATCCCCAAAGCCTTATTTTGCCAAACAGTTGGAGGCCGACTAATTATTTTAACATGTAACACCGCTCACAATACAACAGCATGCATGCAAATAACCACAGAGCTATTTTTCCATCGTGAGAAATAAAGGTGAGCATTTCCAAGTTCCTCAGTTCAGCTTGGACCAAAACTTGGGGGGAGTTGTTATCTTTGGCCCAAGGCCAGCATAGCGATGAAGACGAATTAGGGTGGAGTGAATTTACTGTGGCCTGAGCGCAACAGCCAATGAGCGGGTCGCTTTTATTTTTTGGACACCCTCCTCCCTCCTTGCTGTTACGCAACGTGTTTTCCAATGACAAGAGGTTTTTGGAAGACGTGGGGTTGTTTTATTTTGTACCTGCCAGACGTGAGTCACAATTTACAGTGACCTCTGCTATAAACACAAATAATTTCTACGTTGGCGGGTAAAGCAAAAGAAATTCACCCCCTTCAATGACAATGATCTATTGCGTAACAGCATCACGACCAACATTAAAAGTCTGTACCGTTCTGTTCATAAAATACAAGTTGTGGGCTTGACCCTGAGCTTGTGTGCGTGTCCTCACAATATTCCAGTCATTCGAGAAAAAAACAGATTCCACAAGTTTTATTTACACAACTCAAAAATGTAATTTACAGTGTTTTCAACAATAATTAAATCCACATGAACATTCATTGCACATTGCACACATTAGCAAGAAAAAATCCTGCAGTGAGCTGGAGTTCTGAATTTGCTTGCTTATGATGTCACTTCCTGTCAAATCCTACAATCCGATCAGCTGCTTTTGTGCAACACAGTAAGTGTGGCGGGAAAATGAGGCTTCAAGGTGATTCATGAAGCAGCACTGAGTTGCCATTTCATAAACCTACCTTTAAGAAACAGCGCCACCTGGAGGAGTGAACAAATAAAACTGGTTCATGAAGCAAGGTTGAAGCTTCATTTTCCCATCACTATGCACACAGCAAGCTCCAGTTTGGACCCAAAATGTGTTGCCAATTGACATCTCAGTGAGCAGAAGCACACCAAGTACCCAACCAACGCAAGAATTTTCATCAAGTCTCCAAGTAGGCCCGCAAAGTCGTAAGTAACAACTGCTTATCCGGAGTTCCCTTTCACGCAAACTGTAAATTGCTGCAAATGTGTGACCTTTCCGACAGCTATGCGTCATCCAGGCAGGTGGCAGGCATTTTAAACTCATCACACCCTGGTTCTGGGACAGTAGAATAACCTTCCACAGATGTGATGGCCAAAGTTAGGAACTCGTTGGGTTGACGTTACACTCTCATCCTTGGTTACTTTAATGGCAATAGATGACTTGGATCTAACGTAACCTCTAAAAATGGAAGTGTGCCGGGTCAATTTTCTTACAGTTGTGGCCTGAACTTGTGTTACAGCTCTACCGCCGAAGCCAGAAAACCGGTAGGTCGACTTCCTTCCTGGATTTTGCGTCGGTGTCATTTATATGACAAACGAAATGCCAATTTTAATCACCAGTGTGAAAGCAACCTATAATGCTCCTTTTATTACAATACTCTAAATGAGTTCGTGACTCATTGTATTCCTCAGCATGTTGGCTGATGGCGTCAACTGTATCCGTTCCACCTGGGTGGAAGAAGACTCGCCAATAAAGTTTGGACGTACGGGACCATCTTGGCGGCCGCCTTCAAGTTGCGAGCTCCCGCCAGGATGTAATTGCCGATTCCTGGTGGTGGTAGAGTGCTCCATCTGCACGCTCGCACCAGAGGAGACTGATTAGGATGGAACGGCCGCCAGTGTGTGCGTCTTCGTACTCGGGTGTGAGGCGGTAAAACACTTCCTGCGTGTTAGCAGATGGGAATGCCGGGGCGGTGCTGAAAACGCGGTGTCGGGAGATCATCAGTCCTTGGAACGCGAGCCGGGCCTCTAACATCCGAACAGTTTTTTTTTTTTTAGATGTAGAGAGAACCATCCGCCGGTCCCACGTAACCCACGGCGATGAGAAGCACGTCTATCAAAGTCCAAATGCCCAGTCCTCCGAAGCTGAACAGCTTGCCCAGACCCTCTCGCCACTGGCCCAGGTAAAATCGGTCCGCCCCAAAACCACCCAGCGTGATGCTACGCCACAGTAAACACAAACAAAAACAAACACATAAGTGGCTTGATGTGTTGTCAGTTTTATGTTTCCATATGCAATATTCACCTTTTCTTACAATTACAATAAATTGGCAGAGTAAAATTCTGACAACCAGTTAATCGGATGATTCAATAAAAAATAAAAAAAAGAGAAAAAAGAAGGGTTCCTTCAGCCAGAAATTTAATCATATGAATATAAATAGGGGGAACAGAGTGATGTGGTAGAGTGAGGCTGCTTAACGGCTGGCTACACAACTTCAAATAATTGAGAGCAAAGTTTTGGGTTTACCTGAGCGCCAAGGCCGTGGACCACTTGTATCCTCCAGTCCAGTTGCAATACAAACGCTTCTGAAAGTGCCTCTTACCTGTAAATAAACAAGTCTGAGTTGATCAAACAGGGCAAAGACAAAAGCAAAGAAGAACTTCAAGGAAAATGATTTTTATAAATCTGTTTTAAAATGTTTTAATACATGACTTTCTAAAAGTTAGGACATTTTTTTTTCTTTAAAAATCCCATTTAAATTATACCATATATCCGGATGTATTTTTATTTTAAATAATTCATCAAATTAATAAGAAATTCATATTCTAGTAGCTTTTTTCTATTTCATTGTCAGGCATTTTAAGCACCCAAGAGCATTTCAAAATTTTTCTTCATTTTTGTTGTTGTTGTTTAAACATGACTGCAACACAAAACTTATCAGCTAGAAAAACAGAAGCCCAGTGTTGCAAGAAGGCTTTACCTAAACAGTGGACATGTTCCATGACGTCACAGGTGGCGTTGTAGCGCTGCCGGGGGCAAGCCACGGTCATGCAGCTGGTGGAGTTGGAGCAGCGATACTGTGTGGGGTCCAGCTGCCAGCAGAACTGACAAGTGATGGAAAGAGAGAAGTTCCTTTGCTGCTGGCCAGACTCTCCCTACATGAAACGCAAAAATAACATCAGTGGTGAGACACAAGAAGCATGACTCAAAATACAGGAAAGGGGAAGAAAGAAAAAAAAAAAGACTCACAACACAATGAATGCCCTTTTTGGCTTTACAAGAGAAGGAGGCTGGTTTCCCATAGGTGCAATTGTGTAGGTAATTGCATTGTATGCAATCAGCAGGAAGGCGATTGCACGGCCCCCCACTGGGACATTTGGAGGCGTAGCCCTCCTCATTATCGGCAGGAGAAACTGCAATCAAAGACAGGAATGTAAACAGGAATATTTGTTCCTGCATATTAGAGATGGCGCCGCCTAATTTTCTGCCTCTAACAGAAACGTTTGTGTTTTGTCTCACTGATCTCATCTGCTTCTTTTATTTATTATGTTGTTTATTTATTATTTATTCATCACTCTTATTTATTCATTGTTTGTGCCTTTTTGTTTTTACTTTTTGTGTTGTTTACTTGTTAGTGTATTGTGTACTAAGTCTTGTCACCGTTGGATAGTGGGAACGTGATTTCGATTTATTTGTGTGTCTTGACATGTGAAGAAATTAACAATAAAGCAAAAATTGTTCTTGCTGATTGTTGTGAAGTAATTTGAGTTCGCTGATGCTTGCGTCCCAAAATATCGCTCGCGTATCAGTCCATTCATCCATCCACCATACTGAGTACATCGCATCAATGAAAACAGCGTAGTGGGTGAATGAGTGAAAACTTTACCCGAGGCTGCAGCAGGCACAACCGGGCTGGTGATGACCGGGCCGTGCTGGGCATCTCTGGTGTACGGAGGCTCCTGGCCGACGTGCGGGGAGCTCAAGTAGCCTTGACGGGCAAACACAAGCATCATTCCTTACCGCAAATCTCTTTCGAGTGTGAAATTATATAATTTGATTCAATGGAAATAAACGTCATCTTAATTTGATGGATAAATTGGACTTGCGCTAACTAGCCGTTTTGAGTGTTAGCATGAGCCGCTAGCAAAAGATAACCACGCGACGGGATTTACAGGTACACTTTACACAATAAAAATAAAAGGAACGTACCATTGACACACTGCAAAAAAAGGTCCGTGTACAAAAGGAGTCCAATTCCGTAGCTTTTGAATAATCGCCCGCGGTCAGGTCGCCACTGTTGACAAGCCATTTGTCGCTTCCTTTCTTTTTTCTTCCTCGTCGCTTGCTTGCTTGTAGCAGTTGGTAAAATGAGGCGCATTGTTGCCCCCTATGGCCAGCACATGAAGTACAAGGATATCATATTGCATGTACATACTATTTGTAGAACTTGATTAGTTTTGAAATTATATTGTTGAAAATATACTTAGGCCCACAAGTCTCCGAATAAATCGTTTTTATTTGATATCTTTGTCACTTCTCGAACCTCTTTTTACTGTAAATGTCAGGTTTTTGTGACTTACAAATGAAAATAGAATTTGTACAATGTTTGTAATGTACAACGTGTTTATTAACTTTATTATGTTTATTTTTCAAGAGAACTTTAAACCAATCTCATTTGACCCAATGACCATTTACATGAAAGTCTTGCTAGTGGGCGGGCCACTGTCCATACTTGTACCAACCACTTTTTTAATTTAGGGTACAAAAACAAAACAAGTTGCACATGAACAGTAGATTTATTTCCCTTCCAAGAAGAGGCAAGCCGGTTACATCATCAGTCTTCACAATGACAAACGACACTTTTCTTCAACCAAATTCCTTCTGATCCAATCATTTTGTACCTTCAGCGACACCACCACCACTGAGACATTTTCCTGCAATTGTACCTCTTCCCAATTGGCTGATCAACCATTCCATCAGAACTCCTCTTCTGCATTTCCACAGCGGGCTTGCTTGAGGAGGCTCAGGCGGGCCATGGTCTCCTCCAACGATACTTCGCCGTGGACTTTATTATCCCTGGTGCGCACGTTGACGCTGCTGGTCGCCTTCTCCTTCTCGCCGACCACTGCCAAGGCATGACAAGACCAATACCAGTTCATGCCAAGTGACAGAGCTCTCAAGCACATGGCCCCGCTTGGTGTCAGTGAATTTGTCACTTATGACAGCACAGAACTCAGGGAAAATAAGTCCAACTGTTGCATCTAATCGTCTAAAATTCGGCAAAAATGAGCCACATGATCAAGTGACGTGAACAGTTTGCATGAATTTATCCAATGTTTAATTGTACCGAAAAAAATCTTGGTTCATTTATTGCCCAGTTTCCCATTGTTTGACTAATTAAGATATAACATGAATAAAATACATATTTTATAATGAGCTAAGGCAACTTCTTACCCAGAATGAAGTTATATTGGGCCAGTTGAGCGTTACGTATTTTTTTATTTAAAAGGCACCCAGAATCGAGGTCGACGTCGGCCATCATGCCTGCGTCTGTGAATTGCTTACAGACCTAAAGGGCAAGAAATGGCGCCCGTATGTTAGTTCATGACCTCATCGAGATGCTTTGTTGTGATTAAGACGAAAGGGGACTCACCTTCTTGGCATAGTCGTCGCAGGACGGGTTGACAGGCACTACCATCACCTGCCTTGGAGAGAGCCAAAGAGGCCTGGTGGTAGGGACAAGTTTCATTTGAAGAGTCATTTTTTTGGAATGTCCATCTTGTTATTACTACGTTTATTTACAGTGACTGGAAATCCACTCACCATTTCCCAGCATAGTTTTCTGTCAGTATTGCAATCATTCTCTCCACAGAGCCCAAAATAGCACGGTGGATGATAACTGGACGAGCGTTGTCATCGCCATCCTTTCTGTGAGAATTTTTTTAAAAATCATTTAATTTTAGCCATTTATTCAGTGAACTAATAATAAAGTCAAATATTGAATGTTAGCCAATCGGTCACTTATTGACTCATTCCTTGACTTGGTCAGTCATTGAGTCGCTGTAACTCAATCTATACGCGTCTAAATTGTGTCTTCTAAACTTAGTTAGTCAATCAAAGCCAGTGTTTCGATCAGGCGCCTCACCCCACAAAGGTCAGGTCGAAGCGGATGGGAAGCTGGAAGTCCAGTTGAATCGTGGCACACTGGTGGTAACGACCGATGGCATCTTTGATCTTAATGTCAATCTAGAAGAGCGCATCCGTGAATTTTTAACGTATATACATTGCAGACCGATTTTTACGCCACGTAACGTGAGAGAGCCGACCTTGGGCCCGTAGAAAGCGCCATCTCCAGGGTTGAGTTTCCAAGGCTCCCCAAACTCATTGAGGCTGTTCTCCAATTGCTGGCAAACACGAGTCAGAGTTTCACAGTTAAAAGACATCAGAACAACGCGGTTGTTATGGTTACCTTCTCGGCTTGATTCCACACGGCGATATCGCCCAGGTACTTCTCCGGGCGGGTGGAGAGGTGAAGTTGGAAGGAGAAGCCAAACACGTGGTAGACACTGCGCAGGAAATCCAGGCAGCCTTTCATCTCGGACTCGATCTGAGGAGAAAAGATTGGGAATAAATACGTAGCTCGCCAAATAGCATTATTATGTTAGTTGGCGTCGTGGTGTAGAATGCAACACCTGATCCATGGTGCAAAAAATGTGAGCATCATCCTGTTGGAAACGTCGCACTCTGGTTAACCCGGTGAGCGTTCCGGAGAGTTCATTGCGGTGGAGGACCCCGAAGTCAGCTAGCCTGAGTGGGAGCTCCCTCCACGAGCGAGGCCTGTGGCTGAACATCAAACTGGGGAGAGCGAGAACACAGTATTAGGCGGTGCAATGATTAATAATTAAGAATGATTTTTTTAATCATCAATTAATGGTTTGGATATCTTTTTTTTATTTTTTTATTTAACAATATTTTAAAAAATATTTTTGATTTAAAATTGTGCAAACACTTTGAATATCAGCCGGTCGACAATTAACATACTGCGGAAAAATAATGTTCTGTTTTTGAATAAACGGATGGAAATCAAAACCGATTAATCGAGAAAATAATTTGGTTAAAAAAAATTGATTATTCAAATAATTATTAGTTGCAGCCCTATATCAAAAGAAATAAAAATTGCAATAAAAAATGTAGGCAGCACATAGGTGGTCTCACCAGTGTCCTGGGCAGTTCATGGGTTTAAGCGCAAAGGTTTCGTTCTCCACCGGGAAGGAGAACATGTTTTCGCTGTAGTGCTGCCAGTGGCCTGACGTCTCCCACAACTTGCTGTTGTAGATGTTGGGAGAGGCCACTTCCTGGAAGCCTCTTCTCCAGTACTCATCCTAAGTGAGAAACAAAAATAGTTTTTGCTACTTAGAGTCATGCTGGCTATATTTCCCACTGTTCACCTTGCATATATTTATTAAAGTACATTTTCATTTTGCATAATATCCACTAAACATGCCTCCAGATTTTCATATGGCTTTTTGATTCTTCCAAGCTGCTGCCACTCTCTATTTCGCCGCTGTAAAAAAATGCAATTTACCCTTTTGCGGGTCTAATAAAGGCTTTTCTGCCCTGTGGGAAATTGACTAATAATATATGCCTGGAGGTGGGTTGCCAAGGAGGGGAACTGATAAAAATGGTGCAAGTGACAGTAGCCTCAAACACTCTGACAGCCAGCCTTGAATTACGGAGCCTAGCAACACCACCGAGAGACCTTCTTGGCCTCATCTCATGTCCTCATTTGGGCTGTGAAAATTGTCAAGGAGGAGAAATATGTCACAGGAACATGCGCCACTCACTGATATGTTGCAAGTCAGAAACACTGTCCTGTACTCGCTGCTGAAAAACAATTCTCCACTGAATCAAGTCTCTGCCTCCACACACTGATTACTTATTATTCGATTTTTTTCCTCCGCTTATTTTGACGGTACGTTCCCCGCTGATTGCACACAACAATGTTGCAATCACGCTGAAGAAGTTTCAACGTGCGCCGACTGAAATCACGCTTGGAGGGCACAAGCGAGAATGACGTATTGTCGCAAATTATGGCCTGGCAGATTTTATTTACTCGACTGTAGATTGCCTTTCGCCTTTTTGGAATAATATTAAACAATGTTGTTCCAATTTATGAGTTGAAAACAAATTTAACGTTCTCAATGGCCTCGCTCACCCTGATGAACTCGATGAGCGTGTTGTAGATGTAAGCTCCACGCGGCAGGAAGAAGCAACTCCCGGGACTGAGCTCATGGAAGAAGAACAGCTCTTGCTCCTACAACAAAAAATAACAAGCTCAAGAACTTTAATTTACATTTTGCGCTGTTATGTTCATGAAGCATATTGCCGACATTGGAAACAACAAAACTGGCGGCGTTAGTAGCAAGTCGATGACACTTGCTGGAAATATGGAAGCATGCGGTTGTTAGGAAGGCGTTGCCTTCTGTGCCGACCCCATGCTGGGGACCCAACTGGGGACCGAGGATGACGACAGCAGGTTCCAAATGGGGTCAAAGTGAGAGAGCACAGTGACCCCTGCTGGTCAGAGGAATATTTCTTCATTTAATAAAAAATAGCAATCTATTTCCCACCTGACATAATCATTGAAATTATTTAAAAAAAATAAAATAAAAAAATTGTTTTGACATTTACCAAAAACATAAAATCACAGTGCATTTCATATACTGTCATGAAAACAACATTTAAAAGCATTTAACAAAAAATATAGGTTGAATTTTCCGTGAAGCGTACGCCAACTTACTTTGCCGATCTTGCGATGGTCCCTATTCTTAGCTTCCTCCTGGAAGCGTTCCCACTCTTTCAGCATCTTGGAGTCGGGGAAGGAGATCCCGTATATCCTCTGCAGCGTCTCCATGTCCGAGCGGCCCTCCCAGTAGGTGGCAGAGTTCTGACGACAGAAACGCAAATGAGTTGCGAAAACTCCACAAAGACGTGAAGATCAAAAAAGTCCACCTTGTAGATCTTCATGGCTTTGATCTTCCCTGTGTGCCTCACATGAGGTCCTCTACAGAGGTCAATGAGCGGCCCACATCTGTCCCCGGGAGCCATAATGATTAGCTTAGCAAAATAAAGTTCAAAATGTTGTGATCAACCAACTGACCTGTAAACTGTAGTGGTGGGTGTGGTGACCTTCTCGTTTAGAATACGACACTTGAATTTGTTGTACTGGACAATACAAACAGGCGGGTTACACACAAACGGGGGAGGATTCTTTTTGACAAAGGTCTGTTCTTGGTTTGCAACATCTCGCTCACCTTGAACATCTTCAGTAGCGTTTCCTTGGTAACCTCAAGCCTCTCAAAGGCTTGTTTCTCCTTCACAAATGTCTTGCACAAGGACTCCAGGTTGCTAAACTCAGTGCTGGACACGCTCCTAGAACAATTCATGTTTGATAATGATGTTATTGTTTTCAGTGTGTGTGTGTGGAAGGATTGAAATTTACTTTTGGTCGTCGAGGAACATGTCATAGTAGAAGCCGTTTTCGATGGGGGGTCCGTAACATAGACAACCGCCGTAGAAGCGTTCCATCGCCTCGCCGAGGATGTGAGCGCTGGAGTGCCAGTACACCTGCAAGACAAAAAAAAGGGAAGAATCATACTTGAGCAAGTTCACGTTCATCAGTTCATCTAGTTTTATGCAAATGTTTAGATTTCCTCTCTTTACAATAATAGAAAATTTGTTTTGCTCACTGCTTGCGCGTCGTCATCGTCAAAACGCAAAATCGCCAGCGAGCAGTCGCGCTCCAGTGGTCTATCCAAATCCCAAAGCTCTCCATTCACTCGAGAGATCACCGCGTTGTCAGCAAGACCCTGACTGGATTCCACCCGGATAATAAAAAAAACATGAAAAAAATAGACCGAGCAAGTATTTATTGTCCATCAGCAGCAACATTTACCTGATGTCACAAGCCAGTTGGTACGGAGTGGTGATCCAGGACGTGCCCGCCACTTTCCGCCCATCAGGCAGCTCCACTGTGATGGGCTTACCAGTTGAAGCTCTCTTGGCCTGGAGGGCATCGCTTTCCTTCTTCAGCTCCTCGTAGAGGCGGAGGCGCTCATCCACAAACACAGGCCAGGTCTTCAGCTGCCAAAAAGTTTTTATTCATCATTGGAATACATATTTATTCAATTTTTCTTCACAGCTTCAGATAGATTTAAATCTGGATATTCACCCCTTTGACGGTTCCATCTGATTGTTCTTTATGTTGTTTCTTCTCCTTGTTTTTGTCACCTGGTTTAGAATCAGTGCTGCTCACCTGAAAGAGAGAGATATGTATCTTAAGATAAAAGGTAGAACATGACACTTAATCCTCAGTCTGTTTTCAGAGTTTGATTCTGTCTCATGCAAATGAGCCACTCAAACTCGACTATGGCCGAGTACTGATGGATCCAGCACATCTTGAGGCTTGTGTTACCATGACAACCAATGGTAGACCTTTGTAGGTGCAACAAAGCGTCTAAAAAAGAATTGGTACATTATTTAAAATATAAAAGAATTGGTGTTTTTTGCACAAATAAATTAATCTTCACATGTTCAGCTGTCGGAATTCAATAATTGTATTTTTACTACATAAGGGGTGTAATAGATTACAACGTGAATAGCAAAAAAAAAAAAAACCGGCAACAATAACACATCCTTGAATCGCCTCTTTCACAGAGTTTGAAAACCCGATGTGATTATTCAAGACCTTTTTAGCTGCAGCTTTGTTATTCGTCTGTCCTCCTTTGACGACGTTCGCCCCGGCAGCTTTGCCACACTCTCCCCTTGGCTGTGGACACTTCTTGCCCGACTCCAGTTCCAACTCGTCCCGCAAACCCCGACGGAGGTGCAATAGCCGGTACTTGAGCTTCTCATTCTCCGACTTCAGCTCCTCCAGCTGCAAGGAAACCCCCGCATCGCCGGCTGGGCCTAAGTCCCGGTTGATCCCATCCCGAAGGGTGGCAATTTCGCCGGCAAGGAGTCTAATTTGCTCCTCCTGAGCTACCAGGCGTGTGGCCAAGCAGTCCGCCATCTTTAAATGACCACTACAGGAGTGATGAAGGCGGACTTCCGGTGCATTTCATTGCATGTCACTTCATATTTTATTGATCGTTCCGTAATGGAAATTTGATATTTTTATTTTTGCCATATTGCTTTACATTTATTTTCAATTCTTGTAATTTGTGGATTGCTCAATAAAAAATACCGCTTTCAAGCAAGTGCAGTACTAGTATCCAAACGATAGGTGGCGGTGTGACGGATTCTATGTGGTCCCAAGTCACGTGACCACCACAGCCAAAGTCCAGCGTGCGCGAGACGTCACTGACTGCGCCGACTGACAGCGAGCGATGTAAATAATCACACTTTTCTGCCTGTCATGGATTAACTGCTATAAAGGTACGCAATAAACTGTCCCTTTGAACGCGGTTTGAATCAAAACGTTGCTATTCGAGTGACAGGCGATTGACTGCTAACAGTCGTGCATGTTTTTGATTTTGCCGTTAGCTAGAACTTCATCAGGTTCCAAATGAAGTCATCTTGTTTTCGTCTTCCCTCATCTAGGCAAAATCTGATCGTTCATAATAGTCAGATCAAGCCTAGCCTGAAGTACTAATCATTTCACTTCCTGGTTCATCTTCATGATCGTTACTCATCAATGCGGTTAATAAAACAGATAAGAATGTAATATGAGCTACGTAGGATGACGTGTTGCACTAACAAGACAAGCCCGATATGTTTCCATTGCAGCCAAGACCTGCTGGCTCATCATGGCTTCATCTTCCAGCTTTGCCCCTCCAAAACTGGATGACTTCATCCTGACAGAGCGGCTCGGTAGCGGAACATATGCCACAGTCTACAAGGCCTACAGAAAGGTGAGCCATTGCCTCCGTAATTGCATCCTCTTTTTGCTGCATCCGTGACACAAAATGGCCGACGCGTTCATCCCAAACGATGCAGCAGGGGGATAATCGAGAAGCGGTGGCCGTGAAGGTGGTCGCCAAGAAGACACTGAACAAGGCGTCCACAGAGAACCTGCTCACGGAGATTGAGATCCTCAAGACTGTGCGCCACCCTCATATTGTCCAGCTGAAAGACTTTGTGGTGAGCTTACTTGATTTTTATCCATTTTCTGTAGCACTTGCCCTCATTAAGTATGTTGTGTTTCCGCTGTATGAATCCAATCATTTTGTTGCCTTACCATCAGTGGGATTCGGAGAACATCTATCTGATCCTGGAGTGGTGTTCCGGTGGAGATCTGTCCCGTTTCATCCGCAGTCGCCGGATCCTGCCAGAGGGAGTCGCCCGACGTTTTCTGCAGCAGATAGGTGACCCCGGCATTCGGCCTTTTATTTGATTTATCAATGGCCATGTGAACAATACACATACCGTATGTTGCTCACACCCACAGCTTGTGCTCTTCAGTATCTCCATGACCGAAATATCTCCCATTTGGATTTGAAACCACAGAACATTTTGCTATGTGGTTCAATCCTCAAATTAGCAGGTAAGAATATTTACAATATTTACGATAATAAATACTAGATTTTAGTATCAAATCAAATATGTGCTTCAATATCAGACTTTGGCTTCGCCCAGTACATGTCACCATGGGACGAGAAGAGCGTGCTGAGAGGCTCACCTTTGTATATGGCTCCCGAGATGGTGTGTCGGCGCCAGTATGACTCCAGAGTGGATCTCTGGTCCGTGGGAGTCATTCTTTATGGTGAGTGTTAGGCTCAGTCGAGTCTACAAAAATATAAAAGAGACTATTGGAAAGGAGTTGTCACTTGCGACAAACTAGCTAGCTAGATTTGGATGTAGCCGTACTTCACCCCCAAAAGCCGCAACCCTCAAAACCTCTTCTGTTGCTTGTGTGAATATAGAGGCACTGTTTGGACGGGCTCCTTTTGCATCAAGGTCGTATTCAGAATTGGAAGAGAAGATCCGAAGTAATCACCCCATTGAGGTATAAGTGCTGAAATTATTTTCTTTTATCCATACATTTGTTCATTTTAAATCCACTAGCTGGCCCACTTTATTGTACTTCCCCTAAAAGTAAAAGAATGTGACTGGAGATTATGAAGTGCGCTGTCGCCATCTAGTGGTGGAGACCTGAAGCATACTTGGGTCTCCAATTTCAGATGCAAAGTACTCTTGGTATTTTTTAACAACAATCTTTTGACCTTTGCGTTGAGATTGAGAGCAACATAATGAGGTCACGTTGTTGTGCATCAGCTCCCACCTGGCGCCAAGGTCTCCAAGCACTGCCGAGACCTCCTCCTGCGTCTCCTCGACAGGAATCCAGATACCCGGATCACATTCGCCGAGTTCTTCACGCACCCCTTTGTGGACATGGAGCACATGCCGAGTGCTGAGAGCTTAGGGAAGGCGGTAAGATACACAAAAAGAATCCGTGGTATGTTCTGGTCTGTGTCACCCCCTATCTTCTACCTCTTTCCAGAAAGAACTGGTCCTACAGGCCGTCCAGAAGGACCAGGATGGCGAGAGATCAGCCGCGCTTTCGCTATACTGCAGCGCCTTGGAGCACTTTGTCCCCGCTATTTACCGTAAGAGCAAATTTGACATCATGTTGAACATTATAAAAATTCAAGAAAATCATCTCCTCTAGATGAAACCGACATACAGCGTAAAGAAGTCCTCAGGAAAAAGGTAGGCCTGAGAATATTGTGGGAATCACATTCTTACTTTATATTAAATTAAATGTACCCACAGGTGCGTCAGTACGCTTCCCGAGCGGAAGAGCTGAAGGCTTTGGTAGCCTCGGACAACAAGCTCATCTTCGAGGAGGCGCGCACTTCCACGGACATCCTCCGGGGTAGGAAATGTCACGGAGGCAAGATGAGGACAAGCGCTTGTTATTAAAACCTTATCTCCATCTCCCCCTTGCAGAAATGTCTCGTGAGCATCCACGATTGCTGGCGGCGGTGGAGATGGCCTCTGTCGCCATCGCTAAGGTCAGGCTGCAGTTGTTAGAAGAATCGAATTTGATCACACGATTGACATCGGTTGTCGTATTTTTGTCAACCACGTCCGCTGACTGCGTCGTCTCGGTGTAGGAGCAAAGCGGAGTGGACGACAATGAGGCCTTGGATAGATATCAGAATTGTTTAGGAGAACTTCTGTTGGCGCTTGCAGGTACAGTGGAAGCTTGTCTTGGAAGTACTGAACGATTCGTCGGCCCATCGCGGCATATTTGAGCACGGCTGTCGAGGCAAGGTGCGAGTGGGCGGGGCCGTCAGGGAACACAGAAAGCCATTCACGAACTGCGTGTCCTCAATGAGCTCATGCGAGAGCCCTCATGTGAGAACGATTCCACTATTGAAGCTCTTTAGAGCCGAGATGATGGGACCCAGAGTCTGCCAGGGCCCCCCGCGTGCGCTACGGGAGCCCCGCCATCTGCTTCCCATTTAGGCCTCGTTTGCTGCACAACACACAAGACGCTTTATCTTGGGCCGTCGAGAGCTTGAGGCGGCCAGCCAAGCTCAGAGCTCGCTCTTCCCAATCAAGAAGCTTTTTAAGGGGGGGGGGGGGGACTTAACCACATGCCAACATAGCTCTCATTTCCACTTTGAAACGATGATAGATGCTCAAAGCGGGATGGAGGAGAACACGCTGAACCTGCTTGATGGGCCATCTGTGACTCACTTTCATGGTCACGCACGGTAGTTTAATCAGCTAAAATGTCCATTCATCTTCTGAACTGCGTGAATTTTCCATCATGTCAGCTTTTGAACTCATTCACTCCCATTGACGGCTATGCACGTCAAAGATCCATCCGCCTCCTAAAAGTGCTAATTCTGTTCTCATTTGGTCCTCCCAGGTGAGCCGCAGGGTCGCCGCCGAGAGCTGCTGCACGGCGAGGTGAGTCTCAATAATATAAACAGCAGAAAAAAATATATTTAGTTAACTCAACCCTCAATGCATAATAATGTGGAGCACAATATAAACACACACAACCACAAACATTTCCGACAACAATAACACAACTCCGGTTCTAACCAAGACATTGTGGACTGGATTTCAAAATTGTGACGTGTAAACTGATTTAATGTCACGACGAGCATGGGGAAAGTGCAACCCGCGTCGAGTTCCCTTCATGTTTTATTGCACGCGCTGATTAAAGGCTTGCGGTTGGAGGGCAGAATACAAAAAACAAAACTGCGGTCAAAATGTTAATTTGCTGCGCCAGAGCACTACGTTTAAATGGAAACTAACCACGGCGGTCTCGTCATTGTGTACAAGCAAAACTCTTGGGTTACATTTTTCTCCTCATCTGTAGCCCCCCCCCCAAAAAAAGCCTAAAAGCACACGTGTCCCTTCTGAAATGTTTTCCCCAATTTCCCTCCTCTAGCAAATTTGGCACCGTACTTCCGTGAGCTTGGAGGTCTCACCGGAGAGTAAAAAAAAAAAAACTTGCATTCCACACTGCTGCAGCAGGGACTCAGACATCCTGTCTTGTGCTGCCGAGTACAGGTCAGAAAAACACCGTACGCTACCCCGACATGCAACTGAATGCCAGTTTCCATTTTGTCCCACCTCTTTGGTATCCTGCCGGTGGGGGGGGGGGTCTCATTGTGCTACTCAGGACGGATTCATTGTCCTTTGTGACCCGTCGTTACATATCAGTGTCTTAACATCAGCAAAGCCACCATTTTTATTTATTTATTTATTTTTTTAAACGATTGTGGTATGGAACCTTTCATAAAAATATTTTGCTTTTTTCAGATTAAAAGCCTCATGAGCAGAGCAGAGTACCTCAAGAAGAACATTAAGGTGAGGGTGTAGTCCAAAAAAAATATTTCAATGTCTTAATTGTCTATTAATAATTTGGAATGTGATTTTTTTTAAATGTCCATAATTTGGAATGACTTGTATTTGTTCCAGATGCAGGAGACTCAAAGGGACGCCTCGTTGGATCGGGAACCCCTGGCCGACTCGGTTAGAAGCTGTGAGTATGGTATTGATGAAAAATGGCAAAACATACGTCGTTTTTTTTTTTTTTTTTTTAAACTTTAGACAGCTCTTGTAGTGTGAGACGTACTCTGGATGACCGACAAAAGCATTCCACATTCTCGGAACTTTTACAGGCAGCACATTGCTGGAGGGTATCCAGACTGAAAAAAAAAAACAAAGTGTAGCAGTAGAAGAAGCTCAGATAACTTGGACCTTAAATATTTACTTTTTTTTTTTTTTTGCTGATCTCAACAGTGCAAATCTGTGAGGAAACTCACTCTTATGTGAAAAATAAAATAATTAGTGAAACACTCGCTCCAGATCATAAATCTACATACACCTCCTTCCAATGTTTTCTCCGAGTTTCTTAAAGCCTGGACAATATCCTGTGCTTAGCCAGAAATTCCTGTGGAATTATAGATTTTTTTTTTTTTTGCGGGCCTCACTGAAGAGGCGGCTTGAATTTCCCAAAGTACATGGGCTTTTTTTTCTTATTCCCGCTGAAGTTATTTTAATAAAAACCACACGGTCGCTGCTAGCCACATGCTGGCACGGGGCCAACGGCGTGTCGTCTCTCTGAGAGCATATAGCACATATACTGGATTTGCACATTGTGTATTAATAAATGGAATTCAAAAAGATATACCACTTTCTATGTTTGCTCTATTTAACAAAAGTAAAATCCATCAATGCATATTGTCAGATTATACATGATGATGAAATATAATATATATTCAATATTAACAGAATTCTTTTCTCTATCTTGCCAGCGTGCTGTTTGCAGTAAACCTGAAGAAAACCAGCTGGCTTGGACTTTGGCTAGTCAGACCGAGCCAACCCCCCCCCCCCCCCTATTAGTTCTGTGCTCCATGCCAAATCAAACTTGCATCCCCACCTCACCTTCAACATCTCTGGAGTCGGCCTTGCAAGAAGCGCTCAATGTTTTGGTTGTTGCCGCGAGAGCTAGCTGCAAAATACTGTAACGGGTTTGTTTTCCTGCTAACACACTGTGGATGTATGATAACTGTTTACAACATTTTAAGATCGATTTACATAATATATATCTATAATGGTTTTTTTTTTTTTTTTTTTTTACTGTCATCTGGCACAATTGAGATGTGCAAAAGGAGAAAAACTGTCAATCTGACTTTTGGACCGCTTCCAAAAAAAGTCTAATCCCGAACTATGCTTCAATTGACTTCCGAGGGTCCACTGTAGTTCACGCCCCCCCTCTCACCCTCCTCACGCCTCCACTGTGGCCTAACCGCAGGCTCGCCATGTCCTCTCCACTGATGGACGCCATTCCCACCGCCATGAAAGAAGAGATGGAGAGGTGCGGCCCGGGCGCTGTTGACTCTACAGCAGCAGGTTTGGCCAGCGCCCCGGCCAGTGTATGTGTGTGCGCACATTTGTATGACACTGACACACACAAGACACACTGGCCCTAAACGAAAGACTGATAATCCTCGCCGTTGGAGGTCTGGGCACGCTGTTTTGATTTCCAACATATGTTGTAATATTCAAAAAGAGCCTTAATTACGAGGGAAAAGTCTAAATATGTACGTTGGCAGCACCTATACGCTGCTCCGTTGTTTAATTTTGTGTTTTGAATGTTGACGCAGCTGTCATTTGAATAATGACTGTGTATTTAATAAAGGAGAAGAAGAAGGCGAGCGGGAAATAAAAATGACTGTTGGAACCTTCTGGAGACGTTTTGCCAAGCTTGCCTTTTGTCCAGAAGTTGTAAAAAAGAGAAGCCTCGAGCGCGCCATCAACGTCAGGAACAGCTGGATCGCGTCCACAAAGTGGGAGGAGAAAGACAGGAAGGCTTGGCGAGGGAGACTAAGGACATTTTATAATTATATGATTCATACGCAAAGACGCTCGCTATATGTGAACATTTCACATGAGAACCGCATTTCGAAAAGCAAAGGCTTGTGTTTGTTTTTTTGTTTTGCTTTTGACACTTTCCCGACATTTTTTTTAGGAGTTAACACCTTTGCAGTGTCCCGTCGCACGTGAGCCCCCCAAGCGTGGTTTTTGTTACCATGGCAACAAGCGATATTTTTCAACAACCTACTGTTTCCACTAAAAAAAAAAAAAAGTCCCCTAATTTTTCATACAAGTGTAAAAAGAAGATATCTTTATATTAAACAAAATGCTAAAGAGTAAAATGACTCACTTTTAATCAAATATATTTTTAGTTCAAAACGGGCATTTCCTCTAACTAGCATAGATCTGGTGTATGGTAATTAACCTGCTCTGTAGAAATTGTGATATTTCTCAGGAATACCACAATAAAATATCAATTGACTCATCACATGAACTTTAAGAAAAAAAAAAAAAAAAAAACTTGTTACGGTTGGCTCTTTGTCAAGACAAACGTGGTCGACCAGTGTTTTGAGACTACAAGTGTCCCGCTGGAAGACTTTGTTCTCGGCTGGAGGTGACCAATTACAAACACATGCCAGAGAATATAAAAGTGGTTTAAAAAAAAAAAAAAAAGATCAGAACTGTAACATGAAGTTCTATCTCTTAATCTAAAACATGACCTTGAGGGTCATGCTGCTGTGTTTTGATATCCAAGCAGGCTTTGTTCTTAGTTTAATGGTGTTCACTAGGCACACTGGGGAAAAAAAATGTCTCCCAGCCTGAAATTAAGAGTTCACATTTTGTTTGGGCCATTGACTTTAATCGGGGCACTTCTGCTTCTTTGTGGGGGTCCTGTTGATTTAGTTTAATAGTGCATGGTGACCTCATCTTTCACTCCAGATAAATGTCATGGAAATTTTGACAGTTCTTCATCGTTGGGTAAGGAACCACGCCTCGTGAAAATTTCGGTCTTAACTTGGTCAAACTGTAGGGTTTGGGGAAGCTTGATTTGACCCCGCCCCCTTTTGCACTGACACCATAGAGCAGGTCGGTCGTTGGCTGCGGCTGGATGGTTATCATGAATGGAACATTGTACCTCTGAGAGACAAGAGCCTCCTAAATCCTGGGGTCCCTCCCTTTTTGGCCCAGCGAAGAGAGCACGGGGGTCGGGATTGAGGGTTACGACGGGGTTGTTTTGGAGAAACGCTGAATGCAGATAATTTACAAAATGGGCTGTGGCAAAGCCTTGTGCGCCCCCCACCCCTGCACTCAAATTGCACATTTACCCCCGAGGCTGCTCTTTTCGTGTTTGTTTTGATTCGACTCCCGGAAAACGGGAAAAGGGGCGGGGCTGTCGTCCAGGAGGAATTTAAGATGCATGGTCGAAAAGTCCTGGAGTCAAGACAATCTGGGTAAAAACAAAACGGGAAGGGGGTCGGCTGTATTTCAGCTTCTTTTGTCGGACGTTGCGCGAATATTCACAACGTTTTTTCGTATTTTTTTGCACAATAACATTTTGGCTAGTGATGAGGAAAACGAAGCTTCAAGATGGTTCATGAACCAGTTGTGTTTATTGAACGTATTGACTTGCCGTTTCTTAAACACCTTTCGTTAAACCAACAGTGCCCCCTAGAGGAATCAAAAAATACATCTGGTTCATGAAGCAAATTTGAAGTTTCATTTCCCCTTCACTCATTTTTATATCGTCCAAAGTCAAACTGTATCTCGATGACAGCAAACGCTCCTGGCTGAAGCTTTCACTGACCCTTGACCCTCAATTGTAATACCATGCTTGATGTGTAAATGCATTAAAATGTCATTTTAGCTCACTTTTCCAACATTTTATTCCCAAAAAATTGCGCAATTGGGACAGTATCAATAATCATGGCTTCCAAGCTTTATTACACTGACTTCATATAATCGTATCATTCTGTCAAATATATACACACACGTTTGTCTTCATATTCTGGCTTCATAATTTAACATTTACACACATAAAACTCATGTTGGCATAATTTCGGCGTGACAATCGGAACATTTTTCAACATGTTGCGTGTTAACCAAATGTGAACGGTTTTAAAAAAAGTTGTGAATTTAATGAGCCTGCTACATTTTGAGCTGTAAAAGTTAGCATGTGATTGGGGGAATGGAGCTGACATTTTGTCGCTCCTGCGTTGGATCTCAGGCCAAGAAGAAACAAAAGCAAGATGGATGCCAACATAGCAAAGTTAGCAGTAATAAAACGAGGTGTCATTTATAGGTGTGAAGTTAGGGGAAGGAAAAGGGTGGGAAGCAGGGGAGGAAGGAGGCCAAGGGGCGGCCGGGGGGGGGGGGGGGGGGGTGTACTCGGTTCTTCTGTACAAAACTTGTGTGGAGTGCGGTGCCCCAGTTCATTTAAGCACTTGATCCTGTCCCCCGCAAATATTTGAAGTGTGGTTACGGCGACAAAAGTAGGAGAGTAAACGGACCGAGTCTCGGCCGAGTCTCCGTGTTTGTCTAAGGTCTTAATAAAGCGACCCTCTAAGTACCATTGACACCAAGAGTAAACAAACGGGAGCCGCATGCAACTGGCAACTTGGAGTCTGGTGAGTCCATCTACAGTTTTCCCATGTACAAGACATCCGTGAGGAAGTCCAAACTGAAGGTTCTTGAATGTTTTTGTGGTTGCTGGTCCTTTCAACTAAGATGTCAGTGAACTTCAAAGAAGTCATAGCCCTCAACTAGGGAGACCTCAAACGGTTCTTGAAGAGTTCGAGGTTTCTGCATCATATTGAACCCTCCATTGGGGAAGTCTTAGTTTTAAAAACTATTTCAAATGATGAAATCCAAAGTGTCCAAGGGGTGAAAACCAGCCAGGTCAACTGCGAAAAAGAAACCCAACGTGGTGGCACTTCTTGGTGTAGAGTAGAATTGGACCCACCGAATATCCTCAACCATGAAGAATTCCAGCTGTCCTCTTGTCAACCTTGGTCTCAAATGATCCAAAGTGCTGACAGCAAGGGTGAAAACCAGCATCACCTCATCCAGCTGACTCGCCTTCAAGCCCCCCTTTCAGTTGGTCCAGGAAAAGAAGTGTCAAGGGATGAATCCAATTTCACAACCAAATACATCCGAGAAAGAGAACCAGGAGCATCCCCAACGTGGGCAACCTCCGGGGAGCCGCAGAGTTTTCGCTGTAGACGTCATCCCTGTCCTGTCTGGCGTCATAGTCCTCGTCCTCGTACGTGTCGTCCACCTCCGGCTGGTCTGAGATGACGCCGTGGTGGTCCCCGATGGAGCAGAGTTTACTCATGTTCTCCTTGACCACCTCGCAGAAGGGTCTCCCTTCGCCGTCGCAAACGCAACGGTTGAGCAGGGCCCCGTCGGGGATGTACAACATCTGCTGGATGGTGGCCTTGCACTTGGCCGAGCACTTGCGTCCATTGAACAGCTGTCCGCAGTAAGACAGATACGCTTCCAGGGAAGCGTGGCAGTGGCTGTCTTGCACGCAACGTTGCCGTGCCTCCATGCAGCCGATCCCCCCGCCGCCGTCTTCCGGGTACCGACGAGGTAGACACGGCTCGATGGCGCGCTTGGCCCCCTGGCACTCGACGTCCTGAGCGCACTCGCAGCTCTCCAGGTCCGGCCCGCTGCGGGTGCGGTTGAGGCGGATCAGTGCGTTAATGCAGTGGCTGGGGCACTGGCGCCTGGTGCCCCGCAGGTTGCCCTCACAGGCGGCCAAGTATTGACCATAGGCGAGGTCGCACTCAGGTTCGGCGTGGCAGCGCAGGATGGCCTGCCAGCAGATGAGCTGCGCATCCACGGCCACCAGCACCCACAGGAGCAGTGCCAGGACGCCGCACCAACATCTCATACTTGGGGGTTAACTCGAACCCTTCCTCCTGCAGTACATCATCAAACCTCCCGGGCTATAAAGCGGACAGAAATACCTCGGCGAGTCCCGGAAAACACGTCATGAAGTCACCACGTGTGGGTGCAAAAGCAGAGTGCATGAACTCACGCTCCAGCAGCAAAAAGTTCTCCTACTCCAGCCCGAACGGCCGCGGTGCCTTTACGGACCGGGCCGCGTGCACGGATGTGCATCTAAATGAAAAAAAAAAAATTTGAAAAACGTATCCAGTTTGTTTCATTCCTTCTTCGCTGTGTGCGGATCTCCTTTGTCCCTCGTGCTCGCTCTCTCTGTGCTGTTTCACTTCGCGCACCGCCGAGCTTCCCTCACAACACCCCTCCCCCAAGAAAGAAAAGTTTTTTTACATGCACCCCCTTCTCTCTCTCTCTCTCTCTCTCTCTCTCTCTCTCTCTCTCTCTCTCTCTCTCTCTCTCTCTCTCTCTCTCTCTCTCTCTCTCTCTCTCTCTCTCTCTCTCTCTCTCTCTCTCTCTCTCTCTCTCTCTCTCTCTCTCTCTCTCTCTCTCTCTCTCTCTCTCTCTCTCTCTCTCTCTCTCTCTCTCTCTCTCTCTCTCTCTCTCTCTCTCTCTCTCTCTCTCTCTCTCTCTCTCTCTCTCTCTCTCTCTCTCTCTCTCTCTGTGGACACACAAATTTCTCTCCCTGGCAGCTGATTGGTCGCCTCTAAGTACTTCTCCAGCAACTGCTCACAAATTCTCTCACAACTACAGTGAAATCAGAACTAGCTATGCTTGGACCAGGTACCATTATACCATCTGACAGAACCTTTATGATGGCCTCATCGCTGAGGGTCTTCAGAACCTAATTGCCCCCCCCCCTCCACCACACCCTCCTCACTCTCTTTCTCCCTCGCCCACTGCTGTCACACATTCCTCAGCCTTGTAGAATGCTATTTTCTGGCCCGTTTCACCGCCATTGTGTCCGATTGGCCATGCGTCGGCCCAGCGTCTCCCCACAAGGAGGTCTGTTCACGCAACACGTCCGTCAATGGAGAGGGCCTTCTGCAGCAATATAATTTACAGCTCTCCCCTTTCACACTGCACTTGAAAACTAGCAATAGCTCAGGCTTTATTGCCATTCACATGCTGATTAACTTGATTTTTTAGGGGGAGAGGGGGGACTACATTTTCACTGACACTGGGAGGCTCGAGCAATTTGCATAAAATGGATGCCAGGTTCAAGAGTGCAAATAGACAGATCAACAGTCTTGTATAAAGAATAGTATGTACGAACAAAGCAAGTGAACTTTTCTTTAGCAACACAGAAACACAAAATAACACTTTTTTTGTATATGATACATGAAGCGTGATTTTTTTTTTAGTAGTGTAAAATACGTGCTTTGGCTTAATTGAGACAACAATGCGCAATACAGTACGTATATTCAAATGAAAAGTAATGTACAAATACATCATGTACTTTTTCTAAACATTTGTCGCCCCCTGTTGTTCAATAGTGAGAATGCAGGTCTTGGTTCTAATTGAAGTAGACACATTATACTTCTAAATCCTACCTGTTGACATTTAATAATTAAATATAAATAATAATAATAAATAATTAGAAATATAAAGTGGAACAGCAATGCCTTTGTCTGAATAGCATCAATGGGCCAGAGCAAGCCGTTTTGGTGCGGTCTCTTCACACCTTTTGATTGATTAAAAGATGTCAACAGCAGAAGACTTTGTCCATCCAACCATACATAACACGTAATAAAACAAATCCCCTCAGAATATTTATAAACACGTCTTGTAAACAAGAACTGCAGTCAATTAAGAAGTAAGCTAATGTTAGCGTGTTAGCGTTAGCAAGAAGCTAACGAATGTATTTAACTCATTGTGTTCCTCAAGAATAAAATTCAATTCAATTAATCTCATACAACTACTCAAAATACATCCACAAGAAGTGAAAATATAAAACGCACAGCGCTAAAAATCAGAACGATTGTGATGCTAATGCTACAAAAACAAGGGCATCATAGACACACAATACAGTTTATTATTTTTGTGTCATCTCAAATTTACCGCTTTTTTGTGTCCGTCGTTTCCATAGGTTGAAGGAACCGAATCCTCAACGACGTAATAGTTTTGTCAATTAAAACAACGGAACACTTTGACTTATCCACTTGTACCTTCTGCATCTTTGAGTTTGGACTAGTTTCTCCGAGTAATAAAAATGGCGGATATGTGAAACCGTTTGGCCGCACCCATTACCTTGTTTGGTAGTGCCGCCCCACAGACTGTGACGTAATAGTTAAAAAAATATGTAATAGAAATGGATAAAATTGAACGGAGTAAAAAATATCCCCCGAACAGAATATAAAAGTATCTTATATTTTCTCTATACAATACTGGAGACTCCAAGTGCTCAATAAAATATATATAAAAATTAAAAAAGTGGATTTCTAAAAAATGTCTTAGGCTCCTTGCACATCAGAGAGATGACTAGAAAAAATGCTAAAGAACACACAAATGAGAACATTATCCAAAAATATGTTTATTGCAATTGAAACTCCCATGAGAGACAGAATGACCGAAATATTAGATGAGAAAAACACAACACGCTTGTAGCAAGCAAGCAAGCAAGCAAGTCTCGTGGCTTATGGCTTCACTTTCCCCTCTATTATAATTATTATAACTGTCATTATTATTACAGCAATTATTACCTCGTAGCAACATTGCAAAATAATTATTGCTACTTTTTCTCGTATATTTTAATAATCAATCACTATCATCACGTGACAAGAACCACAGCAATGAGGATTTCCCCAGCGTCCATTCATCTATTTGCCGGACAAAGATAGAGACGCACCCACAAAAAAAAAGTGTGCTCTATTAAATTTGGAACATTTCTAACCGCGCCGCCCCCTAATGACATTTATTTCAAAACACGCGCACACACACAAATGCCAAAAATGCAATTTGGCAAAATAAAGCATCGTAGGTTATTGAGGTGCATGGGTGCCACTTTTACAATAAGGGTGTCATCAAAGATGATTCATAAACATAAGGTTAAGTAGGCTAGGCTTCATTTATGGGCTAGGGTTAACATTGTGAGTCCATATTGAAGTCATTATGAACACATGAATGACGTTACCCGTATTGTAAAGTGGCTCAGAGAAGCGTAAATTGCCATCGCTACACAAAACGTCCACGAACAACAACACCATAATTCTCTCCTGACTCCTCTGAAAACGACACCGCGAGGCCGCGGCCTTAGCATTAGCGCTAACAAGGTTCACGAGGACACCACTCGACACGACGACAGCTAATCCACCGGCACGAAACGGCACCATACGACGAGCTCAGCGCGTACACACAACAGAAGTATCGGCGTTATGAGGACACAAATATTCGGACTATTCGCATTTACGTTTATACCTTTCTAGCAGCTTTTTATATATGTATTTGTGGCGAGTATTTCAATGAGACTTCAATGTGCAGGCTTTGCTTTTGTAAAAAGTTGGAGAGCTACGTCTCATGTATTGCGCACGGTAACGTCTCTAAAGTGACACATGGCTTATTTGCTCGAACGTCATTGGTTAAAAGAAAACAATAAAACGGCCCATTATTGATCAAAGTAGCTTCCAGGTGAAATGTTGAATAATTTTGTTAAAAATGCCAAGAAAATATCAAACGTCGAAGAATTTTCGGCAAATTGAATGAGTCGGATTTGTTTTTAGCATTATTGTTATTTACGTGGAGCTGCCAAAGTGGAGTAAACATTTTTTGACGGTCAAAAAAAAGCCAAAGTTAAATGCCTGTTAAAAAATGTTTTGCGGCAGCTCCAAGCTTCCGTAATTAATCATTTGAACAAACACGACTACTCCCTCCTCCCCAGAAGCTCGACCTTGGGCAGACCTCAGCTCCCCGACATCACATGAGACTGCAGTTTTCCGTCTGCTTCTTGAGGTCCTCCAGCGTCGCCTGGGCCTTGTCCTTGAGCTGGTCCATGTCGACGTTCTGGAGGTTGGACAGCTGACCCAGCACAGACTGCTTGTGCGCCTCCTCCTGGCCGTCCTCGGCGATCATCTTGGCCAGCTCGGTGGGCAGGACCACGTCGTCGCCCGCCTGCTGGATCTGGGTCTCGTCCAGCTCGTTCTGATTTGGCGAAAACATTGAAATTGACCATTTTGACGCATGTTTTTACGTATTTTGTAAACTTTACAAAAACATGAAGGACAATATTAATATAATGTAAACATTGAATATGTATTTTGTAAACAATTTCGATTACCTTTGGTAGTCTGTACTTGTCTCGAAAATGACTCCTCACGGTGGCTCGCTCGGCTTTCTTCTGGGCAAAATTTGCCTCTCGTTCTTGTCTGCAATACAGCAATCCCGAATTTCGTGAATTTGTTTGAAATGGAGAGAGAAAAATATTTTTAAAAAAAAAAGGTCTTATTGTGTTTTGTTGATTATTGTACACTTTTGAAATAAAACAACATTAATACGGTTGTTAAAATAGTTTGTCCAAGATATGCTTTTGGAAGAAAACAATTCTTAATTAGCAATATAAGCTATCAATAATAACATTTTGATCGATGAGACTCTAAATGAACATTTTGAGTGGTTTCCTACAGCAGAGGGCGCTATTCTCCCGAATCCAAAGCTCGTTGAGGCCTTCACGCCCCAGTTGGCTTCAAGTCATCCCCCATCACAATTGCTTAATTTGTTGAGAAGCCTGAGACACACAAGTCAACAAAGCTGACATAATGTCGGCCAGATGTGGCGTGTGAGCTCACAAATAGAATATGGAGACGGCAAACACACACACGTGCGTGTGGAGGGGGAATTTGCACGACGCGCCTGTGAGGATCACATCTTCTGAAGGCGACGCACCCAATGTGTCAGCGCAAGGTCGTTTTGTTTTTTTTAGTATCCCCGAGATATGCTGTCATGTTATCGGCCCATGCGGGCAAAACACCAAATCCAGAGTAGCCATCAGTCTTGTCAAGGACATCGCCGGGCGGGTTGGTGGCCTCTCGGGCGCCCTGAAGTAGACAACGTGTCTTCACGGAATCGCTAAACATGTTTTCTTCACCTCGGGCTAATAGTTACTCTGATGAAAGGTCACGTGACAGCAACCTGAGTTTTCTGAGTCGCTTTCTGTTTTGCTCCACTTCAAAATTGGAATTACGTACCAGTCAAAATGAAATTAATTATTGTCAATGTGCTAAAAATGATTTTGCAATTTTTAAGTGACTCAAACGTGACCTTCTTTGGCTTGAATGTTGAGGCACATGATACAGGACGTGGAAAGCGACATCAGCAATCAATAACCACACAACTCGAATTCCCAGTTGACCTTGCGCTCGGTGACCTCTAGCATGCCAACACCGTGCTATCTATAGATGTCTATATGATACATACATTCATGCAAAACAGTACGTATGATGGGCCCCGTCTGATTCGGACTGATGTTACCCATCTTATTACTTCACGAATTGTTTTTGGACGTTTTTTGACAATATTTAAAAGGAAGTTTCATACACATTTTTCTAATCATCTTTTTTTTTAAAATATATATTGTTACTATTTTAAAACAGTCTTACTCACTTTGGCATTCTTTTAATAACATTTTTTTTCTTTACCGCTTTGCTCATTTTGACAATTTTTAAATAGTTTGGGCATTTTTCTTCTTTTTCCACTTTTACTTCACCTCAATGTTTCATAAATTTTTCTTTTGTTACTCGTCATACTCCCATGCTCATTTCGCATCTATGTAAAGTTTGTTTTGAACTTATGTATTCATCTTTTGGTTGCGTTTGGGCACTGTAGACACCCCCCCCCCCCCCCAACACACACATTTATTTCTCGAAATGTGCTAAATGATGTAGAGAGATTTTCCAAATGACCTTGGGCATGCATGGTGTCCTCAAGCATGCCTACACAACACATTAGATTACGTCTCATTTCCATACTTCTTCGTTCAGTCAATAGGGGCAGCCATTTTACACGTCCTTATTTAGACTATCCTTCGTGCATGCGCGCAGATTATCCACGTCCACGAATCCTTGTCAAAAAGGAAGCGTGTGCATGTAACGAAACCTGACGCTTCGTCTCCAAATATGTTTTCAAATGCGTCCATCCGCGTGTGCGCCTGGCTCGCGTGCGTAAAAGACGCACGTCTCTTCTTGCGTCTTTTTACGCACGGGAACGCGTTCATTTCAGTCACATCTTATTCTTGTCTGTCGACTTACTTCTCCTCCTCTAACTGTTGCTGGTACTGCTCGAACTCCTCCTGGGTCATCCCCTGCGCCGCCGCGTCCGTCTTCTCCGCTTCGGGTTTCTCCTCCGTCAAACCGCCGGTCAAGTTCTTCAACTGGCCCCCCACCACGTGCTTGACCATAAAAGCCATCTCTCAATCAGAACCTTTTTTTGGGGTGGGGAAAGTGAAGAAAGCGGGCTCCTCGATGGAGGCTGGCGGCTTGCGTGGAATCCACCCGAGAAAGATGCGCGTAAAAAACACCGTGGTTGCAGGGAGAGGGGGGGGGACCGCTGAATGGCGCGTGCAATCAGATCGGAGGAAGAGGAGGAGGAGGATGAAGAGGAGGAGGCGGATTCTGATGAGACGCGCGCATATGAGTCAACAAGTTTAGCGAGCAACGACCAATGGCGTGTGGCTGCCCTCCCTTCTGCAAGGCGCCGGGTGCGGCAGACTCCCGATGGACTGGCTCCGACACCGGACACAACGTCAGTAGTGGGTCAAGCTTTCTTTCTCGCCATCTGGAGCATCATTTTTAGCGCCCCCTGTTTTTTAGGGGGAGGGGAGGGGGGAGTTTCACTAATTAATTTGGGCCAATTAGGAGCTTTTGTTCCTCGGGCCTACAAATATGATCTACATTCCAGAAGACGTTCATGTAACATCCAGGAGGTTTGACAGGCAGTCGACAAGGAGAGCGGGTTGATCCTCGCAGCAGCATCAGCGTGACA